>NC_045546.1:40749953-41406620 GCF_009769535.1 Thamnophis elegans
TTTCTCTCCCCTGAGGTCCTTCAATTACACCTGATTTCTATACAATGAAAAATAGAAGGCTGTTGATTTACTGATTCATTTCTAACCCAAATATTGGAGTTCTGTTATCAGCAAAACTAAATATGTGAGGTTGAATCTATGAAACTATACCTAACAGTGAGACTAGAAATGAGCCACTCCTTGTTCCTAAAAAAAGGAAGCCAATTTTTAAGGTTTATAAACTGAAAATATGTCAGGATCCAACCTGGGTCGGTCACCAGCACCAGAGGTTTTGTCTTCTGAGTTTTCCAATTTGTGCTGGAGCCCAGCCCATACTGAAAACATATACTAGCATTGTCTGCTCAACCTCTGAGATATCAGTTTTCCAAATAACCCTTAAAAATTCTCTGTAATTTATTTTTTGCCATTTGTTAGGTATGCTAACCCATGATTTTAGCCAAAATATATTAGCTTCACTTATGGAAGAAGGATAGCTTCACTTGCTGATAAAGGATAACCTGGTACTGCTTAGTGAAAAGACATTAATTTCCTTATCTTGAAGCAAAACTTCCATCCCAGTTTGTTTCAAAGTTTTGGCTAGGTGAAGCTTTCATATTGCTCATATTTATAATTTAGAGTTGCTTGTGCTACTTGAGTTAAAGCCATAAAATTATTGTGCTACATCAGTGATTTAATGCTTTAACTTTTATTGGGTAGTATTTATAAGTGGAACCCAAGATTAAAGGATTTATTTAATTTTAATATGATCCATTCTTCCTAAAAGCTTAGACAATAATGATGCTAGAACATTAAAATCATTTTGATTTGTACAAATTTAAGAAGTACAAATTGTTAGTGCCCTGGTAGCATGTGTTCTAGCTCTTCCAGATGTCCATGGAGGCAGGATATCACTGAGTTTATATCTTAGGTCTTTATTGTATAAAATTAAGAAACCTTTATTCAATTCAGCATTAATTTAGAGTCATTTCCTGGATGTGTGATATTCAAGGATGAGGATAGTCAAGCTTATTTGAAATGTTAGTGGCTCTTGAAAACTCAGAGATTGAATATCCTTATTTTATGGTGGTGTTTTGAATCATTTTTATTTTTCCTGAAATAATGATACTTTTAAAATAATATTTTATTATTAAAAGTAATATTTCATATGCATTTTTGCAATGTTTTGTGAGAGAACAAAGGCTACAAGAAAAAAAAGGAAAAAGGAAAAATCCCATTTCCTTTAGGTATATTCCCTTTTTCTTTTTCTTATCTCTATCCCAGAAGAAAATAAGCAAAAATAAAGGGAACATTGGCGCTACCTGAACATTCTTCTCAGCGTGGTGCAGGACAGTCCAGAAGTGGGAGTTCAATCCTTATTTGCCCAAGAGACTGAGTCAGAATTGAAGCCATGCCTCCAGCTTCCCCTGCGGACTTCCCATTCTGACAAGGCGCAGCTCCAACTAGGGAAACACAAGAAGAACAGGCCCTGCCCACAGCATTAATAGCCCCAGGGACACGGACCTAACACATCAAACAAGGGGGGGATCTGGATCATCCTGCGCCATGCTGAGAAGAATGTTCAGGTAGGACCAATGTTCCTTCTCCAGATGATGGTTCAGGAGGCTCCAGAAGTGGGACATACCAAAGCGGCAGTCCCTAGGGTTGGAACTCATTGGTCTGTGGTACCCGAGGGATCATGAACCCCCTGAAACACCCTATGACCAAACAACGCTTCGGCAGATGCAAAGGCATCAGGCCGATAGTGCTTGATAAAAGATGATGGGGAAGCCCATGTCGCTGCCCTACAAATATCACCAGTTGGAGCCTGAGTGCTCCATGAAGCCGTGGTGGCCACACTCCTAGTGGAATGGACTGTTATCCCTTGAGGCACCGGCTTACCTCATAGGCCTGGGCAATGCAAGCCCGTAACCACTGCCCAATGATAGAAGGGGACACCCTAGATCCTATTGCTGATGGCTGGAATGAGACAAACAATGCCTCAGTCTTCCTGGAAGGTTCTGTCCTCTTAATATAAATCCAGAGAACCCTCCGTACATCCAACTTGTGCCAGGTCTTCTCCTTTTTAAGCGTGGGATTGGGACAAAAATTCAGGGGAACTAACTTCTGAGCCCTATGAAAGTATGAATTAATTTTGGGGATGAACACTGGGTTGAATCTCAAAATTACTGTGTTAGGGTGGATTTAGGACCCAGAAGTCTGATGTAATACTCTCCCAACAGTCGGCAAACAACACCAACCTGCCACCTATGGGAGCTCCCAAAGCCCGTTCATTTATTTCTGCAGAAGGTGTGTCCGCCCCCCCCTGCGCAAAAGGGCCATTTACCCTGGGACTGAAAATGGGACCTATCACTGTAGGAAGACCTGTCCTGTCCCCTGTCCTGACGTGGCTGAAAATTCTCAATCTGGTAATGATAGTCAGTGTCAGAGTCCCTGTAAGGTGGACTATGTGTGTAAGGTGTATACTTGTGTTCCTGCTTCTTAGTTGTGGGAGGCAAAACCTTATGTTTGTTCTTATCTATGATAAGAATAGGGTCCAGGACCTCACCAAACAGCTTCTTTCCTGCATATGGGCCCTCTGCCAGCTTCCACTTCGCCTTGGCATCTGCCTGCCAATTCTGGAACCACACTATCCACCTAGCTGAAACAGAGGAGGAAAGCGCTCTGGAAGCAAATTTAGCTGCGTTCAAGATCACATCAGTTGAAAACTGGGTCGCAGCCATGACCTTGCTGATGTCCTGAAGCAACCTTATGTCATGCACCGGCACACACTTTTGCATCTGTTCAAGCCACATCAGTGTGGCTCGGTTGAAGCAGGAAGCTGAGGAAGCAGCCTTTATCGTGTACTTTGCAGCTAGGAAAGTCTAATGCCAAGTTCAGTCCTCTTATCCTTAGCCTTCAAGTTGTCCGCCACATCATTCGCCACCATAGGCGTAGGGGACGCCAAGGTAGTCTATTTCAGCACCTGCATTGCTTGAGAAAAAACAGGGTCCATATTATAGAAATAACTGTCATTCACACCCGGGGTGGGGAAGGTACCTGGTTTGGCCCACTGCTTCTGAATGACATCCAGAAATAGCTTTGGTGCAGGAATTTCCTCCTCCCGAGTGGCGGGCTCCCCAAAGAAACACTTTTTCTTAGGCGCAGTCTTCGAGATTGAAGCATCGGCCTCCGTCCCCTTCTCTTTCTCCTTCTGTTTGTCAGCCTCAGCCTCGACAGCTGCAGTACCTCTGGCCTTGAATAGTAAGGAACAAAACAAACTAGGAGGAAACAAACTGGCAAAAGCTGGGACATCAGGTGCCAAATCTTCGTCATCAGACAGTTCAGTCTCCTTTTGTTCCTCATACTCCTGGATCGAAACCTTACTCCTCAAGGAGAGGGATACCTCTCTCTGCACCCTGTCTGAGTGAGCAACCAGATCCTGAATGCCAGTGGTGGGTTTCAAAAATGTTTGGAACCTCTTCTGTAGGTGTGGCCTGCTTTCTGGGTCCACTGGTGGAACCTCTTCTAACCGGTTCGGTAGATTTGACGCACCTATTCGGTAGAACTGGTAGGAACCCACCTCTGCTGTATGCACCTGAGCTTGGCTACTGTCAGCTCCACATCTGCCTGGCAAGAGGAATGACCCTGAAGGGCTATGCCATGTGCAATAGCTTGATGAATAAGAGATTGGATATTATCAGGCAGGTCATCAAATTCACCAACAGTATTGCTAGGCCCAGGCCTGGGTGCCAGCTTATGCCTGTGATCAGATCTGGGGGCAGCATCCAGTCCAGCTAATGGGTGACACTCATTATCCATGTCCTCCACCTCCCAAAGGGGTGGTGAAATAGACCTGACCCTTTGGGACCCAGAGAGCCTGGGGGGGGAGGAGAGGGAGAGAGTGGTGCCACCCTTAGAAGGGGGGATCTTACAGAAGGCAAGGGGGGCTTAACTCCACCCCCCTGCTTGGACTTCTCCCCAGCCCCTTTACCTCCCTGCTTGGAGGTAGACTGCTTTGTCAGGGAGACCGTCCTCTTCCTGGAGCTTTTAGAAGGTTCAGCATGTTCCTTTTTCTTCTGCACCACTCCAGAGGAGCATTCCCTGGGGGAATCAGCCATTGTAAATGTGGAAAAAAACCACACTAGAACCAGGCCCTGCGACTGCTGCTCAACCTGCGACTTTCCTCACAGATACTGGCAATCACAATGAGCCTCATGGCTGAAAAAGATGCAATCAAAATGGCCACTGCCCTCGTGACTCAGCAGAGGACTTCCCAAAATGGCTGCTGCCATGTGGCTACCAACCAAATGGGCACCGCCATGAGGTTCTCCCCAAAATAGCCACTGCCAGGACCCTGTAGTCACGTAGAAAGCCATGCAACCGAGTTCCTGGTGAGGAAAAACGGCCCTGAGAGCTCTAGATTGGCCATGCAGCTTCGCCACAAGCCCTGCAGAAGTGCCAGCTCTCTGACCACACTCCCCCTTCGCCTGTCACATTGCCATCAGCCCGCTATTGCCTCTGACAGCCAATGGCAAGTCAGAGCCTCTGAGGGAGCCCATAAATAGGTGACCACAATGGGAAAATGTAAAAGAATGCTGCAACAAAGCCCCGATAGCCAGCACAGCCAGCAGTACCTTAGTAAGAAACAGTAAAAGCCTTGGAATAAAAGCCTCCAACATGCTCCTGGCTTGAATTGTCTCAGACACAAACCAAATATGGTGAAAAAGAACCAGTGATCCAAGTCCTCCACCATCCAGCAGTTAAAGCAACAGAGAAAAGGTAACTTAAAGGAAAATAACACTAAAACTAAAATACTAACTCACAGCAATGAAAAAAATACATCTCTTCTTGGGCAAGACTGAGTTGGAATGGGAAGTCAGCAGGGGAAGCTGGAGGAGTGGCTTCAATTCTGACTCAGTCTCTTGGGCAAATAAGGTTTGGACTCCCAATTCTGCACCCTCCTGCGCCATCAGCTGGAGAACAATTCTGCCTACTGAGATGATAATTATGAAATAGTTATGATCAGATTGTAACTAAGTTTGATTCTATAACTAAAGTGCCTTTACTATTGAAAGTTCCAATACTTTTAGAATATAGATTAATCACACAATTTGGTTGCCTTTGCAGCCTACTCTTGTTTTTGTTCCCCAGAAAAATGCAAATAAAATTGCAGTTTTAATTTTTGTGCTGTTAGTTTTACCATGCTCAGAGCAGTCATATCTTGGCTTCAAAAATCTGGATGACCAATAGATGGGAGCAGAGAGACACTGAAATTTATAAACTATACTACCATTTAGTGGTCATCTGGATATTTAGCAGTCCAGCTAAGGCGGTCATTATCTTAGTGGAAAGAGATTTTCTTGCATTTATTGTAGACACCTGTAACATTTATTTCCTTGATAATGTTTAAAGGACTCTGTCCTTCATTGTAACAGAAGCTGAAGCCAACCTACCACCATGTTTCTTTTTTGTTTTTATCCATGGGTGCCACAAAGATGTTCACTCTTTACACTAATTAACAAGATAGCCAGCAATACAATGCAACTTTAAACACAATTATGTAAGGGAGCGCAAGTTGAATGAAAATCACTGAAGCTCATTTCTAAGCAATAATACATTCCTCTCTGTGGCCTTCAAATGTTAGTCTCTATGTTCTGGTGTAATGAAGTTGGCTTAAGCTATCCTTTTCTGGATTTCAGTATCTTCCTCCCCTTAGTCCATTGCAGACAACATAGCCTTCATTAGTCAATTCCTCTGATTCTTTTTTCCTATCCTACCATGTCATGAAGTCAAGGCCCATTTAATTTCTATTCTGAGGACTACCAAAAAATAATGTTAAAAAACTCCACAACATTCTTAAGTTCTTCCTGTCACTTGAACTAGGAGGAGAAACTTGGCAAGTCTCTTGTCAAATTCATGCTGTTAAAAAAATGATTTCTTTGCTGAAGAGCAGAGCAAAGCAAAGCACAGAAATAAAAGGAAATGAAAAAGAGATAACATCACTATTTCATTATACATTCTTTAGAAATATAGAAGTATTTTTTTTAAAAAAATGAGCACAGGCACTATTTCTTCACTGAACACATTTATAGATACTATACAAGCTTTTAGCAGTGGTTTGCTCTCTAAGCTTTTTTTAATTTTATTTCTGAACGTTTTGTTACCAGACTACATAACATCAGCAGCAGGATTGTCTTGTCCTATTTTTCTTAGTTTATAAATGTCTTGTGTACCAGTGAGGTCAGTTGGTCATTTGGTTGATTGTTCGTTTGGAGCGATAATTAAATTCTGAGCAGCTGATTGATTCTTTTATTGATTGGTTGTTTGAATGGTCTATTTTCTTATATATTCATATGTTGAATCTAGGTCAATATGCTTGTTAATTGCTCCTTTGGTAAAATACCAGACCGCAATCGATTCACATGCATGGTGAGTACTATCATGGCCAATGGTTTTTTGTTCAGTCCCAATCAAACTGGTGTTGTTCATTATCAATGTGGTTTAAGATGAGATTTTTGGTTGTGCTATTTTTCTGCTGGTTGATGTTTACAAATCCTTGTTCTCAATTGTCTTCCTGTTCTTCTGTATTTTGTCTTTGATTTTAGACAGCTCTTTTCTGAGTGTAAATATGAGTTTTTGAGCTATCATTATTCTTAGGGGTTGCAGTATTCTGGCAGCCATTTCAGATGTTCCTTTGATGTATGGCAGGACTTGCTTTTCTGTTGTGGTTGGCTGTGTATTTTATCGGTGTTTGGATGACAAGCATCATATTATGAAATTTTTTGGATAGCCATTGTGGAGGAAAACATTGAAAAGATGTTTCTCTTCCACTTTTCTTAATGACTGCAGTGTGTTTTGACTCTTTTGAAAAGGGTCTGGATGCAGCACCTCTTGTGTGCAGTGGAGTGGTTGCTTGTGAAATTTAGAATTTGGTCTTTGCGTGTGGATTTTAGGTATATGTAGACTGTAAGTTTGCCATTATGTTGCCTTCTTATGTCAATATCCAGGAAGGGAAGTTATTGTTCTTTTTCTTCCTCACATGTAAAATTGATCCCAGTAAATACAGGTGAAATTCAAAAAATTTGAATATTGTGCAAAAGTTCATTTATTTCAGTAATGCAAATTAAAAGGTGAAACTAATATATGAGATAAGACTCATTACATGCAAAGCAAGATAGTTCAAGCCTTGATTTGTCATAATTGTGATGATTATGGCTTACAGCTCATGAAAACCTCAAATCCACAATCTCAGAAAATTAGAATATTACATGCAATCAATAAAACAAGGATTGTACAGAACAATGTCAGACCTCTGAAAAGTATAAGCATGCATATGTACTCAGTACTTAGTTTGGGCCCCTTTTGCAACAATTACTGCCTCAATGCGGCATGGCATGGAAGCTATCAGCCTGTGGCATGGCTGAGGCGTTATGGAAGACCAGGATGCTTCAATAGCGACCTTCAGCTCTTCTGCATTGTTCGGTCTCATGTCTCTCATCTTTCTCTTGGCAATGCTCCATAGATTCTCTATGGGGTTCAGGTCAGGTGAGTTTGCTGGCCAATCAAGCACAGCAATCCCACGGTCATTGAATCAGGTTTTGGTGCTTTTGGCAGTGTGGGCAGGTGCAAAGTCCTGCTGGAAAATGAAATCAGCATCCCCATGAAGTGCTCCAAAATCTCCTGGTAGACGGCTGCGTTGACCCTGGACTTAATGAAGCACAGTGGACCAACACCAGCAGATGACATGGCTCTCCAAATCAACACAGACTCTGGAAACTTCACACTGGACTTCAAGCATCTTGCAGTGTGTGCCTCTCCTTTCTTCCTCCATACTCTGGGTCCTTGGTTTCCAAATGAGATGCAAAAGTTGCTCTCATCAGAAAAGAGGACTTTGGATCACTGAGCAACAGACCAGGTCTGTTTTTTTTTAGCCCAGGTAAGATGCTTCTGAGTTGTTTGTTGTTCAGGAGCGACTTGACAAGAGGAATACGACATTTGAAGCCTACGTCCAGGATCCATCTCTGTGTGGTGGCTCTTGATGCACTGACTCCAGCCTTAGTCCACTCCTTGTGAAAGTCCCCAACACTTTTGAATGGCCTTTTCCTGGCAATCCTGTCGAGGCTGCAGTCATCCCTGCTGCTTGTGCACCTTTTTCTTCCACACTTTTCCCTTCCACATAACTTCCTATTAATGTGCTTTGATACAGCACTTTGGGAATATCCAACTTCTTTTGCAATTACCTTTTGAGGCTTTCCCTCCTTATGGAGGGTGTCAATGATGGCTTTCTGCACAACTGTCTGATCAGCAGTCTTTCCCATAATTGTGATTCCTACTGAACCAGACTAAGAGACCATTTAAAGGCTCATGAACCCTTTGCAGGTGTTATGGCTTAATTAGCTGATTAGAATGGGATACTTTGAGCCTAGAATATTGCACCTTTTCATGATATTCTACTTTTCTGAGATTGTGGATTTGGGGTTTTCATGAGCTGTAAGCCATAATCATCACAATTATAACAAATCATGGCTTGAACTATCTTGGTTTGCATGTAATGAGTCTGTCTCATATATTAGTTTCATCTTTTAAGTTGCATTACTGAAATAAATGAACAATATTCTAATTTTTTGAGTTTCACCTGTATATTGTTGAGGAGATGGTGTGTCTCTTCTAGTCTGGTGCGTTTGATGATGGCAAAAGTGTCATTCATGTAATGCACCCAAAAGTTTGGCTGGATGGTTAGCAGGGCTGTGCGTTCAAGTTTCTGCATTACTGCTTCTGCTACAAGGCCAGATATAAGTGATCCCATAGTCGTGCCTTGTATTTTTTCATAGATTTTGCCATTTTATTATACAAGCTACTGGAGGATCTGTAATTAATTTGCTGAATTATATCCAGTGTGTATGAAATGAGTAGCTATCAGTAATAGTTTAGTATTATTATTCTCTGCTTACAGATGGGAAGATTATTAAAAACATTATAAAAATGTTTAAAAAGTAAGTTTGGGAAACTCATTCTGCTTCTTATATTCTTGAATACTACTACATTCATGTCAGGAGCACTGAAGCACTTCTGAGTTGAAAGAATTGAACAGAGGCATCACTGTTGCCTAGGGGACATCCAGTTGTGGGCTCCTTTATGTTTCTGTTAAATTGTCCACCAAAGCGGTACCCATTTATCTACTCATGGTCACCACCTTTCAAACTGCTGGGTTGGCAGGAGTGGAGCTGGAGCATGTGATAAGAGCCCACACCACCCTGCAACAGTAACAGGGTGCAATGCAAACTTGCAAATCGTCAGCCCAGCACTCTAACCTCATGAGCCACTTTGCTCTGAGATATTCTTGAATAAGAGCTTCATTTTGTGATCAAGAGGAAGTGGAGATCTGAAGGATCTTTGGTATGCCAAACTCTACTGTTAAAGTTTAGACAATGTATTTAAAGTAATGAAAGATTTTGAACATGCTTAAGATGCTTAATATTGTTATATGCTGTTATGTGATGAAATAAACTAATGCTCCCTCTCTGTTTTAAAATATAATATATAACTGTCTTCATTATATTTTAAAAAAGAGGGAGAGCTATGCAAGAGCTACCATACAAGAGCTACAGAACATATTCAGTCTCAGAAACCACATAGGGACATTTACTTATGGCAAATTCCCATAGATACTAAAGAGACATCCCTCAAAAATATATAACAGTATTATGAGGTTGTGTTTCATTACTATTTGGATTTCTATCTCCTCAGTAATGATAAGAGTGGAGCCTGTTAAATTAATTTAACCAATAGACTTCTGAAATTCACCTGAAGAGCCTAGAGAAATGCAATATTGGTTACAGATATTGCAACTAATTAGCTTACATAAAGTGGAAAATCAGCAAAGATTGCTTATCAGATTTTTCTGTTAATGGTAAATGACTGCTCCTTGTTCCCAGTAGGATATAAACAAAGTGTCCAAAGTCTGTGTAAAGACGAATAGATCAGCTGATTCAATCAGGGTTAATTTTATTACATTAGAGGCACTCAGTGCAAACTGTACTATACTCTAGAGACTTTTTATTCCTTAAAACTGAACAAGGCCCCTGTCCAGATTGGGCTACAGCACTTAAAATTTTTAATTCCCCCCTCCACTCTACCTCACTGCATCTTCCTTGGAAAAAAATGAGATGCTTCAAAAATACTATTTAATTTCATGGTTTTGATATAACTTATGGACGCAGCAATGAAAATGATTCCAGTTAGTCCTTGACTTATGACCACAATTGAGCCCAAAACTTCTGTTATTAAGTGAGACAATTGTTAAGTGAGTTTTGCCTCATGTATGACTTTTCTTACCAGAGTTGTTAAGTGAATCACTGCAGTTGATAAGTTAATAATCCGGTTGTTAAGTGAATCTGGCTTCCCCATTGACTTTGCCTATCAGAAGGTCGCACAAAGTGATCACCTGAAATTGGGACACAGCAATGGTCATAAATATGAACCTATTGCCAAGCATCTGAATTTTTTTTTAAAAAAATTATTGAACATTTTAGTTTAAAAAACCACAAGTAAGAAAAGAAAAAAAATAGAAAAAAACCAAGAAAAAATACAAAATCTGAATTTTGATCACATGATCACGGGGATGCTGCAAAAAAGGATGCTGCAAAAAACGTGTGAAAAATTATCACGAGTCACTTTTTCCAGTGTCATTGTAACTTTGAATGGTCACTAAATGAACTATTGTAAGTCGAGGAGTACCTGTACCATGCAGCAGACACATCAGCTGTTTGGACCCAAGAATAAGGTGATGAATGTATGGAACTACATTTTGTATCATTAATACAACACAACATTTAGCCTTCCTTAGCCTTCTGCAAACAGATCTGTTAAAAACATTTGTACAAATATGCAGGGCTTCCAGAATGGTTTGTAAAATATGAAAAGCAGGCAGTCTCTGAATTTGAGATTTCAGTTTATAAAACTCAGGGTAGAAGCAAAAAAGTTGGGAAAAGAAAAAAAAACCCAAGACATTAGAGGTTCTCAAGTTTATAGTTTCATCATTTCTATAATGGCCAATGAAGATGGAAATAGATTGCTTAGGGAGGCTGCAGTCATTATTCACTGGCCATTATTTTAGGCACTGTGCTTTTTCTCATTGGACAATTGTTTCCAAAGCCTTTCATTAACAGAAAGAAGTCAAGACCAGTTGTCATAGCAATAATGAAGAAGAGAGAATTCTTGAGCGGATTGGCAGTTTTGGGAATTGTAGGTCAGCATGTTGGATGGTACCAAGTTGGGATAAACTGCTGTAATTTGACCCTCAAGTGGAGCATACAATTAATAGATACAGAGCTGTTCTCATTTGTTAGGAGAACTGTGTTAGTCCATTTTATTAGCTCCTTTTCTGGCTAACAAAAGCTATTAAAAGGCATAAGCTTTCATGAATTGATAGTGTGATGCAGGTCACAAAAGCTTATAATCATTTAATAGTATGATTAGCCAGAAAAGGTGTTCCTTGACTTCTTCCTTGAATCCTTCTTCTCAGGATTTTTATGCTGCTCATTATTTTTCTAGAAGATCTGATGTACCTGTCCCCATGTTGAAGTACATAGGGACAGTTTGGGAATTTTTAATGTGTGATCCTTCTTTATTCATCTACATTTTTTCTAAAGAAGTAGCCTTATCTTAAACAAAGCAAACACAGAGTAAGTAGTGCATCCTTGAGAATAGTCAATACCAGAGAAGGACAACAGAATAAAGACCAAGGTTAAACATCCAGATTAGAAGAAATGAATTCAGAATGCTGTTGTTGAAGCATGAGTAAAGCTTCAGGTAGGAATTAAGCAGGGTTGACTACATATCCTGGTTGAGATTCTGGCAGCTGAATGTCAGTTTGTTTCTTGCTTGTATCTGTTAAGCCTGATCTGGTGCATTTATGTTTAAAAATAATTTTTCCATGATGCCGTAATCCTAAAACATGGCATCAGGGATTTGATGGGTTTTAAAAAAAAACATTGGGAATACAGATAATTCAAAGGCTGTCATCAATATATTCAAATTAATTATTGAGACTAAATGCAGATTCACCATTCTGGTTGACCCATCAAGTGGTAAAGGCTGTTCTTGAGTGCAGAAATAGATGATATCCTCCTTTATAAAATCTCAGCCCATTGCAAATGCTCCTCACATCCAAAACTGTTCTGACCCAGAACAGACTCAGAACTGACATATATTACAATACTTAAGTGAACAAGTACAAAGTTCCATACTGCTTCTGGGGTTATAAAGAAAGAACAATCATTCCTGTTCCCATACTATATTATCCTTTGCAATGTAAAACATTGATTTAAATTTTTGAAAGAATATGACAATATTATGTTTTGTCATACCTTGTTGGAAATTATCAGAACGAATAGTCAGAGCCTGCATTTTGGCATAAGATTTAGGAAATTTCATGGTGTGTAATTAACACTTCTATTTGGCAGTCTTGTTGGCAACTACATTTATCAACAAAAAGTTTAAGAGCGATTAAAAACAATGCCCCTTATAGTCCTAATTTATATCATTCTGTCTTGCCTACCCCTTTTGTGAGTCTGTTTAGGAATTGCATATTGAAAACAACAATTGCCTTTGCTAAAATAACTTATAAGTATGCAGTGTTCTTAGTGAATTTGAGTGAACTTAGCTTAATTTACTTTCCACATTAAAACACTTTGTCATTAGTGAAACATACTTTAATTCATCATCAGAACTTGTTTCAAAGTATGGCTCTTCTATTAATGATACTCTTAAAATACAGTTAATTTTAGAACAGTGCCACTACAAGGTCAAAAAGCAGAAGGAAATTAAAGCTTTTAAATTATAGCCAGCCTTAACCAATGCAAATCAGCCACAAACTCCTTAATTAGACATAAAGAGATAAATGCATGAATTAGCACTGTCAAGCAACTTATTAAGCTGTCAACATTTGCTAACCATAGATCCTATTTTAATCCAGTCACATTTACTTCTGGACATTTTATCTGTAGTCATCCAGGTTCGGGAGCAAATAGTTCAGGCAAAATTAACATAAATGTTGTATTCCTAGCAATAATTGTTATGCCCCATTAAAGAATTAAAGTTTAGGATCGTATCCCTAATTTCTAGTCAGGTTCACATATAATACTTAACTGTAATGTAGTTTCTTATTTTCATGAATAAACCTATTCTGATTTGAAAATTTTGGTTTATGGATTAGTATGCTGTATGAGCTAGTTATAATACATTTAATAAATCATGGATAAGCAAGCCATTATTAGCATTATATGTGAATCAAGTTTCAATAATAAAATTGTTGCTGATATGCAGCTAGTCACAAGTTCATATCTAATATGCCAGTATCAGTGACTATGGTAAATTATCTGAGTGAGATAATAAGAAGCATACCTTAGGAATTTCATATCAGGTGTGAAGGAGAACATTATCATAGAATTAGTATGCCATTTAAAGCTTGACTACTGTACTGATCCAGTTGTGCTACAATTACCAAAAGCTTCAGCTTCCCTAATAATTATGAGAAACAGGATCCAGATCAATGACACAGGTCTAAGGAACAGCCAGTTAACGATGTCTTAAAGATTCTGCATCCCTGCGGTATACTGATAGTAGAGTGAAATACTCTGGTCCAATCTATTGCTGAAATGTAGTGCCATATACCAAGGTAATTCATAATGTAGTATATGGACCAGCTACTTCTGCTAACTAATACCAGAAGGCACTGCCTTTCCCCCCCACCTAAATCTTTGGGTTGTTAAAGTTGTAGGGGAAGGGTTTTTTATTTTTTTATTTCAAGGACTTTAGGCTTGCAGTGTTGTGCCAGATTTGAAGGCCTCTGCCTACTCCATAATTTAGAGAACTCTATGCAGGTAGTTCTCTATGCACAAAACATGGCCAACATAGCCAAAACATACTCAAATGACTTTTTTATAACTCAGCCTCTTATTGAAAAGATATTTCAGTCAATTTGAATATTTTTAACAAAAGCAATTGGTGAAAAATGGTAGCGGTCAGGTTGCTATCAAGTGCAAAATGAAAGGTGCTTGGCCCAAAAAATGTCTACTGGTTGGCAAAATGTAAGGTTCTAGTGTTGACTTTTGAAGTTTAGGTGCTGTCTGTTGAAGGTTCTACTCACCAGGTATGAAGCAGCCTGGTTATTTAGATCAACAGAAGAGACCTTTACCATTGCTAGAAGCTCTTTTGTTTGATTCTGAAAAGAGGATTATGAATGCTTGTTTGGCTTGTTAAACAACTTTGAAAAGATATGGTATATTATTTGTAAAGCAGCTGTCTTTAAAGGTATGTTCCAATTAAATACATCTATGGTATAGAAATTGCATGATTCCATTACATGATCTTTCACAGTGATGGAATTCTTTTATAGTAATCCTTACCATGGAATCTGCCATTAGGATTTCAGATAAATACGTTTGAAGTGTACTCTATTTTTAATATTGCATATATATATATTATTCATCATCAGGACATTTCTCCAGGATCCTCTGCCTAATTCTACCCACAACTGCTAACCCACTTGGACTTCCAAACCAGAATGTAAATTGTTCCAGGGCTCAATTCACAGAAGTGAATTCAAACTGTACTTTTTTTTTTACTCACTACAGCTATGCACTTGGGTATTACACACTTACAGTAGCAATCAATGGTATAGTTTAAAGCAGCATATCCATTCTTCATCTCTCATTTTAGCTGCTAATAGATTTTTCCCAGCAATTTATATTTGGACCAAAAATGTCTCAAAGGAAAGCAATGAGTCTGTTTTACTTTATACACTGCTGGAAAATGTTATGTTTTGCATCTTGGAGCGAAGGGAGAGGACGCGACAAGAGGTGTAGCAAAAGCAGTCCTTTATTCAAGCATAGTAACTACGATTCAACGTGGCGTGGTTCGCGCCAAACATTTATACCCCCGAGTTTGAACAATGAGCCAATAGGGCGTCGAGTAGCTCAACCAATCGAAGAGAGGATTAAACCGGCTCCGCCCAAGAACCAATCAGAAAGGGAGACCTTACTTCCCGCGCTAGTATTCAACACCCCTCCCCCCCTAGTCAAGGTACCCTTAGGAAGGGCAAACATAGTCTTGTAGATAGGTGGGACGGTGACGCTCTCGTCCCGACCTTCGTAATTCCCCAGCGGTTTTCGTCGAGGGGGAAACCGCCGGCGGAGGCGTGTCCGTGGCGGGGCGGTGCGTCTGCGGTGCGGCCCCAAGAGATGGTGCTGGCCCGGGGCCCCGTGCCCAGTGTCCATTTGTCCAAGGTGGCGTCTCCGTGGCAACAAGAGTGTCCGACAGTGGCCCCCTGCAATCTGGTTGGGATGTAGATTCAGAGTCTCGATAAGGGCTTCGCGGGAAGGAATAGCCGGATGAGGCACGTCTGTCCGAGAAGTCGGCTTGTCCCCCGTTCCCCGAATGGAGACAGTCCGTTGGGGAAAGGGTCATCAAGGGTAGCTCACGCTGAGAGCGAGTGTCTGAGGAGCTCGGGCCGTCTGCTTCCGCGGGGAGGCGTCGCCTTAACTGGTCCAGGTGGCGCCTCCATTGTGTTCCGTCGGCCAGACCGGCCCTGAAGGAGCAGGGGCCAGTCAGAGCTGTGATGGTCGCGGGAACCCACCGTGGATCCCCGGAAAAGGAACGGGCCCATACGGGATCCCCTAACTTAAACGTATGGGAAGGAAGGGCCCCTAGGTTGCTCGGCAGATCCCCTGCGTAAAGTGGATGTAGCCTATCTAGGGGGGTTCGCAATCTCCTTCCCATCAAGAGCTCCGCAGGACTTTTATTAGTCGTTGGGCAGGGTGTAGAGTGCTGGCTCAGGAGATACGCCGCCACTCTTTCCTGCCAGTCGCCCTGGTCCATGCGGCCCAAGGCTTCTTTGGCTGAGCGAACTGCACGCTCCGCCCGGCCGTTACTAGCTGGATGATAAGGGGCTGTGGCTGCGTGTCTGATTCCTTGTTCGGCCAGGAATTCTTGGAACGTGGTGGAAGTAAACTGGGGCCCATTATCTGAGACTATTACATCCGGTAGCCCATGTGTGGCGAACATCTTACGAAGGGCCCTCACTGTACTCTCTGCTGTAGTGGAGGTCATGATTACCAGCTCCACCCACTTGGAGTAAGCATCGACTACTATCATAAAAGTTCGGCCATGGAAGGGGCCAGCGAAGTCAATGTGTAAACGGGACCATGGGCCTCTAGGAATTTCCCACTCCCGGGGGGCGGCTGTGGGAGGATTCGGCCTAGAGTTTTGACATATCCTGCATCGACCTACATAATCTGCAATTTCCGAATCTAGCAAAGGCCACCACACATAGCTGCGGGCTAAAGCTTTCATTCGCGCTATGCCTGGATGGTTTTTATGAAGTGCAGGCAGGATTCGTGCCCGCAGGGCTGTGGGGATCACTACCCTATCCCCCCAGACAAGACAACCCCCATGAAGGGCAAGTTCGGCTTGTCGTGCTTTAAACGGTCGGAATCCTTCCGCTACCTTTTCCGCGGGCCAACCCCTCAAAACCCATGAAGCTACTTGGGATAAGACCGGGTCAGCCTTTGTACAAGCTGCGACATCCGCAGCAGAGACGGGGAGGTCAGATTCAGCAATGGACAAAATAGAGAGAGAAGGCACGTGGGCTGTGTCCGTCTGTGGCAAGGGGCAACGGCTCAGGGCGTCTGCGTGCCCTAGCTGCTTACCCGGACGGTATAACAGCGTATACGAATATGCCGTTAAAAACTCAGTCCAGCGTGTCATGCGGGGAGACAAAATGGGGGGAGTTGGCTTGTCGCCTGCTAGTAGCCCCAGGAGCGGCTTGTGATCCGTGACAAGGGTGAAATTCCTACCATAAAGGTAGTCATGGAATCGCTTAATGCCGGACACTGCAGCCAAGGCTTCTTTATCGATTTGGCTGTAGTTCCGCTCCGTTGAAGAAAGTGTCCGGGAGTAGAAAGCTATGGGGGCCTCTGAGCCATTCGGGAGGGCATGGCTCAGGACCGCCCCTATACCATAGGGAGAGGCGTCGCATGTCAAGACTAGGGGCATCTTATCGCTGTATTGAATCAGGACTGCCGACGAAGTTAAAATATCTTTTATAGCCGCGAACGCGTGCGCTTCACGGCTACCCCATTTCCAGGCCGCTGACCGGTCAAGCAGTCGATGTAACGGTTCAGCTAACGAGGCCTTGTGGGGAATAAAAGGGGCATAAAAATTTAACAGCCCCAGGAACGCCTGCAATTCCGCCCTAGAGGTGGGTGCAGGTGCGTTTTTAATGGCGGCAACTTTGGAGGGAGTGGGGTGAATGCCTTGTGCATCGATGAGAAATCCCAAAAATTCTACTTGGGGAACAGCAATTTCACATTTGCTGCGCTTTAGTTTCAGTCCTGCCTCCCTAAAACGTGTAAGAACCTCCCGCAGTATTTTCAGGAGTTCCGAGTGGCTAGGGGCTGCGACCAGGACGTCGTCAAAGTAGGGAACGACGCCGGGGAGCCCGTGGAGCAACCGCTCCATAAGGCTCTGAAAAATCCCCGGGGCAACCGAAACGCCGAATTGGAGACGGCGGCAACGGAAAGCCCCGCGGTGGGTGACGATGGTCTGGGCTGTAGCCGCGTCATCGTCTACGGGGAGCTGCTGGTAGGCCTGTGCCATATCTAGCTTGGCGAAAATACGGCCTTGCCCTAAGGAGTGGAGTAGATGTTGCACTACGGGAACGGGATATGGATTTGCCTGCAGGGCCAAATTGATGGTCGACTTATAGTCGGCACATATCCTCACCGATCCGTCGGGTTTGACCGGGAGTACTATGGGAGTTTCCCAACGGGCATGATCTACGGGCTCGATTACCCCCTGCTCTATAAGCTTATCAAGTTCAGCATCTACCTTTGCTCTCAATGCGAGGGGGACCCTGCGTGCCTTCAGCCTAATGGGCGCGACCTGGGGATCGAGGCAAAGGGAAATGGGGGTGCCCTTATAACAGCCCAATCTCCCATCGAACACATCTGCAAACTCGTCTAACACACTATCTACGGTGCGGGGAACTACCCTGTGCACCCCTTCTATAGTGAGACCCAAAGCGGGGAACCAATCCAACCCAAGGAGAGCGGGCAGGTCATTCCTAACAATTAAAACTGGAAGTTTTCCTTTAAAATCTCCGTATTCCACCCGGATGTGGAATATTCCTGCCGTGGGAATCCCATTTCCCTGGTAATCTAGAAGGGAAACCCCAGCGGGGCGCAATTTACTCTGGGGAACCCTGGGGCAAAGGCGGGAAAACAAGGCCCAAGATAGAAGGGAACGGGAAGACCCAGAGTCCACCTCCATTCGGCAAGGCTGACCTTCGAGACGGACGACGGTGCTAATTTTGCGATGGCCGGCGGGAACGTGAGAAGCCTGGTAGACCACGCAGTCGGCGCTGGAGGGCTGATAGGTTGAATGGCAGTCCTCAGCTCGCCTCGCAGAACGTGGTTGTTGGCGGCCTTTCAGTGCCTGGCGCTGGTCGCTGGGCTGCATAAACGATGGGGCTGGCACAAGAGCCCGGCAGACCCTGGCGAGGTGTCCTTCTCCTCGGCAACGGCGGCAGACGGCAGAACGAAACGGGCAGGATGCGCGGCTATGGCGACCGCCGCATCCGCGGCAAGGAGCGTTTGAGACTGGCTGAGCGGGTGTCGGTGGTTGCTGGTGTGGCCTCCGCTTTGGTTGCGTCCTCATTTGTCCGACGGTTTCCTCCTCCTCATCTTCCGAAGGAGAGGGGTCGTCGACGAGGTTCGTCTGGGTGGAAGGCGCTGCAGCAGTTTGCGCGGGGGTTTTCAGCTGGAGGCGTTCGATGTCGGCCGTGGATTGTTCGGAGAGCTCTGCTGCTCGTGCGGTCTCCACGGCTTGCACCAAGGTAATTTTGTGGTTCCGGAGCATACGGCTGCGCAATTGCACGTCGCGGACCCCGCATACAAACTGCTCCACGAGGTTCTCCTCCAGGTCTGCAAAATCGCACTGAGCGGCCACTGTGCGCAAAGCCTCTAGAAACTGGCTGATGGATTCGTTGGGCTTCTGCACTCGGCGGCGAAAAGTAAAACGACGTGCGATCAGAGAAGGTGAGGGGGCGTAATGGTCCCTCAGCCTGGACATCAGCTCGTCCCACCCCAGTTTGTAGGCTGGCCTCGGGGCGGCCAGAGCTCTCGCAGAGGCAAACATGGAAGGCTCACAGCAGGACAAGAAAAAACTGCATTTCTCCTCGTCAGTCTGTGCCCGGTTCTTCGATGCGATTAGATAACACTCGAAACGCTCCATGAAGCCGTCCCATGATTCTCCGGCAGATCCAAATGGCGCGAAGGGAGGAAGCGATGACGCCATTGTGGTATGAAGCCAGAGAAGGAAGAAGACGGCAAGAAAATTTTACGTTCGCTGCCGGAGTTCTCAACCTGAGGAGCGGATTCGTGCTGCTTCAGACGCGGTGGCAAGCTGGCTTGTTCTCCTCCGTGGTCGCGGGAATCTCATCCCACCTTCGTCGCCAGTTTTGCATCTTGGAGCGAAGGGAGAGGACGCGACAAGAGGTGTAGCAAAAGCAGTCCTTTATTCAAGCATAGTAACTACGATTCAACGTGGCGTGGTTCGCGCCAAACATTTATACCCCCGAGTTTGAACAATGAGCCAATAGGGCGTCGAGTAGCTCAACCAATCGAAGAGAGGATTAAACCGGCTCCGCCCAAGAACCAATCAGAAAGGGAGACCTTACTTCCCGCGCTAGTATTCAACATTATGATAAGATTTTTTTTTAAAAAAATCAATGCTTATTTTGTTTTCCATTCAGAACTTCTATATGTTTCCTAACACCAGTAGCTGAAAATTGATGTTTTCAATACTGAATGAATAATGTACATGCATTTCATTATAAACTTGCCCTTTTTAATAACACAATTTCATGGACACACAACCATTATATATTTGTCCTTGTGTAAGAACAAAAAATAGAATCTTATCTTATTTTATCTAAACTGACCTAATATTACTATCCTATTATTCCCCCCTTTTTTTCTTTCCTCTTTGTACATGTAAATTCATGCATATAAATTTAAATATGTTCTTACTTTGAAGTTTTAATAATTGTTGAAATTGGCCAAATTTATCTGGAAATATGAAAAGCTACAAAACAGATATGTAAATGTGAAAGACATAAAGGTTCGTCTGTACATTTGTAAGCCACAAACTATGAAATTTGAACTTTGGGCAAATTGAAGAACCACATAGCCACATAAGCATAGAACCATCCTGATGTGATTCTTAAAATAATGAAGACATCAGGTCACCACTTAAACATACAGCTCTCTGTGTGACATTAGCCCCATTGGCTGTTTCTCTGATGGCTGATATAAGTGAATGTTATCTGATGCTGATTTAAGGCTGAGTTTTGCTGTCTAATTGTAAGAGTAAACAAGCTGCAGATCCAAACCGCATGTGGTTCCTATGCTCTTCATATAAATCTAAGGATAATTATCAGAAGAGCTATATTATAAAACTGTCCTTGTTTTTTTATCAGAAAGCTTTTATCATCAGAAGTTTAAATACTTAAGACCCTTTCGTATATTGTATGTCTTGAGCCATTTCAAAACAACTTGCAAAGAAAAAGTTACCATGCATAGCAACAGTTTCTTGGAATCTGGATTGTTATAGTTCTGAGCTTCTTTCTTATGTGAAGAAGATCTTGACCTATGCTAAGGCGACCAAGAAACATGCATTGCTGAGATTCAAACCATATAAAAATCTTTGCATATATAATTGTATGCATGAATATCTTAGCTATGCTCTAAGGGCAGAAGTCTTTGGGGTGGAATATTCAGCAAATAGTGCTAACACAGGTAGATGCTTCATATGCTCCTTTATTCTCCTGTATCTTTTCGCCACAGAATCATAAAGTTAGAATGGGCTTTGGAGGTCTTCCAGTTCAATCACTTGCTCATGGAGGCAATCTTCATACCATACCCCCCAAATGCCATTTAATCCTTGTTTCAGTGAAGGAATACCTATGAGCTCAGGTTAAGATTATACAGCTCCATTATAGATTTTATTGTTGTGAGCACTACTTCTCGCTACTCAACAATACTGGACACATTGAAGCCTCTTCTCTACTCAGAGTACGTAACACCTTTGATTGGAATCAATGCATTTATTTGAGACACTTTCCAAATTGACATATAAGAAAAATTCTCTCCCTTCCTCTCCTTCTCCCCCTTCCCCTCACTGTGTTTATATATGCACACATGAACATACAGTATATAGCTGTGTTTATTTATCCATTTCACTAATCCCACCTCACCCACTTTGTTTACACTTTAATAAAGCATTTTCTTCCTTTATTAGATATATCAGTAACACAATTGATTAGACTAAAAACCAAGTCATATAGAAGTGGCTATTGCAAACTGGATTTTTAAAATCTTAAATGAAGGTGAGGTACATTGGCCTGATTGGGTTGTTAGATTCTTACTTGCTTTCATAATGGCAGGAAACCTCTTTTCAGAATGTAATGATACAGTCTTCAAAAAGATTAAAAGGCATAAGCTACAGAGAGATCACTTGCTGATTTCTACTTTTTTTTTAAAAAAAAAGTGTATAGTTAACAGAGACATAGAAGAATTCCTGGCATTGCTTGCTTCTGTTACATCTCATTTCTGTTGTTAAATCATAAACATATAATGAACCAAGTAATTCGTCCACAATATATTTTCAGCAACATTGATGGTAGTATTTCTTCTGGGCTTCCATTCAGTTCAGTTGTTTGTATTTACATAAACTGATGGATCATCTACATTATTTACATTTAGTTTCAAAAGATTAAATGAATTCATTCCAGCTATCCTTGAAGCTTCCCTAAACAATTGCCCATATTAAACAAGCTGTAACAAACAAATGTTAACAGTATCCCTAAATATTTCTTGCAGCTGACTTCTTACCCTAAGTGATTTAATTTTTAATTTTTTAATTTTTTAAAACAAACAAACGTGATATTTTACACCGTAATGTACTAGACTTTAGCTTCATATGTAATTAAAATAATTTTAGGATAACATATGTTTAAAACCTTCAAACATATGATTTAAATGTGATTTTTGTATGGATTAATAAATTTACAGATTCATTTGGTTATAAACAATTTGAAAGTGAGTCAAGCTCTTTGGCTTATTTTTCATTTCTCCTTGAAAGTCTTATCTAAAATATACTGTTTTTTTTCTAATGCAGAAGCATAGACATTGACAATTATTGATACATTTTTTATGACAGGCATAGTCACAAATTGCTTAGAATGGACAAAAATTGCTTTAAGGTGGTATGTCTCTGGCTCCTGGCCTGTATCGTGTCATAGAATATAGGCATCATACCGTAACCTTTCCTATTTGCTAAGATTCATTATGACCTAACGGCTGAAAGCAAGACGTCCTTACTAAAGATGTTTGTGGAGAAATCCTTGCTAATGGAAAATTGCTTAAAATAGGCAAAGTCATATTTGTATTTTAAGATACTTTTGACAAGAAAATTCCTGGCTTCATTAGAACCCTTCTAATTGGGATGCTTTGCCTATGTAAGTATTGTATGAATTTACTATCTAGCCTTTCATATCAATGTAATGTTGAATTCTGAATGTTATTTTGGGTAGAATTTTGTGTTATTTTTTTCCTTCTCTCACCTTGCCCCAAATGTGAAATTTTCTGTTTTTTTTTAATGCACCTTGGTCGTATTTTAAATGTACTGAACAATTTCAAGGCTTCAACAAGGCTTAAATGATTCATAACTAAGATGGCCCATTCCAGTTTTCTCATCCCACCTTGATTAAACTGTTAAAAGTGGTGTGGTACTAGAGGTTTTTTAAAAAACTTCTTAAATTCTCACTTAGAAAAAAATCTGTATTAAACAGGCTGATTGCTCAGATATTATTTCATTGTCTCTCATCAACAAGTGGAGGATAGAAAGGATTGGCCATGGTGAGAAAAACATTGAGAGGGAAAGACAAAGTCTTCAGTCAACTTGGGGTCACAAGAAAGGGGGAGCGGGTTTAGATATATTGAATTTTCTTCTTTAAGAACAGAAAGGTATATGACATCAGTTCCCTTTGGTCACACATGCACTAACTATGTTAAATACTAAAAATCCCAACAGTTGCGAATTATGTTGGCAGTTGGACACCGGATAGGCTGGTTTAAATAATGTATTATGTTCCATAACCTGAATGTTGATAAAGAACAGATACAATCATCTGTACATCTTCATTTTGATCTACCAGTCTGATGTCTCCAGGGCACAGAAGATCATATAAATCTCTAGATCCAATCACTCTGCTATTATGGTTTATCTGTTTAGTTTCTTATGTCATTGAAAATGTATCTGAATTTCCCTTTTAGTATAAACATGCGTTGTTGATATGGTAGAAAATATCTGTGTATACAATACACCCCAGTAGATTTTGGCAACTTTTAAAGTATTTTTGCTGTATGATTATAATTTGGTTTCAAGGGCATGTTTCAAAAAGGGCAGGTAACTACATTAGACACTAGAGGGAACTGCTGGTCCAGGAACGAAACTAATTGATTCTAGGTGAGCTTAAGAACTGTAGAAATGGGCCAACCACTATGCTAGGTATGTGTTTAGCATAACTTTGGGTTAAAATACTGCCACTTTCCTTTACTTCAGCTGGCAGTTAGCCAAGGGTTATTAGTCAGAACCTTTGTTTTATTGGTATTAATACAAGAAACAATCAATGCTGGGAATACACGTGGTACTACGAGCTTTTTGATTGGAAAAGCTGTAGAGGTTAAGAAGTGATTGTTTTGTGACAATTCCAAACTCTCCCCTCATCTCGCTTATAACCACCTTTTGAAAAACATTTAAACTTCTTTGGCAACATGTGTTTATTTGTAGACCACTTTTATTATTTTTACAGATAACTCAAGGCAGCAAACATATCCACCACATCTTCCACCTCCCCCTCCCCCCACAACAATAACTCTGTGAGTTCAGTTAGACTGAGAGAGAGTGACTGTCCCAAAGTCACCTGGGTAGTTTTCATTGCTAAGGTAGGGCTTGAATTCATAGTCCCTTGTTTTCTAACCCAGTGCCTTTACCACTACACCAAACTGGCTCTCATGCTGGTTAACAAACTAATAAGTTATATTTATGAAATATACAGAGAAAAATGCAATATGAATTGAAGATCAGTAAAAACATAATACTCCTCAAATATCTGGAAGCATTTGGGGGCTTGGTTTCTGAAAAGTTTTCTAGAAGGTTTGTCCTACAATATCCACAAGCTAATAATGTACTTTGCCATAGTATTGTTTGCTACGACCCATCATTAAAACTAAAGTCATTATCTGAGTGAGCTATTAGGAAGGAATCAAAATTGTGACGTGCTGATTGTATCCTTAACACAGAAAGGAACAAACCATCTCATAAACAAAGAATTGTAAAATATTTCCATCTAGGACTTGTTGGGATTCTGCATGTTCTTGAGGAAAAAACTGGTTCTACCCTTGCTCAAACAGAATCTAAAATTCAGAGGTAAGTCATTGATGATAATAATAACAGCAATGTATTCTATCATTCTTCACCATCTATCTATTCTTCTTTATCTTTTTATCTATATATTATATTTTATATTATCTATATATAAAAGACTATATGTATGTATATGTTCCCAGCATAACTCTGGAGTACCTTGAGCAATTTCAACCAAACTTGGTACACAGATGACTTACCCTCTGGAAACAAATACTGGGGTGGGGGAGACACCCCTGGAGTGTGTGTGTTTGTGTGTGGGTCTGTGTGTTTCAGCATAACTCTGGAGCCCCTCGAGCAATTTCATCCAAGCTTGGTACACAGATGACTTACCCTCTGGAAACAAATACTGGGGGGGGGGCTAAGACACCCCTGGGATGTTTATGTCTTTGTTTGTGTGTGTTCCAGCATAACTCTGGAATGTCTAGCCCATTAAGGAGAGCGAGTGCAGCGTTTAGTTTAATTTAGTTTATTGGTTTTGTATGCCGCCCACTCCCGAAGGACTCTGGGTGGCTTACAATAAAAGGGGAAGGGGAATAAATAAGACAATACAAAATTTAAAATACAACAACCTTCACAATTAAAGTGGGGCTGGATACTTCAACAGCTCCAGGCCTGCTGGAACAGCCAGAACTTAGTAGCTTTATGGAAGGCCGGGAGGGTAGTAAGGGTCCGGATCTCAACGGGGAGGTCGTTCCAGAGGGCCGGAGCTGCAACAGAGAAGGCCCTCCCCCAGGGGGTCACCAGCCGGCATTGGCTGGCAGATGGAATCCAGAGGAGGCCAAGTCTGTGCGATCAAATCGGTCTTTGGGAGGTAATTGGCAGAAGGCAGTCTCTCAGGTACACAGGTCTGATGCCATGCAGGGCTTTAAAAGTAACGACTAGCACCTTGAAGCATGTCCGGAGACCAATGGGCAGCCA
Organism: Thamnophis elegans; assembly: GCF_009769535.1. Classification (NCBI taxonomy): domain Eukaryota; kingdom Metazoa; phylum Chordata; class Lepidosauria; order Squamata; family Natricidae; genus Thamnophis; species Thamnophis elegans. Next base: position 40,775,403 of record NC_045546.1, read on the forward strand.
GTGCAGCTCACGGAGGATAGGTGTAACATGGGTGTACCTAGGTGCACCCACAATCGCTCGCGTGGCTGCATTCTGGACTAACTGAAGTCTTCGAATGCTCTTCAAGGGCAGCCCCATGTAGAGCGTCCTAGAACGGCAATTGTCTGTGATGTCATTTCCTTTGCAGTTTCCTCTGGAAAGCCAACCATGACATTTGCCTTCCAGTGAACCAGTGGGGAAGCACCTGATGGATTTGGGGCAATATGCCAGGATCATAGACAGGACAGAAAAGAGGAAAGCATGGGAGAGGGAAGGGAGAGGGTAGGGATGGTGGGCATGGGAGTAGGAGGAAGAAAGATCCCTCTCAATGGCTCCCTGTCAGACAAACGCTTTGGGGCAAAGTGCCAGGATCATAGACAGGTGGGAATGAGGAGCACATGGGAAGGGAAAGGGAGAGGGCAGGGATAATGGGCATGGGAGTAGGGGGAAGGAAGGCCCCTCTCAATAGCTCCCTGTCAGACAAATGCTTTGATGTCTATAAATACCAGGGCAACACTGGGTTATCAGCTAGTATACTATATTAGAAGATCAACACTTGCAACAAAGAATCATGGAAAAGAAGTTAGCTGTGAAGATTAAGATTGCTTGTGGAATTATTATAGCCACAAGGTATCTGTCTTAATTGTCTTGCATTTAAAATACCTTGTTTTCAAATTTCTTTTCATAAGGATCTAGTTTTATCTACTAAAAATTCTCCTACGTCATCTCTTTGCACTTCTTCATCTCCTTGCTTCTGGATGTCCTTAGATCAGGGCTGTCAAATCCTTGGCCCATAGGTCAGATGGTCACGTGCTGGCCATGCCCACATGAAGGGGAAAAAGTCTCTATATGCCATGTTTACACCACCATAATGACATGAGTTTGACACCCCTGCTTTAGATGATGATTCAAAAAGCAAGCAGCTTGGTCCATCAGGAAGAAAACTGAGCAGAGTGCTGAGAAAAGGAAACAGCAGTCTACACAGGAGTAGACTATTTTAATACACTCTACTTGGTCTTAAAGAATCTTTGGAATTAACATTGGTTGCTAATTGGCTTCTGAGTCCAATTTACAGTGATATTTTTTTCATGGCTTGCATATGGATATCTTCAAACCTGTTCTGGATCCCGTTGCAACCGGTATGGTGCAATGGGGCTGGGTGTCCACCACATGCAGGCATGCAATGCGCACATACGTACTTACAGCCCGTGATGCTCCAGCTGCTTGGCGGAGCGTTGCGCAGGTGCTGTACGCTCTGTGCACGTAAGCCCCGATCGGCACAAATAGAGGTAAGGAGGACAGGCAGGCGGGTGGGCCCTCAGAGCAATGTACCGGAACAGTACCTTGTGCTCCCAGTAGTGTACCGGTTGTATCCCACCACTGCTCCAAACCCACCTTTTCCAACCAGTTTGGACCAAATAATTAGATATATCTGAGATAAACAAATGCAAATGCATTTTTTTTCAGTTCATGGGGCTGAGGTGAGATTGTATTGTATTTCTGCTGCATGCTGAATTGTTCAACAGCTTCCCTGTGGAGATTATTGGCCTTTCTTTTACCAATCAACTCTTCCAGATTTTCATAATGCTATTATCTAGTGAAAGCCCTGCTAGCTGCAAACTCATCAGTATAAACACTTATGGAAAAGGGAGAGGACTGAAGAATACTGATGCAGAAATTAAAGCTAGCTTCCTAAGAAATATCTACACCATCTTCACTTCTGAGAGCTCTCTTTATCCTTATTAAGGAAAAGAAACCTGATCAAAACAGAGATATCAATGAATTAAGAAGCTTGATATTTCCTAAATACTTCATAAATTCTCCAGCAATAAACCTTGCATGTTGTGCATTAAAAGTTCATTTAAAAAACAATCTGGATCGTTTTAGCTTTTAGAAAGCTATGTCTGTGTTTTCAGCTATATTTTATTGGTCTGCCTTCGGTGCCATAGTAAGCAACTCTTCTGTCAGTCAGTTTATGGCTAATTATAGAGACTAAATTATGTCTTTTCTATTTTAACCAATTTTCCTGCTTCATCTATTGTGTATATCTCTGTGTAGGTGGAAATAGCACATGGAAGAAGCTAAGTACATGGAATAGATAATTCTATGGACTGTTGCTTTATTTATATACAATAACACCATTTCCCCCCAAATTTTCTCCTTTTAAAACAATACTGTAATAATTTTTCAGTGGATTTCAACATTTTAATTTCAAATCAGAAAATAAATAGCAAGAAGGTAACCTGAACATATTTTAATAGAAACATTAGCTGACACAATTTATTTATTGGCAAAAAAAGCCACGCCATTGTTTTGTTCTTGTCATTTTGTTATTGATGGCATTAATGTCACATAATATCCTAACCTGGATGCCAAGAATAAACAAAATATTGCCTAAAAGCAATCATGGAAAGAAAAGCTGCAGTCAAGGTGAGGATATCACTGGATAAGCATTTTTATTTTGGTCAACTAGTCTTCTTGAACTGGCTATGATCCTTCAGGCTGTACTGTATTATGTTATTAGTTGTACATAAGAGGTATGAATACATTAATTACATATTTAGGCTGCTGCTTTCTAAAATCAAAGAATTCAGTACAAATCCTGTAGTTTGGAGTCAAGGATATTTTCATGATATTATTATTATTTTTTTTGCTTTGTTTTCTTGATTCAATACTCAACATCTCTTCCTCCTTTCTTCTTGCTTTGATCTAATCATTGGAAATGTGTTCTCAGGATAGATTAGTAGAAACAAACATTTCTCCACTGGCATAAACAATCAAGAACTCAAAATTAGCATGTACTGGAAACATTGGAAAAGACAAAGAAAATGTGATTGGACAGTGCAGGCATGAAACATGTTTCACGGGGATTGGGATAGAAACGAAGAACTTGGAATGATTCAGAATGATTTTGAGAATGATTTTGAACTTAAATGTGCACAATTCAAAGTACATCATACTTGTACAATCTATTTCCAAAATTAATTTGTTTTCTGGTTGTTTATTTATTCCAGTTGTACTGTAAGCAGTTTGTAAAACACACTACTTTAAGTTGTGTGGTGCTTTGAAGACTTTGAGCACTCTTAAAAGCAGCTCTCTGATTAAATCATGGAGTAAAAGTAAAGTTTCCTTTGACTCAAACTTGACTCCTGGCAATTCAGTGGACACAGTGATATAATTTTCTTGGCAATTGTATGGATGTGATATGACACTGCCAGCAGGTTGTTTGACTTCCACTCTAGGATTCATCTCATCTAACAGCTCATCAGGTCTGACACTGCTTCACCTTCTCACGGCAAGCAAGGTCAGCTAGGTACTGCCACTGCTATAGCTATCATGGGACAAGAACTAATTAAAAATCACAGCACAATCCTCTTTTAAAAACCAGTAATATTTAGGAGGAAGATTCTCTTATGCTTTGGGGTCAGAACCCACGCAGGTAATTTGAGATTATGCTACAGTATGGATGCCCAATAAATTGGCTGTCAGAAAATGGAATTGCTCATTTATAAATTGCTGTTATTATAACAGCCTGAAAAACTTTTCACCACTGTTTCCAAGTCTCCCACAATATTTTTAATTAAACATATGCCATTTCCTCCTACCCTCTTGGGAATACACACACACACACACACACACACACACACACACATGCATGCACACACACACATAGTGGCTAACACCACTGCCTAAGATGTAATACAGGGTTCAAATCCCAGTAAGGGTATGGCTAGCTGATGAGAGCTAAATAGCTTGAAATAGAGCTATACTAGTCTCCCTTTATTTATTTATCAGCACAAATTGCAACACAAATGTAACAAAGGCAACAGTAAAAATAATGGCTTTCTGTCTGGATGGTCTCTTGTGATGAGCGGATAGACAGAGAAAGGAAGCAGTATGCTTCCTCCCATATTTGGGCATACCAGGGTTTGTGACACAATATATCTCTATCTCTATCTCTATCTCTATCTCTATCTCTATCTCTATCTCTATCTCTATCTCTATCTCTATCTCTATCTCTATCTCATCTATATCTATATCTATATCTATATCTATATCTATATCTATATCTATATCATCTATATCTATACCTCTACCTCTCTACCTCTCTACCTCTCTACCTCTCTATCATCCATCCATCCATCCATCCATCCATCCATCCATCCATCCATCCATCCATCCATCCATCCATCCATCTATCTATCTATCTATCTATCTATCTATCTATCTATCTATCTATCTATCTATAAATGAAACGGTCATCTACAAGTTTTCTAAGAAAATAAAGATAATGCCTATAAAACCTATATGGAACAATTTACCTTGGAATTAAAGTTTATTGTGGATGATGAACAATCACTTTACAGCTTTCCAATTTAATATTTTAAAATTTGAAATGTTTTTAGAAGATGCCAGGTGGACTTAAATGGAATTCAAATTGGCAAAGTGAATTAAGAAAATGAAAACAATATTGATTTAAGGTAAATGCATCAAGAACAGAATGCTTAACATGCAATCAAAGTAAGATAGGACATTTTTAGTTTTTAAAGAAAGCTTTTTCTAAGGAGAAATAAATCTTCTAATACAATATACATACATACATACATACATACATACATACATACATACATACATACGTATGTACATACATATATTTATGTAGAAGATATTTGTAATCTCTCCCCCCCATTTGAATTTTGTTAAGATCTTATATTAAAACCAACATATAAAATATTGTCAATTTGCAGTAGATATAGCTATTCCTGGTTTTGCCATTCATACCAACTTGCCTTATTATATAACTATTAATAATGAGGACCTGTGAAAAATAAAACAAACCATGAGTGTGGTGAAATAACAGGAATTTGGTATGATCTTGTGAGGTTCTTTGTTTTCCAAAGACTGGACACACCATAGCAAAACAACTCTGTTTATTGTAACACACATTTTCCCCAACAAGCTATTGCTCTGAATAAACTGCACTCTTCTAGGATTTGCAAGATAATGTTGCCACGTCTTTAATATCCAGCCCCTTCATACTTTTTCTTTTAATACTCAGTTCAAACTAAAGTTTCAAAGTCTTTAAAGTAATATACAGCATTTGTCTCTTTTTTTCTCTCCAAATATTCTTGCATTGGTGAGATACTATTTCAGTGTAATTGCTCCTTTTTTACTTGCTTGCTGAACTTCAGGCAAATCTCCAAGTTCCAGGCAGGGCTACCACCAGGACATGCGATTCACCACAGCTTCTGGTCCTGGCAATTCAGTGAAAGTCCTCTTGCCTGCTTCTAATAGCTGTCAGTCCACAGACCTGGCCTCCACTTCCTCTCATTTGTATGCCATATGTTATCACCTTTCTTTGTATACACACCCCTTTTCCCACGCTGTCTTAGCACTTCTTTTATAAGTATAAAAGACTGGGTGGGGTGAGGCTTTCTCTGGACATCAACTTGCCTTTGAAATTACCAGGTATGGCTCCATTGGCTAAACAGCTGGAACGATGGCTTGGATGCCTGTGAGTACAGTTCTGAGGGAATGGATGACCGCCTGAGGAAGAAGGGTGTAGGTGTGGAGATGAAGCTTGTCTACATGACTGCAGCTACTTTTGAAAAGGTCTTTACTCCTCCACAGATCTAGATATGTTGATGCTGCAGTGTTCAAAATTACTAGTTAGAATGTGCCCAGGGTATCCTGGAAATCAAGTCTCAAAGAAAAAACACAATACGTCTGGAAAGTCCTCTGTTCACAAAAACAAAATAAAATAAAGCTCTCTGCTCAGATGATTGTATATATGCATTTCATATTCCATACCATTTACTGTGAATCTTGTTATTTTTCATTGTTTGTACTTTGGTTGTCTTTCTGCCCCTGCATCTCCTAAACTTTAGAAGCAACAGAAATCTCTTTAGCTCCAACTTATATACCAATAAAGACACCCTTTTCCTTGCTAGATTTGCCTTCTCATTTCACAGTGTCTTTTGATGCATTTTTCTGCAAAACAGTTCTGAACATTAGCCTTGGGAAGGAATTTCCTGGCTGCAAAAACATCATTCCTCTGTTGTATTTAAAACCTTTTTTTATATATACATCAAAATCATAGAATCCTTCTCCAACTCTGTTTACAGACACTTCTGATGTTAAAGAAAGTATTTCGTTAGAGGGGTGTCAAACTCATTTACACTGAGGGCCGCATCAGGGTGGTGTTTGACTTTGAGGGACTGGGGTTGGCGTGACTAGGGTGGGCATGGCCAGCTTGACATCACTTGTATCGGAGGTGCCTGTGGTGGCCTGAGCACTCTGCCAGTGAAAATGGAGCTTAGGAGGGGGGTGTCTGTGCATGGCCTTCATGAGCTCTGTTTTCAGCTGCAATGGCCTCCTGCAGCCCTCTGCCAGTGAAAATGGAGTGCATGGTGGCTGAGCACTGGTGAGAGAGGCAAAGAAGATGATTAACACAATGTATCTTGCTAATGGTGAATCAAAGTTCAAGGGCACTGCCAACACACCTAAATTCAGAACATAAAAACAAAGCTGATTTGAGATCTGAGACAGATGTGTCAGAAGTGAGAATGACTCACAACCTGCAAAGCTAGAGTGAGAAAGAATCAAGCAGGGACATAGGAATCAGCAGGGATTAGGTACATGTAAAATATGTAGCAGGAAACCTAAATAAACTGTTAAATTAATCTGTGCCCAGCAGGAATAAGTTGTTGCTGTTTGTCTAAGGCAGGGGTCCCCAAACCCCTATTTACAACCTATTTACAACCGGGCTGCGGGCTGGCACACATGCACGCATGCAGCTTGGCCGCTCATATGCCTGCCTGCATATGTGTATGTGTGTGCATGCTGGTCTACAGCTTGCATGGCCCAGTTCCCTTCTCCCCCACCAGCCAGACTGCCAAGCTCCAGAGATTGGGGACTGCTGGTGTAAGGGGTGAATCCATGTGCAAATATTTCATTAGAGCAATTATTCTGTTTAATTTTTGTATTATCCTCATGGACTTTCTTTTTTTCACCAGTGTAGAAGAAATTATTTAGTAATCTTTCAGTAGTTGCTTGAATCAGTGTTGGATGTTTAAAATTTTTAATTTAGATTATCACAATGGAGTTTACAATGACTTTCAGCAGTCTGCAAAAGCACTAGCACATATTATCAATAGCATGAGCATTTGTCATGTTGATTAGGATGATGATACTTGTAGTTCAACATATTCTTACTTTATTAATTGAATTGAATTGAATTGAATTAGCTTTATTTATATGCCGCCCTTTTCCCTGAGGGGACTCAGGGCGGCTCACAATCCAAGGGGGAGGGGAGTACAAAAAACAAAATGCACACATAAAACAATACACCGTTAAAAGACACAACAGTCATACTATTCGGGAGGGGTTAAAATCTTAACCCCAGGCCTGTCGGGACAGCCAGGATTTAAGTGCTATGCGGAAGGTCTGAAGGGTGGTGAGGGTACGAATCTCCACGGGGAGTTCGTTCCATAGGGTCGGAGCAGCCACCGAGAAGGCTCTTCTCCGAGTGGTTGCCAGTCTGCACTGGCTGGCTGATGGAATTCGGAGGAGGCCTAATCGGTGAGATCTTATCGGTCTAGTGGAGGTAATTGGCAGTAGGCGGTCTCTCAAGTTATCTTAAATACCACATTATACTATAATTCCACTTTACCCAACCTGGATACTTTTTTAGGTATGTGAACTTCAACATTCAGTAAGTCCTCAGCCATTGGCGAGTTTTCTTGAAACTGGCCCATCTGGAAAACATTGAGATGTAAAAAGCTCTTATAATTAAATAATCTAGGATTTTCAAATGCTTTCTATTGTGCAAGGTTATCCTCATCAATGGATATCTTATATTTCAATGGAAATTTTGTAAGTACTCATTTTATTTTCTACTCCCAAAATCCTAACATCACATTGTTTCTATTAAATCCAAGTATGTTATGTGATATGTGGTATGTGGTATGTGGTATGTGATATGTGATATATGATATGTGATATGTGATATGTGATATGTGATATGTGATATGTGATATGTGATATGTGATATGTGATATGTGATCCCAAGTAGAGTTAACAAAATAACATCTTGTTATTTTGAAGCTATCTTTCTCACCACGAACTGGCCCAGTAGATATCTTCAGTTCTTTTATGGGACAATTAGCAAACAAACAAGAGATTAAGACTTTTATTTTAAAAAAAGGTTTATTATACAATTATATACAAAATAAACTGAATGTTCTCATCCTAAAGACTATGATTTCTGGTTTGCGTCATTTTGGAATGATATTACTCAGTATTCTTAATAGTTTTAACCTTGGAATTTCATTTTAGTCGTAAAATTCTTTGTACTTATCAATAATGTTCTCTGCCTGAACACAAAATTGTTCACTTTACTCTTCCCTGTTTTCACCTCACCATGATTATCTATTATTAACACTTTCTTGATTCTTTAATTGTTTTACGGCTTAACTCTTATTTTATTACTTGTTTTATTACTTTACCGTCTTTTCTCTTTCCATCTTCTCTTTTTCCTCAGCTTAGCTCCATTCAGGTTTTTCACTAAAGTCTCTGTATCTCAACTGGTGGTTCTCAATAAAATCACATTGCTCACCTGCTCATGGTGCCATTTCCCTCTTTTAGCCTCCATCCTTTTGTAAATATTTTCTATGGTAATTTTGGGGTGAATGTACAAAGCACTTTTGCCAGCTTTTTTTTAATCTCAGTCCTTGTAGTATCTATTCAGCTTTTTTACACATTATGCTTTCTCTGATTCCAGGAGCTATCACCATCATCATCCTTGACTTTGCATAATAACAGATTTGGTAAAGACAGGGCTGTTTCATATCAATATCACTTAGACTTATATACTGCTTCACAATGCTTCACAGCTCTAGCTAAACGATTTACAAGTCAGCATATTTCCCCCAATAATGTGGGTCCTTATTTTACCAGCCTTGGAAGGATGAAAGGCTCAGTCAATCTTGAGCCAGTCAGGGTTAAACTACTGGCAGTGAGCTGAATTAGCCTGCAATACTGCATTCTAACCACTATGCCACTATTGATCCTCATCTTCTCCAGTCTTCTCTTGTTTTGCTTCTCTCTCTGTTTTACTTGAAACATATGAAGCTTTCAGTGTGCTGGATTGCTGACATCCACATCTTCAACAGCAATCTTTTTTCCTTGTCTTACTACTTCATCTTCACTCTTTTTGGGATAACTTATCTTCCCCCCTCCCACCCCAACCACTGCCAGTAAGCCACTTTGCTGTTGTCATGGTTAGCAGTCTGTTGTCAACCCAGTGACTAATTCCTATCTATTCCTGTTTAATACTTCTCAGCTTCATTTCCTTATTCCAGAATGGTAGCTTTCTACATGCCGTAGAAAAATTCTTCTGGCGAGAAACATTAACAAGTAGCAGATAGAGAATTTTATGTCATTGCAGGAAAGGCCCTTTTGAAGATGTCTGCCTCTGAAAACTCAGCTAAGATTTTTGTGCGAGAAGATTTTCTTGTATGTGGTTCCCAACTAAGGAATCCCAATGTTGGCTGGGCCCAAACTTTCCCAAGAAGACAAACCACATAATGGAGAGAGTAATGGAGAGAGTTAGCTGGAATGAATGGCAAAAAGAATTCTAGAATTAACAGATTAAAATCAGAGTCCAGTAAGAATTGTTGCCCAAGAAATAGTGGTGTTCTAAGTCTTATTTGTTCTCTAAAAATATAGGAAAAGTTAGATAACACCTGCACTAAGTTTTACTTTATTTTGGCCTCTGTGTGCTAAAGATTTAGTTTATTTTGTCTCCAATATTTATTTATCCCATTTCTGGGCCATCCAACTCCTTGAAAACTTCAAAAGATTACAGATAAAAAGGAAAAAAAATAGAGTATATGTAATAGGAAATAGTCACTGTTATTTATATATGTGCATGTGCAAGATCAGAGATGGCTGCCAGAGCGTTTTCGCTCTGAACGAACCAGACGAAAAACGCTGAAAAATCTTTAGAAAACAACTCTGCACCTCTCGGAAAGGGGTCCCTGGGGATGTCCGGAATTCAGGGGACCCGAGGAATCCAGACTTTTGAGGGGGTCGCCACTCCTAGGTGACCCTGGACCATCCAAAGCTCGGAGACTTCTGTGCTGCCTGTGCTGTTCGGCGGTGGGGGAGGCGGCGCTTCGCTGGCGGCAGCGGCGGCGTCTTCCAGCGTTTTCAGCGTTCCTATTCGACTTGCTGAGCTTTTAGGGGCTTCGTTTGATTGCCATCGTTCCAGAGAGGGGGTGAGCGAACTGGACTATTATTGGGACTGGATAAACTGGGCAGCTGGCTTTGCTGGCTTTGCGGCTGGCTTTGCGGCTGGCTTTGCCTGGCGTCGCAGCCCTTCCAGACAACCCCCCCTCCCTGTTTGGCCCCGCTTCCTTGCCGACGCTGCCTTTTTCCTCCTCTGCTCCTTGCCTGGCTTGTTTGTTTCTTGCCTGGCCTGGCTGCTTTCCTGGCGCGTTTTCTCCTCTGCCCACCCTTGCTGTTGTGGGCTCTCCCCCCGTGCCTTTTGCTTGGCACCTGGCTCTCCCCTGCTCTGGCCTCTCAACATCTGGCCTCCCCTGGACACGGCCTCTGGGCGCTTGGACTCGCTGGCGCAGCCCCATCTGGCCTTGACTATTACCATCATTACCATTACCATCACTATCATCATTACCACCCGTCATTGCTCTTGGGGTATTATCTTGGATAGCGCCCGCGTAAGTCATCCCACTGATGCACACTGGACTCTGGATGGGTGGGGGGCACTTATAATGAGTGCAGAGGACCCCGGACTTGTCGGTAACATCTACAGTCTGCTCCTTGGTTTGCTCCCTGGTACATCTGTCCAACGGAGGGAGCGACAGAAGATGGCAAAAAACTATAAGAGGGGATTTAATGTTCTAATGTATCCCCCCTCTTTCACGATCCACCACGGCCACCCCGGACTTTAGACTCTTTAGACTCTGGACCTTTTATTATTTAACAGCACTTTTTTTAACAGCTGCGCAATCTTCCTTTCCCTTCTTTCTCTCTCTCTCTCTTTTTTCTCTCTTTTGTATGGGATATGCATGGGATATGCATGTGATTGAGTGAATGATCCCACTTTTATTAACCTATTATTGTTGTATTTTGTGTGTTTTAATTATTACGTGGGGACTGCTTGGGTGAATGAATGAGTGTGTTTGATTCGGAGGACCTGCCGAGGAACGCGGGGGTCATTGGGGTGGTTGGGGGAATTGCGGACACGGGAGTGGGCCGGAGCATTACGGTCGTAACAGGGAGGGGCAGATATGGCGGGGACTTTATGGCTGGCCATTACCGGGGAAGGAGGGCTCGCTACGTTACAGAGATCCCTCCTTCCGGCCCTATGAGTCCCACTCCAAGGCCAGATGGCGCGAGTAATCAGGACCCTGGTCTCAGGCTGTTGTCGCTAAATGCCAGGTCTGTAGTTCATAAGGCTCCCCTCGTCCGGGACTTAATTTTAGACGAGAGGGCAGACCTGGCATGTATTACTGAAACCTGGCTGGGCCCGGAGGGAGGAGTCTCCCTCGTAGAGATGTGACCAGAGGGTTTTCAGGTGCTCCATCAGCCGAGAGCTCAGAGAAGGGGTGGGGGTGTGGCCATTGTTATCCAAGAGTCTCTAGTACCTCGTAGGATCCCTGCTCCGGAGCTTGTCGGGTGTGAGTCCCTGCTGGTGAAGCTGGACCTCAAGGGTCAAGTGGGCTTGCTGTTAACATACCTGCCTCCCAACAGCGTTGCAGCAGCCCTCTCCTCGCTCCTCGAGTCGGTAGCCGAGCTGGCAATTGAGTTCCTCAGGCTCATGGTTCTGGGGGATTTCAATTTGCCTTCGCTCGGTGAACACTCTGATGGAGCGCAGGAGTTCATGGCTTCCATGACAGCCATGGGCTTGACTCAAGTAATTCGGGGCCCAACTCACTCGGCGGGTCACATGCTCGACCTCGTATTTCTCTCGGAGCAGTGGATTTGTGATCTTGGTCTGAGGGGTAGTGAGATCGTACCCCTGTCGTGGTCAGACCACTACCTACTGAGGCTTGACTTTCGGAGACCAAACCCCCACTGTAGGGAGGAGGAACCGACCAGGTGGTTCTGCCCCAGGTGACTTATGGACCCTTTGGGGTTCCAAACGGAGCTTGCGGTTATTCCTGATACCCTCACCCGCAGTCTGGCGGAGACTCTGGTTGCTGCTTGGAACTCGGCAGCGACGGAGTCTCTTAACCGGATTGCGCCTCTACGGCCGCTCCGAGGCAGTGGATCCAGGAGGGCTCCTTGGTTTACTGAGGAACTCCGGGAGATGAAGCACCGAAAGAGACGCCTAGAGCACCATTGGAGATCCAGTAAATCCGAATCGAGCCGAGCACTTTTAACATCCTGCATCAGAGAGTACATCCGGGCAATCAGGACGTCAAAAAGAACTTACATTGCCACTCTGATTGCGTCCGCTGAGTCGCGCCCAGCCGCCCTATTCAGGATAACCCGTTCCCTCCTAAATAGGAGGGATACGGGTGATCCTTTGCAGGGCAGGGCTGAGGACTACGTCCAGTTCCTCGCGGATAAAGTTGCTCGGTTTCGGGCGGACCTGGACTCCAATCCTGCAGAACCAGCCGAGGCACTAGGGGATAATCTGGTAGGTCATCGCTGGATTGATTTTCAAGCTGTTACCCCTGAGGACGTGGACAAGGCTATGAGAGCTGTAGGTGCCTCCACATGCGTGCTGGACCCGTGCCCCTCCTGGCTGGTTGTTAACAGCAGGGAGGTGACATGGGGCTGGATCCAGGCGGTTGTTGCCGCTTCCCTTCGGGAGGGGGTCTTTCCCCCCGCTTTAAAGGCGGCGGTGGTGAGACCTCTCCTGAAGAAACCATCTCTGGATCCAGCCGTTCTAAACAACTATCGTCCAGTCTCCAACCTCCCCTTTGTGGGGAAGGTTGTTGAGAAGGTGGTGGCCTTTCAGCTCCAGTGGTCCTTGGAGGAAGCCAGTTATCTTGATCCATTCCAGTCTGGCTTCAGGCCTGGCTACAGCACAGAAACCGCTTTGGTCGCATTGACCGATGATCTCTGGAGAGCCAGGGATGGAGGCCACGCCTCCATCCTGGTACTCCTTGACCTCTCTGCGGCTTTCGATACCATCGACCATGGTATCCTTCTGCGACGACTGCGGGAGGTGGGGGTGGGAAGCACTGTTTTACGGTGGTTCTCCTCTTACCTCTCGGACAGGTCGCAGTCGGTGTTAGTCGGAGGGCAGAGATCGACCCCTAGGCCCCTAACATATGGGGTGCCGCAGAGTTCGGTCCTGTCCCCCCTACTTTTTAATATCTACATGAAACCGCTGGGCGAGATCATTCGACGGCACGGGATAAAATACCACCAGTATGCGGACGATACACAGTTGTATCTGTCCGCCCTGTGCCAACTCAATGAAGCGATGGACATGATGAGCCAGGGTCTTGAGGCTGTTAGAGACTGGATGGGGGTTAACAAGCTTGTACTCAATCCAGATAAGACCGAGTGGCTGTTGTGCTTCCCTCCCACTAATTGGCCAAGTGTTCCATCTCTCAGGCTGGGGGGTCAAATACTACGCCCCTCAGATTGGGTCCGCAACTTGGGAGTCCTCCTGGACCCACAGCTGATTTTTGAACACCATTTGTCAGCTGTGACCAGGGGGGCATTTGCCCAGGTTCGCCTGGTGCACCAGTTGCGTCCCTACCTGAACCGGGAGGCTCTCACAACAGTCACTCGTGCCCTTGTGACCTCTAGGCTGGAGTACTGCAATGTGCTCTACATGGGGCTGCCCTTGAAGAGTATTCGGCGACTTCAGCTGGTCCAGAATGCAGCCGCGCGAGCGATCGTGGGTGCACCTCGTTTCACCTATAACTCCGCGAGCTGCACTGGCTGCCTGTTGATCTCCGGGTGCGCTTCAAGGTGCTAGTTGTCACCTACAAAGCCCTTCATGGTATTGGATCTGGGTATTTGAGAGACCGCCTACTGCCAATTACTTCCACTAGGCCAATAAGATCCCATAGACTAGGCCTCCTCCGAATTCCATCAGCCGGTCAATGTCGACTGGCAACTATCCGGAGGAGAGCCTTCTCGGTGGCTGCTCCGACCCTATGGAACGAACTCCCCATGGAGATTCGTACCCTCACCACCCTCCAGACCTTCCGCGTAGCCCTTAAAACCTGGCTGTCCCGACAGGCCTGGGGCTAAAGACTTCAACCCCACCCGAATAGTATGACTGTTGTGCTTTTTTAACGATGTATTGTCTTTATGTGTATAACTTGTTTTGTACTTCCCTCCCCCTGAATTGTGAGCCGCCCTGAGTCCCCTCAGGGAAAAGGGCGGCATACAAATAAAGCTAAAATCAAATCAAATCAAATCAAATATTGTTTCTATGCAGTGTATTTTTGAATCAAATTGAGATATCTTGTTTTTATAATATTAGTGAATCCATGCATTATATGATATGGTCAGAATCTTATTAACTATATATTTTTAAGATTCCTCAGAAGGACTCCTGTGATTTTAACAGCACTGTAGGAGAAGGAGTAGAATAGTCTGGGGGCGGAGTCAAAAGAGGAATTAACCTAGAATCTCCAAGTTGCCAGAAGTGGACTAAATCCAACCTCTCTTAAATTCTGTTAACCCTTATCTAATACCAAAAAAGTGCTGTTAGTTGACTACATTCCTGTGCATATACATGAGCAATAATGTAAATCAGTTTAATTGGAATTTAACATATGCTTTCACATCTGACAGCACTTATTTAAATCGTATCCATCATTTATTATTTTCCTGTGACTACTTATGTTATAAAGTAAGCTTTCCATGTTATATTTATCTATTTTTATATAGTGATTTTTTAAAAAAATTGCATTTTAGGATTTTGGTTTAATTTCTCAAAGAAGAGGGATTATGTTGTCTCTAGTAACATGCCTTAAAATGCCAAAGGCTAAAAGGTGGCACTATACAATACTCCCCCCCCCTTTTCCCATAACGCAAACTGTCTCACACATTCTTGGTAAGTGAATGATGTCATAAAGACATCCTGCAGAAGGATAGGTAGTAACAATAACTATGAAATGTTACTCTTGTGCCTTGAGTTAATTTTGCTAAGAAGTAAGTTGATTCTGTGTCTAAGGATAACAGTAAGAAAAAGCAGCAGAAATTGAGGTAATTAGATCTTTTAAATGTGTTTCTTTCACTAAAATATTAATATAGTTTTTCAGTGGGCCCTTTAAAGTTCTTTTATACTAACAGTAATAGGAGATAAAATCTTTATTGAATTTAAATATGGTATTTTTCAGAGCTAAAGGTCAAAAAAGGACCAGTACTGATCACTGGATGGTGAATGATTTATAATGACTTATAAAAACAGAAGGAACACTGATTGTATCTACTTCTTATAGAAAAAAACCCAAAATTGACATTGTTACGTGCATTGGTCAGAGTTTGAATATTATAAAACTTAATTCAATAATAAATTAGAATAAAAGTCTGTATGTTTTCTTGCAGATAAATAAATACATTATACGTTTAAAGTAGGAAAAACTTCCATCATGTTGCAGAATTTGTTTCAGTGTTTTGTACAAGATTCCTCTAGACTAATAACACCCTGTGTTGTTCATTACAGCTAGCTTATCTTTTCCTCATTAATTCAGTATACAATATTTGTTTGAAAAGTAGAAGCAGCACAGGGAAACTAAAAATTCCTGCACTTATCAAGCATGGTGGTAATCAAATACCACTGAAAAGAATTTTCCTACTATATCAATTCAGCCCAAATTAGGATTTTCCCACTTTGAATGGGAAATTATATTTATTTCAGCTTTATTGGCATTTTCCTCTTTGAATTTCTAAATTAATTAATTCATGCCTATATCTCTTAGCAGCCATATAGATTCAGCAAAGAAATGAAAGATATGTTGTATGTTTGAATCCTGAGTGGATCTCTCTGTTTTCTCTTCAAATTTACCGGTAGTTGAAGTCTGCTTATCAGATTAGGAAGGTTGTATTTATTACTAGATTCATACTTCAAACTCCTTCCTTATTTTCTGTGCAGATGGTCATGTTGACATTTATGCCACAAAACGCTCCTAGAAAAATAAGCTCTCTTGAGAAATAAAATGACTGCAAAATAAGTTTAGAATATGAATTGTATTAAATAGAAGTTGCATACAAAACTTCTCAATACCTTAGAATAGGACTCATTGTATTATACAATACAATAGCAGAGTTGGAAGGGACCTTGGAAGTCTTCTAGTCCAACCCCCTGCCTAGGCAGGAAACCCTATACTGTTTCAGACAAATGGCTATCCAACATCTTCTTAAAGACTCTCAGTGTTGGGGCATTCACAACTTCTGGAGGCAAGCTGTCCACTGATTAACCGTTCTAACGGTCAGGAAATTTCTCCTCAGTTCTAAGTTGATTCTCTCCTTGATTAGTTTCCACCCATTGCTTCTTGTTATGCCCTCAGGTGCCTTGGAGAATAGTTTGACTCCCTCTTCTTTGTGGCAACCTCTGAGATATTGGAACACTGCTATCATGTCTCCCCTAGTCCTTCTTTCAATTAAACTAGACATACCCAGTTCCTGCAACCGTTCTTCATATGTTTTAGTCTCCAGTCCCCTAATCATCTTTGTTGCTCTTCTCTGCACTCTTTCTAGAGCCTCCACATCTTTTCTACATTGTGGCGACCAAAACTGAAAGCAGTATTCCAAGTATAGCCTTACAAAGGCATTATAAAGTAGTATTAACACTTCATGTGATCTTAATTCTATCCCTCTGTTTATGCAGCCTAGAACTGTGTTGGCTTTTTGGCAGCTGCTGCACACTGCTGGCTCATATTTAAATGGTTGTCCACTAGGACTACAAGATCCCTCTCTCAGTTACTACTATTGAGCAAGGTACCACCTATACTGTACCTGTGCATTTAGTTTTTCTTGCCTAAATGTGGAACCTTACACTTTTCACCATTGAATTTCATTTTATTAGCTAGTGCCCAACATTCAAGTTTGTCAAGATCCTTCTGTATCTCAAGCCTATCTTCTGGAGTGTTGGCTATTCCTGCCAGCTTGGTGTCATCTGCAAATTTGATGAGTTCTCCATTTATTTCCTCATCCAAATCATTGATGAAGATGTTGAAGAGTACTGGGCCTAAAACAGAGCCTTGGGGTACTCCACTGCATACTTCCCTCCATGTAGGTGCAGCTCTGTTGAGGACTACACGTTGAGTGCAGTTGGTCAGCCAGTTACGAATCTATCTGGTGGTGATGCTGTCTAACCCACATTCTTCTACTTTATAGTAGAACCTCATCTTTCATTCCTTAATTATTATCTACAAATGTATCCATTTTTATGAACCTGAGCCACTGCATATTGGCATTAGTTTCAATCACTTCATTCCCAGCAGTAATTTTTTCCCCTTAATTTTTGTTCTGCTTGCTTGGGTTTTTACAATTATTACACTGTAATACTTTCCCCACTTATTTCATAACTATTATGAAAATGAGCCAAATTAATCAATTATTGGATCAGTGATTAGGAGTTGAAATCTCTTAGTTTGGACAAATTTAATTTGAAGGTAATGATGCAATGTAAGAAATCCTTCCTTTTACATATAATTTTACGGTTCTTTGGTGTGCTATTCTCCCCTTGAAAAAGCAAATTTATGACAGTATTTGAAGTAGGAAAATTAAGTTCCACCCAACTTTCTTTCTTCCTTAACTGATTTAAACATTATAGCTGTGGTATCTGGAAAAAGAGATACTAACTTCTAGCAAAATGTTTTGAGTCAACTACATATTTAACATATTTATTAATATTAATGAAATTGCAGTATCTTCAGTTAAAATGTTTTGAAAGTACAGTGGTACCTTGGTACTAAGTTGCTTTGAAACTCATTACATTTATTACTCAACACATTTTGACATAAAATTTTTGTCCGGGTACTCATCGTTTGTTTGGTACTCGATGCACAAGCCAAAACCTGCTGATGTCAGCTGCCTTGTGATTCACTACATTATTCCTTATGGGAAAAATTTGTTTAATAATCATTTTTGGTTAACGATGAGTTTATAACTATGTTTTGCAACAAAAGGAATAGGGAAATAGATGATCATAACAGTTGCTCTTAATTATAATTATCTTATTCTCTCTCCTGTCTCAGTCTAGTTATGTGTGCTAAAATTCAATGTTACTGTCCCAAACTATAATTATTACTCCAAATTCAAATTAAGACTTTTAGGGAGATGATGGAAGGATGGCTGGCTGGCTGGCTGGCTAGCTGGATAGATAGATGATAGATAGATAGATAGATAGATAGATAGATAGATATGATAGCCAGATAGCTAGATACTGGTAGCTAGATGTTTGAGGACACTTCTTCAGCAGTTCAAATATCAGGTGACGTTAAAAAAGGCATTAAAAATAACAATGCATTTTACAGACTCATAGTTAAGGATGTGTCATATTCCTAAACAAAAAATGTGACCCAAACGTAAACTATGAAAGGAGAGAAGGAGACAGGAGAAAATCAGATTGAAGTGAATTTGATGGTTTTAGTCCAGGCATGAAGTATCAAAGAGCTATAGCCAAAATATATTGAAGCAAGTAAAGAAGGTAAAAGATAAAGATCAAACAGGTCCGTAATCCTTATTTCTGGCTGAATATGCATTAAAATGCATTAAGTCTAGGAAAGAAGCACAGGTTAACAATGTTTGAGATAAACTAGTGAGACTTCCTAAACACAGTAGTTCACAAAAATTCAGCCTCATGAAGGTTGCTTATAGAAATAGAAATTAAGGGTAATAGAGTTGGTAGAAGTAATATATAAATATCCTTAAAATAGGACAATAGAATTGCTTTGCAATTTGCAAAATTTCTCTTGTTAAAAGTTTTCAACAAACAGATGCTACAGTGGGTCATTCTATTAGGTTTTTTGTAAATGGGTACTAGGTCAAGGATTTGTAATTGGCATTTTTCTACACCTAACTATTTGGAAAAACAAAAGTGGGCTGACTTTAAAGCTGGTTTATTGATTAGGGAAGGGATGAGTAGCTCAGTTCTAAATATTGTCTTCCATCTCTAAATATCCCTTTTCTCCTACATCTAAGACAATTGTTGCTTTTTAACACTCATTCCATTTTAGTTGTTAAAGGAAGGTGAGTGCAATGATGCTGAGTGATTGAACCAAAATTTCAGATTCTATTAATAGCTAAATAATGTCAACAACAATAATATAAATAAAACAAATAAACAATTCACCTTGAGAAAAAAGTTATTATGAGGTAGGGAATCATGGTCACCAATCCATGTGCTTCTTACTAGGGAAAAAATACTTGCTTACTAGGGTAATTTTATAGGTTTCCTTTCAGAGTGCTAAAATAAATTCTATAAAGTCTAATTTGCTCATGAGCCAAATCAGATGACTTCCTCACAAATGTTCTTGTAGTCTTTTGAATCTGTGTTTTAGACAAAGCTAAATGCAGTCTCCAGAATGCTGAAGTAAGGTTTCAGCTAAAGTACTTAGGCAAATACCTTCCTCAAAAATGTGCGATTTTTAAAAAAAATGACTTCAACTTTTCAATTACTATACTAGATAATTATTCATTTAACATTCTTAGTGTATTTTATGTGATGAACTATTATTAGTTGTCAGTGTTCTGAAGTTTTTTAAACTGTGCCATTATCTTATTGTAACCTATTTAATTTTTCCTCATGATTCTGCAGTTCTGACTTTATTGATTTATTTATTAAGGCCACCTAATTCCAGAAAGACTATGAACAGCTTCCAATATTTTCAAGCCATAAGTTTAAAACACAGCTAAAACCACATGACTGTCTTGACTAAAACAGTATTCTCAACATTCAAAAATATGTATTTATTGCTTTAGTTGTTTTTCTTAGCTTTGGCAATTACTGACTGTATGATAACTTTTATATATATAGAGGAAACACACACACACACACTCCATTTGGTACCATGTCATATGCCCAGAAAATGTAGTAATAGGAATAGACAATACTGATACATATATTTTAATAAGAGCTGAAAGCCAACCAAAGCCCCAGGAAACAATATTGCACCATTTGTGATGAAATGAAAAGTGCCCTTGGTAAAGCAGATAAGCTTTGCATGACTTGTCCCTGGTGATATTACTGGCTGAAGCCTTGTGATAAAAGGGCTATTGGCCGTGGCTTTGGGAAAGACAGTGAAATTCTAAAGTGGTGTTCCATAATCTCCCCCTGAGCTAGACTAGGCTGAGGAATATATTTAAAGAATTCACTTCCTTAAGGAAAGTGACCTTTTGTTATCCAGTGCCACCACACAAGGAAGTGCTATTGACAAACTGTTAATTTTTTAAAAAAATCTATTATTTCCCATATTTTCTACCTATGTTATAATTTAAGTCATTCCACCATTAAAAAATAAAATAAATTTGTAATATAGGAGTTTTAAATAGTATTGCAATCCTTAGGTTACTGAGTAATTTTATGTTAGTTACATTGAAAAAGAATTCTGTATCTTCTTGGTTTTAAATAAGATCCTAGAGAACGGATTACCATGTCCCCTTGGGGTGCATCTTCCATGATCAGATGTGTGCTCTTGTACTCACTGAAGAGCTGAATGTTTCCATTCTCACAAATATTCATACAGTTCTCTGTGTACCCAATAATTATAACCATTTACTCATTTGAATCAACTTTTGTCATTTCTTTTCTTCCCAATATACACTTTAACACGTGAAAAACATTCATTATGATATACTGTATTAATGATACAAAACAGATATTTAATAATTGGCTTCTTTCTTAAACAGAGTGTACGTTGTTATAAGTTAAATATGTAAACAATTAGAGCTACTCCACAAATAATTGAACTGAATTTGTTGTATATGTGTGGATTCTCATCCAATTTCTGGCACTAGAACTTAATCAATCCAGCTTGATTTAAATTTCTGGGAAGCTTTCTGGAAAGACTTGAGGCTAAGTTGTTGTACGTTATATATATGTTTCAAATACTGCTGTAGTGCTAAATTATGGCATAAAATCAGGACTATGAATCACATGTAATATACAACTCCTACAAAAGCTTCTGGAACCTCATTTTACCCTTTGATTTGGTAAATTCTCAAGTGCAATAGGCAAAGTTCCATCAAGGGTAGATCTGTGAATTTGATTTTCAAATTCCCTCCCCCCTCAAAAATCAGATTTAAATCAACCAATGACTAAAAGCTCTCTCTTTTTTTTAGAGAGAGGTCCTGCACTGAATAAGTTTTTGGAATGCTTTCTTAAAATCTTCATTAAAGATTGTGTAAATCAGCGGGTTAACCAGAGAATTGATATAGCCCAACCATGTCAGAAAATTAGACATTTCTTCTGAAATTTGACATCTTTCACAGGTATTAACAACCACCTCTTTTACAAAGAAAGGCAGCCAGCAAATCACAAAAGCACCCAAAATCAAACCAAGGGTAGTTGCTGCTTTCCGTTCTCTTGTGGTAGAAATGCGTTGCCTTTTCCACCCTTTTTCATTCTTAGATTCCGAATCAGGGCTTCTCAGTGAAAATCGAATTCTCTCCAAATCTCCCGAAGGGTTGGACCTTTTATCTTTTGTACATGATGCGGTTGAAGAAAGCCGGCAGCTTTTCTCATTTGCTTCCAAGAGGTCTTGCCCATTGGCCTCCTCTTTAAGAACCCGACTCATACTCCTTCTATGAAAAGTCTTGGCTGCTTTGTATATTTTGTAGTAAAGAATCAGAATTAATGCTAGTGGGATATAAAATGCTCCAAATGTAGAATATATAGTGAAAGCAATGTGGTCATGCTTAATGATGCATTCATCATCTTTGCTGGTTGCTTGATGTCTCCAAAACAATGGTGGCATTGAAATGAAGATGGAAATAATCCAGACAATAGCAATCATAAAGCCAGCATGTTTAGGTGTTCGCTTCCTGGCATATTCCACAGCATCAGTGATTGCTCTGTAGCGATCTAAAGCAATGGCCGAGAGGTGCAGGATAGAACAGGTGCAGCAGGTGATGTCAACACTAAGCCAAATATCACACATCACCCCACCCATGATCCAGGTTTCTTTGACAATATAGACAATGCTGAAAGGCATGACGAGGATGGCCACAAGGAAATCAGTCACTGCCAAAGAGCATATTAAATAGTTCGCAGGATGATGGAGTTTCCTTGTCACAATTATTGCAGTCATCACTAGAGAGTTGATAACTGTTGTCATTACTGCTAGAACAGAAAGTGTAATAGAAACTAGAATCTTGGAAGTTACTTTTTCAAATGATTCTGTATCATTTTGTTCCAGTGTATAGTTTTGTTCAGTAAAGTTTAGGAAATCCATTATTTCCTTGAAGTTTGTCTTTGCCTAATGAAGATACCTGCAGGAAATAGTTTAGAAAGAAAAAGCAACAATTAAAACTCCCAATTCTATATATTTTCAAGTATTATGCAATATACAAGTTTTTTTTAAAAAGACACCTGGACTTCCTTGTTTTTCTTTGAAGATGTTTCGCTTCTCATCCAAAAAGTATCTTTCTTCAGCTCCCAGAAGTTGAAGAAGCTTCTTGGATGAGAAGTGAAATATCTTCAAAGAAAAACAAGAAAGTCCAGGTGTCTCTTAAAAAAGCACCTTTGGGACAACCATGACCTGGATGACTGAGAATCTCCATAGACATTTTTTTGAAACTTTCTTCCCAAACTTTTCTGTCACTCTTTGAATAGAGTGTATTTGAGGATTCTTATAGAAAAAAGGAATCAAATATGTTTTTCATGAAATTGAAGTTGACTTTATACCTAAGACTAGTACAGCTACATACATGCTATATCTACCTCACTATTCAATTTCAGGATTAGCAACATTGCAAAGTAAAGAAAGGCAGGGGAAAAATAGTAAGCCAAATAAATTATAGAATTGATATAAATAGAAGAACAGTTTCTTGGTATCTCCCCATATGTAGACATCCCTTGCTTCCATAACATCCATATATCATTTGATATTCCATACAATGCATTTAGAATGAAGTTCAAGATTAGTTAAAGCAAAACAGGTGTGATGTTAAATCTGCCTCTGCATTTTCTTCTTCTAAATAATAATAGGGATCAGAATAGGACAGGTAACACAAGTGTAGTACCTGTCAACCCTAAAGCTCACCTGACTGGAGCTATATTGGAACTTCAGTGTTGCCACACTGGAGCTGAGGGACAGGGATGGGGGATTAGAGATAGAGAGGTTTGTGTAACCTTGAAAACCAAGGACATTCTTACACCTGCACTGTAGAAGAAGGTGAGAGGTCTCCAGATGACTAGACAGCATCTTGATTGGACCATGTGACTGATCATTTGGGATTTGGGAAAAACTTTCTCTTTTAACTAGGTGAAAACCGCAGAGTCAGTTTTCACCAGATATGTGCCAATATGATATTTCCAATAAAGCTATCTTTTGAGGAAATTGCCTGCCTCAGAGTTTTGCTTGCTATTGATCTATTACTTGGAACCCTGACAGTGCCATTGAATCCTTCCTCCCTGCTGCCGTCATTCTCATCTGTAATTCTCAAAACTGCTATTAGCTACAAAAAATAAGATGTAGCATCACAAAGCAAAACACATAAATACAGGTATTAGATACAGTACTGATAACGTGCATGATTCACAGTTAAGAAAAGAAAAAAGAAAAGAAAAGAAAAGAAAAAAAGGAAGCCAATCTCAAACCGCTGTTAGTATTTTGCTAAAGCCAAATTTATTTCGAAAGTGTTTTGAATAGCATTTTGTTCTCAAGGAATAGTCTTAAAAGATGAGAGGAATTTTATGCTAATGCAATTTGACATTTTACCACCCCTAGTTCTCAAGGATAGATTCAGAAAAATCTTCTTTACTGAAAAACCCTGCCCTTTCAGTCTGAATGCTATTGAGTCATAGCCTCATATCCTAATATATTGTGATTTCTGCAGAGACTCCCTTAAGACTCAGATCACTTTTCTCTAGTTATTTCCCTGGCAGTCAGCTGAGTTCTACGTTTGTCACCAACTGTCAGACAAGAACTGAAGAACAATAGTTATCATAGCCAAATTCACATTGATAGCCTGCAGGACTAAATCACTGTTAATAGCAGATTAAGCCATGAAATATCTTATTCACCTATATTTTATTGGCTGTAATAATAGAATCTCATGCTTATGCTTATGTTTCATCTTCTCTTCCCCTTATAAGCCACTGAGTCAGGAAGAATCTGATTCTTCCTAATACTATTTCCATGTCCCTTAAAAGCTACTCCATGGCTCCCTGTACCAACTCATATTCTTATGTTCCATTCCTAGCTGACCCCTGGCATTTAGTATATGTCTTTTTAGTTATTGATAATTGCCTGATGATTATGTACATTCCTGTAATAGAAGCAGTGTTACTGATTCTTTCATCTATTTCTTAAGAGACATTCAATATATTTGTATTCTTCACAACTGCTGAGAAACAGCATTTGTAATAATTAATTTAAAATATAACATTAGAGGCAACATTAACTGCAAATAATCATAGCAACTCATAGACATAAGTGCCCGAGTACTTACATTCAAATGGGGAAAATAAAATAATATCTACCTGTTGCACCATCCAGGAAAAGATAATTTGGATAACTTCAAGATATAACATTTATGTATTTTAAAACCAGATACTGATCAGTGTAAGAAAGTAATTATTATATCCCATTTAATCATTTTAACTAACACAATGTGACTCTCACTAAATATTACCTTATACATATCTAAAATAAACTATTGGGAATTCTAGAAATAGTCTACAGTGTTTTGGTATTTGCCAAAATTTAAGAATTTAAGAATTCTTTCAGGCTAGTCTTATACATGCCTATTTCCCAGACCCCCTCTTCTACTTTTGACTGTGGAAAAGTTACTAAAGTGGGATACTCACAAAAAACAAATAGGTATTCGAGGAAAGGAAAAAGTAAGCTGGAATGAAAGTTGGCAAAAAGAATTCCAGAATTAACAGATTGAAGTCAGAATCCAGAGGGAATAGGGGTCTTGTAAGCTTTATTTATTCTCTAGAAGAACAGTTAGAAAAGACACGCATTAAGTTCCAAGTTTTTGTCTCTGATATTTATTCATCTTTTCCATTTCATACCTGTCACGGCTGCATTTCTCCTACCCAAGCTTCATGAGCTGACAGCCTGATATTATCAAAGGGGGGGGGGAATTGGAATGTAAGGAGGAGAAAGTGGGGGGGGGGAATGGAAGTCCAGCTGAGCTGGCTGCATTGTGAGAAGCTTCAGTCAGTCAAGGTCAACCATCAATATGCAGAGCTGAAACTGAAAGCCTGTTTCCTAAATAATATACAAGCACCTAAGTGGACATTTACAGATAACAGTGGGATGGCGGGGGAGGGGGAGTGGAAATTTTACTTTGTATTGTTTACGTGGGAAAACCTCAGAAGCCTCAGTAAAAATATTCTTGGCAAAAGCAAACGGCCAGAAGTCTCTCTTTGCTAGATAACTGAATGGAGTAGTTGACAAAACCACTGTTAAAAAAAACTTCTTTTTCTCTATCTTTTCTTCACCCACCTTCCAGCATGATGTCATTTGCAGATCTAATAATATTTCCTGCAAACTCTTCGGGAATATGAAGGCACAGGATAGATATTGGTCAGGAACCCTAAAAACAGATCCTTGATGTTATTGCTAGCAGTACACGCTTTCTCTCCCAGTACAAAAAACAATCTTGGTATTTTCACATGGAGTGAAATGACGGGGACATATTATTCCTATGTATCATAATGCTCTTCAGCGAATCTTCCAGTGTTATTCATGATAAATAACACACATTACATTGTACCACAATTTTAATACGATAGTTAATTGTCTTTCTCTTATACTCTGCTTGGCAGTGTGGCTTCTAAACCACTTTACTGTTTTAATGCTATTTCTAATTATATGACGAGCCTCTCATTTATGTTTTCTAATGATACTTCTCCTTTCTTCATCTTTGGTTTAGTGGCTGGAAAAACTTATGTTAGCTTTAATCAAAACCACTGTGCTGAGAAGAATGGGAAAATGTTGGATCATGGACAGGAAGGTAATTTTGAGCACCAAACTATATATCTGTATCATATAGGAGAAGTTGTTCTCTTAGAGCCGTTTCACACAATATACTCATGGCTGAGAAATCAGAAGAAATAGTCTCTTTCTAATTTTATGAGCAGGCTCCATTGCATCATTTGTTTCAGTATTTCAGGATGCTTTATTTGAAATTATTAATTTTTTTAAAAAAGCAAGTAATTACTGGCAAATTTAAAGGTGCAGCTGTCTGACTGACTCTCTGTTAACTAGTGACAGCTGAGCTGAAGAATTCTCTTAAGAATGTATATGACAGTAAGAGGTTCAGAGGGGGTGGAAGTAATTTGAAGAAAGCTTGCAGATTTCTCAAAGATTTTTGAAGTTGTGGGGGTGGGAGGAAGACAGATGGATTCTGAGTTGCTACCAGAAATGCTATTTGCAAACAGAGAGAGTTACCATCATTTATGCCAATTCATAATACTGCGGTTTTAGAAATAGTGATTTTATTAAAATAATTAGAAAAGGTAACAGTAGCCAGCAACCTGGATGAATTTAAAATAGGATTAAACAGATTCATAAAAGCAACAATGATGCCTCTATATTGCTTCCAGAGTTTTTGTATACTATGCCTATTTATTGAAGTTACTAGGAATGGCAAGCAGAAGCATATTATTTTCATTTGTGTTGGTACTTCTCCAACTGTTTTAGTAACGCACAACTCCTGAATCTGGAAGTTCTGTTATCACTCCTTCTACATAATTCCTTCTTCATACAATGTTATTTTCATTTAAAGCTATTCACAGGCACAATATTTGGTGGTGGACATGTATGTGTAAGGAATATTGGCAAATGTAATCTAAAACCACATAGGGGAGTGCTATATATACTGCGTGTTTTTGAACCTTGCTTTTCCTAAACACACATTGTTTGAAAGTTAGCAATTTACACTATGGAGATAGTAACTGGAAGAAATATCAGTTTCTAGGAACATAATTTGATAGATAACACAATGGTGGAGATAAGGGACACTAGCATAGGGATTTTTCCCTATTTCCCAAAGGCTCCCTGTGGAGGTTAGTGGACTAGCTATAATTAGAAATTGTTTTTTTCGCTATCTAGCTTTAACTCATCACCAATAAAGGGAGTTGGAGAAGAACCTTGGTAATTCTGTCAATAACTACTTTTTTGCATTTTGTTTCTCCAATTTGTCAGAGGCCAACCATTCTTTTCTTTTGCACATACTGTTTAAATAATAAATCCAAAATACTATAAAAATAATTACTATTTCCAATTGCATTGCAGCAGATTAATAGAAAGTAGAATTCCAAATTAGTTTCTATGCCTTGTATAAAGTATGTGAATGTGTTAGAGACACTGGTGTAACTTGCAGTTCATTAACCGAATAAGCGCATTAGCTTCTCTATTCCTGCCAGTTTTTAGTTACTTGTTACCTGTACTTGGCCTTAGAAAGCTGATTAGACAGGTGAGAAGTATTGAATGTGATAAATATAAAATCACACATAAAGCACCAGCCTTTGACACATGGAATTGCTCATTACATTGTTCATGTAAATATTAAGCTGCTCTTACTTAATCAATGCTTCGTTCTATTTATCTTATCAGAGCATTTTAATTGAAAAAAACCCTGAATCCATGGCTAACTGAGGAATGAACCTATATACATTTGGTCAAGAAATGTTTATGATGGTATTTAACTGGAATATAAGTATAAATAAACTGGGAATTTGCATTCTATTTTGGAAATATTTTTGCAAGCTTCCCAGGAATAGATGGCCTCTTGCCCTGCCATAAGGATTTTTCTTAGGCTCTTAATATTCTGCATAGAAGTATTTCATTTTTCCAGTTGAATTCTTCTACTTTATACACAGAAGACTGCTAGGATTTTCTTTTAATTAATATGATGTAAAAGCTTAGTCTGATTTGTGCTACGTTCTGCACCAGCTATTAAATTCATAGCACCTTTTTGAAAAGCTTTGTTTAATAATCACATTGCACTGAAATCTGCTTTGAATTTCTCAAAAAAAAAGCATCCCAAAAGGAAGAGGCTTCTAGGTTTCTGCCTTATTCTCAGGGTGGTTGAAATTTTTTTAAAAAAATATGTTTTTAAACATATTTTATTGTTAGAATCGAAAGAGGATGATACTGCTGGTATTTCAGTTTTTGATTATGTGTCTTCCAATCATTTAAGTCTTCCTAGCTGGTTCATGTTTTCCAACCTGGAAAAAAAAATCCAGTGGAAAAAGTTCAATCATAATTTTTGAGGATTTAATTGAGGAATAGGAAACCACTAACCAGATGACCACAGATCCCATATAGTAGAAGAAAATATAAGTAGCTCAGGACTGTACTGTGGAACCCTTGGTGCTCTCAATGTTTGATTGTTTGCTTCAACATTTGCTTGCAGATGTTTCATTATCCAATGAAGTAACATCACCATAGCAAGTGTGGAGTTTGCTCTCTGTTTATATACAATAGCTTGTCCTTTGTAAGCCAAAGAACTTACAAAAAAGCTTTGAGGATATGTCACAGAGGGGAGAGAATATTCTATCAACTCCCCACTATAATGCTTCCAAAGACTTAAAAGTAGAAGTCGTTCAGATTATGCTTTCATTAGATATCACAGCATTCTTTATACCCATAGATCCAGAATTAATGAAAAAATCTATGGCAGCAGTACAACACAACACACTTGATCTAGCCCCAATACACTAGATTGAAATACCTAGAATCATGGACCTCATCAATCTCTGTTTCACTATCTATTTTACATTTTCTGTCTCACTACCTCCTTTCAGTTTGATAGACATATGAAACAACCCAAAACATCTTCAAAGAAATAAAATTTAAAAAGGAAGAAGATAATAATACAGTACCTTTTCTGGATATCCTCATCAGCTGAGGAAACATCAGCAAATTAGAAACTTAAGTCTCTATAAAAACACCACTCTCAGGTATACAGTACAAGGACTATAAGAACCACTATGTAGAACAGACAGATAGATACAAGTAGAGTGCATCATGAGCACTAACTAGTAATCAAAAGACAGGATGAAAATTCCTTACTCACTTCTTTACTCTTACAACACATAGATAGAATCAACCATAATTTGAAGTGGGAAATGCTGAATATCCTAGGCCAAATTAAATTAAAAAAAAATCTAGGGAATTCTTGGAAACTTGGTAATCAGACAAATCAGCAATCAATAAATACATGGAGATAAAGCACATTTACACACTAATGAAAAGAAACAGCTAAAAAAAACCTAAGAAGGAAAAAAAGATCAGACATCATCTCCAAATAAACAGGAATTCACTCTAGCCAAACAATCAAGCAGAAAACAGTACTCTAATGAACCACATCGCCACTAAAATAGTAGGGCAATTTGTTGTATGCAGACAGGCAGCAAGTCCCACACTCATTCACACTGATTATATTATCTAAGTATAATCTTTATTGTGATTGTACTTAAATACAATGAAATTGGTTATCTAGTCAAGTAATGCAATATCTTCAAACAAACAACCAAGCTTAGAATACACAGATTCCACAAATGACTGTAGAATAAAAATTGGAAATTTGCACCCATGCACATCCGTGTGTGTGCATGTGTGCACGCGCACACACACACACACACACACATCCCTTAACCTTATACCTTATAATCAAATAAATGAAAAAATACCGTGTAATTTTCTCAAAAATCTCTTTTTCTTTAACAGAAATTTCAAAAGCAAATTCTCTTTCATAAAATTACATGAAAATTAATAGAAGCAGGACAATTTCTCTGGTGACATCCTTTGGAAATAGCAATAACACTTAGACTTATACACCATTTCACAGTGCTTTACAGCACGCTCTAAGCAGTTTACAGAGTCAGCATATTGCCCCCAACAATCTGGGTTCTCATTTGACTGAACTCAGAAGAATGGAAGGCTGAGTCAACCTTGAGTCGAGGATGAAAAATTCTAGCAGTTTGATTTTGCTCAGGAACAGAGCTGGCAGAGTTCACCCATCGCCTCCTCGCCAAATGATAGAAAGTAAGCTACCTTTCCGTTAAATGTAAAATGAAGAAACCTTCCATAATTAACAATTCATGTATTTCCTCCCCTTGTGTTCTTGTAGTGGTTTCAATTTAAATACAAAGACTAGCATTGTATTCTCATCTAAATATTCCGGAAGAGTAATAGATATCACATTTAAAATCCATTATTATATTACATTTTCTTGCAGAAAATAAAAGACCAGGACATTCTGTGGTGAGAATTCTTCCCCAAAAAGAACAAGTGCCCAAGGGTGACTAAAAACAAATAGCTGCCTACAGGATTTTGCCTTGACTCTGTTATGCTTGAAGACTTCAGTGTCTCATATTTCTTTCATTGGTGATATTAATCTTTTACAGATTCACCCATATAATCATAAATATATACGTACATGCATACAAACAAACATAAATACATACATTTTCTTCCTGAAAAAGTCAAGGCTTTCTAATCAGAACAGGGACTTTAGCATTTGTTTTTAGGCTATTTATCAAAAAATGCAGTCAACTGTGAATGTGACCCTGCTGGAACACAGTCATGAATGAAATTGTCTTCCTAAATTGTAAATGCAATTTTTTTCTACCTTATGAAGCAAGAAACCAATTTTTCTGAGACAGTTTTTTTGCTCTAAAAGTTGACACCCTCTAAATACATTGGATAAAACCTTTGTAGCTGTTAACAGGATTCGCATTTACCATGCTACCTTGAGACTGTGGGAACTGTAATTTGCTTGTTTGCTTGTTTATTCATATTTCATATTTTTAAAGCACCCATGTCCCTCAAAGAGTAGCTCTGGGCAGTGTACAATATAATATAACCGATAAATAAAAAATAACATTAAAATTTAAAATTAAATTAGGATTAAAAGTTTTACAATTATAGAATAATGACATTAGCCTGTGACATCTACGTTAGTAAATGAAGCTACTTCACATTGGGATGATTTCTAGTAATATGTTCCATTGAATTTTTTTAAATCAAATTTAAAGTTGCTTAGTGCAGCAAAAGGTTAAAGACACGATTATTTCTATGTATCCTAGCTAAGGAATTTGATATGATCTAATATCTGATATCTATATACCTGATATCAATAAAGTATAATGATTATAGAGATAACCAACAATTGAAGTCTTTATAGTAACTAATTAAAGATTCACTCTGTTGCTAATTTATTTATTTAACCTATGGAATACAATGTCAGAGAACTCTACACATTCTAGACACACAATGCCTAGAATGAAAACCTAGAACGCTAGTTCATTCTGTTCAGCTCTTATGCACCTATCCTTGGTGCACTGCAGGGGGTGAACTAGCTTTATATCAGCTAACTAATTGCGGGCTGTTCTGGGCTCCTCCGCTGGTGTTGTCTCACCTTGAATCATGTTGCAATGCCTCATGTCCAGCCAGGTCTAGCATCGGTTTCTGCCCTCTACACATACAAATACAGCTAGGTTTTTCCTGCCAAAGTGGTACCCGTCTATCTACTTGCAATGTTGGATGCTATCGAACTACTCAGTGGGCAGGAGCTAGGAATTGATTAATTATTGAGCCATCTTGTGAGGCTGGGTTCAAACCACCTGAATGCAGACCATTTCTGCCTGGTACTTCTAGCGTCATTAGTCTCTGCACCACCTCATCCTCTTCTTTGCAAAAGTATGTAGCTATACAGTATTAAGAAATGTTGGATCATGATAAACTGCCTACATAAGATCTAACCTGGTTTTTAAATGTGAATTCATCAATTCCCACTCCAACAAGCTGTGTAATTAAAAATGTGAAAATACAGAGACTTAATCTTTCCTATACTTTAAAGTAATTTCTTTTATAAATTAAATATTTCATGCATCAGGATCTTGCTGACATTTGTACAGACCCCCCCCCCCCCAAATGTTATTTGTAGATAAGCACAAAGAAACTACTGTAATTAGCTCATGAAACTAACCTGCAGTTCACTGGAATATTTATTCCTAATCCCCCTTCTTCCATTTTTGTTGAATTGTGCCAAAGATCACCTTCTAATTATATGTTCCAAAATTATCTTTAAAGTTGCATGCATCAATCAACCAGATATAAACTGCAAAGAATAAAGATTCATGGTGAAATAAAAATCCTTACCCCAAAGTTTCTCCTAACAAGCCTAGAAAAAGTCCCAGAATTACAATTGTACTTGGCTTTATCAATATTGTAGGTATACCATAAATTGCATTTTGGTTAATAGTTCTGATGAATGCCTAATCCTTACAAATGACCAGAATTTTTGTATTAATCTTCAGAACAATGACCCTTTTTGATATGGCTCCTTATAGAGAACACTCTATGCTTTTAAAAAAGCTGGATACGTTGAATGCAACTGTCTAAGGAAAAAGCAGCTTGAAGTGTTTGCTTCTGATTTGTTCTATCTTTGTTCATGCTCAAAAGATTTAGGTGTATGATGGGAAGAGGGTAAACCCTAAAGGCCATACCAGAAGTAACAACTTGAGATCTTCTGCTAATATCTGCATAGGGATAGGCATTGCCAGATAGTGCTGATGATACTTCAAGGTGTAAGCTGCCTAGACGTTGAAGTTAAAATTGGCAGTTATACAAATGTTTTAAATAAAATGCTTTTTATTGTGCAATTCCCTTTCAGCATTTTATAAAAATACTATTGTGAACAGGTGGTCCCCCTTTAATTTCGTTTTTGATCTTTTTCTTTTTTCTTTTCAATAGCAGGAAATCTCTAAAGAGGGAACACACTTTTTGGTAGGGGACAGTGAGAATGGAATAGAATGATATTGGGAGGATTCATATCTGTCCATATCAAGCCAGTTAAATTCACATGTCACACCAACTCTATTTTATTTTATTTTACTCTGTTTTACTTAAAAGACTGCCCTTTCCCCAAATTACTCTGGGTGGCATACAGAAAGGAAAATGTTATGTATGTCTAGCCAAAATTACCTATTATAATTCAATAGGAGACTGCTAGGTATTCAACCAACAATGTAATTTCAGTCTTGGAAACAAAACTCCATATTCAAAGACATATTGTACCTTATGGGTAGAAGTCCTGTGAATTACTTATTAGGGTAATGTATACTATTGCTGAACTTAGAACTTCCGAGAGAATTAAATTGGTAAACCTTTGATTTCTTAGCATATGCAATTGAACACACAATTGAACTTAGCTCTTGTGGTTCTCTCTCCTGTCTAAACAGAATTGCTGGTGGCTGCTGCAATCAGTATCATGCAAGACTTTGACTCCTGGTGTTATATTTTTAGGATGCTTTATTATTCCCATACCAAGTCCTCATAGTTAAACCCCTTTCTGAAACTCCAGCTCTTAAGCAGCACGTATCTTCTGACCAGATATTTAATGCACAAATGCAGATGTTCATTAGATACCAACCAACAGATTTTAAAAAAATCTAACTTTTTTCAGTGTCTTGGATTTAAACAATCAACTTATGTTTTCAAAGATTAAAAAGTTCAGTCAATTGATGGTAGAATCAAAAGAAAAAAATGCAGCATGTGGAATAACAGCAGCATTGTGCATGGCAATTGGAGGAGGGTATTTCATATGCAGGATTAGAATTTTAGTGAAGGGAACTAGAAATTGTAAACTGTAAATTTTTAAATTGTACATGTTAAAACTTGTAACAGCTAGCTTTAGGGCAACATAATTTTCTGATGCCTCTTGGATGGGCAAGGAATACGATGAAAATTTGTGTGACAGAACAGAAACACAAAGATGATAGATACCACTGATCAAGCAAGGGTTCTTATTAGACCTTTTCTTGAAGCTCCATCCATTGATGTGAACACTGAACATGGTTCCAGTTTCAATCCAAAATTCTGCTTCGAGATAAATACATTTCCAATGGGCTTCTTTTGAGAAAGGATGGAAAATGATTTTTATTTGTCATTCTGTAATAAAAAGAAGAAAAATTTTCATTGCAATGGATTAGAAGGTTCTGTACTTTCTTATACTTTTGAAATGTATATCATTTTATATATACATTTTATTAAATGTTTTATAAAGAATATAAAATAAATACTAATAGAGAAATAAATAAGGAAGGGAGGGAGGAAGGAAGAAAGGAAGGAAGCAAAGAAATAGAAGTTTCAAATTTTAAATTTTCAAATTTAAATACAATTACAATATAAACTCTTGCTCTATGAGTACAAAAAGGCTCACATTTTTTGGTTATTCCATTTTTTATAATTATCAAATTGATAAACCTTGAGTGCTTTTCCCTACCTGTTTGCACATAAAAAGTCTATAACAGTGTTTATCACTTTTTAATGGAATTCTTGAAATACCACAACCTACCCTAGACTGGTGGTTGCCAATTGTACTGGAAGAAGGATTCCTAGTCATCATAGTTTAATACATTATACTGTTTTTATGCTGTTGGTATTATTTTTAGCACCATGCAGATGTACAAAATGTGTAAAAGTTAACAAGTGGTATGCTTCACCTCCAACCTCTTTAGAAATCTGAAATGTAGATTTACATATACATTCTGGACATTGGTCCATTAAGGATCTGGAGTTTCTCTTTTCTTGGTTCCTGATTGCATATCTCCTTAACTATATTTCAACTAACATAGTTTTATTTCCTTTTCAGTCTTTCAAAGAAAGCACATGGATATTAGAAATGGAGGAAATGGAGCTGCAGCATAGAATTTTTGCTCTCTTGCTCTTAGAAGATTGATTGTTCTAGAAGGTTTATGTGTATATACCACTTATGAGTAAGTGGTATTTGGCATATGTATGTGTGTGTGTGTGTGTGTGTGTGTGTGTGTGTATGTATACATACACACACACACACACACACACACACACACACACACACACACACACATATATATATATATGCCAAATACCACTTACCATCACGAAATCTCCAGAACCATAACGCCTACAAACTTTAAATTTGACACGTGTTCCTCTTGGCTTCTAGGTGCTCAAAATGACCATCAGATCATTAGTATTTCTTATACAGTAATTAACATGCTCTGATGCTAAGGAGTTCTACTCCCCTCCCCTCTTGAAAAGAATTCTGTTCCAACTGCCAGTTGCCTTATATTAATATGCGCTAATATCTAAGGAGTTAGATATTCTACTCCCCCTCCCCACCTGAAAAAAATCTGTTTCAACTGCCAGTTGCCTCACATTCCGTTACCTCAGTTCAAACTGGCAGACGTTCCACTCCTTCACTCAGGAGCGGTCTTGGACTCCTTACATTACTAAACGTCAGTACCTCACCAAAATGTCTATGCCTTCCACCTATGGAACTGCTTCCAGACTCAAGGCAGTGGGAGCAATGTTCCCTTATGTGTTTCAATCACCAACCACCACTGAGCCAACAGATTGAACTGGACTGAACCAGATTTCTCCTGCATTGCTCGGTCACATCGGTTTGTCATGAAGCATGGGTATCCAGCTAGTATGCTATATTTTCTCAAAGTGGCATTCATGTCTTTGCTTCTGAAAATATTTCCAAAACACTCTTGTGAAATATCTTGAACATGAAGTTCTCAGTTTAGGAAAGCAATGCAGGTAAACATTGACTTGCCCTTGCAACCTTAGTTTTGCATCAGGAATTTAGGGTTTATTACAAACCAGAGATTGGAGAGTAGGGGCTGTTCTAGAGGGAGTGGTAGTTTCCTACATAGTAGCTGTTTCATGTGTCTCATATGCTTACAAAATGCAAAAGATAAGACAGATGGTAATTGGCCTCAAGGTTTATGTGTATATTAGGAAGTCTGTGCTTAAGATCTCTTCACCTTGCTTTCACATTTGACAAATATAGTAGAAGACATCTGTTTTTCAAATTTTAAAATAGAGTAGTTTAAGATATTCAAGTAGGAGAAAATTGGACACATATAAAATAGAGGTTTGACAAATCCTTATATTTTCTTTCCATTTTGGAAAAAACATGCATTTCTGCAATGAGTGAAGGATTTTTTTTCTCCCTGTTTTTTTTCTTTCCAAGATATTTTTACTGAAATAAAGCTGCTCTTGGAAGCATTTCACTGAATCAAAAGCAAATGATAGCATGCAGGTGTTTGCCTGCAGATATTTTGTACCAAGAAAAATACTTAAGGCTTTTTGTTGATAGTCACAATTCGGAGGCAATGCCAAAAATTAACATGGTAAGTCAATCGTATTCATTTTTATTGCATTCTGAAGCACTGATGAAATTCAGTAGCAACATTTGAAAACAATTTACAGAAGTAAAGACCCCATTTCATTGTAATTGCTTCTATAAATTTTCCTTTCCTAGGTTACTATTTTTAAAATGATCAAATATATTTGACTTTGATTCTGAAGGCAAGTCATTCCACTGGTTGGTTGACTGTTTCTTATTGTCAGGAAATTTCTCCTTAGTTCTAGGTTGCTTATGTCCTTAGTTAGTTTCCATCCATTGCTTCTTACCTTGCATCATGGTCTTTAGAAAATAAGTTGACCCCTCTTCTTTGTGGCAGCCCCTCAAATATCGGAACACTGCTATCATGTCACCCCTAGTCCTTCTGTTTACTAGACTTTACATACCCAATTACTACATCTGTTCATTATATGTTTTAGTTTCCAGCCGCTTAATCATCCTTGTTGGTCTTCTCTGTACTCTTTCTAGAGCTGGATGCTTATTTACTAAAATCAGCTAACATCAAATAGTTAACTAGCAGTACTGGCATAAAAGGCAAGGCAAGAACAAAGATAAAGGGTGACATGAAAGGCATGCATTTTCATTATGTACGTATATCAAAAGGCACAAAATTTCCAGACTATTGGAGCCCTATGCATAATTTGCAGGAAGAGTCCTACAGAGAGTGGCCTTTGGTAGTTCCAACTTTAACCCTTTTATGTACATAACAGAAACAGAATAGAAATGAAAAACCAGATGATTCTTCCTCTAATTTACAACATAAAGGATAATCTGGTAGACAGATTTATGATATAATCATATATCATTATGTCCTGCAAGTCTGTAGAAGACTGATACTGACATTTCTGGCTTTGAATACAAGGGACAAATTATGAAACTGAGAAATATACTTTACCAGACTCCAAAGTCTCACAAAAGGATCTCTTGAAGATCAATAAAAGTTAAAAAGAAGCTTCCAAATATTTTCCCAATCAATATGTGAATTAAGAACATTATATTTTTATTACACTTATCATACAATCCCTTTTTCAAATTGACAGAAATCCACCACGGCCAATTCTGAACAGTTCAAAGCAGTATGATTTTTTTTTTAACCTTAGGCTGTCTCAGTTTTGAAAAAGAGAATCTGTTCTTATACTTCAGCATGTTCATACAGAAGTTATAAAAAGGAACAGTTTAGACCCAAGCACCTCTTTACCTGCAATCAGCACCCAGATCAGCATAGATTAACTGAACAAGAAACTGCCAAAGAGCCAAACCAAAGAATCTCTAAGACCATCTCCACCAACACTGACGGGGAAAGCCAGGATATAAACTTACAGCAAACTGCACTCCTTACTAGCACTGATTATGTCACCTAATTTGGGTCTGAGACACCTGCAAGATAACAAGCAAGCTTCAAGAGCACCAAG
Source organism: Thamnophis elegans (assembly GCF_009769535.1). NCBI lineage: Eukaryota > Metazoa > Chordata > Lepidosauria > Squamata > Natricidae > Thamnophis > Thamnophis elegans. Next base: position 40,813,166 of record NC_045546.1, read on the forward strand.
GATCCCTTATTTCAATCTCAAACTACACATGTTCTCCTTTATTGGTACTGCAGCTAATGTTATAGATACATGCCAGTAACCAAATGTTCAAATTTTGATCATATACCCATGAGAATCCTGCAACAGTTTTATAAAAATCACTCATAAGACACTTTTGTCAGTGCTGTTGTAACTTTAAACAACCACTAAAGGAATGGTTGTAAGTCAAGGACTACCTGTATATTCTTAATTTTAGTTTATTCATGTTATGATACAGATAGATCATACACATATATTCCTAAAACAGACTGAAATTTAATGAAATATAGTATTGGTTACTGTTGGTCCTTGGAGTAGACCAATGATGCTTTCTGTTGGATCCTTTTCATCAAGTTGGAACAGAGGGAGGCTATTCAAATGAGATTCTTCCATAAATTGAGTCATAGGCTCTTCAGTAAGCAGAATTCAACTTTAGTGCCCATATTATTAAGCTACAGCATTCCCTTAAGCCTCATTTATGCCTTATATCAGCAACCTGTAATTTGGCACTTTCTAGATGTGTTGGGATGTTACCTCCTAAATTTCTCTAGCCAACTTGACCATTCTGCAAATTCTAGAAGCTGCATCTCCAATTCATCTAAAGGAATGGGATTAGGTAAGAGTGCTTGCACAGTGCACACTGAAGTTAAAGAGCAATCTCTCTTTTCCTTCCTTATAACATCAGAAAACATTATCAATTATGCAACAAAAGCATAAGTAAAACTATGTTTTTTCAGGCCAAGGGCCCATCAAATTGAGCATCCATTTCCCATGGTGGCCAAAATCTTGTATACTGGAGTCCATAAGCCGAACATGAAAGAAATGGCTTGTTCCAATGTTGTTTCCTAGAAATTGTTAATTCCATTTATAAAGTAATGTCCCACACAAACTCTGCTTAATCATGAAGGGAAGCAGATTTTTTTTTAATGTAGAGTCAGATCCTAAATTTTTTCATGATAAAATCTCATGCCTGCATAAGCTAGCTTTCAAACTGAGACATTTTGATTACTGAACAAGGTATTTGAGCTGACAGCATTTTGCTGCCTAATTCTCATTCTTGATATAAAAATAATTAACTGAGCTTCTTTCTCTTGCACAATGTTGACATCCTTATGGCATTTAAAACAAGGCTTACACATGGGTGGATGCCTTTAAAATTTAAGCTGATTATTCAGAATTAATAATGAAGGACTAGCTTCTGATGGAAGCTAATCTGATTGTGTAAAGCTAATTCAATTTTAAACTTTGCCCAGAGATAAAAATATGTAAATTTAGTAGATATTCAATATGCTACCCACTTTTTTAAAAAAAGGAGAATAACTTCATACATGTATTGCCAATCCTATTCATAATAATTCTCAAAAATTTTCTGAATCATTCATGATTGTACTAAAGCAACTTTTATTTGTAAGAGGTCATTCAAGGTAAGAAATTAGCAATCAAGTATGGAAAATATTTATCCTCCCTTAAATGTGTGACGGAATTTTTTTAAAAAAACATTAGGATTTCAGCGTAAAAGGTGACAGCGTCATAAATTTGATTAGTTTTCTCTTAAGAGTTGAGAAACTACATGTTGCTTTGCAGTTGCAAAATGCTATTGGAATACACACACACACACACACACACACACACACACACACAAATGACTGTGTATGTTCCAGCATAACTCTGGAACGCCTCGAGCAAATTCAACCAAACTTGGTACACAGATGAAGATACCCCTAACACCTTTGGTGTGTGTGTGTGTGTGTGTGTGTGTGTGTGTGTGTATCCCTGTGTCTGTGTGTTCCAGCATAATCCCGGAATGCCTGGGCCACTGAAATGAAAAGGACTGAATTATATCTATAGTGTCAAGTCACAGTACTTTTGACAGTGATGGTGTGCATTTTGGATTCAAGTTCTGTTAAGATACAACCTGTTGTGCCTTAAAATGGCTTCTACTGGATAGCACAGTGGAGTTGCCATGGTAACAGCCTCACAGTACTCTACAAGGGGGCTCCCTCTAATACAGGATTGGGATAAATTCATACCTGGGTTATGCCAGGCTATCAGCTAGTATATTATAAAAGAATAGTCAATACTGTATATTTGCTGCAGTTATATTCTTTCCTTGAGAAATTCAAAGCAAATCTTCCCTTCCCATTTCCTTTGAGCCGTTTGACACTCTTGTTACTGGCCCAATGGCTCCCAGCTTTTAAGATTGTATGACAACTTGAACATTTTTGTCTATGATCATAATTTTACATCTGACCAGTATTCCATGCTGTCTGACAGTCTATATCTAGAAGAACAAGTTAATATAAACTGAAATCACACTGTTTCTGTTTTCCTTATACAAATAACAATCCTGCACCTACAGTATATTGGAAGTCGGCTGAAAATGGAGACCTTTAAGAACATGAGTGGCTATATTCATTTAGAAGAAAATTAATACTGAATGGTTGGATTTCCTCACTTTAAAATGGCTAATTTGGCTTACTTAAAAATGTATGTCTATAGGATTGTAACCTAAATCTCTGTCCTTAAAAGCACATGCACTTCATTGTGTTAACTTTATTTAAAAGTTAAATAAAGTTAACTTTATTTTAATAAAGTTTTTTTTTCCATATCATAGGAGGAAGCTGGCTAGTACTAGTGGTGTAGGAGACAAGATTAAAAGATTAAAATTTGGGAAGTGTGTAAGCGAACGCTCAAAATAAATACAGATGTACATTTTTCAACACAGTTTTCTCTAGAATCAGCTTCAAGCATCCAACTTCAAAAATACATGGCTTATTTGACTTATTACATGGCTTCTTAGTTGTCATGGCAAGGGTTTAGGATAGAATTTCAGTTTTGACCCTTATTCTCAACATAAATTTACATTCTGAAATAATGCTTATTTGAAAATGCAAGCATTCATTTAGGGATTTGTGAACTAAGGGTTATTAAGATTGTAGACCAGCTTATTGCCAATAAAAATGTGAAACTAGTTGAGGAATTTGGATTTTTGCAAATTGGAAATATGTGTTTCAGTTTTACACTTTGATTGTGGATATAAATGTATGAATGAATGAATAAATAAATGCTATCATTGAAATGGATCTTTGAAAATCCAAGTTTGCTGTTCCTTGAGATAAATATTTAAATAATATTACTAACTTTGAAGTTGGTTATTTCATGGAATTTAGAATTATGTTAGAATACCCTTTTTGACAAATCAAATTTTAAAGTCTTAACATAAATGTTAAATGTTTATCATCTTAAATTGAGATTAATTAATTAATTAATTGGACACTTCAGGGAATGTTTAGAAAGCTTTTTTAGCAAATAATCTGCCACCTATAATTGAGATTTCAGCAGGCCTGGAGGGAGGAGTTTCTTGTCACAGAGGTGCCTACTTGGATTTTAAGCTTGGTGATAGCTGCAGGGCAGGTGGATGAGAGTGTGGTGAATGACAGTTGTTAGTCATGAAATGTTGATGACTTTTGGCATCTTATTCTACAATGAACCTAATGTGGGAACCTTTGACTGAAGTTGGGCTCTAGGGAACATTTTTTATTTTTGCTGTTGTACTGACCTCCCTGCTCCATGGAACTGTCTGAACTGTTAGATTTTGTGAGTGGTTGATTTCTTAGTATTGATAGCCACGGATACTTTAATATGCCCCCAAGTACCATGGAGTTTAAGAAAGCTCAGGATTTTATGGTTACCATGACCACCATCAGCCAAATCACTAAGGTCAGGTGTAGATGGCAGACAGAATGGACTTCAGGAACAGGAATATTTGTCAAGGCAACCATCAGTTAAAGAAGCCTGAGTCTGGGGCAGGAATGTACGTAAAGTTTTCTAGAACCTTCCTAGTTCATAAGTGGGAAAATGAGAAACACATTTAGTATACAATGTGTTTACAGATCATGTTATTCTGACCTTACATTGATAATATTAGCCTTACATTGATAATATTGGTTTTTTTTAGTCTGGCCTATCTAGAACAGCTGACCAATGCAAACCAAGGATTACACATTAAAACTTTGGTTTTATAGCATTTATAATGTGATCTGGTAGTGGATTATATTACCATTCAGTTGTTTGTCATCATTTGATTACTCTGATTCTCATCCCTGCCCCCCTCCCAAGAGTAGAATCCATTAGTCTTCAATTTTCTCTGAAACCCATTAGGGCTCATTACCATCTTCCCCAGGTGGTAATGAATTTTGATGAGTTTCAGAGAAAGCTGGGTTTTTGTGTGTGTGTGAGGATCTTGTGAATAGTTTGACTGAGTCATTAGCACAAGCTAGATTGGATGAGACCAAGGATGAAGTCCTTGTATTGGATTGCTCTTATGTGGCCTCTTGCTGTGCACTAATCCCAAAGTACTCCTTGATACTCTGAATCACTCTGGGGAATGAAATAGCTACTACTGCTTCTCTGTTTTCCTGGCAAATGCTATGCAATAGTCATAACTGGAAGAGTAAAGGATAATACCTTCTTTTTTTTCTTCTTATAATTCTCTAATAAGAATAATTGAATCCTTGAGGTCTCGTTAATGATTCACTTCATTAGAAGATACCCTTGAAAAAGATCAAATGCATCCGGTATTATTCGGCTACCTTCCATTCCTAAAGCAATTAACTATAATTTTGTGTCAAATATATAGTTACACGTCATGTCCACAAATTGCCAATTCTCTTCAGCAATATTTACTACAGGGTATTTCAGATGGATTGCAGTATTCTGAGGTTCTGAAAAGAAATATTGAAACCATCTACCTTGCTTACTACAGTCATTCTTCTCTTGCTAAATCCAGTAATTATTTTATTTCATTTATTGGGTCAAAAGACCAAATGAAAAATATTTATGTTTGTTATCTCATGTATTATTTGACAAAAAATGACATGGCTTATAGGTTTTATCATAATGATTAAGGGAACATCAATTTCACTAAAAGTTTTAGATGACATGTATTTTATATAATATCTATACTATACAAGTAATGTATATTTTCTCTCTCCTTGTTCAGAGATCAGGATAATCAGTAATTTAAAATATGGAACAAGTTAAATGAAAACATCATGTAAAATAGCTGATTCAAGTAGAACATGTGTTCTTGAACAGGTGCACTTATTCATTAGTTTCAGAGAGATTATTATGAATGATACATCTTCCAAATTCTCTGTGAAATGCTGCAAACAGAACCACACCAATCATTTGGTGAAATTAAGCAGTTACTAGGAGAGCCTTTCACTAGAGTTAATCTCCAACTCATTAATGGAATTGTGCTCCTGACCTTGCACCTGGACCAATCATTCCCTTGGACCAAGGATTCACACTTTCCTGAGTATTTTACTGCTCTATTGGCCAGTTTTTAGGAATTTCATTCATACTCAAAAGATCGAGTTATTGGCTGATTGATGCCAATAGGGAAGTAAATGCAATGAAGGCACAGTGTATAAAAATGATAGACATTCCTCCCATCTTGACTGTAAAATCTATCTCAGCCACCTCTAAATGCAAAATTCCATTAAATGTCCTTCACTTCTATTTTTGTAAATAAACTACCAACATACACCTTCTACAAGATTAAAAGAAAAATTCCAATAAGTAAGCATGTGCCATTTCTGTTCCTGCCACTTACTGATTCAATGACCAATATTTTTATTATTAATTTAGAGTCTGGAATTGGATGCTGCATGCAAGCAGTTCTACGCTCTGAGTGTGACAATTTCCAGGTAATTAAATATTTTAAAATATTTTGAGACAGCTAAGACTTGCCAGACTTAATAAACAATATACTGGATAGCTCCTTCTCAAGATGGCTGCTGAAGGGTGAGGGCTTTGTTCTCTTACCTACAATTTGCTGTTTGCTGCTGGAGCTGGTTCTTTGGCAGTTCTGCCTCCTGGATTTGAATGGAGGTACTTAGGACAGACACAAGCCAATTTGTGGATGACTGTGGACCAGTGGTGGGTTTCAAATTTTTTTAGAACCTCTTCTGTAGGTGTGGCCTGCTTTGTGGGAGTGGCTTGGCAGCCATGTGACTTGGTGGGAGTGGCTTGCCAGTCATGTGACCAGGTGGGGATGGCTTGGCAGTCATGTGACTGGTGGGCGTGGCCAACTTGTAAAACAACGCTCTTGCTTAGCAACCAAAATGTTGGCTCAGAAACTCTGGCATTTGAAGCATACAAGTCTTAAAGCTGTCAAGTTACAAGACCCTTGCACCCCTAGCCCTTTAGAAAAAAAACCCAGGGGTGTTCAAACTTGACAGCTTTAAGACTTGTGGACGTCAACTCCCAGAATTCCTCCTCTCGCTCTTCATCTTGATGATGTGCGGATGGGTGGGGGGAGGGAGCTGGAACTGGTTCTAAACGGCACTGTAGATTTGTGGAACCTCGTCTATAGAAGCGGTTAGAACTGGCAGGAACCCATCCCTGCTGTGGACCCACAATGGAGGGGGAATCTTTTTACATCTGTTCCTACTGGCAGAATGTTTTTGTAAGTATGCATGGGACTTTTAAGTGCAGTTTTGAACTTTTGCTTTTGCACTTAATCTTTACATGTTAATTGTCTGGCTAAAGACTGATTTATTTCAACCCCCTGCTGGATTTTAGCTGTTTTTTCCCCAGCTTTTTCCCTTTGATTTATTTGGCTGGTCTCATCAACTCCTGCCCTTCTGTATGGAAACATAGCATGCTCCTCTGAATGATGAAAATATTTACATTTGAATTATATATCATTGACTATTTATCCCAGATATCTGTATTTTATTAATATGCCAAAGCACTTTGGATCAAAATAGTCAGATAATATCTTCTCTGTCCTTTCTGTATATTCCCTGCTCCACTTATCTACTTCATTGAGTAGCAACATATCGGATTACAGAGAGAAAGAGGAGGCTGACATTCAGGGGGGAAAAAGAGACTGTCTAGCATCATGCAATCTTTAGCTGAATTTTTTTTAAAAAATTTGATGAAAACCATGAAAAACTGAGTAAATATTTTAAATCCACAAAAGAAACTTCTTTTTAAAGCAGTAAATATCGACCCAGAAACAACACACACTGTGGAAAATATTCAGAGAATCATGAATTTAGAAATACAGAGTCAACTTTATACACCTTCCCGAAGCCCAGCCCTGTGGGTTGTTTTTTTTTTTTTTTTTTTTAATAATAGCAGAGAACTCTCTGGGTGGATAAGTGGCAAATGGGTCCTTTTTAAGGGGCTTGAAGAAGAGTGGGAAATGGACTTATTACAGTGGGGAACAATTTAATCTGGTTTTTTGGGGGGGAAGAAAGATTGGCTTTGGAGATTGGACTTACTGTATTCGAACAATCAGCAATTTATAAGAGTTTATAAGAATTTATAGGAGTATTAAGAAACAAATGTGGATACAGGTTGTCCTCAAATTACAACTGTAATGGAACCTGCCCATTCCATTTATAACCACAGGATTCATGGGAGTGGATCTCGTACTTTGAATGAGATCACTCCCTCCTTTTGCCCACACATTTGCTAATCGAATACGAGACTTGTTAAGTGCACATGAGATATTTAAGGGTGGGGAAGGCCATGGGGGGCTTCTGATGGAATAGGCCACCTGCCTAAGACCACCCAAGGCCTCCCTGACCCAATGAAATACCTCATGCTCCCCAAATTGCTTTTGCCTCCCCCCTCAACCTGCCATGCCAGATCACTTACCTTGTGAAGATCTAGCAAGCAGTCTCCTCTCCAGCTTGTGCCCCCTTCCGACACTCTGTTCGGCTCTCCATGGGCCTCCTCCAGCCTATTGCAAGCTAAAATGGGGCCTCCGGAGGCTGGATTTGAGCTTTTGGGGGCTGAATCCGACCCTCAAAGGCTCCATTCAGTCCTCTCCCCCAGCCCATGGAGGACTGAGTGGAGCCTTGGAGGGCTGTGAAGATCTCTGGAGGCTTAGATCTGGCCCCTCAAAAGCTCCATTTTGGCTTGCAAGTTTCCGGGTGAGGGCTCTGGATGGCCAAATGGTGCTTCTGAGGAGCGCATCTTCCCGCCCAGAAGCTCAATTTCAGCCAGCAAGGTGCAGGATGAATATTGCAGAGCCTCTGCAGTTGTTCATAAGGATTAACAGCAAGATTCGTAGTTTTGGGCCTTGTTCAGAAATTCTAGGGGGTGCTGGTCACGTAACTTTGAATGTTTGCTAAGGGAAGCTTGTAACCTAGGGATTAGTTATATTTGATCTGGAATCAATTAGGGTTAATATTTGGGATGATTTAGAATAGAAGATGTGGTAAATTTTCTATGAGTTGATTACAATAACTGTTAACAGAGCGTTTTGGAATTTCAGTCTTATCTTTTTTATTATTAATACTTATTACTTTTATACTTTTACATAATGTTTATTATAATTGTTTTCCTGTTAACTATTTTATTATTACAGTAAATAGATGACATGCTAACAATCTGTAAACATTTAATAATTTAAAATTCTTTTGGCCTATTTCACAAGGGATGGGAAATTAACACTGTTGTACTATATTAATCAGAAGTCAACTAGGGAGGATATTATCTGTATACGTGCTAGTCCTTTTTCTTATAAGACTAAGACACTTTTTCTTTTTAATGTCTTTGTTGTGTTTTTTTTAACTCCTTTTTTCTTTTAATTATTTTGGAATTTTGTATTTTAACTTTCTTTGAATAAACTAAATACGATATGCAAAAAAAGATAAAAGAATAGGCTTGGCAATGCAAATGACCCTTTTTAACAACTGCCCTGTTTAGTGACTGTTTGAAATTATGACAGTGCTGAAAATGTATATTTGTGACTGTTTCTCAAACTTATATCAGTTGCAGTATGTCTGCAATTATGTGAATTTGACTCAGATTCTTGTCAGCCAGCACACACTTATGACAGTAGCGGGATCCCTCAGTCATGTGATCAACATTTGTGACCTTCACAGCTGGCTTCTGAGAAGCAAAATGGACAAGCCAGAAGTAAGTCTCAAGTTGTGGTCATATGACATCATGCTTAACAATGATAGCTGATTCACTTAATAACTGCAGTGAAACGTACGTTGTAAATTGGATATGATCACTAGATGTTTCTATACAAACATATTCAGATTAAGAAATTAAGGGTCAACATAAACATGTATCTTTGGATATGTGGTATCTGATGCCCATTAGCCCATAGACTGTGAGCTGCTTCAAACTATAAGAGGATAATATAGTAACAGTTACCCATGATAACTATTCCCTTTGCTAATCTATAGGAAATCCCACTATTGTACTCTCCTGGATCCCTTTTGCTTTTGTTTTGGCTGGTGCTATCACTGCTACAGCTACTGCTCTGGTTTTTCATAAGCACCCTTAAGTCTACTCTCTGCACTGTTCAGTCTAGGTCAGTAGGTACTATTTTCCATACTCTTTCATGATTGACCACTGGCTTGCTTGGTCTTCTCCTGCTTTCCTCCTTTCTTCTGAAACAACAGGAAACATCTGTTCACTTGCTCACATACCTGGACTCTTGCCTAATTACTGTTGTTGAGTCTCTTTTGCTTCAGACGCTTATGGCTTTCTATCAATGCTCTGTATTGAAATTATAGATAAATAATGTAAAACCAGATGTTGGGTGAAAAGAGTAAAATCTGACACTTTGCTGTCTAGTTCATGCTGCATTGCTAGTTATTGCTCACAATGAACTTCACTGTTTAATGTTGAATAGTTTTATGACTAACCTATGACTAACCTAATGAATACTAATGACTAACATACTGTGGAGCTGTAGCAGACTTAAGTTTTACATTCTTATGATAGATTGCTGGATATTTTAGGAAAAATGGAAAAAAGTATTAAAAAGAACTAACTAAAGAGCTAGAAGCCAAAGTTATTAAGGAAAAAAATTCTGATTCAATGCAAGCTGCAATGCATACTGATACCATGTGATATTCTATTCTAGCGTAGCTGTTTGTTGTGCAGTCCTATTTCCTTAGGCCTGCTTTAATGTTGGAAAACAGGTACTATATGTGCACTGATTCAATAAATACTTGGTCCTACACATTTGAGCATGCCACAAATAGCTCCAATGAAGACTAATTTTAAGCAGACAAAGGGACAATACCCTAGCTCCTAGCTAATGAAGGAGAGAGAGATTAACAATAGAATGGACTTATTAAAATAACAGGTTTAAGAGACTGTACTTACTGAAGATGGGTTCAAACACTGCAGTCATACAATCAATTGAATATTAACTTTTGCCAACAATTGCAATTTTATTTCTATCTGCCACATGCATAAGAAAACTGAAACTAGCTCAAAATACAGAAAGTTAGTTAGAAGCTTTGTAAAGCAAATTTCCTAGAAAAGAGCTAAAAGGGATGAATTCATAGCAAGATTCATCAGGAAATTTTCTGACCCTTCATTTTCAAAGTGATCAAGAAAATAACTGGCTCTGTGAAATAGATTAACAACGATATAATGAAAAACTGATACATCTATGAATTGAATAATTTAGAATTTTTTGCTTTAAAAAGGATAAGGATAACAATGACTTTATGTATACTTGATAGAGGATTGGTGATATAATGTATAACTTTAAGAACATATTACAATGATATCTTGTTGTTGATAAATAATTTTAATAAGGGAATAATTAAAAATTGGTATATATATGTAGCGACTATTTAGAATATTTTGTTGAAAAATGAAGGAATAAGATTTCTGTTTGAATGTATGTGGTACAAGGATAACAATGAACATAAGCATACCTGATAGTTGATTGGTGGAATTATGCATAATTGAAAATAGTGATATATAAATATAAATGGTTGGTAAAAAAAATTTTTTTTTGTTTCACATGGGGATTATATAAAGGTATACTGTTATCAAATAGACAATTTATTTATTTTATTTTTTTTATAAGAATGTAAGGGAATTATGATTTATTGGAAAAAATAATAATACTAATTGTAATTGAACATATACTGTACAATGAAAGTGAGGTATTTAGATATACTAGATGAAAAATCTGTGATGGTAAATGTTATTCGAGAATATGGATGTTAAAACACCTGTAACCAAACGACATGCTGTATGTGATGATGCTTTTTTTCGTTTTTTTGGTGTGTTTTTTTATTGTTGTGTGCATGTGTTGTCTGTGTAATAAAAATAAAAAATTATATTAAAAAAAGAAAATAATTGGTTCTGTGTTTATGGAATGCTAAAGCATAGCTCAGAATAAATATTGTTGGCCAATTGTTGCAAAAAGATACAAGGATATTCTTTGTGCCCTACACCAGTGGTGGGTTTCAAAAATGTTTGGAACCTCTTCTGTAGGTATGGCCTGCTTTCCGGGTCCACTGGTGGAACCTCTTCTAACCTGTTTGGTAGATTTGACGAACCGGTTCTACCGAGTAGGTGCGAACTGGTAGAAACCCACCTCTGCCCTACACCATGTTCCAAAGTTCAACAAAATTTAAAAATAATTATTGGAAGAAAAATAATATGTTTCCAATGTTTGGGTTTCCCTGAATCACATATAAGTCTCCATTTATTTATATTAATAGTGAGTATAGTAGATTTAAATTTATTCTTAAGCAAAAGGTACGGTACTTTTATTTAATCAAGTAGTTGGCTCTGTTTTTTCCTCCAAATTTCTATGCTTTGTTTCTGAATTCTGAAATAAACTTTTCAGAAAAGGAAAGACTATTCATGCTAGTCCTGATCTTTGTTTTTAGCTAAAATATCATGCAAATTAAGTTTATTTAAGTCCTTTGGTTTAAAGAATATATGGGCTAGTTTAGAACCCATATATTGTATTTTCACTTAATAAAAGTGCACTGACCTTCTCAATAAAATAACTTTCTCACATCTATTATTTAAGCTTTATATAAACTTTTCATGATTCTTATGTTTTCAAAAAGACCAATTCATGTATGCAGAGCAATATGCATTACAAAGAGTACAAATGTTGCAAAGGGCTTGTTCTGAAACATTCAGTACAGTCTAAGGTGACCAGACGTCCCGCTTTTGGCAGGACACACCCGCTTTCCAATGCATTTTCCCGCGTCCCGCCCGCCTTTTTAAAAGGCACGCTTTTTTTGGCGCTCGCAGCTCCCGCCCATCAGCTGCTAGCTTGCTGGGCTGGCTCATCGTTCTGTTCTCTATCCTACCAGATGAGCCAGCCCAGCAAGCTAGCAGATGATGGGCGGGAGCGGCGAGTGCCAAAAAAAGCGTGCTTTTAGCCTTTTACCTCCTACAAATTTAAGCCAGCCCAGCCTGCCGCTCACTGATTGGATTGGCCTGGACTCCAGCCAATCAGTGAGCTGGCTGGGATGGGAAATTTTCAGCACGCCTGCGCGAGTCTCCATTTCCTTTTGCCAAAAGACGAAAGAGGTTGCAGCTGCGCTGACTGGTGAGTAATCTAATTCTAATCGAATTTTCCGCTCGCCGCGGCAGGAGGAGAGGGTGGGGGCAGCTGCAGCCGCCCACAGAGAAGTTCCTCTCGCTTCCAGGGCTCCCGCCGCCCGGCAGAAGCCCCTGAAGCACGTGGAAGTTCTCTGCGGGCGGCTGCAGCTGCCCCCACGCTCTCGGAGGCGGCGATCCCATTCACGAAGAGGCAGGAGGAGAGGTGGGGAACGCGGAGTCCGTTCGTGAATCAAAATGGATCGCCGCGGCAGGAGGAGAGGTTGGGGCGCTGCCAGCCGCCCGCAGACAACTTCCAAGCGGTTCCGGGGCTCCCGCTGCCCGGCACAAGCCCCTGAACTGCTTGGAAGTTGTCTGCGGGCGGCTGGCAGTGCCCCAACCTCTCCTCCTGCTGCGGAGTCCGTTCGTGAATCAAAATGGATCCGCGCGGCAGGAGGAGAGGTTGGGGCGCTGCCAGCCGCCCGCAGACAATTTCCTCTCGCTTCCGGGGCTCCCGCTGCCCGGCAGAAGCCCCTGAACCGCGTGGAAGTTATCTGCGGGCGGCGTCCGTTCGTGATTGGGATCGATCGCCGGGGCTTCTGCCGGGCGGCGGGATCGCAGCCTCTCACTTCCGGGGCTTCCTCTCGCTTCCGGGGGTCCCGCTGCCCGGCAGAAGCCCCTGAACCGCATGGAAGTTATCTGCGGGGGCCGTCCGTTCGTGATTGGGATCGATCGCCGGGGCTTCTGCCGGGTGGCGGGATCGCAGCTTCTCGCTTCCGGGGCTTCCTCTTGCTTCCGGGGGTCCTGCTGCCTGGCAGAAGCTCCTGAACCGCGTGGAAGTTATCTGCGGGCGGCATCCGTTCGTGATTGGGATCGATCGCCGGGGCTTCTGCCGGGCGGCGGGATCGCAGCCTCTCGCTTCCGGGGGTCCCGCCGCCCGGCAGAAGCCCCTGAACCATGTGGAAGTTATCTGCGGGCGGTGTCCGTTCGTGATTGGAATCGATCGCCGGGGCTTCTGCCGGGTGGCGGGATCGCAGCCTCTCGCTTCCGGGGGTCCCACCGCCCGGCAGAAGCCCCTGAACCACGTGGAAGTTATCTGCGGGCGGCATCCGTTCGTGATTGGAATCGATCGCCGGGGCTTCTGCCGGGCGGCGGGATCGCAGCCTCTCGCTTCCGGGGGTCCCGCCGCCCGGCAGAAGCCCCTGAAGCGCGTGGAAGTTATCTGCGGGCGGCGTCCATTCGTGATTGGAATCGATCGCTGCCTCCGAGAGGGTATACAGAACACTATTTACCTAAATGTGCATATATACAGTTTAGTATTTTAGCATTTATTTTTGAAAAAAATCAAACTCCTAAATCATGGTATATAGCTTATTGCTCCTATCTTGGACATATTTTTTCTGATCAAACATTTGTGTTTACTGGGGTGGTGCATAAAGCTGAAAAGAGTTATTGTTTGTAATTTTTCTACATTATTTTGCTGTGAAAGAAGAGTTTTCTTCTTGGGGATAGATATTGATGGAGATTTCTTGTGTCATTAGGAATTGTTGCAAAGAAAAGATAAAGAATCTTATGGTGTGATATTGGTGAATTTTTTTAAAAAATAGTCTGTGTTGTCTTTCTGTCCCAAATAGTTAAATATAATTTCATTATGAACATCTGCAGGGCTTATGGGATTCCCATAATATGGGAGAGTCATGCCTTTCTAGATCATATTTGCCCATTTGTGGTTTTCTGTTTCATCTGTGAAATTCACAACCTTTTATTTGTTATGTTCTGAATTTTTCTCTTTTTAGAAAGTGATAAGAAATCTACCTGCAATTTAATCTTGACCAGGCATCCTGACTTTTAAGAAGTCACTGACATGCCAGTTTTAAAATTGTTTTTTTTCTTGATAGTGAAGGTCAAAAATTTAAACTTGCTGTCACAACTTTGAGCAGGGTGTGAGATAGTTGATGTCCATTTTACTGTCTTTCAATAACTTCTGTATAATGTTCCAATCAAGCCTCAAATTAAGATGTTACCAACTAGAAAGCCCTACCTTTGTCATGAATGGGATTACTAGCAGGGCCTCCCCAGAAGATATTTAAAGCTCTGGTAAGATAGCTTTGAGGGGGGTGGTCTTTAAATATTTGGACTTTAAGCTGATTTTGGAAAATCTGTAAATTTGAAAGCACAAAAAATGCTATTGGCTTGTTTCCAGATGAGTCATTTACTGTAAGGAGTATAGGCTCAATGTATTTTAAAATAATATTTTATTTATTGTGCATATGATTTTTTTAAATAGTGGTATTCTGTGTTGATTCTTTTTTTAAATTGTCTTAGACTATTTAAAAAAAGATTCTATCCAAAATAAATTGAAACAAGCCATTTTAAAAATTTCTATGCACAATACTTTGAAATGGACTCAGGAGTCATGATTGACACTGAGTGAATTTGCACTTTTAATAATCAGGAAGATATAATGGCATTGAAAAAAGTGACTGATGACCATTTTTCACACTTAGCGACCATTTTCACACTTAGCGACCGTTGTGGCATCCTCATGGTTACGCGATCAAAATGTTGATGTTTGGCAACAGATTCGTATTTCTGATGGTCGCTAAGTGAGGAGTCTCGAGGAGGGGGAAAACATTTAGTGACCAAAGTTACAATGACATTGAAAAAAGTGACTGATGACCATTTTTCACACTTAGCGACCATTGCGACCATTTTTCACACTTAGCGACCGTTGCAGCATCCTCATGGTCACGTGATCAAAATTTTGTTTGGCAACAGATTCGTATTTATGCTGGTTTCAGTGTCCTGGGGTGACCTTTTGACAAATTTTTTTTTTAAAAATAAAGCCCCCCCCCCCCCCCCATCAAGGGCGTCCCTCTTTTCCAATCTGAAAATCTGGTCACCTTAGTACAGTCAGCAATTCAACATGATTGAAAAGGTTAAAATATGAGTCTGGGAGAAAAAAAGAAACACAATCCTACTTCTGTATGGTGCCCTAATTGTGAACTATTAAGTAGAATCAATTATTGAGAATGCTAATTTTTAAGCTATGGTGGTACTTTCTGTGTTCCAGTTTAAATGGAAAACAAGAATATATCTTCAACCAATAAAACTCAACAGAGGAAGCCACAAGTCATATGCAGGAAACATTTCAGTTTTCTGAGATGAAAGCCTAAGCAGTCGAAATGGGTCAATCCATTAGTACTTATCAAATTACTTAATTCAATTCTGTATTTCCGAAGATAAAATGAAAACAAAGCTCTAGGTTTTTCAGGCAATTAATTTACATATTAGGCTTGTATTTGTTGCAACCAGCGAAGTTTGGATTTATTAGGCTGTATACAGAAAGAATGTTCCCTAACATTCATTTGCTGGTTATGGTTCTTCTATTTCAGTCCTTCGATTTAAACAACACATGCATAGTAATATTTGAATCACAGCATGCCTGTCAAAGGACTGTCTATTTCCTGAATTTAGACTTCTGGTAAATTTCTAGAGCTACTTTCCTTCATGGCAGGGGATTTATTCTGTGCCTTTTATTTGTGGAATAACAGAATCACGAGTTGGAATGAATTCAATCGCCTGTCTGCTTTAACTGTTTTCAAACATTTCATTTTCAAAGTAATTCTTTCAAACATTTAATTAACTAAGGGATAAGTTTGGCATTCTTTAGAATACTAACAAATTGGAGAGGATTTTGTGGTGCATACACATTTTTCATGGATTACTAGCGGATGATACCAAGAAGATACCAATTAAACATTATTATCCCCTAATTTAAAAAAAAACCTAGGTGGGCCATTATTGATATAAGCAGGAGCTCTTCATTTCTCTAACAAATGGCTATTATGTATGTTGAAACAAAATACACATGATCTGAGAATTTTGTTCTATTTGGGTTTTTGCAAACTATTACACAGAGTGGTTTGCAAAATACTTAACTCACTGTATTCTGTTTACTTCTTTAAATGTTCTGCTAATACTGTCCATGTCTGCATAATTTTTATGTTCCTCTATTTGTACTCTAATATAAAAACTCTCAGAATTTGACATCTACAGACTGATTGAAGGTCATCCAGTGATGAGTAAATTACATGTTAGACAACTAGTCACTGATTAGGGTTTCTCACTGAAAACACCTTTGGAAAATTTAAAGGAATCCTGTTTTCCAAAAATCAATTTAAAAGCCACTCAGCTTCTTGAATCAGCAAAGTTTACCTAAAAAGAACTTCTAGGAGTTAAACTTTTAAAATGTTTAAATAAACAAATAGAAATGGTGGTTTGCTATAGAGTTGGAAAGTTTTCCAGAGTCCTAAATTTAAATCTAACTCAAATGATGACAAATATACATACATATCCCAGAATATCCATCCATCCTCTGCATGAATTGCCCCTGTGACTATGTAGAACAGACGGGGAGGAAGCTAACCACCAGATTGCAACAACACAAGCAAGTGTGTTTGTGCATATATGCATATGAGGAGACCCAACCTCATTTGGGTCACATTGCAATGAACATACAATTTCGCAGTTACTAAGATTGTTGGCCATGCAGGTACAAAGATAGCCAGGGAAATGATTGAAGCCTAAGAAATGGGCCCCTTTTCAGTCAACAGGAGTGCTGATTTACCACCAGCTTATCAGGTACTGAGGAGCTGAGGGCTTGGAAGCCAACACACAATCAACCAATAGGAAGAAATCACATAAATACAACTCACAGACTAGCCAAAAACAATATTCCAGTAGAGAAAGGTTCCCTGAAGATGGGCTACAGCTAGAGTCTGAAAGCTTGGAAGAATAAACCTCTGGTCCCAGTGACTAACCAGATTGGATCTTAAATCTTACTTTCTTTAGCTCACAATAGCTACCGGTATGTCCTACTCCATTAAAGCCATTCAGATCACTACTTCCTAGGCCTCAAATGCCATATAATGTCACAAAAGTGTTTAAATTCCTTTTGTGTTTTAATTTTTATATTCCTTATATAGTTATTGAATGTTTTCTTTATTTAGATTACTGTTCTGACCTCCCCGGCCTGTGAATAAACCAGAACACAGGCTTGGCTGTTTGCCACTGTTCAATTACTGAGATAACAAATCCTTTGGCTGAGGGCCCAGGCAACTCATGTTCAATAGGGTAACTCTGCAGCAACCCAGATAGTTCAAATGAAGCAACACAGATAGTCCAAACGAACAGAGACGGCTAGAATACACAGATAGATTTTCTTAACTACTAATTCAAATGGTTGTTTCCTGCAAATGTCCCCCCCCAATGCCTCACCTATAATCTCTCTTGGGAGGGGCCAATCAACAACCACCTGTGCTTAATCATCTTTTCTGAGTCTGCCTATGGAGTTGCTGCTTCCATTTCTCAACCCTTATCTAGCATCAGGGACAAACTGCCTTTGATTCTCCCCACTGCTCCATGCCTCAGGCTCCTCCTTGTGGCCAACCAGCCTCTCTGGTGCCTGCTGTGAGTCTGAACCCTGCCCAGGGTCCTCCACATCGTCCAGGGCAGACTCATATGGTTTCTTGCTATCCGAGTCTATCAGCAGCTCAACCGGATCCTGCTGGGCCACAATAGATTACTATACTAATTTTAAATATCCTGTTTTCTCTTTTTAATATAAATAAATGAAGAAAGAAATAACTATCTTGATGAGTAGGGGTGTCAAACTCGTGGCATCCGACCTGGATGGGTCGTGTGCTGGCCCCACTCCTGCCTTACTTAGCAAAAAGGAAAGAAGTCTTGATACATCATGTGACACTGCTGTGATGACACGTGTTTGACACCCCTGTTCTAGAGAGTCCTTTATTTCTCAAAGTAAATGTTCCAACAAATGACTCTCTAATGACCAGTAAGGCTCCACACCATGCCACACTACACTGAAGGCACCACCCTCAGACTCCCAAACAACAGCCTAAAGAAAGTCTACAGAGTATAAGAAAAATGTGCTTTATCTAATTATAGCAATAGCAATAGCAGTTAGACTTATATACTGCTTCATAGGGCTTTCAGCCCTCTCTAAGTGGTTTACAGAGTCAGCATATCGTCCCCACAGTCTGGGTCCTCATTTCACCCACCTCGGAAGGATGGAAGGCTGAGTCAACCTTGAGCCGGTGAGATTAGAACCGCTGAACTGCAGATAACAGTCAGCTGAAGTGGCCTGCAGTACTGCACCCTAACCACTGTGCCACCTCGGTGTACTAACTGTGGGGCATATAACCTATGCACAAAATTGGAAAAAAGAAAATACACCATCAGAGTTAGATATATTTAGAAAAAAATTGGCCTGTGCGGAAGCAGATAGGCTCACCCTTGAACTAAAAAACAAAGGGGAATTGGAATATTTTGAAGTTTGGAACAGATTTTATGATTGGTATAAGACAAGGTGACAAGACTGGAACAAACTGTAAGTAATGTGATTGGGTAGAAGGATAAATAATGTGTTAAGTAGGCTAACAGTTACTGGATGAGATTATTTGTATATAATGTGATTATATGGTCACTTCAACTTCACGGTGCTGCACTGTTTTAAATGTAAAAACAATACACACACACACACACACACACACACACACACACATACACACAAAGTCTACAGAGTAGGAGTACGTTCACATGGCAAGGTCCCAAGTCCACTAGGCTAAGTGAGTCCATGAGGAAACTGTAGTTCACAAGGGAAAATCAAGGCACAAGACAAGAGGCAGTCCTCAGGGCAAAGACAAGGTAAAGGTGGAAGGCATCTCTCTGTCCAGTCGACCACCTCCTGAGGGGCCTAGGATAGCATTTTCCTCAGATGTACCATTCCTGTTGGATGGTCCCAGTTCCAACCCCTTCTCCAAACCGGGCTTCAATGAGGGCATGACATATCTGGTGTGTTTACTGAAAGTATACATAAGTGCAAACCTACCATTGGATTATCCTCTCTGCATTGGGTGGTGGTGGTGGTGTGTTTGTGTGTCCAATATTTTTTGATGGCTATTTTGACATAACTTAAAATTGTGTATTCTCTAGTGACCCTATGATTCTGGTTCCTTGGACATTGTGGTGGCCTTCTGTATTCTATATCTATACTGAGCAGTAAGGAAGCAAATTACAGATACAATACTTCTGACTTTCTCAGGAAGATATTTTTTATCTTATGTTACCATTTTTCTTGCAGATGTGAACCCAAAGATAACTGAAATGGTAGCAAATGGTTTTATATTGTTATCAATATAAGAGCCTAGTGTTTGTTTTAATTCATTGACTGCCTTAAGTTAATTTTACTTTAAGCTAATTTTATGAAAGAGACTCTAACTGTAGGGCTTACTGTGTTCATTGATCAGCCAAGAAGAAAATGTGTTCATTTCTTCACCCAGAAAAGTATTTATGAGGAAGCAGAATTTGAGGAAACTATTTTTGCAGCAGGTATTGAAAGTAAAAATAACCAGCACTTAGATTTATGTAAGTGAAATCAAGTTAAAGCATTATATCTCCAGAGACTGGCTCCACTTCACGTGATTTATAGTACTCGATCTTTACCATTATTTTTCAATCTTTTCTGTTCCAGTTAGCATGTTACAGAACTTGTTAAAGCAAGAATAGCTATTGGATCATGACCCGATGCTTTCCTACAAAACCACAAGTGCACTAAATTTGTGGACTTAATGGGCATTGACATAGAAATCCCTGTATTCATCTTGTTCTGAATAATTACATTAAGACCTTTCTGATAAACATGTTGAGTATGTGTACGGAAGAGAATTGTGGGAATCCAGAGTGCATATTGCAAATAGAAAGTAAATCCCATTAATTTCACTGGGACTTATTTCTATGAAAGTGTGTATAGAATTGCAGGCTCAAAATTCCAAATACTTAATAAATAGTAATTTCCCCATACTACATGATTTATGCCAAGGTAAGAGGTAGTAACTTGTCAAGTTTTTTACATTATGGATCAATTTGCTATTTCCTACATAATACATAGATTCACTTCTTGAATTTGTAATTACCATTTGACACAAATGAGCATACTGTATCTGTATCAATATACGTTTCGCTAACATTTACTGACATGTGAATGGGGGCTGGGGAAACCTATCAGTATAAATTATTCATTTATCAAAATTATTTTTAATTTTGCATATTTTAACAGAAAGCAGTAGTTTCAAACAAAGCTAACCTAATCTTCTTCATGTAGTTTAAGCAGGACAAACAAAGCTGGGTTTATATAATTAACTTTCCCATTTCATCTAGTAGGATTATATGCTTTATCCACAGGTGAGGTCAAATTGGCTTGACCAAAATAACATCAGGCACTTTATTAGCTTTAATGAAATATGTATGTATTTGAATATATAAATACTGAATTTCTTCTGCTACCTTATAGCAGGTGTGCACTGTATGTATACAAGAGGTGAACTGTATATAGAAGGCTTTCCTGACCTGGTGCTTTTGAAGACTATTAGAATTGCAATTCTCAGAATTTGCAATCAACAGGGCAGTGCTAGTGCAGAGTACTTGGAGTTGCAGTTTTGTTACATCTAAATAAAGTACCATGTTGCTTGCTACACACACTTGCTACACAAACATATATTTCTATTTATTGAAAGTGCCATTTAGACTTCACTTTAAACATAACTTTTTTTTTTTTAATTTTGAATAAGCAAACTGATTTAGCTTGTAAGGGAAAATCTTATAAGGGAAAATCAGACCATAACTCCTATTTGTTGACTTCCTCTATTGGAAAGACTATCTCTGATCCAATCTTTTCAAAGACAACTATGGAGAAATAATAATAATACTATATGTGAAATAATGCACTGACAATAAGTAGATTTATCTGGCACACTTGTATTTAAACTTATATTCATAGTTCAGGTAGTCCTCGACTCACAATTATAATAGAACATGTCCATTATGGTCAGATGTCATGACTGCCATTATGTGAAGCACCCATTTGATTGCCTCACCTCATACCTGCTTTTCCATATTAAATGAATGTGTGGGTCATAAAGCAGAGAATGGAGTGCCTTAGGCTCCAGCGAGGCCTACTGCAGGTTCTACATTGGGCATCGCAAGGTATCCCCCAACACCTGACCCATCCCTCAAGGAGGCACTCCCATCCCATTGGGTCCCACACGTTCCTCCTCATCTTGTATCACCATCACACACTTACTCTTTGAAGATCTCCACAGGTACAGAGCTCAGGTTATGGAAGCAAAGCAAGGCACCTTTTGGCTGCTTAGAAAATAGCTGTTGCTTCCTGGATTTTGCCACATGGCCAAGCAACAAAGCTTTGCTTTCTTAACACAAGTGCTGCAGGGTAATGTAATTAAGAGAGGAGTGAGAAATGCAGAAGTATTTTGGTGGATTAGGCAACTTTTAATTTTTTTAATTCACATGGTAGCCACTTTCATACAAAAAATAGTAATCCCACTTTATATCTGCCAAATCACTGATGTCTCATTGTGTGCAATTGCATGTAATACAAGTAGTTAGTTTATAAACCAAATGTATTTACTTAATATTTTTTATTCTAAATATTTCAAAGTCTCCTTCTATATTGTAGTATGTATTGGCATATCAGCCTTTTTCAGTGTGGTATCTTTCATATGTTCCATCTTGGAAAAAATTCTGAGTATAGCCGCAACATATCTAAATGGTATTAAGCCTGGGAAATGGGGAGCTCTTAGGGTAATCATGTAAAACCTTATGTTCTAGAGTTGCATTGAACCCTGAACACTTTGTGTGATTTCTAATGATCTTAAGAATATGTTACTAGGATGTAATTTTTAGTGATATAAAATATTACTGTGATTCCCTGAAAATAAGACAGGGTCTTATTTTCTTTTAACTCCTGAAACAAGCACTTCACCTTATTTTGAGGGAGGTCTTATTATTTTTCAGGTGCAGGAGGTGGCAAACATGGTCACCTCATGGCTGCTGCTGTGTTGCAATATTTTTGGGGAGGACTTATTTTTTGGGGAGAGCTTATTTTAGCGCATGTGCTCAGAAGCCCGATTTGGCTTATTATCTGAGGAAGTGTTATTTTGGGGGAAACAGGGTACTATTAAATAATTAAATATATTGGGGAATTAATCATATCAACTATATTTAAAATTTAACTAAATATAAATGAAATTAAATGTAAGTTCACATAAAATTCATTTTATTATATTTTATTATAGTTAAGTTACATATTTATTATAGCTTTATAGCCAGAAAAATGTTAGGTTCTCTAATGGCCTTAGCCATTACTGTAGGTTTCAGAAATCCATAACAACAGTGGTGTCCAAAACAATGTTCCCTCTAATTTTTTTTCAGTGTGAGCAGAAAAGTATAGTGTTTGAGCGGCATATTTTCATGCCTGAGCACCTGAATTTTTTTCACAGATGTCACCTAAGACAACAACGAAATCAGTATTATTTGAAACTCAAAGTTATGTTTATTCAAGGGGCCCGCTTAATTAATATCACTTAACACTTAACAGTATCACTTAACAACGGTCCTGCTTAGCAACCAAAATGTTGGCTCAGAAACTCTGGCATTGAAGCATGCAAGTCTTAAAGCTGTCAAGTTACAAGACCTTTTCACCCCTAACCCTTTAGAAAAAAAATCCCAAGGGTCTTCAAACCTGACAGCTTTAAGCCTTGTGGACTTCAACTCCCAGAATTCCTCCTCCAGTCATGTTGGCTCAGGAACTCTGGCATTGAAGCATGCAAGTCTTAAAGCTGTTAAGTTACAAGACCTTTGCACACCCTTTAGGAAAAAAACCCCCAGGGGTCTTCAAACCTGACAGCTTTAAGCCTTGTGGACTTCAACTCCCAGAATTCCTCCTCCAGTCATGTTGCAGCAACTTCATCTGCGTGGATCTGCTCTATCTTCAGTTTTTTTCACAGGGGACAGTGCTGCCGCTGAAGATGCCAACGAGCCCCCGCCGCCACTAGAATAGCTGCTGCCGCCTCCTCCTCCAACAGCACCAACATATTTGCTGCCCAGTGCTGCAGCCGAGGTGAAGCCTCCAAAGCTCCCGCAGGCGCCCCCGCCCATGGCAGCGGCGGCGGTGCCTCCCCTCTGCTCAGAGCACCTCAGCTGGGCTCTGGGTTACCCCTGCCGCCGCCTCCACCTCCGCGGTTTTTCAGAAGCCATGAGGCCTTTTTCCCTGCTCCCCCCCTCCGCTGCCTTCCTACTAGCTCCCGTGGCCAAATGGCTCCTCAAAAGCACGGCGGAGGAGGAAGGGGGAGGGATAACACGGGGGCCAGCTCAGGTGCTCTGCGTGGAGGCTAAGTCAAGGACTGGCTGTATTGCAGAGGAGCTGGGAGCCACCCAAGGATTTCACGGTGCTACAAGGAGGAGAGCGAGCCTCTGAGCAGCTGCAGGGAGCCTGCCTGGCCAGGAGCAACCTTCGGCTGGATGGAGGGGCGAGGGCTGCCTGGAGAAACAGCGAGGGCCCTTTTGAGCTAGTGAGCAGGAACATTTGTGGAGCACACCGGTTGAGTGTGGAGGCTCCACGCAGAGCACCTGAGCTGGTCCCCGTGTTATCCCTCCCCCTTCCTCCTCCGCCATGCTTTTGAGGAGCCATTTGGCCGCGGGAGCTAGTAGGAAGGCGGCGGAGGGGGGGAGCAGGGAAAAAGGCCTCATGGCTTCTGAAAAACCGCAGAGGTGGAGGCGGCGGCAGGGGTAACCCAGAGCCCAGCTGAGGTGCTCCGAGCGGAGGGGGAGGCACCGCCGCCGCTGCCATGGGCGGGGGCGCCTGTGGGAGCTTTGGAGGCTTCACCTTAGCTGCAGCGTTGGCGGCAAATCCGGCAGTGCTGTTGGAGGAGGAGGAGGCAGCAACAGCTATTCCCCTCAGCTTCGGGAGCCTGTGGCAGAAATCACTGTGCGCAGTTTGAAACGGCTGCGCGGTGTTTTCTTGCCACGTGTGCGGCCGTGCAGCCGCGCACCTTAGAGGGAACAGTGGTCCAAAATGTCTGTCTGTCTTACATAAAGTTTATTTGGCTTTTATACAGTTTTAAGAAGCAAAGCAAAAGCAGGGGTGGCAACAGCATCTTATTGGTACATTTTACTTGTCAATATCTAAGTCCATCCCAGCCAGAGTAGAGGCTTCACATATCTCCTGGTACTACCTGGTTCTAATAAACAGTTGAGGTCATTGGTCACTGAGATCATGGCCGTTTAATGGGCATGTCTGTACGTAACCTTTCCTCTCTTCCCACATCTGGTTCTGCTAATTAGGTGAGCTCATAGGTATTCAAGGTAACCAACTACTGAGATCATGGCATTTTACTGCATATGTCTTTATGTAATCCTTCCTCTATTCCTACAATTACTTTTTGTTGTTGTTTTTCAGCCCGTGGCCTGCTACCCTGTGAAGCAACTTAACCTAACACTGTCATTTGTCTCTGCAAGAAATGAAACATGAATTTGAAACTGTGATGATCTAGTCTAGAAAATACTATACAGTTAACCTAGACATTGAATGCCACAGCTGAGTACAGGAAGAATGCTTGTGAACCTGTAGTTTTGTTTACACTGCCTCAAGAGAGAGGCAGTCTGCTCACTGAAGGATGAAGGAAGACTGAAACAAAAGCTATTTACTGTTCAGTTTAAAATATCTAATTATATACTTTCAATATTATGAGGAAACGGTTCCAGTTGTTTATTTCTCTTGATCATTGGCTTGAAATTTGAGAAAATTGAAGTTTGGAAAAACAGAATTTTGAGAGCATGCACAGAAATGCAGATAGAAGCTTATTAAAACTTTATGCAAACATTTTTCAATATTTCTGGAATTACTACCTATTGCATTTAGAATGTTGATGCCACAGCAAGTGCTGTATAATAGGCCTTGTTTTCCTTTGCAACAGCTGGAATCATGATCTGCTGGTTATGGTCAAAATCTCTATTCTTTAGAAGCTGGTTGGAAACTCAAATCCTGCTGGCAAACCTATTTATAATAGTAATGACTTTTGGATCACAGCACTGAGGGAAGAATGAGCTATTCAAATTGCATCTTTTTTTAAGTCGACACCTTGAGAGACACTTTGCAAATGGGAGGCAGTTGAACAAATTGCACATTTCATAAACCTTGGCTTTTTGATAAAACCATGTTTTTATCATACTTAAATATCTCCTGTACAATATTCCAAAGTGGATAATGGTATTGTACACATTAATTAACATTTAAAAGCAGAAAGTGGTTTTGAAAGTTGATGTACTGAAACTAGATCTTGAGTTACTTCCCTCTTTTTTTTTATATACAAGGTGAAATGGAAAAATAAAAGATTTTATGGAATCTGAAAGCAGTTGTTTGCTTTTATTTCTTTATGCTTTTGTTTCTTCAGTTAAGCAGTATAATTGAGAAGCTTTCTTTGAGAGGCATTCTATTCTCCTTTCCTTCCCTTTTTTTGCCACCATTGAATAATCCCCTCTTCTCATGTACAGCAGGGGGGTAAAACTCGTGTCATCATGGCATTGTCACGTGATGTATTGTAACTTTTCCCCCCTTCGCTAAACCGGGTGCGGGGCGTGGCCAGTGTGTGACACATCTGACCCATGGGCCACAAATTTGGCAGCCCTGATGTACAGTCTTCTTTAGTGACTTCTCAATAAGATGGAGGCTCCTTTAGTCAGTGTGGTTCTGGCAAATATGGTTTCTATGCTTGCAGCAACTATAAAAGTACTAGTGCAGTGATGGGTAACCTTTTGTTGTCACATGCTGAAAGTGTTCGTACACAACAGTGCAAATGTATGTGTACCTGCACCCATAATGCAATGCATGTACAACACTCCCTGCATGCCCCACCCCCTGCACATGCACACCTGACCCCCCATGCCATTTTGGACCTAGCAGGCCTCCCTGCAGCCTCCTGGGACCAAAAATGGGCCATGGGGGGTGTGCCCCATGCAGGAGATGCCCATGCATGTGTGACCCCCTGTGCATCATGTGCATCTCCTGCATGTCCCCTGCCCCCGCGCATGTGTGGCAGAGACCTGAAAATCAGCTGGCCGGCAGGAGGCGCAGTGGATCTGAACTGGGGTGACGGCTCACATGCATGCTTGCTCACCTGTGGAACATGTGCCATAGGTTTGTGTTCTGACCCCCCTCATCCTAACCAAAGCACGCCGAGACAAAGATACTTCCAGGGTTTATTGATACACAGACAGGCCCTTGGCAGCAATCCAGCACAGACTAACTTGACAGCAATCCAGCCTGACAAGCTAGCCCCAACAGTTCTCCAGCTCAAGTGAATACGTTGACTCCTGCAAAAGGGCGTGTGCACAATCATTCCTTTTATAGTCTTGAGAGGAGCCTAATTACCACCAGCTGAGTGCAATTATCTCCTGTAACTGTGCAACTGTTCCTTACACCTATTAGCTCTTCGTTGCCGCGCATCCAGGAACAACTCCCTTGGCATACAAAACTAATAAACTAAACTCTTCCCCACTGCTCCAATGCATGACGTCCGGATCACACTCCCTTGTGTCCTCCCCACTGGTCCAGGGCTCAGGCACCTCCTGGTGGCCAACCAGCCTCTCTGCGCCCTGCTCGGAGTTGGAACCCTGTCCAGGGTCCTCCACATTCTCCAGAGCCAACTCATAGGGCCCCTCGCTGTCGGAGTCTGGTAGCAGCATCAACGGCTCCTGCTGGGCCACAACAGGTTTGCCATCATGGTACTAGTCCATGAGGAAGAAACTTGGAAACCTAATGTCTTGATTCTGCCATGGTCTGGGTTGAAGAGTCTAAATTTCCTTTCCTCCCATGCCATTTATTGCCTGCCATGCTTGAAGATGGAATCATAGATAGGGAGAGTGGCTATTATTTAACAGCATGAACAGGTATGTAGGTAGAGATGATCCAATTATATATTTGCTTACCTGAAATTCAAAAGTCTTTTAACAAAGCCTCCCCCTCAAAGTAAGCTTAGTAACTGTGCTCTACTTGTGACTGGGTGTCTGGCTAAATGAAAGGAAGAAAGGATCAGAAATAAATAAATGCTAAAGTATTCTATAAGTAAAAGGATTCATATGGTGATATTTTTTTTGTTCTTTTTTGTATAGCTAAAATGGAGACAATTGCTATAGCAATTATGTCAAAATGTAAAGGATGGATACAAGCAAGTAAAGTAGCATTAAGGCAATATTTTTTTCACTGCGGAGATAAGTGTGTTGTTTTAACAATAACTTGCTTCTTTAAAAAAATAATAAAGTAATAGGTACTATTATTTTATTTCCAATAAATGTCTTCTAGGTACATCTTTATTTTTAAATCATGTTCTGAAAATTCTATTTTGAATAGCTTTATGTATTCTGCAATATATAGCTGTATACTTAGCTCTATGTATTCTGCATTTGCAGAATTTGTATTTGCATTATATATGTATGTATTTGCAATATTCATTAAGATCTGCATTTATAAAGGGTGATGATTTCCAAACTTGGTGTTGGATTTAGCCTCCAAATTTCTTAGATCAGCCTGAAAATCTGATTCTATTTGATGAAGTTACATTGTAGCTCTGATGATTTTCCTATGCCTTCACTCCTTATACTGTTTTAATGTCCTAGTGTAGTCATACAATTGCAATTTCATCAGAGGCATCAGAAGAAATTGCACATTTAAACATACGCAAACTAACCTGATGGAACAAGACATATGGATTCTTACATAAAAAGCTCTGATAGCATTTTAGAATGAATATTTTCATAGCTGATATGGAATGAAATTTAGGCAGACATTCTTAAAGTGCTATATCCTTGGTTTTTAATGAATTATATTGTATTAGTATTTTAATCTCACTTTAATTAAATTATTACATTACAATGCAATCTGAATGTTTTAAAACTTATATTTAGATGTTTTATCACTTGTGCCAGAGGGATGTGGTAGCTCAGTGGCTAAGACACTGAGCTTGTCAATCAGAAAGTTTGGCAGTTTGGCAGTTCGAATCCCTAGTGCTGTGTAACGGAGTGAACTTCCATTATTTGTCCCAGCTTCTGTCAACCTAGCAGTTCGAAAGCATGTAAAAATGCAAATAGAAAAATAGGAAGGTAACAGCATTCTGTGCACCTTCGGCATTTAGTCATGCCGGCCACATGGCCATGGAGACATCTTCGGACAGCGCTGGATCTTCGGCTTTGAAACAGAGATGAGCACCACCCCCTAGAGTCAGGGACGACTAGCACATATGTGAAAGGGAACCCTTATCTTTATCACTTGTGCTAAGTATTTGAGATAGCTAATTACTACCATGATCTAGTTTTAAAGATTGTCATTAATTTTTTTAGATATTCTTTCCAGAACAATTTTATTCTAGTTGATTCTTACCACCTTTTTGATGGCAATTGTTTCCATCAACAGTGTATCAATTTATTCTGACTAACATCCAAAAATGAATTTGAAATAACATTTATTCTAAATTGTTTCTTAACATGAAATATATAGATTAGTTTATTCTAAAAACTTCCTAATTATAATCCTATGCTGGCAGGTATAAACTGTCCTTAGATGCAATTTAGAAGATAATTTTAGATGTAACTAAATTCAACCATTTTGTAAGAATATAACAAACATTGACTCAATTTCTGCTAATGACTGGAAAATGAGTGGAAACTACCTGACTTTGATCATCAAAGTGCTATAGTCCATATTTAGTCTCAGCCTCATCTGGTTCATAGGGAGCTCAGGACTTTCTTCATTAAATGCTATCAACTTGTCCTTGTGATATAGATATTTTACCACATATATTCAGATTTTCCAAGTATAAAATCAGTATGGCATTGAAACTTGAATGCTGCTATCGGGGCAGGCTGGTCTTCTTTCATTAACAAAGCTGCAGTTTTAGGAAACTATTTAATTATATACTCAGTACTTTAGCTTTTGAAATCTAAAGCTGTATTAAAAAGAAATTATCATTTTTTTAAAAAAAAATATTTTCTTCCAACAGCTAACTGACATATCACAATTCATACTGTTCCTGAAATTCCCCTGGGGTTCAAAAAGATTATTCAAATAGCATGATAAGAAAAGAAGGTCTGATTTGAGAAACAGAACCAAGAATTTCTTTGATGCACAGAATCAAATATGCATGTTGCTTGGATTCAAATTATATAGAACAATTTAAATAGCAATTTAACAGTTTTCAGATACCACTCACAATGTCAGCAAGTTTTTTTATTTAGTAAAAGATAATCACATTTTACTTACATACATTAAATATATGCAGTTTAGATAGACATACTAAGAAGTCTTAACCACATTGTACTGAAATACACACAGAAAAATATGATTAGCCATCAGAAACACAGATGCCTAACCACATTATACTGCTACTCAGAACACAAAAACACCCCACCAATATTTTACTTGCTGCATGCTTTTGAGAAGAATAGGTATTAAATGTAATTCATCAATGAATAATATAACTGATATTGGCCATGTATTATTTAAATATGATTTGAAGTATCAGTACTTTTGCTAATGTCAAATCAATAGCAATAACAATAGCACTTAGACTTATATACTACCCTATGGTGCTTTATAGCACTCTCTGGGTGGTTTACAATATAAGCATATTGCCCCCAACATTATTTTATCAACCTCCGAAGTGTGAGGGGATGAATCGACCTTGAGAATCAAACTGCTGAACTGCTGGCAGTCAGCAGAAGTAGCCTGCAGTACTGCATTCTAACCACTGTGCCAACAAGGCAGAAGAGTAATTAGGATATAAATAACAATAGTAGATCAGGCATGTTGAAGCCAATCAAAGTTGACTATCACTAGAGGAGAAAGAAGCATAGTAGATCATCTTCTTGGAAGGATATAAGACAGTTAATGATGGAAAACAGCAGTTCTAAAGATAGAATACTTTATTGGCCATCTGTGATCTCTAGTGCATGAACTCTCAGTGTACATACAAGCAACAAGTGATTATATTCATGATCATAATTATAAAATACAATAATCATAAATCATAAGATATGACAATGATAGTCATAGGATATTAAATAAGCAATCAACATAAATCATAACAGGATACTAATAAAAGCAATTAGCATAAATTGCTTTTATTTTATTTTAATTGCTAATAATTTACAAACAAAGTTATAGTCATGAGAAGCTAAGAAAATAGGCAATAGGAAATATGAGAAGGATAATATTTATACAGTCCTACAGGTGGTTTGACATCCCAGAGCATAAGACAGCACTGTGTTGTGGGAATTAATTGTTTAGCAGAGTGATGGCATTGAGTGGGGGGAACTGTCCTTGTGTCTAGTTTTTTTTTTTAATGTACAATACCCTATAGCAGGGCTGTCAAACTTGCAGCCGGCAGGCTGGATGCATCACACACTGGCCACACCCATGCCTGGTTCAGCAAAGGGGGAAAAAGGCCTAATACATCATGTGACACTGCCGTGACGACGCAAGTTTGACAGCCCTGCCCTATAACACCATCTTAAGGGAAGAAGTTGAAACAGTCTATGTCCAGCATGTGAGGGGGGTCTGTAGATATTTTCACAGCCCTCTTTCTGGCTCGTGCAGTATACAGGTCCTCAATGGAAGGCAGGCTGGTTGCTATTTTTTTTTCTGCAACCCTAACTATCTGTTGAAGTCTGTGTCTGTTTTGTTTGATTGCTATGCCAAACCAGACAGTTATAGAGGTGTAAATGACAGATTCAATAACTCCTTTGTAGAACAATCAGCAACTTCTTGGGCAATCTGAGTTTTCTGAGTTGGCGCAGGAAGAACATTCTTTGTTGTGCTTTTTGGATGATGTTTTTGATGCTAGGTGTCCATTTTATGTTAAATATTATAGAACCTAGAAACTTGAAGGTCTCTACTGTTGATACTATTTGTTAAGATGTGGGAATGGGTGGAGGGTGATGTTAATCATTCCTGTGCTCAAAAAACTGGTGGAAGATGGACTAATAACAGGCAGATAGAAAGTATGGATTGACCCTAGTGACTATTTGGATGCATCCATTTCATTTTCTTAGCAATAATATAATATATAAATTACTTGCTTTGCTTTCTAATTTTTTTTTTGCTTTTTTATGTCATAGTCTGACTCACAGTCCTGGCTGTTCCTGATTATTTCTTTCCATGTATTTACTGGGTGAACCCTGCTTAGTTGTTTTTGAGATCAGCCAACTGAGCTATGCATTACATCATTAGAATTATGCACTAAGCTTTGTGTTCATTGTTCTTCTTCATGCTCCATTGAGTGAAAAGGTATTATTGAGAAAGGACATTATATAGAAAGATGAAATTTTGAGAAACTAGTCTTTTCCCAGATTATTTTTCCTGCTAATCTGATGGTTTAATCACAGTAATTTCTTTATCTGTTCAAACCATCAAGTTTTGTTAATAATGATTGCCATTATAGTGCCAACATTATAAGTATTACAACTAATATTTTCTACAATATAAAATCATTTTTTCCACATTATTAATAAAGACCTACCTTTTTTTTCCTAATCCCACTTTCTGTTCCAGAATGCCAGAATATTATCCATTTTAATTCTACCATCTTCAGTTTCTTTAGGGAACAAAATCACTAGGCAGTCAGATGCTCTGCTGGAATCATATCTTTCTATTCCAACCTTCTGTTTCTTGGATGAATGCAACTGCTACAGGATGACAATGCAATCATACACGTCTAAGCAAAATATATTGTTACTTCACTGAGGTTGCTACAGCATTAATTTTATTGTAAAGAGTTCTTTTCCAACAGAAAAAAACACTTCTCATGAATTGCTTTAAAGCTGTCTTACCAGCAGACAGAGTAGTCTAACATTTTTATAGATCAGATGTTACAGAGAATTTTCTATGTATTATCTATCTATCATTTATCTATCCATCCATCCATCCATCCATCCATCCATCCATCCATCCCTCTATCTATCTATCTATCTATCTATCTATCTATCTATCTATCTATCTATCTATCTATCTATCTATCTATCTATCTCTCTCTCTCTCTCTCTCTCTCTCTCTCTCTCTCTCTATCTATCTATCTATCTATCATCTATCTATCTATCATATGACCTCCATAGAGACTATATAATCACTGATGTGCAAATTTAGTCTAAATAAAGCCTCAGAAAATATATATACGTACACATAAACATACAAATGCAAACTCACATACATGTATATCTGTTTATGTTCAGTATATGTATGTATTTATGTATGTAAAGGTAAAGGTTCCCCTTTCACATATGTGCTAGTTGTTCCGAGTCTAGGTGGCGGTGCTCAACTCCGTTTCTAAGACAAAGAGCCAGCGCTGTCCAAAGATATCTCCGTGGTCATGCGGTCGGCATGACTAAATGCTGAAGGTGCACAGAACACCTTCATTCATTCATTCATTCATTCATTCATTCATTCATTCATTCATTCATTCATACATACATACATACATACATACATACATACATACATATTAATGTATACCAGTGACATGCAGTCAGGGGAGGCAGGGCCTCACCACTGTCATCATGAAAAGAAAAGAAAAATAAAAGGAAAAAGGCTGAGGTAGTTGCTGCCAGAGTCACAGTGGATGACTCTGCTCAGTGCTTAACTGTTTAAAAAAGCCTCTAAAAAGTGCCCACTACAGGAGGAGGCGGGAGACCCATGTGCCTCATTTAGTCTATCTTTATGATCACTCGAGCAGAGTTAAGTAAGGGTTAAAAGCCGAAAAATTCCTTATGTAGATGAGGCACGTGGTTCCCTCACCTCCTCCTGTAGAGGGAATTTTTTTAAGAGGCTTTTTTAAATAGTTAAGCAGAGTCATCCATTGGAGACTCTGGCAGCAGCTAACCCAGCCTGACCTCAGCAGCTCTTGCCCTTTTCCTTTTATATTTTTACATTTTCATCATGGCAGACAAGAGCAGAGTTGAAATCCTCTGTGAAACAACTGGAAAAGGTATGTGGGTCGGGGGGAGGGGGAGGAATTCAAAATGAATATAATTTGTAAGTAATTGTATTATTGTAAGTAATTTGTGTTTGTTTTACCTGCCTCTGCTGGGGCGAAGGCTGGCACTTTTTTTTATGTCGGACATAGCGGCAGGGCTTTTGGACATAGCAGCAGGGCTTTTGGACATAGCAGCAGGGCTTTTGGATGTCCCAGCGCTGTGTCCGCCATAGAGGTGGGACGCCTCTATGTCGGACATAGCGGCAGGGCTTTTGGATGCCCCGGCACTGTGTCCGCCATAGAGGCGGGACGGCTCTATGTTGGGCATAGCGCTGGGGCGGCCAAAAGCTGCCCACCTTAAAAACATTTTAAATGTAAAATGTTTCTGTTCCTCAGCATCTTGGGTAATGCCTGCACAATTGTGGAATCTTTGTGTTACCTGCAGTCGCCTTGTGATTCTACCAGGGAAAGTACTGACTTTTTGAAGATCCATGTAGATCTCCAATTCTCCATCCATTCAGACAATGCCAGAAACTAATCTCTTTGGTGATTCTGTATGAAAGTTAAAAAGTCAAGTGCAGTCATTCATCCCCCCCCCCCTACTTTTTCCACTTTCAGAAATGGTGGATTACATTTCCAAACTATTTTTTTTTCTAAACTGGACTCTCAATCAAAGAAGGAGGTAATAATTAAAGGAAGACCAATGCCGGAGCTAAAGGGCCTGCTTCAGAGGAATAGACAGAATACCCGCTCTTTCCAAATGGAGTGGTGCACAAGAAAAGGCTGGCTGTGTGGATGTTCAGTAAGAAACCGCCTTTTCTGCTTTCCCTGCCTTCTTTTCTTGACTTGCGACTATGTCTGGACTCAGATGGGATATTGTGACCTGAAGAATTTGTAAAGAAGCCTCATCAAACATGAGCAGTGGACCACCCACATACATAGTCAGATCACACTAAAAACGTTCGGCATATCTAGGGTAGACATAGCTTTAGGCGAACAATGCAGACTCAACATCAACATCCACAATGCTAAGATTTTAAAAGATCTCATCAATGCCACCTGTTTCCTCGCCAAACAACAGCTGGCATTTTGTGGAAATGATGAAAGTACAGACTCTACCAATCGTGGAAACTATGTTGAACTCTTACATGCTTTTGCTGAGAAAGATGACAGGCTAGCTAAACATTTGAAAACATTCACTGTATTTTCCGGCTTGTCAAACAGAATACAGAATGATTTAATTGAAGCAGTCAGTGATGTCATTAGAAATGACATTTAAAAAGAGATCAGTGACCACAGATGTCACAAACCAAGCTCAGATTTCTGTCATACTGTGGTATGTGGCTATGACTGATGCCAAATGTGAGGTAAAAGAGGTGTTTTTGGGATTTGATGATGTGAGTGAGGACAGACGCACTCCCGCAATTGTTGAGTATGTCCTGAGAGTGTTGGAGCAGTATGACTGTGTTGGAAAGCTTGTAGCTCAGACCTACAATGGGGCCGCTGTATTGGCATCAGAACGTAATAGCATGCAAGCTAAAATAAAAGAAAAAGTGCCTGAAGCCATGTTCACACACCGTTATGCACACAAGATGAATTTGGTGCTTGTGCATTCAGCAAAGTGCATGCCGGAGTGTTGCGTATTTTTTAAAACAGCTGAGGGACTAGCGTCATTTTTCAGCAAGTCCACAAAGCGCACTCGCTTGCTGGGTGATGTTGTTAAGCGCCGTTTACCCAAAGCAGCGCCCACAAGATGGACTTCTAACTCTAGGCTGGTGCAGACAATAAGCATGCATCAAAATGATCTGCACACGTTATTTCATGTCATTGTAGAAAATCCTGACAACTGGGACAATGACACACTAATGATGGCAGCAGGATACGATCAGTGGCTGTCAAAACCATCAACATGCTTTCTCCTTATGGCATATGAGACATTTTCAATGAAACTGACACACTTTTTAAAGTACTGCAAAACAAAATTATGGACATTGAATATTGTCTTGCACGCATCCGCGACACCTTTACAGCTCTTGAACTCATGAAACTGGAGTTCAATAGTTTATATGACCGATTTGAGAAGAAATGCAGCTCACTTGGCCTGACAGGGACTGGATGTAGAGAGTCAGTTATATCTGAACAAAAACAAGTGTTTTATAACATTTTGGAGAACATAAACCATCAAATGCAGGCTAGGTCTGATCATTTTGGTGAGTTGACTTTCCTTGGTTTGGTGGATTGCACAAAATTTAGTGAAATGTCCCAATGTTTTGATGACACAAAACTGCAGAGCCTTTCAAAAATATGTCAATTTTTTTGACTTTGTGAAACTGAAGAGAGATCTCGTTGGACTGTACAGCTCACAGCTGTACAGCTCAGGGATACATGTAAATCTCCTGCACAGCTTCTTAGCTTTTTGGCCCAGAAAGATCTCATTTAGACTGTTCCTCAGGCCACAAAGTTGCTCCAGCTTGTGCTCACTGTTCCAGCTATGACAGTATCGGTGGAGCGGTCATTCTCAGCACTGAAGAGACTAAAAACATACAGTCGGAACAAGACCAATCAAGGATGACTTTCTTCTCTGGCTGTGATCGCCATTGAGACAGAGAGACTTTTAAAATTAAAAGAAGATAACGAAAAATTCTACGAGCAAGTCATAGATGCCTTTGTTCAGAAGGAATGGCGGATTGACTTCATTTATAAGTAATGGTAAGACCCATAATAACTTCATTTTTTTTTCAATTAAATGTGCTTTTTTGTGTGCTACAATATGTGTAAAGAATGCTGATTGAGTATGAGACCTTAAATATAACCCTTTAATTGCTGCCAATCAAATATTGGTTAAGATAATTTGTAGGATTTTAATGTTTGTAAATCTGATTGTGATGACATCAGTGCCTCACCAGCCATAAACCTCACCGCACGTCACTGATGTATACATATATACATTAATGTTCTGACCCCCTGTCCTGTGAATAAACCAGAACACAGGCTTGGCTGTTTGCCACTGTTCAATTACTGAGATAACATATCCTTTGGCTGAGGGCCCAGGCAACTTACATTCAATAGAGTAGCTCTGCAGCAACCCAGATAGTTCAAACTGTTGAATATTCAACAGTCCTCGACTTATGTCCTAGCGGCTAGCAACAGCCAAGTTACGTCCTGATTGGTTAAGGCACGGCTTGGCTAAGCGCGGGCCACTAGAGGCGCGCCTATTGGTTTCCCTGCTTGACAGCTCCGTATAAATAGCTGTCAAGCAGGGAAGGTGCTGAACTGCTTGTGTTGACTGTTCTACAATAAAGAGAGCTGTTCTTACCTCAGACTGCCTCCTGCCTCATTCTTCGTCGGGACTTTAAAACAAACGAAGCAACACAGACAGTCCAAACGAACAGACATGACTAGAATACACAGATAGATTTTCTTAACTACTAATTCAAATGGTTGTTTCCGGCAAATGTCCCCTCCCAATGTCTCACCTATAATCTCTCTTGGAAGGGGCCAATCAACAACCACCTGTGCTTAATCATCTTCTGTGAGTCTTCCTACGGAGTTGCTGCTTCTGTTTCTCAGCCCTTCTCAATCTAGCATCAGGGACAAATTGCCCCCCCACTGCTCCATGCCTCAGGCACCTCCTGGTGGCCAACCAGCCTCTCTGGTGCCTGCTGTGAGTCTGAACCCTGCCCAGGGTCCGCCACATTGTCCAGGGCAGACTCATATGGTTCCTCGCTATCCGAGTCCATCAGCAGATCAACCGGATCCTGCTGGGCCACAACACATTAATATACATTATATATAAAATTATGTGGACAATACAATATAGGAGATAAAATATTAAATTAAGATAAAATCAAAATAAAATGTCTATAATATGGAGCCAGAGAACTGCAATAGGATAGCTGTTATAATTTAATATCTAATCTTCTAACTAGCTTTTGGTGTGGCTTTGATTAAATCACCCCAAGTGCCTTGAAATTTCTTGAGGAGACATTCTTCAACTGTGTGCATTATAGTTTGTTCTAGTGCATCACAGTCACATTGCAGGCTCTCGGTCATTCACTGCTTAAAGAGCTTTGCCTTAGTTCTGGCATGGCCTCTTCTGATTCTATTCAAGTGCCTCTATATTTTTGAGGCAACTGCATTCTTGAAAGTGATTTAATTGCATCTACACGATCTGTTTGGTGGCGGTTATTAAAAGTCATCCATTTTAATTGCTATTCTTCATCTAGATCATAAGATTGTAAGTATGTGTATAAAAATATGTACATGTATATATCTATATGTAGTCCTCAATTTATGATCTGCAGTTGGGACCAGATTTTCAGTTGTAAATTGTTAATGGTCTTAGGTCACCCACCAAGATGAGGCCTAATTTAAACTTTTGAAGTGGCCATTAAGTGAACCATCACAATTGTTAAGTGAATCCATGACTGTTAATCCAATACTATGGCCATAAATACAAAACCCAATCTTCTGAATGGGTTTTAGGTATAAACTGACAAAACATCTCAAAACATGGTCATGTGACCATGGGATGTGGCAACCACTCATAAATTTGAAGTGTATGCATTTCCACACAATGTACAAACTTAAGAGAATTGTGGTTTCTCCTTTTACCAATCTAATTTGGCTTAGCTAGATTTCAAAAGATGTCATTGTATTTTACTAGTAAAGGTCAGTTAGACAAAACAATAGTTTGCATAATGCCAACATTGTATTAGGTTAGATTAGTTTAATTTTTATCTTTTATTGTAAGGAAAAGGTGAGAGGTCATGTCCTGGCATTAGATATTGTCATTTATATCTGAACAACTGGTATGATTTAAGTATTTGACAGAATTGGATTAATGTATTTTATATCATGAGCTGGTAACCAGTCTAGGTGCCAGCTATAACGACATGTGCCAAAAGTAAATTTAAATAATCCTGAAAGATTTTGGCCATATCTTCTTCATTATCCCAAAAGACTAATAAAATAGTCTAATTTATTTTGACATTTTTCAGATCCTACTCTGAAAACCCTATATCCGAGGATTAGTGGTCTGAACAATGGAAAAATAATCTGGATTAGAAACTAGTATTGCTATAGCAATGTTTTTCCGAAACTCAAAGGATAATGAAAATCTTATAAGTTGTCTACAATACAGTATAACATTTAGTAACCTATTCTTCCTCACACCCAGCTGGGACTGCTATGGATAGTTTGTGAGAAAAAGCATAATTGTTGCACTTGAAATTTCTTTTATGGCTTTCCCCCCTACATTTCTCCTAGTATTGATTTAATGCGGATAATATAAAGAAAACCTCTGCTTTATCTGAAATTATATTAAATAGAATGAATAAAAATAACATCATAATCAAAGCTCAATCAATTTCCTCAGTGGGAAGTGACAGCCTTCTTAAACCTGCTCTCGTGGAAAGTGGGCTTGATAAACTAATGTAACACAGCAAGTCCCTTTCATACCACAGCATGATCTTATTCATATTTATTTAATATCATATCATATAGAGGTCAGAGGAATTAAGAGTTCCAAAAAAATATATGCACACTGATACGCAAACTCCCAAAGAATTAATCCAGTCTTGCTATTACACAATTTTTGCAAAATAGCACCCTTTAACATTTATAATTTAAAGATGATAATGAAATATTTGGAAATCACTGAACTTTAAAAGGAGAGAAACCAGCTGGTCAAGAGTCTATTTGAAGATGCAAAAGTGGTGGTGCTATGAGTCACATTGGTAGAGCCTAAAAATAATTCAAAGATTCAGAATGCAGAACAGTAGAAAAGATGGAATACTCGTCGATAAAGAAAGGCAAGAGCTGCCACATTCATCTAAAACAAGTTCAGCATCATATAGATGCCTCATGTTAGATGGTTACTGATCAACAAAAGTCAGTTTGGACTTTTTCCCCTGAATGCAGGATTCAGCCCTCAGTATACAAACTTTCAATGACATAAAGTTCACACAACTTGTTTAGGTTGAGCACCTTTCAGTGAATATATTACAGATTTACATTCTAATCACATAAAACCATTATAAAATGCATCTGATATAAATGTCTACTTAATCTGATTTATTCTTATGCATAAATTAATTTCCCCTTTAGTTACAATTTTTCATAATCTTCTGTAAATAATTTAGTATGTTTAAGGTTGATTTTGAATATATACATATGTACACACATACATATACATATATACACACACAAACATACACAAACACACATATCTGCATTCTAACCACTCAGTGTTGATGATAGATAGATAGATAGATAGATAGATAGATAGATAGATAGATAGATAGATAGATAGATAGATAGATAGATAGGCAGGCAGGCAGGCAGGCAGGCAGGCAGGCAGGCAGGCAGGCAGGCAGGCAGGCAGGCAGGCAGGCAGGCAGGCAGGCAGGCAGGCAGGCAGGCAGAGTTTGTTACACAGACACAGACACACACACACCAGTTCTCTGGACTGTCTTAATTTTAAAATCCTCATCCAATTTCTTCTCTGTTTCTTAATGTTGCCTATATTCTTCCAAACAAATTCTTTTTCAAAGTCTTGGTCATACTGTTCTTGGGTAAATTTTGTGGCATATCTTTTTTAGTAACATCTTCTGGGAACAGATTGTTCTCAAGAAGACATAACATAGCTGACAAATTGATTCAAAGTTCCATTTCAGTTCTCAGTTCAGTTCCACACAGATATCAAGAAACACCATTAGTAAAATGCCAGAAAAGAATGCATGTATTCTTTATGATTAATTTCAAATTCTTAATATTCAAATCCAATTTTTTTCAATATTTTGTGAGCCCTTGCTCCATTTTTTGCTGTTTATTTTAGACACGTAGTTCAAGATTATAATGAAAAATTACTCTGTGGGCAGATGGGTGGATAATACGCTTTATAAATAAATATTTTTCTCACATTAAGAAATTTAAGGCACTCATCCAGTGTTTGCAGTGTTTGTTATAGTGCTTTGAAACAATTAATAGGCAATTTTCAGAAATGATTAGCGAGGTAAGTATAAACTTAGTGAAAGGCTGGAACAAAATAAATTCTTTTATCTTCTGATCTTCCCCTCTTACATTGAATAACTGTAAGAAAAACAGTTTGAGTGATCTCTTATCCTCTCTTTATCCAGATGGTCAAAGAAGGCTCTTGTTGGCTTCCTATTCGTGACTACAAACGGAACTGCTTTTCACAGAGCCATCTTCAGTTCCCTGTATTTCTCAAAGTACTTAGCTTTTTTATTATGAATGGTGTGCAAATATTGTTTATTACTGTGTCTATTAATGACTGATATATCCAAATGCCAACTTTTCAGAAATTCTCTAGTGTGTTTGGATTTAGCTTTGTCTAGGACCATCTCCCAATAGAAACTGTAGTTGAATCAGTTGTGAGATTAAGTTTTCATCATGACTTTTGTCTGCTAGTTGTGTCATGGATTCACTTTACTAGTTTTCTGCCTCTTTGTCCTATACAGTGGCTATAACAGCCCTTAAGCTGTATATTGTAAATCTTATTCCCCTCTCTTTGGACTATTGGATCTTTTGGATTACTTTTTGAAAGCTTTCATTGGTTTGCATATTATGGTAGAGCTAAATGGTTGTAATAATGTGTTGTTTCTGAGATGTTTTTGAGGTTTCATAGTATAATTCTTTTTGTAATTTGTATTGGTCATGCTATGGTTGGTTGAGTGGTCAGAAATTTTTCATAATGTTATGAATTATACATTTTACATAATGTATATGCAAGTAGATATTATATTGGAAGATGTTGTATAGGCAATCTGTTTCCTTTGTTTTGTGTTTTGAGTTGTTGCAATGCATTTGTAGTCTTTTGAAAAACAATCTATACTAACCAAGTGCTTCATTACCAAAGTAAAATCCAAGCTGAAACATCATTATTCAGGTAAGTATAAATTCAAAAGTGACATAAAAAGCAGCAATGCCCACATTTCCAGCACCCAGTACCCAAATAAGCAAGGATTAACATTAAGCAAACAATAAAGCAGAAAATACTATAACCAAGGAATCACCAAGAGAAAAAAGTAAATCCCCACCAGTGGTGGGTTTCAAAAATTGTTCGAACCTACTCTGTGGGTGTGGCCTCCTTTGTGGGAGTGGTTTGCCACCCATGTGACTGGATGGGAGTGGCTTGCCGCCCATGTGACTGGATATGAAGATGCCGACGACACTTATCAGAACCACCTTAAATTACCTCACACACAGCACTGGCATGCATAAGAATATGATGTAAACTTGTTTTTTAAAAGGCATCTTTGGTTTGCGTTAAAACAACTTCAACACACGCAATGTTTTGATTGCACCACAAACGCAGTAGTCATCCTTACCTTTCACAGAGGCACTGAGTTTTATAAATATGAGTATGATAGTGTAGAATAATCATATCCAAGGACCAGTGGTGGGTTTCAAAAAAATTTGGAATCTCTTCTGTAGGTGTGGCCTGCTTTCCGGGTCCACTGGTGGAACCTCTTCTAACTGGTTTGGTAGATTTGACGAACCAGTTCTACCGAATAGGTGCGAACTGGTAGGAACCCACCTCTGATCCACCAAAATTAGCATGGCAAACTACTGTATATAAACAGGGAGCAAACCTCACTCACTTTCACTGATTATATTATCTAGTTGGGAAGTGAAATATTTCTAAGCAACCAAGCAAGCTCCAAGAGCCCAAAGGATGATGATGATTGTTGTTGTTGTTTGCAAAAATTGTATATATTGAACAGATGAATATTAAGATGTACTTGCAGTAAATGGGATGTGAAAAAGCTTATAATCAAATGTTTGGTGGGTCATTTGACCAGATACTCACTCTTGATGGACAACTTGAAAGCTTCTGCTCTGTCTTTGAAGGAATAACAGAATAACAGAGTTGGAAGGGACCTTGGCGACTTCTAGTCCAATCCCCTGCTCAAGCAGGAAACCCTTTGCAATTTGAGACAGAGTTTTCCAATCTCTTCTTTAAATGATTCTTTCTCTAACTTGGACTTGAATTAGGTTGTTCTTCTGATATCAAACAAGGTGAGCACCTTTTGAAAATCCCTTTAATAATACAGATGAGTGCAAATTCAATTTTAGAAGCACATGTGATTTCTTAAATTTTCTTTTTTTTTCTTTTTAAGCCCTCTGTGAACCTTCCTTGAACATTATTTCCAAATATTAGTTGCATCATTTCCTATAATTTTGAACTAGAAGTTTTAAAAATAACATGATATAACATGCCTCCTATTTAAACCTGCTCCTGGAGATTAATGAGAAATAAGGTGGTTTGGGTGATTAATACACACATAGTTTATAATCTTGGTAAAGCCCTGATCAAACAAATTATGGATTTAACTAAATATTACTGGTGTATATAAAAGTAGTTTGTTGATTATAACGCTTGGTATTAAAATAGAAAAAGATATATTTAAACCAGAGAAAAACCTGCAATGGTTTCTTGATTTTCTAACCATAGGATTTCTGGAACAGTATGTCTGGGATAAATCTACACATTATTTTCATTCAGACACATAAAACAATAAGGACTGTTATAGTATATTAAATGTTTGGTTGGCAATAGAATTTTTTGCAAAAGCTTCAGGAATGGCATTGTTTGTACATTTATGAATTAAGAAATAGTTCCTTAGTAAATGTAATATATTAGGGCTTATTGGTATTTATAAGACTGTACATAAATGGATAACGAGAAAAGTTAATTATCTGTCTCAATGAACTTAAGCTCATGTTAGCTCTCAGAGGCTATTGTCGGAGGCTGTCAGAAAAAACCAAGAAGTATTTCTCCACTGAAATTACACAGGACATTTAATTTCTTTGGAATGCAGAATAAAATAGATTATTTTAATGTTAATACTGATGGGGCCAACATTCCGTGGGGATTTTGAGTTTCAAAAATGTTATTAAGTCAACAAAAGTATTATATTTCCAATTTGAATAAATATGCAATCTTTTAGAGATATTATTTTTAAAAAAGAGTTGAATTAGATTCAGACTTAATCAACAGGTGATTAGTCATGGTTCACTTAAATTCCATTAATCTGAATTAATTTAAGTATTATTAGATCAGGATCCAAAAATTCCATTCTATGCAAATTCAGGTTTTTTGATATGTATTCTCAGGTGTGATATTGATTTTCTGCGATTTATAAAGCAAATCTGTCTTGTATAGACATATCAATACAAAAAGAACTTGGAATACTGCAGTGTTCATATCTCTGAGACAATCAAATTTTAAATATTAATGTTTTGTTGTGTGTAAACTCTGCTGGATTTCAATAGGATTATATAACCACAGGTGGTTCTGGTAAATGCAGTCATAAAATTTGATGACAAAGTACAACACCCATTACAACTTAGACTGCTTGTTTAAGTGTACTACTACTAGTGTGGTACTTAATTTTTAATGTAATAATAATGTGTACCATATTGGAATAATGTAGTACTGTTAAGAGCCGTGGGAACAGTCCAATATTGTCATGAAAGCTATTCAAGTGAAATTCAGTAGTTAGCAGAAATGGTTCAAAGATTGAATGTGACAGCAGAAAAGCTATTAAATATTATTCAAGAAAATTATAGGGAAAAATTTCTAAATTTTATGAACTTCTTGTTTTTCTGCAGATTCCACACCTCCAGCCTACTTATGCTGGTGCTGTTCTTGCCCATGGTACAACCGCACATAATGATATGTATGGTATATGGGTCTAAAACTTGCTTTCATTAATTTTGCATATAGTGTTTGCTTATATATAGAAAATGTACTTTTATGAAACTTTTAGGCATATGGACTATGGATGACACATTGATGTGTTCATGGAATGCATTT
Source organism: Thamnophis elegans (assembly GCF_009769535.1). Lineage (NCBI taxonomy): Eukaryota > Metazoa > Chordata > Lepidosauria > Squamata > Natricidae > Thamnophis > Thamnophis elegans. The sequence goes on from NC_045546.1 coordinate 40,857,275, forward strand.
CTGGTGTTTTGAGAATGTACTGATGCTTGTAAAATATATAAAGTTCATAAGGAACTTCTTGCATGCACACACAATATTATAAGAAAAGCCATCCCACCATCAGGCTTCAATCAATGTTCAGACAGATAGTTTCAAGAAGTGCAGGCCCTTTACAGAATAAAAATTCTAGGCTAAGAACTGGCTTCTTGGAAACCTAGTATTTTCTTGCTGGAGATGTTCTTAGAACCTGAGTCAAAGTTTTCTGCTGATTAGTTTCTACTGAATACATTCAATCCGTTTTATGACCTCTCTAACTGCATTTCTTTCTTCCAAATAAACGTCTTGCACTTCCATTTAGAAATAATTCTCAAAAAGTAAGTTTGATAATTTAGTCTCTTTCAGTAGAAAACAAGCCATACTAGAAAGCAAGTCTCCCCCAAATTTCAGGATTATAAATAAAATCAAAGAAACTAGAGATAGATTCAGAAATGATATAATAACAATCTGAATATTAAACAACAGATGTAATCTTATGCCTCAAGGATAAAGTAATGCATATCGAGCCAAAGTTAGAGGAACTAGAAGACTAAGTAGATGTTCATGATAAAACCATTTGACAATACAATTAGTAATCTTGGAGTGAAAGATCTTTTGAAAACTTTTGGCCCCAGGTCCCATCTAATCTAACAAGAATATCATGTCGCACCAAGGTTAAATTTACAATCCAAAGAAAATGGTAACTTTTCTAAAAATGCTACAGAATCAAAGAGTACGGTTTCTTGCTGGTAACTCCTGTTAGATTTCCTGCATTTTCTCCCATAGATCTTTCATCTGGATTTTGAAAATGAATATGGATGGGCCAGTTGTTCTTGATGCCATTCTTAAGTTTTCCAAGAGATGGCTTGCAAGTATGACTGGGATTTTAGTTAATATAGGAAAAAGTCTAGTGCTACAGATATTTTCTTAGCCTCAGTAAATATATTTTGATTATTGCGAGATTTTTCTGAAAGTCAAACTATTTCCCAAGGAACCTGAGGATAGAACAAGAAGCAATGGGTGGAAACTAATCAAGGAGGGAAGCAACTTAGAGCTCAGGAGAAATTTCCTGACAGAGCAATTAATCAGTGGAACAGCTTGCCTCCAGAAGTTGTGAATGCTCCAACACTGGAAGTCTTTAAGAAGTTGTTGGATAGCCATTTGTCTAAAATGGTATAGGTTTCCTACCTAGGCAGGGGGTTGGACTAGAAGACCTCCAAGGTACCTTCCAACTCTGCTATTGTATTGTATTATAAACCCTCAAGTGGCTTCAAAAGCTCTAAGGAAGAATGCTAAGGACCAGATGACTGCAAAGAAATACAATCCCTTCCTTCCCCCCCCCCCCACCTGGTCAGAACCAATCTTTCCATCTACCACCATCCAACTGATGAAGCTTCTTGGATGAAAAGAGAAATGTTTTGTTGTTCTTCCTCAAGGAAAAAAACAGCCCAGTTGCCTTTTGGAAAAAAAAATCACCTTGAGACAACTTTGACCTGGATGACTAAGAATCCCCACTGATATCAAATAAATATTTGACTGTGTATTTTTAGGATCAGAAAAAAATCATTCCATAATCAGTAAAGCTCTGGATGACTTTGTTCCCAGACTATTGCCTTATGGTGAACTGGGGACTGTATCTGCATGTGCAAGATATCACTTGCAGCAAACACATACATCAAAATGAGAAGAGTATTTCTATAAAATAAAAGCAATTAACCTTTATATTTCAATTATTCTTATAAGCCTCATGCATACCAAAGGAACAAAGTCTGAATACCTGCAAAGCACAATGGAAAAATACAGTTGCAACAGTTACAGTTCCAACCTATTTCTAGTAACTATACAAAAAACCTAAAATGAATGATTTCTGATATATTTAAAGCAAATATAATATTTTGTCTTATGTTTTAATATATGTTGCATGTATTTTATGCTTTAAGTTAAGTAGCATGGCAGGCAACATATTAAATATTTTACATGAATAAATATTGTATATGGTTTACTTGATATTATTTAGGATTTCACTACAAAATTTTGTAGACGTTTCTGTCTGGATATTACTGGCTCAGATTTATTTATTTTTTTAAATTTACCATCTCAAATACATAATACTAGGTTGCAATTAAAATGATCTCAACACATCTACCCCACCACACACAGACAGGCATCCCAAATAAAAGCAATATAAAAAATATACATGACATAAAGAAATAGTAGGTAAATAGTCAAGCAATCCAAGATGTAATAAATGAACAGAAAAAAGTCATTGTTATATGAAATAATGTATAGCTAAAGGTATATTACCCAGTATCAACTGTGAAACTTTATGGGTACTTGACACCTGATTTTTAGACTATGAGGTACAGATATTCGGAACAAGCAACTCCAAGTACTCTGGGCCATTCGTTTTTCATCCATCTTTTGCTCCAACCAGTCAGCTATAATTTTTAGCTTTATTTTTTTTAACAACTTATTTTCAATATTTCTCTCCTATTCCTAGAAAACTATGAGGTGGATATTCCCATGACAATGGACAGAGAAGAAAACAAACCAATGGATCATCAAACAATCAACAGAGTTCTCATTCAAGGCACAAATGATCAGGCTCATAATATCTTACTACATATACAATAGTTTATGTAAAAAAATAAGCACTCTTGAGAAGGCTCCAATGTTGGGAAAGATCAAAGTAAAAAAGAAGAGAATAACCAGCAGCAAGTTGGATAGAATGAGTTGCAGTTGAGATATGGGTACTAATGAGAGTCCTGAAGGACTATATGTGGGGTAGATTCAGCGGTGGGTTCCGGATCCCGTATCCCGTTGCAACTGGTATGGTGCAACGGGGCCTGGCATCCACCACATGAACGTACGCAGCATGGGCACATGCCTCCTTACCTCCTGCGATGTCTCCGTGATGTTCCAGCTGCTCAGTGGAGCATTGCTCAGGTGCTGTATGCTCCATGCATGCACCAAAATGCTCAAATACTGGTAAGGAGCATGGGCGGGTGGGCGGGCCCTTGGGAGCACTGTACCGGAACGGTACGCAGTGCTCCCAGCAAGCACCAGTATGCCGTACTGGGGTGTACTAGTCATAACACACCACTGGGTAAATTGTAATGGAGAAAATCTATGTGGGCAGTAGGAGTAGAAAATAATTTGATGGCAATAATCAATCATTCCCATGGCAAAAATACCCTTTATATTACAAAGATATTAAAGGTCTGCTACCTCTTCTTTTCCCTACTTTGGAGCTGAGCAGAGCATACTTTTTTAGTGATTGACTTCCTGACTTCCATCCTGCTTTCACTTATTTCTTTCTTTAATGAATGTATAAAGTACCCAACTCCCAAATGGCTGTCTGGCTTACACTCAAAACCATTATAGAAACCAACAAAAATTTAATTGACCAGAAGAACAAAACATGAAAAACAAACCAAAAAAAAAGAGAAAATAAGGCAAAGCAAAAGTAGGTGCAACAATTGCCCTGCTCCTGAGGCCTGTAAGAACAACCAGGCCTTCAATAATTTGCTGAATGACAGGAGGAGATCTTTCCTTAGGGCAGGAATAGTAGCCCAGTTCTTTCACTAGTTTGGTGGTCTTGTACTAGATTTCCATCTATGGGCTGATGCTGATCGTCCTGGCATTCTTATCCATCTGGCTACTTCTGAGAACAGTCTTTTCAGTACTGTAGCTGAAATTCCTTTCCACCATTTTCCTTCACATCAGCAGAAAAAAAGTACATATACAGATCACATATATAAACCAAAACTCAATAGACCAAAAGTATGCTATATTTCCCCCCTCGAACCTTTTTATGGTGGTATAGTTTATATTCAAAAGTTATCTCTTTTTGAATTTTTGGCTTTGGAAGTAATTCACTATGTTTTTATTTGTTAAAGTCTGTGTGCTGAGTATGCTCTGCATTGTCTTTTACCTTGTTGTGGAGAACATTTAAAAATACAATCTCTGCTGAGGCTAGCAAGATATAATTTGAAATATATGTACATTTTATGTTGATAGTATATTTTGGTGCATTTTTTTATTTCAACCATTGTCTGTTTCGCATATCCACTACAATTATTCTTTTTACACTTCAAGTGCAAAACAATCTGAATTTGATGTAAAGATATGAACTGGACCATATATGATTAACTTTTTATATTCCTCTCAATTAATATCCTCCTTGGAGTAGCAACACACACGTAGTTCCTAATAACAGTACTTTTAAAATATTTTTAATAGAATCAATTTAAGTGTTTTTTTTTTAATCTATAAAGGCCTGCCATCCTGTTTATTTTGTGGTTCTGGGGTGAAAAACAAGGAAAAGGTTCTCAGATTTGCTTTACACTTCCACTGATTTTTTTTCATCCTAACATTTAAAAGACTGGTTTTTGTTCCATTAAAATTTTAAAGGCATTTCTGGAAATGCAATTTTGTTCTACGCTCGTAACAACACATTTTCCATTTCAGGCACACTCCAATTCCAAAAACTTAATGATTTTTTATGGCAATTCTATTAGAAATGGTTTTGGACATGATTGATGATAATGGAAAGTCAACTCATTTATACAGTCTCCAAATATATATACTTATATATATATAAAACTTATTCTGAAACAGCATAACTTTCAGTATTTTATTTCTATCTGCTAGAATCTGAGCCAGAATTAAAATGTTGTGAGATGTTTAGTCTTCTCATAAATTTGCTTCTTTGTGTCAGATAGCGTGTTGCTCCTTGAAAGAAACCATAGATGTTTTGAGTAAGAGTAAAACCTTTGAAATTAATCAAGGCATATGAAGACGCATAAGTAAAGATAATGTACTTACTTAGCCATAGATCCACCTAATGTATTATAGTACCTTGGATGATGATTGCTCTACAGTGATTTTGAATAGAATTCATTGTTTCAGTAGTGGTGAAATGGAATGTTTTTAATTTTCAGAAAATGAAATAAAGATGTGTCCTACTTGAAAAGGGTCAAGGAGAATGGAAGTTTCCCACCTTATATGAATTTATCGCCTACAAAAGGAGCCTTTCTAACTAAGGGCTTTTCATCAGTAGTAAGATGTTTTCGTTTCTCTCTTTTAGAACAAGTTCAGTGTTTCTAAGCAACTGCACAATGATCAGAATAATGTATGGTAGCTTTTAGATGATGCAAGAAAGAATCTTCATGGATGTAGTTGGCTGTTGAAATATATAGGACAACTTGTCCTCCAAGCTCCTATCCTCCCACTCCTCTGTCTCTTAACAGCCAGAAAAGGAAAGCTTTAAAAACTAACCACTTACTACATCCTTTGGAAGATTCTATGTAGCAGCTTCCCAAGGTAGTGCCATCTAAATGCATTGGGGCTGCAATTCCCATGACATCCAGCTAGTACTGGTGATTTTTATTGTTGTATGCTGGATGAAAAATTTGACAGTAAATTTATTTGTAGAGCACCTGGTAGTGAAAACAGTTCTCAATGGAAGGTTGTCTAAATCTCCCCATAACCATTGGGAGAGAAATTGTCTTGGGAGCAAATGTCTTCCTAATTGTGTTTGGTGGGTGTTGAATATCTGCTCATTTGGAGGCATTCTGCACAAAAATTGCAGATGAGTTAGAAGGAGCACCTGCCCTGGGAAGGATAAATTGTTTACAGAGAGGTGACCCTAAAGAGGATGGCCTTTTAGCACAGGGTTTGCTCTCTTATGAAAGCACTGGATAAGAGTGGGAACTCCAATGTATTATGATTAGATCATGTTGGGTTCAGTTCTAGAGTGGCAGTAGCTATAATAGTCTGTGGAGATGGAAGATCAATCAAAATGATTGGACCCAAGCACTTGATAGATCTGATTGCTTTTCTGAATGGAGAAATATTTGAGTTGACTGTTGGTAATATAAGCCCTGGCCAAATTGTAGAATACAGAGATGGTGTGGACAGTGTGGAGGAGTGGACAGTTAAAAAACTGCATAATTGCAACAATACAAGGAAATAGATTTTTAAAAGATGTATAAAGCTAATTCTTTGTTCAATACCAATATTTTTTTCAACACAAACTCTACACATAGATAGCACCAGGAGGATAGAATCAGAATCAAATTAGTCACATAACAGGAGGAAGATAAAAAAGAGCAGTTAAATCATCCAGGAAATGTCAGGTGCATATTCTGGAACATACCAATTTGAATTATTGATATGAATGTTTAACCTAAACTTTAAAAAAATTAAACACGCAAGATTTAACCTGAAGGTAACACTCAGAATATAAAACCATGCAAAAGTAAGCCAGGTATGCTGTTGGGAAAGATAAATAATATTGTAAAAACTGAAATAGAAAATTATATACCAGAATTTAAAAAAGAAAAAAGATGCAATTGGTTTTCATAACTATCTATCATAAGAGATGAAGGCCTTGGGCAGCAAGAACACAGTACAGTATAATGACTGAGTACAGACTTTCAACTCTAAATGAGAAAGGAAAGGATATTATCTCAAACAATAATGTCAATGAATAATAAGAAAAGGAAATGTAAAGATAATTTTAAGAGTACTAAAAATCATAGCAAAATATAGCTAGATATATTTACTTGAGAGTGATCATTGGAGAATTCTAATAAAAGCAAATGAAGTTAAAGGAAGACACAAAACATATTACATGTTTTACAATGGGATATTAAAAACAAATATACAAATCTTCTTTTAACATACAAATAAGACAACAGAGGAAGAGAAGTAACACACACAAATAGGCATTGCAAAAAAAATAAACAATAAAAACCTGATACATAGAAGAAATGATCCAGTTAAGTTTTGAAATGAAAAATTAAATCTGAACATGAGATAGTCCATTAAATTAAAATAGGACAATAAAAATTCAACTTTATATCACATGAGCAACTGTTCCATTAGTTTACATTTTCAATATGACAAACTGAATAGCTAACTTTAAGATAAAAAACTCTATGAAGCAATCAATAAATGTAAAACAGAATCTAGTACTGAAGTAATCCCACATTATCTACCTACCTACCTACCTACCTACCTACCTACCTATCTATCTATCATCTACCTACCTACCTACCTACCTACCTACCTACCTACCTATTAGTAACCTGTCTTTATTATTTTTACAATAACTCAAGGCAAAAATATCCAACATACCCTGCTCCTCTGAACAGAATGCCTTATGCTCTCTCTCAGCCTATGGTTAGGCTGAGAGAGAGAGTGACTGGCCCAAAGTTACCCAGCAAACTTTCATGGTGACTTGAATTCATGTTCTCCCACTTTCTAGCTGATGCTTTAAATGCAAAACTAAACTGGCTCTCAGATTAAGACCATAAATAATAATATTCTTTAAAATTCTTAATGATTGGTTTTTAAAAATGAAATGTACAAATCTTTAGATTTTGTAACACATACTCATTTTAGTGATATTCTTTAATTGTATACAAATATTTGCTGTAGATGTAAAATCACAGAAAACATAATACCAATAACAGATTCAGATGCCTCTAATTCTGCAATTAACAGATGTTTGAATTAAATATACAGCTAATTTGCAATTTTAGGCCATCTAGATTTTTCTGATAATTAACCTAACACTGAGTCAGGTGACAATAAGCAACTTGATTGGCAATAGCTGATCTACACCATTACTACTCATTGCTAATTGCTCATGATTTAAATAAAAAAGAAAATGTACCTATTATTTTTAACTACAATTATCCAAAAGTGTAGGTTTGTCAGGTGAATAAGGGTCAAAATCAGAACATCTTCCAAATTACCTTGCAAAATTTAGTTCAACAACACTTTAACTAAAAACAACAACAGAGCCCAAATTCTACCATGATATCATATGAAACAGGGCATATAAAAAATTTGGCAAGTATTTTCCACATGGTTAGCAAGTTGAATCCTGTTATTATATTATCAAGGCATTTTTATCATTCCTTGTTTTACTTATGTTACAATTCCTTCTAAAGAACTTTTCTTGAATTACTGAACATTTTTAGGGGCTGTTAAGGCAAACTCCTACACCTGCTATGATTAAGAGCCGCACTAAAAGGTTTAAATTTAAAAGAAAAGCAAAATTCTTTTTAAAAAGTCCTGTAAAGAGTTCTTTTTATCATATTGGAAGTATGGTTTAATGTTTGATTGTTGATCTTATATTTAAACTTGATAGTTGTAGCCATCAACCAAAATGGCAAGTATTTTCACAGAAACTCATGGAGAAGGTGAAATGGGAGAATAAAAATAATTAAAAATGTGCTATCCTGAACAAGGCAATAACAATATTCACACATGTATATGAGAGAATATAAGAATCGATTAAAGGACTATGTTCAAAAATTAATAAATATTGCACCCAGAGGCCTCAGAAACATTAAGCTTGAATAATTCTGGGACTGAAAATTACAGTATATCCATACTTATAGACCAATTAATTTTATGATTGCAGTAATCTATTTGTATTTCTGTCAGGCAAAGAACTGACTAGTATCACTAGAATGCAATGTCTAGATAGAACATATCTGAATTTGGGAACCAAACACAGCTCTGAAACTCAGAGAGATGTTAGATTTGGATTACCTGATAGATTGTTGTGTATCAATTAAGAATGTACTGATCAATTTGCCCACAATAAGACCAACAATTATTGGTATTTAGTGGCTTGTCTAAATGTCTTCACTAACAAGGTTGCAATAACACTCGTCCTAGAATTCTTTCCAACCCCTTTTGCAATAGGTCATAGGAAGTGTCTCTATTTTGTTCTGTTTAATGAAATAATGTGTTGTACCTGTGTCAGGGGTGGGTTCCTGCTGGTTCTAACCAGTTCGCTAGAAAAGATTCCACAAATCCACCGTACAGGTTAGAACCCATTCCAGCTGTGGAAGGAAGGAATGAAGGGCAGGGCTTCTTCAGAGGACCCAAGGCAAGAGCAGTGTTGAAGCCCACTCTGAAGCAGCTGGAAAAGGTACGTGTGGGTCGGAGGGAGGGTAAGGAATTCAAACTTCATCCTCCTGTGCTGTGCGTGGCTTTGGCCAAAGGCTTGAGGCGGAGCCACATTGCCTTTTCAAACCTGTAATCAGTGAAGCTGGGCTGGATGTTTACATAGCCGATCTGGGGAAAGTGTTTGTGCTACAGCATGACTCTTTGCCTGGCTTCCTGCCTCCTCCTGTGGTGGCTTCAGTGCTCGCTCGTGCTCTCCCTCCGCAAGTGTAGTGAATTCCTCCCCAGACTCCCATCCATTTCTCCCCCCCCACACAGAGCTGAATAAAGCTATGTAAAAATCCAGCCCAGCTTCACTGATTACAAGTTTGAAAAGGCAACGTTGCTCCGCCTGCAATCAAACTACACTTGAGGAGGGAGAGCACAAGTGAGCACCGAGGAGACCACAGGAGGAGGCAGGAAGCCATGCTGTAGCACACACACTTTCCCCCAGCCCCTTTCTTTTGGAAGGCTCGGATCGGCTCCCCTCTGGCTTCTCTGCCTCTCCTGTCATCCCAGCCTGCCAGCAGGAGGTGAGTGGGTGGGCTTTATTGCGTTCTAGGCATTTCCCACCCAGACAGCAGGCTGCATTTGCAATGGGGGAGGTGTTTAGTGAAGGCAGCGGGGGAAGGGGGGGATGGCAGAGGAGCTGCTTTCAAGCCATTGGAAAAGATATCCAATCCAACTTGTAATCAGTGAAACTGTGTGTGTGTGTTTGAGAGAGAGTGAATGAGAGAGGGAAGGGGGTAGGAGAGATAATCCAATCCAATGTATGTGTGTGTATGTGTTTGAGAGAGGGGGAGGGAGGGAGGGAGAGAGGGAGGAAGGAGGGAAAGGGAGAAGAAAAAGAAAGAAGGAAACTTCTTTTGCAAAGGAGAAAAATAAATGCTTTAAATCGAAACTGAGCATGCCTGGTTGTGGAATTCTGGGAGTTGAAGATCACAAGTCTTAATAACTTTAAATTGAAAAGGTGCAGGAAAGAACATATTGGTTATATGGTTATATATGGTTATATGTTATATGGTTTTATGTTTTTGAAGTTTGTGCAATATGAGCATTGTGTTTCTAAAAGGGTTTGGATGATTCCCTGCTTGTGAATGGAGCCAAACTTTCTCTAGGGTCATTATCTCATTATCTCTATCTGGCAGGCATGTGGAATGAGCCTCAGGCAGGTTTCTTTGTTAGCAGAAAGAAAGAAAAACAGCACAGCAAATTAGGGCTAGAAGGTCATCTAGTCCAACCCCCTGCTGCAGCAGGAAACCTCTAACAGAGAGGAAAATTGCCAGAAAGGAGAAATAGTTTACTAGGACAAGGCTGCCATGCAGAGGAAGGTAGAGATAGTCCTTGACTGATGACTACAATTGAGCCCAAAATTTTGGTTGCTAAGCAAGAGCATTGTTAAGTGAGCTTCATATTTTACACAATCCATGACATCTCCTGGTGAGTGACATCAAGTTGGGCACTCCCACCCAGTCACGTGACTGCCAAGCCACTTCCACAAAACAGGCCATACCTACAGAATAGGTTCTAAAATTTTTTGAAACCCACCACTGACCTGTGTGTGTACAATATGCTTTTTACTCAAGGACTTGGCATGTGTACATTATATATCACAGTGTAGGAATTAAGGAAGAAGACCTTAGTATTGGCCTCTTTGTTGTGTAAGATGCACATGTAAGTAGAATATCCTGAAAAATATATCCTATATAATTACTTGTACACTGAATTACTTGAAATTATGCTGATATTATTCTTTCCATACTGTTTTAGTCTTTAATGTTTAGTAGAATTAATTTTTCTGTTTTCCAAAAACATCTTTTATGGCCTGAATGTTTATGGAGATTCTGAGTCATCCAGGTCATGGCTCTCCCAAAAGGTACTGTTGAAAAAGCAACTGAACTTTCTTAGCCTTTTCTTTGAAAACATTTCACTTCTCATCGAAGAAGCTTCTTCAGTTCAACTAAAAAAGCTTCTTGGATGAGAAGTCAAATGTTTTCAAAAGAAAAAACCCAAGAAAATACTGTTGCCTTTTCAACACCACTTTTGGTCCTTCATTGCCTATGAAGCACTACAGATTTTTGTATGTGGTGTGTGATATTTTAATGCTTTCGTTATTATTGTAGCATAGCTGAGAGGTTTGTCTCTTCTTTTTAGGTTGTACATTTCCCTACTGCTCTGCAGTTTCCCCAGCTTTCAACACTTCCCAATCTGAAAAAGCTTCCTGAGAGGCTTGAAATATGAGACTGCTAACAATGCAAGAAAGGTATTACAATACCTCTCAATACACAGACACATCTTCCTTGGCCACGTTAGTATTCTGAGAACCGATTCCTTACTGAATTCAGTATAAGACACAGTGAACAGCTTCTTCCCTCTCCTCTTTCCAAGACATATTGGAAATGTCACTCGTGAGCTATTCTGCATGGGCACAATATGACTGTTTGCAGCCAGGGTCTTTGTTTGCCTGTGCAATTCCATATCAGCTAGAACTCTGTATTTGCATGATTTTGACTCATTGCGAACAGTCATGCTGTATCCGTGGAGACCAGATCTCTGGTGATATATACTGCATGACTTGGAATGATGAAGGGTTGCTGTTTCCCATTCTATCATGTTGAATTCCATACAGGAAGCTATGGCATAAAGTGGGCTCTTATACCTAAGGTAAGAGGAAATATTTCATCTGGGAAAAGTCACCAAATGTTTTGTTTTTTATTTTTATTACACAAAAGTAATGTTCTATAAAATTGGATGTAAAATGAAAAAGGAATTAATTCAAAGAAGTCATGCCTAGTTTAAGCATTCTTATTTTCATCACAGATGATACATAATACCCTTTGATCATTCAAAGCAAATGCCCACCTCTATGCAATGTCTTCCTCTTAATTTCCTATTCCGCAAAAACTTTTCATTTGTAGCTTTCATACCAACTTTTCATATTCACAATTAATTTAGCTATATAGCAGGGAAACCACTAAATGGTCAATGGAAAGTTAAATGGCCTTTGCAGATATATGTGAAATCCAATCACTAAATTGCTTTTTGCTCTTAGTAGATCAGTTATTCTGACTAAACAGTTCCCCATCAGATTTCTGACAGCATCCTGGTCTGAGGAAGAGTCAGGTCATTATAGCATACCAGAAGACCAACATGGTAGGGATTATCCATATTCAGGGGAAGCTATTCTATGTCACAGATGCTGCACCACAGAAGGTTAGTTTACTAAGGCTCTCCAAGTGACTGTGCTTACCAATGAGAACTAGTGGCTCCAATAAGTAACCTGGCCTCATGCTATGTATGGCTTAAACATGAAAACCGGCACCTTTAATTTTACCTAGAAGCCTACAGGGAACTGATGTGACTAATATAATGGTTGTATTTCAAGCTTATGCTGTGAAGCACTCAATATTGAATGTGTTTTTGAATTCTGGATCAGCTAAACCTTCAAAATATTCTTCAAAGGAAACATCATTAGAATCATCCAAGAAAGAAGTGACTAACATGTGAGTGACTGTAAGCAGTGTCCTCTAATTTAGAAGTGGGCACTAATAGAGCACAGAATGTAATTGTGCAAAGACCACAGCTGCCTTGAGCAGAAAGCCCAAACCAAGAGATCACCCAGATTGCCCAACAATTCTGTAGGAGTATTATCTCGTTCAGCATTAAATAGCATATTGGTGATACTTAATCCCATAGTGGCAACTATCTGCAGCTGGGTGTAGGATGAGGATGAAAGTTTGTTCTCCGACCTTGTGTGTTGGTTTCCAGGCCAGGTAACATCTTCAGCGGAGTTTAGGGCATGTCAGTGTTCTTCTGTTTATAAGGGCTTTGTGTGGTCAGTAGGTTTTGTGATAGGTCAGGTATGGGTGTGTCAAGTGAGGGTCTTATGACCCTCACTTGACACTCCCACACCTGATCCATCATAATACCCTCACTTGACACACCCACATCTTATTCATCACAAGACCGACATAACAAAACAAAGCCCTTATAAACAGAAGAACACTGACAATGATATCACCAAACTCCACTGAAGATGTTACCTAGCCTGGTAATGAAAAGTTTGCAAGCCAAGCCACAAGCTCACAGAATGAACCTTCACACTCAACTTAACCTCATGTCAATAGATGATCATTCCCAGAGGATATATATATATCCTGAAACTTGATTGGTACATGTACAGATACCAGATTTGTAGAGAGGCAAGCTACTGTCTGCAAAAGGCCACTGATATGCATCAAGAAGGGAAAGTTGTATATGGTATGGAAATTGTCTAGCATGGTGACTTCTTGAGGATGGCAAAAGCCTCCTTAAAGGCAGGTAGAACTGTACCCTCCTACAGAAAATTGTTTAAGTACATGTCACTTGCCAGGAGGTCTTGACTGACACAGAGGGCCATGAATCTAACACGTAAGTGCAGAATTTAGAATCCTGTGGTGCTGTCCACAACCTCAGGAGTCACAGGATGAAAATCAATCCATGGTTTCCGGTTTGTTATTGTGGCAAGATCGGATGCAAGGAGTGGGGCTCTGTGAATTCATGCTGAATCCTCCTCATTGGAGCCCCCCCCCCCAAAGGCTAAAGTTACCCTGTTGGCATGACAAAGAAAGGAAGGGCACCCTGCAGGTCACGGAGAGTGGCAACTCTCCAGCTGGATCCAGGGATTCCCTCCCATCCAACAACAAAAAGGAGAGGCAGCCATTATGGCTGCCATGAAGCTGGGGTAGCTGAAGAATTAAAGAATGTGCTGGAGTGGTGTAGATGAACAGTGATTGGAACTGGGTGAGGTGATTCTTTTTTTTTACCTAGATCCTAACCCCAACGAAAATAAACCCTGGAAAAGAGATTCTTTGAAATGCATTTCAAAATAAGACAAGATGTTGCATCAGGGGGAGATGAGTGGATTTCAAAAAGAAATGGTGTTGATGCTCCAAAGTACTTTTGATATGTTGATAAAGAACCACAGGGAGATAAAAGACTTAATCCATGACATTATGGGGAAATCAGAAAATGTTCAGCAAGGGGCAATGAATAAAGATAATAAAACACAGGAAATAGAGGAGATAATAGAAAGACCAGAACAGATAAATCAAAAAATAAAACAAGAAGAGAAGATGAAGACAATAAAGACTTATGAATCAAACAAGGGACAATATATATTAAGAGACCAAAAAATGGGATTGGATAAAAAGAAGGATTTTTTGAAGAGAAGATAGGGCCTGGGCAGATCCTCCAGAGGTATGGCAGCAAACGATAGTAGAGATGGAAAAAACATTTGGGTTAAATAGAAAAGATGTGGACAGAGACAAAGAGACAAGGGAAAGGTTTGGGAGGCAAGTTAAAAAATGAATAAAAATTGAAACACTAGAGCGGGCAAGAGATGACGGTTAGAAAAGGAATGCTGTTTAATATAAGATTGACTTATATTGAGAACTAGAATAGAGATAGAAACAAGATCAAGGGGGAATATTATTATACATATTTTATATAATATACTAAAAGTAATAACTGGATATAAAGATTAGATGTTGAAAGATCACGATGTATGTTTAAATATTGTGATTGTTATTAGAATGGCACACAAAAACACTGAATGAAGTTATACACTCCAATATATACATACTTACATACATACATACATACATACATACACACATATATAATACCACAATTACATAAGTATGATTAATGTAACAAATATTATTACTTTTATTATTTGTATTTAAATGAATGATCCCTCACTGTTCATTATATATAATATCTATCTATCTATCTATCTATCTATCTATCTATCTATCTATCTATCTATCTATCTATCTATCTATCTATCTATCATCTATCCTAACTACTGTAGAATTCAAGCCCCAGTGATTTTCAGCAGTCTAGCTTAGCCAGAGGCCAACTATTATGCTTTCTTATGACTAAAGAGTACATTAGTGAATGAAGCAGCACTTGATGAACTTGTTTGAGATGTGGAGAGTGCAACTCCTTATTTTCTAGCTTGGGGTGAGATCATTCTTACTCATGTAGTATGTAAATCTAAGCTAAGTAGTGATACACACATTTATTTTGTTTTATCTCCTGCTAATTTGTGATTCACCAGTGGATGAAAATTCCAATATGATATTAGAGAATTCTAAAGGACCACAGAAAAAGAATTTCAGGCTTCATGTGGCTCTTGGACTCTGTGTTCTCCACTCCTGCATTAAGCTAAAAACAAACAAGTGATTATTTTAAACAGGCTGACATTGCAGCATGTGGCTTGGAGCCGGTAGAACCACGGTCTTATAAAGCTGCTGATGCTAGCTTTGCTCTTCATTCTGAAAAACTGCATGTGTTTTTGTACTTGTTTGACAGACTGACTGACAATTTCTTTTGTGTGACTCTCCTGTCCAGGTTGCCGGTCACGAAAACAAAAAGATCACAAATAGATAGACTTGAGAAAGAAAATACAGAATTACATGCTGATGGTTAAAAAAAGATGTGTCTTTATTACTAGTGCAAAATGCAATTAGGCTTTTTTAAAATAATTTTTTTAAAGCAACAATAATTTATAGTAAATGGAAACATTTCTTCATGATCCCAAATAAATATTCTGTAGCAAGACTAATCAACTTGGGATGTCTTGGACCTTGCTTAGAAATGGCCTAATTGCCTCACTTTATAGAATCTCAGGGCAGCTCTCCTCTTAGGCAGGTGAAGTCAAAACAAGGTGATCCATCAGGAAACTAATGTTAATGATGCAAGTCTTCTATACAAACATTCAGATTCACACAGAGAAGGAGCAAATGATTGGCTTTTCTGTCCCTTGATAGCCATTTCCACTTTGCTTGCCAGAAAAAAAAGAACTATAGTCAATAGCCAAAGTTTTTGCATTTTTAAAACAGGAATATTGTATATTACATAAAATAGCATAAGTAATATAGGTTGTAAAGAATGTTGTCATACATATTAAAATGATTTCACTTGGTCCTGAATGAAGAATTTTAATGCGATGCATTAACAAAAACAGAGGTCCCCAAACTTTTTGGATCATTGGGAATTCAGAGAAAGCCCAATGGGTATAATTAATACAAACCAGCCTTGTTTTTGACATCTAAGTCAAATAGGCCATTGCTGGATGCATGAGCAAAAATTATAACTTCTGTCATCATCTCCAATAAATTTGGAATCTCTGCTGCTTAGAAATCATTAACCAGCAAACAACATATAAAGAGTCCATATAAATGTTCTTTCTCTGGCACCAGCCTTAGAGAACAAGATTTGTCAATAATGTCACTGAAATTACTTTTATTTACCAACAATTGTGGTAAAGACCCATCCAAGAATATTACTGTTTTGGAAGGTTTTTTATGAGGTCAAAGATCCTACAGTAAACATTACCATTTTTCTCACCATAGTGATATGTAGCCTTTTACTTCAAAGCTTTTTGAAGAACACCTGAGAATAAGGACTACTATGGTGGAAGGTGGTGAAGTATATACATTTTCAGAGAGAGAGGAAGAGGGTTGGCAACAAAGAAGGGAACAAGAGTTTAGTTTCCACTGCCTGTGATGCTCCATACCTGGAGTCTGAATTGAATAAAACAACATGACCTCTAGGGCTAAATGGATAGGAATCCCAAACCTTTTATACATGATGGGAACAGTGGCCTCTTTGGGAGTAAAGATCTATTTAAAAGTGAATTATTATTACCTAGTAGCTCAATGTTTACAATTAGTTTTGATTAGCATTACATGCATTTAAGCAGAAGCAGCAGCATTCTGTATGTAAAGCCCATTTGAAAAAAGGCAAATGCTGTATTGACTTCTATAACAGTCTAGCCTTTTTTTAATTCTAAGCCTTGTAACTGTTTTCAAAACTCTGATCTTTGACTGGATTTAATAGATCTTTGTTGCTGGACTTCAAATGAAATGTGTCTGGATAAACTATGCTCAAATAGTTTGTATTTGCCACTGCTGTTTTGACAACTTCTCCCAGAAGCAAGGGTTGGATATTACCCTATATTCCAGAGATTGTCTCTTTATGCATCATAATCTCCACCAAAGACTTCTGGCAGTTCTCTCTCACCTGAAATTCAATAACACATATATGTAGTTACTTCTCCATCTATTCCTCATAAGAGCCAAAATGGATAGTTAGATGGGGTCAACTATATGTGCAGGAGAACAGATTATGCCTTATTATTCTACATATGCTGTTTTATCCCCCATACTGTGTTGCTATCAAAAGGTTGTCCATTCCTACTCAACATAAATGGAATATCGGATCCAATAATATACATTTGAAATAGGCTATCAACATCTGTTGGCTTTGAAGGTTTATTCATTCCCCTTCCCCTTTGGCAGTAGTTGGATATAATGGCTGTTTCAATATGAAAGCATATTTTTGTGCATTAATGATCCCTTTCAATCTTAAAACAAGGTCAAGAGAGGAATGTATCAGTACACTCTTCTAAAGATCTTGATAGCATATTCAGAATAAATCTTTTGAAAATTATTTCAGTCTACTTGAACAAGGGCATTTTTACTGTCTCCACTTGATTTATTAAAATAGCAAAGACTAAAGTGTAACATACACATGTTAAAACAGCAGGATACTAAAACTTTAGTAATTGATTAGTATGAAAATTTTCCTAGTTTTCAGCAAGCAAATTGTTTCAAATGAAGTCATACTATTTTAGCCCCTACCAAATGTGAGAATTACAGGAGACAGAGAAAAAATAAATATCAATATAGTAGCACTTTGATATTTAAAATATTAACATCATTATATAATTAGGATGAGATTGTTCTTTTAAAAAAATATTAAAAAGTTAATTTTCAACATAACAGGAAGTACTTTGTTCATTGTTATCAAAGCAAATTAACAAATCAGAATTAGATTCCATTTTTTTAAGAGCAGTAGACTTTCATCCTCCTGCTGGGAATATTTGCTACTATTTCTTTTGCACTCCCCCCGCCCCCCAGGCAGAACTCAGCAATTCATTTTTAAAGTTAGAAATGTACAAAGGAAATGGAGCATATATTAACTTTTTGGGAGAAGCAAAAGGCTCAGTTGTGAGGTGGAGAGGAAAAAGAACTTTTGGGAAAAAAAGTAGAATGTTGCAGCTATAGTGGCTCCGAAATAAGCAATGTTTACTCTGAAATCATGAAGGAAACTTTCTTTAACTGTAGCCTGATTTAAAATTGACTCAATGTAAGATGGGCAAATGTTTGGAAAAGAAAGAGCCTGTGGATGTGTATGGGTCACCTAGTCCTACCTGTAGCTTATTTTGGTAAGTCCCACCACTCGTGTTGTATGCTGAATAGGGCAGCTATAGAATTAATTGATCAAACAAAAAGTGCATTAATTGGCCTGAACTTGAAACGAAATTCACTTTCCACTCTATCTTGTTAATCTAAGAAAAAGATTACACTGTATTTTTTATACCACTTCTTGCTCAAATTGCTTTAAAACAATTTGTTTCAGACATTCTTTTGCAGGATTAACTTTACAAATTAACTGTAAAGGTGTTTTCATGAATGCATGTCAAGCGCTTTGAATATTCAAAACATCTACATAAATACTACAAACACTGTATGCAATAACCATGGAAGAAAAATAAGAAAAAAATAAAGGAACTAAGACTACAGTTTTTAAAGTCAATTAGGGCATAGCTAATTAGCTGTTCTGGATATTACTGCTTCAAAAAAATGAAACAAATGGAGTTGCATGTGAAAACAGGATAGCATATTTTGTATGAATGTACTAATGTTATGTTTCCATTTTTTATAGTTTGCCTTGATCTGCACTCAAATTATTCAAGCCAGAAGACTTTGAAAAAGTGATTGATTGATTCTAGGTGAGAATCTTCTGTTGTGCCAATTGCATATAAAGTTGGATGAAGCTATAAATTCAAAGCAAGACACTTTAGAATTAAGTTATTACATTTAAATGTTTTCCTGACATTTAAACAAAGATTTATGCTTTGTTCCAATTTCCTAGCATTAGTCTTTTCTTTACATTCCCCATGGCTTTTTTCTGTACAAATTCAGAAAAATAAGTTTTAATTAAAATAGAAATTTAAATACACCTGCCTCGAATCTTGATGTGTACTTTTTCAAAAAAACAAAAAAAACCAAATGAACAAACAAACAAACAAACAAATTGTGAAATTTTTTGACAGATGACTTCATTCTTCTTAATCTTTATCTCACAAATATACATTTTTTTCTGTTGTCAAAACTGTAAACATGTAAAGCATACCTTTAAAAATAAATATAATTTAGTAATTCATAGACCTGATTACCGTGTAACTTAATTCTACCAATTTAAGTCTTCAGTCTCCAGAGATAGCATTATAGCCTTGGATTCAAAATACATGTTTCTATATTTTACAGAATATTTTGCATTAAAGCTGAGCCAAAAATTTCACACCTTCATTCTCAGGCTCCAATATTATGTAGGGCAATTTAGCAATGTCAGAAATTCCCAACATTTTCAGGATTTGAAGTTTATTAAGTCAATAACAGTGGCCCAACAATTTTATTATCAGCTTGTCCTTCAAAGACCTTCCATGTTGGAGACAATTGCAGTAAGAAAAATATAATCATATTTATAGATATGGTTCATTCAGAGTCAATGAATAGATTAAAGAAACAGTAAGACTTACAAAGTGTAGAGTGGAATATATCCTAGCTGGTGTATTTACCAATTGATGGAAGAATAAAATCAGATCTTAAGAATGAGGGAGGGAGCTTGATTTGGAACAAGTTTGCTCATTTAACACCTCTGTTGCACAAGCTGCAATGGTTTCCAGTTTCCTTCCAGATACAATTAAAGGTGCTGGTCATCACTTTTAAAGCCTTATAAGGTGGAGGGTCAGGCTATCCGTGACAATGCCTTTCTCAAAGGACATTTACCCAGCCTACCAGTCCTAGTCCCTTCTCACAAATATTGCCATCTGATGGGAGTTAGAAGCACTCTCTGTGGCCACCTCTGTCCTATGGAGCACTCTGGCCCCTGATGTTTGGCCGGCATCCAGCTTTTTAGACTTCTATAAGACTTTAAAGACATGGCTTTTCCCCAGAAAAAAAGTTGATTTGACACCAGGTTTTTTGTTTGTTTGTTTTAACCAGTTGAGATTTATAGCTTTAATATGATTTAATATGTCTTTTAATCTTTGCTTGGGAGCTGCCCAGAGTTGATTGAAAGTGGTATGACTATATATGTTTTAATAAACAGCTTATATTCTTTAATGAATGTAACTTTAATAGCATCAAAAACAACATCTACCTATGACATGATAAGTGGATAAAAATGCCAAATCAAGTCTAAGCATCTGGTTTATTGTATGACCAATCATAATAAGCATAAGAAAACCCTGATGTTTGGAGAAAAAATTAAAGTAGTCAAAAAGGGAAGTAAATACTATATAAGATAATACATACAGAAGATTTCAAGAACTCAAGCAATTGACAGACAATATTGGCAAAATTAAGTTTCTACATCCTTAAGACTTGGAAGAGATTGAATGACTGAACAAAATTAAACTGATTTGTAAAACAAAGAAATATATATTCCAGGCACTCCATTCTGTTTCTATCATTTGGTACTGAAAATGTTTCATATTAATCAAATTTATTGCAATTACCTTCTGTGACAAATATTTACACCATCATACTCTTGATGCAGACTTTGACTTGCTATGTTTTTAAAATCTAAGTCAAATGAGGAACTGTGGATTCATCAGGAATGTTTGAGCAAGAATTATACCTTCTATCATCAGCTCCAAAAAATCTCTAATCTCTGCTGCTTGGAAACTCAGTAACCAGCAAACAAACAAAAAAAAAAGATAATGTCTTTAGAGCTCAGTAGTCTTTCTGTCATCAGCCAGAGAACAAGGTTTGTCAGTTATGCCAGATAAATTATATTTGGGTATTATTGTTCACAAATGTGTGATAGAGACCTATTCTGTTACAGTTCAGCTATAAAATATCTATAAAACATAAGACCTAATGAGTTCATTATAAAGTCAAATAATCATTGACTATTATGCCGCTGTAATGCTTTGAATAAAATGAGGAACACAGAACTAGAAATAAAATGCTTGGCTGACAACCTACAAGAAGATAGAAAATAAAACAAAACATTAACAATCACTCAAACAGCAGATTAGAAAACAAGATGCTGAGAAAGAATGAATCGAATAATTTAATGCCTAGATACCTAGAGATATATTCATTGCAGACATGTGTCATTGACTAATTCAGAAAAGAGGAAGTAAAAAACAGATGTTCTCCTTCACAGAAAGGGACAAATACTATATATTGCATTTTATACTTGTTTATTCAGTTTCTGTGTTATTTTTGTGGCCTTTTTAATGTGCATTTGTTTGATGAATAATGAATAATGTGCAGTATTTTGATAAGAAGAAGATTCCTTCGGTAATATACAGCCCTTGAATATCTTCCTGATTGAATGTTGGTAATCATACTAATATATTTGGTAATTAATTGTCATTAATATATTGAGTAAATATCATGCACATCAACTTTAAATATTTTGTGCACAACTTTTTTCAATAGAACAAAATTCTTATTGTTTAATAAGATATGATATGAATCCTACCTTTACTGAAAAAGGTCCTGAACTAATGTAACTAATGAAGTATGTAATGAAAATACACAATCAATGAAAATGACTCAGAAGCGTAACGTTTGATTGTAAAAAGCAACATGGGGGGGGGGGAATTGCTGCAAAAGTATCAGGATCATCAAGCTGTGCAAGACTCAACCTAAAAAAATAGGATTAGTTATAAAAACAAATATTTCATGTATTGCTGTTTTTAAAGAAAACACTTATTTTTTCAAAACTATTTTTTGTAGTCAAGTATCACTTCCAAAACAGTTATAAACATGGCTTGTTCCTTGTTATTTTAAAAATTCAGGAAGATTCGTAGTCTTATTCAGTAACAGGAAAGCATTAATGAAAATCTAAGTTCTTTGACTGCACTAGAACCTCTCTTGTTAACCACATTAAAGTTATTATTAGTCATGTATAATAGTCAGATTTTTATTTACAGGAAAAGGGGGAGTGGTGACAGCATCAATTTGGAGCAAAAATTAAATATGTTTTACATTTATTTTTTTATCAATAGATAAATGTATTATGCATAACATATTTAGCATCCAACACTATCTGGCTTTACTGTGAAATTTACTGAATAATCCTGTGTATATTTATTTAAAAACAATATTGGTTTCTGTTTAACACTTTTGGGTATGCCAAATTTGAGAACAAAAGAAAAGGACAAAAGATAAATAACAACAGATGAAAGATATTTACTTCTATAATCAAGAAGAATAAAAACCCTATTGTTTTGGTGGGTATGCTACTTTTCTAAATAATAATTGATGGTTTAGACAAGTGTTGATATTTAATACAATGCTGTAGGCAGGTGATGATGTTGTCATACTATTTATAAACATTGGATTGCTGGTCATGATTAATCATATTACATTTGCTTCAAAATAAGGAACTTTCCAGTTAAAGACTGAAAGGGATTGTATTTCAGGCCACAGCTGTAACTTAAGGCAGAGTTTTAAGTAACAGATATTGAAAAGACAGTTCTAATAAATTATTTGGCCAAGATCTAAATAGTTATTGATTATGAGAAACTTGGTTCATAAAAACTTTGCCTATTCATGTCAAATTTACTAAATCCTCAAATCAGTAATGGGAAACTTTTCTGTGAAAGCCAAATATTTCCATCTGTGGGTTAGAATGGTGTTTCTCAATCGTGGCAGCTTGAAGATTGGTGAATATCAATTCCCCAAGATTCTCCAGCAAAGTTGGCTGGGGAAACCTGGGAATTGAAGTCTACCCATCTTCAAACTGCCAAGGTTGAGAAACAGTCAGTTAAAGGAAACAAATCATATCTACCTACATAGCTATGAGAATAGTGTCTTCTCTACAGAAGCCTGACCAATATTCTGATTTTTTTGTTCAATTAGTTGAGAAATTCATGAATATTCTGTGGTCTGACCTACAACAGTTCCAGTAATCAGTGCTGATTAAAACAATAACTGCATATAGTTGTAAAGAAGGGGATACATTGCTTGCAAATTATTTTTGCTTTTGGATATGGGAGAAGGGAAGAGAAAATATGGTTTTCTATTAATATGAAGAAAAAAAAGACAAGCTGTGAAAAAGAAGCATGCTATCAAAATATAGTATTCAGGGACCAAAAGAACATTTTAGTACAGTGAGCTCAGCAGTTGTAATTCAGTAACAATCTTAACTAGTACCAGTTTTATGAAGTGCTTTTTGTGTGTGTGGGGGGAGACCTATCTACACAATAATGATAGTTAGACAGGTTTTTAATTAGTTGGTCTCTATTCAACTACAGGGTTTTTTTAAAAAACATATCTTGGAATTTTTGCTTTTTTGTTGCTCTTAAAAGCTATATTTTTAGTTTTTATGTTTTAAATTGTGTATGGGCAGTTAATTTTTTCTCAGAAAGGCATTTTATAGATTAAAAGGGATGTTAAAGGGTAAATGACTGAGTGTTTTATCCTTCTGTTTAGAAAGTAATCTTCTCAATATAATTCAATGCTATAATAAAGAAGAATAAACATTATAGTATGCATATCCATTTAATCTCTGTATTTGTTTTATATGTGCACCTTAAAATTGTCAAGCAATAACATCAAACAGAGACTTGTAATAATAAATAGTGGTTTATTTCTACAAAATAATATATAGTACATGCCCATACTAGGCAAAGGTCAAACGATTAATCAGCAGCTGCAGCAGGGAAGAACATACTGAGAGGGAGATACGCCCCAACAGGGCCTCTCTTATAATACAGACTCTTAAAGTGGTAACAGTCAAATAACACTGCTACCTATCATTCCTACCATTGCATCATCATTCCTACCATTGCATCATCATTACAGCATTACAGCATTACAGCATTACAGTGTTACAGCATCATGTCACCTGGTCAGCTATTAAATCACCATTACCCTGACAAAAATAAACTATTGTAAATAGCAAAACAATATTGTAAAAATGGACAGAAATCATGGATTTGTGCTATCAAGGATGGCTTACTCTAGGACATTCTCATGAAGAAAAGTAGCATATTAACCACTCTCCAGAATCATGGTAGAGGTTCATCCAAATCATTTTGGTCCCTTGGGCAGAAAATTCTATAAATGCTTCCATCCATCCTGGCAACTAAATGAACACAATATTTTTATGCCTTTCATAGCATCAAAAACTACCGAGGCAAGCATTTATAAAAAGAGTTCAGCCAACATTAGACAAAATCCTTCAAATATTCAAAGATCTACACAAATGCTTCAATTAGTAGTACATTTAGCTTTTTTGGTTTTGAACAAGAGATATTATAGCTGCAGTAATGAATTGTCCATTATTGTCCATTAGGACAACTGCAAACTGACAATGCAGTGACTTGTTACCTTACCTCTAACTCATCTCTTTGCTAATTCTTTGTCCTCTGTTGCGATAACAATAACTAGATTGTTTCCAAGCAGCTGTCTTTCCCAGAGAAATTTCTAAAAGAAAAATAGGAGGGAAAACTTCCAGAAAAGGAGGTATCTAGCATAGACCATTGTTCTGACCCCCCCCCCCTTCGGCCTGTGAGTAATGCAGACACAGGCTTGGCTATTTGCCACTCTTTAATCACAGGAATTACGACTCAGTTGGCTGAAAGCCCAGACAACACTCTCATGCAAGAAGGGTTGGCAGCAACCCAAACCAAACAGAATGGAAATACAAAACAGACCAGACAAGAGTGCCTCAAGACTGTTACGAACAGTTGTGTCCTGCAAAAGGACATCTCCCAATTTCTCACTTATATACTCTCTTGGGAAGGGCCAAGCCACAACCACCTGGGCTTGATTATCTCTTATGAGTCTGCCTCTGCAGCTGCTGCTTCCGTTTCTCCGCCCTTCTTTGCCTGGCATCAGGAACAAACTGCCTTGAGTCCTCCGCACTCCACGCCTCAGGTGCCTCCTGATGGACAACCAACCTTTCTGGTCCCTGCTCTAAGTCTGAACCCTGCCCAGGGTCCTCCTCATCTTCCCTGGCAGACTCATATGGTTCCTCGCTATCCGAGTCCATCAGCAGCTCAACCGGATCCTGCTGTGCCACAACAGACCATTATACAGATATTTGAATGTACAATGATTAGCAGCATTCTAACAGCAATGAAGATAAAATGAATGGAAGCGTTTTTCCTTAGGAGGTTTTTTTTTTTAGTTTTTAGCCAACCTTTATTATTTGTATAAATAACTAAAGGTAGTAAAATATCTAATTCTCTTTCCTCGTCCTATTTTTCCCATAATGGAAACCCTTTGAGCAGAAAGAGAGTGATTTGGCTAAAATTCAGCCAGCCAGTTTTCATGACTAAGGTAGGCCTGGAGTTCACCATCTTCTGATTTCTAACCCGGTGCCTTAACCACTAGTTGATGGGATTGTTTTTATGAAATATAATGTTTTCTAATGGAAATGTTTACCAATACGTTAAGTGTTATCCTTAAAGTAGGCTTCCTTCCTTAAAAAAAGAAAGAAAATTCTTGGACCTGCAGCCTATAGTAAATATAGTATTTCTAAGTTCCCAATTATCTTTCTAATAGGGGACTTCTCTCCTTCTCCATATGCTTATAAACATATGACCAAGTTAGGAAAAATAAACCTGGCAAATGGTATACATTTTTGAAGACTGAACTTTTGAACAATTTTGGCAGGGTCTGTCAACCTATAGTGGATCTCCCTAAACTAATCTTTGTCTGCCTACCATTTCCAGATAAAGTGTGTTGGAATAGGATTGGTGGGCATGGCAGGGGAAGAATACTGTAAAATCTCCATTCCCTCCCCACTCCAGAGGAAGATTACTGCAAACTCCCCATTTTCTCCCGATCAGCTGGGACTCAGGAGGCAGAGAATAGATGGGGGCAGGGCCAGTCAGAGGTGATATTTACCAGTTCTCTGAACTACTCAAAATTTCCACTACCGGTTCTCCAGAACTGGTCAGAACCTGCTGAATACCATCTCTGAGTAATGGCTACCATGACAAAAGGTGCCAGACTAGAGAAAAGTTTCCTTAAGTCTTAGCTAATAAGTAAAAGGTGTTAGTTAACACTGTGAGATCACAGATCACTTGATTTGACTGAACTACATATCTACACAATGCTGAATTTATATTTAGCAGTATCCCTATACTGATGTTCTTTCCATTTGTACAGGATATGAATAAGCACATGAGCTTTACCTCCAGTTTTTTCCCTGACATTGTGTATCCTCAGTGTGCCAAGCTGTAGAGAAATAAAAATCTATTCATTAGTGCTTGAGTAGAAGTGTCCATTACTCAAAAAACTTAATCACAGTGACAATCAAGGATTGACGTGATAGAGATATTGAAGACAAAGCTTGCTTCTACTATCTCTTCTTTCTTTGTCAAAACATAATGAGTAATAGCTCTGTTTCAAGAAAAAGAAACAAATATTAATTAAGTTTTGGGCCAAGAGGCACTTAAAAAAATGCATTGCTTTATTTCAAACATACATCCTCCATTCCAATATTATTTTAAAACCCAAACCTTGCTTCTATTAAAAGAAGAATTCATTTTCTGTCAATTGCCCTTAAGTGTGGGCTGTGTTAATCCATGTCTACATGGTATATATACTAGTAATATGTAAATTTACAAAAATTGTTTTCTCAGTTACAAAGCAATGTTTCTTGGATTAAATATTTAGTTTTCTTTCCTTTAAATGTCTGTTTACATGCAACTTAGTCTTTTAGTGGTTACAATTTCTGAAACCTTGGGCTGCGTGGTTGAGAAACAAATGTGTAATGACTGACTTTGCTTGCAAGAGTAGAAAGACTTCCATTTTAGAATACAGAACCACAGGGCAGTTTCTTTCCCATTTGATGAAAAGTGTTTCGAGCTCGAAGGCTTTCACTTTGGGGGAGGGGATACACTTTGATTGCCAAATTACAGATTTTTTATATGGCTATCTTTGATTCTGAGACAAACCTGCCATCAAATGAAATCCCATATAGTTAGACCTAAATAATTATTGGCATGTGAGAATTGAACATAGTTCCCAGGCTTCTCCCACAAAATTCCACTGCTGGAAACATCCCTTTAAACTTAAGTTCCCCTCTACTGATATCCAAAATATGGCTTTTTCTTTGGGACACCTATCCATAGAAACTCAGCTCCCTCCATAGGTGCTCAAGATAAATTTCACTCTCCTTGTTTATGACATCTTTTGATGATACTTACCCATTGCCCACAGACCTTGGTTTATTGATGTAATAAATTTTAATATACTTTGATTCCATTATTATTGTACATTTCTTAGTGAACTTCACAGATAGTTATTACTTAACCTAGCAGTTTGAAAACATGCATATGCATGTAGATAGGTGATCAGCAGAAATAGTCTGCAGTACTGCATTCTAACCACTGTGCCACCACGGCTCTAAGCACCAGAGACTACCACTATTCCTAGAGTTGGACATGACTGGACAGGGGAAAACATTATTACTTAACCACAGTTGAGCCTAGCAACTCTGTTGCCACACAATTTCATCATTAAGGGAAACAACATTGACCACACCAAACTTATACCACCAGTTTCTCTTTTTCTGTTAAGCAAAACACCCATGTGTCTTAAGCATGTTGACAAATCACCTTGTCTTATGACTTACTGCTGGCTTCCCCATTGACTTTACTGGCAGCTGGCTGTCAAGGTCTCAATTGGGGATCACATGGTTGCTGCAACTATCACAAATATAAATGAATGCAAAGCACCTAAATTACAAACAAGTGACTGTGGGGATGCTGAGATGGCTGTAAGTTTGAGAACAGGTCATAATCTACTTTTTCAGTGCCATTTTATGTTCAAATAGTTGCTGAACAAGGCAGATGTAGAGCATTCCCAATTCTTAAATAAACAAAATCATTATTTCTTATAAAGTCCATAAAACGTTGAATTGTTTAGAAAAGTCCTAAGGAAGCTGTGATTACTCCTGAAAGCATA
This sequence comes from Thamnophis elegans, assembly GCF_009769535.1. Taxonomy (NCBI): domain Eukaryota; kingdom Metazoa; phylum Chordata; class Lepidosauria; order Squamata; family Natricidae; genus Thamnophis; species Thamnophis elegans. Next base: position 40,885,321 of record NC_045546.1, read on the forward strand.
ACATTTTCCTAAAGTTGAAAATCATACAAAGCATAATTAATTTTCTCCATAACTTTCCTAGTTTGATGCAAAGGCTTAAAAACAGTACATTAAAAAATCATTGTCAACAATGTCAATGTATGTGTGTGATTTAATTTCAAATAACAATTTTGGATCCCCCCCAAAAAATATTCCCAAAATCAGGAAGAAACAAAGCAATTACTCTGATCAGATTAAAACAAAAACAGATCTACTGGATCATTTCCCAATTGTTCTGCCTCAAAAACCTATTAGGGCTCATGTTACAGAAGTTAAGGAAATACTGAACTCTCTTATCAGTTTCTTGCAGAATGTAGGTATTAGTCATGTTGTGTTCAACAACTTATGAACACAGGGGTTTTTAAAAATATTTTTTGTTCATTCACAGAAAGTGAGTTTTTAGCAAAGGCAGCGGTTCAAGTAAGAAACTCTTGATACAAGAAAGCCATAAACACCCTCTTTACATTGACCATAGCAGAGTTAAAATACATGTCTAATTTTCTGCCTCTGAAATTAACGGGACTTAGAAATGTTAATTTTAGATCCCTGTAAACAAATGTTGCACTTTGACTGTTCATCAAATTATTAAATTTTACCAATTAAATTTATCTTTTAGGGCAGGGATGGCGAACCTTTTCAGCACTGAGTGCCCAAACTGGAAACATGCCAGAGTGCTGGAAACCCAAAGACCAACTGACCAGTGTGTGCATGCCTGTTTTGGGGTGGGATTTTTTGGCTGTTTTGGGGTCATTTGGGGGTCAAAAATGGCCTGGAAAATGGCCTGAAAATGCCCCCAAAACAGCCTGAAAACAACTTGAAAAACAGCCTGAAAACGGTCCAAAAATACACCTGTTTTTTGGCCATTTTTCAGGCCGTTTTCCAGCACGCCAGAAACCAGAAGAGCAGCTGCTGTTGATATGTGTGCCTACAGAGAGGGCTCTGTGTGCCACCTCCGGCATGCATGCCATAGGTTTGCCATCACGGTTTTAGGGGATTCTTTACCAACCACACTATCATGCATATTTTCTCAGAATTATGATCCATTTAATTTGGAATGTAGATATGAATAGAATGGAAGAATATGTTTAAAATTTCTGGAAGAGAAAAATAGGGCAGCACAGTAGTAATTGACAAGCAAAAAGCCATGGCATCTGGCGACTAAGACTGAATATTTTGCAAGCTATTACAAAAGTGCCTCAGTCCACTTAAGGCCTTTAAAAAGAAAACTGGCTCAGAGTCAGGTAGATATGAGACTATGATATAAGTAGCTTAAATTATAGGTATGGATAAGCCTAACTGAACCAACTCAGGTTCTAGATCAGTGTTTCTCAACCTTGGCAACTTGAAGATGTCTGGACTTCAACTCCCAGAATTCCCCAGCCAGCGAATGGGAATTCTGGGAGTTGAAGTCCAGACATCTTCAAGTTGCCAAGGTTGAGAAACACTGTTCTAGATACAATGAAATAAGATAGAGTCAAAGAATGTGTGACAGTTTCCTTGGGACTCACAGGAAGAAAAAACCCTGGCTAGATTAAAAAAAAACCCTTAAATCTGCTCATGCGCTAGCAGGGCTGGTATGCAACAATGAAAAAATGTAGCTCATCAGCATGGGTAGAGGTGGAATGGTAGGCAGAAGTAGGCTCTTGGTGAGTGCAATAGATACTGTGACCACATTGCATACTTATTGGGATACCACTAATCCTGTGCTGCCATCTATTGGTTGTATGAATTTTGGCAACCCAGAATGGTGGCCTTACCAGTGTTGCGCCTTCCTGAAGAGAATGCTGTGAGCTGCTGCTGTGGTCTTTAAGACATTATTAGTAACTACTTCTGCATGACACTGAATTGTGTCTCTGATCTGCTACATGATTGGAAAACCCATGTTGGATTTAAAAATATTCTACACACATGAAGATTGTTGGAAAAAATAGGTTTATACATCCAAAGGGCCATGAAAAAAATGGTTGTTTGTACCTCTTTTAGTCAGGATTCAGGCCTAGTTAGTCTACTGAAGTGGTACTGACTGCACTTGTTGATGACCTCTGGTGGGCTCATAATGAGAGAGTGCATCCATCCTGGCCCATCTTAATCCTTTAGTGATCTTTGACAGCATGAATCATAGTATGCTTCCAGTTCAGCTCAGGGGATTTGGAATGGGACATTATGCTTGTTTTTCTTTCTCTTTTTATCTTGGGTCAGGATATTTGTGGGGGAGCGAGTTTTTTATTGTATTGTAACTCTCTTTAGCGCTAGAGATTTTCCATTTTCAACTCTGCCTGGAACATAGTTTTTCCAGTCAGAGTTGGGAGACATTTTGTAGATCCTTTTAGATGCATGAGTCCTACTTGAAGAACAGGTGGCAGCTGTGTTTGGGAGGTTCATCTTGGGCAGATTTGAAAGCTGTGACAGGTCCAGAATGCAGTGGTGTGAACAGTTTTGGCATTTCTTATTAAATTCATATAACACCACTGCTTCATGATCTGTACTAGTTCCTAGTAGATTTCTGGTTGCTGGTTATCATCTATAAAGGTTGCCGGGCATATGGCCAGGATATTTGTGAGAGTTTCTATCTCCCATTATTTCTGCTCTGTCCACTGTTTGGATCACCAAGGGCATTCTCTGGGTACCTTACTAAAGGCCTAGCTATTTTCGTTGGCTGTTTCCCCAGGCCATGAGGCTAGGTGACTGCTGCTGCTAATTATGTGATTTTCTGTGATTGGGATTATTGTTTTAATGTTGCGTTATATGCTGCAGTTTTTTGTTTTAATCTTTTTACATCACCCAGAATCATTGTTGTCAAATGGGTTGCCATGTAATAAATAATTAAAATAAATAAAAAGCTTATTTCAGTACCCCACCCACTTTCTTTGCCCTGCACAAGGGAATCCAATAGATGGATATACATGGCAAACTTCAATGCTTAAACAACATTATATATTTTAACTGATTTGTTGTATTATCTTGAATCAGTCTAGCTGATCATTTCAATAATGAATCATACCTTGGATGGGGGCCACCTCTAAAAGCTCCATTTCCTTTCCCTAAGATAGAGAGAAATGGCAAAATATTTTGCAAGCAAAATATGCCAAGGCCAACACTTTGAAAAGTTTTTGTGCACTATCCAGAGGTGAGTTTTGACTTTATTAATCCATGGTTAACCATGCTGCCTAAAGCAGAACAATTATCCTGTTATGTAACAGAGAACAGAATTATCCTAAAATGGGATTTACTTCTAATGAGCAAAATGAAATACATTTTGCTTCACATTTTTAGTCCACTGTATAGAAGGACTTAGCCATATAACTAGCATTTGGGAGTTCCTGCAAATTTAATTACTATTTCTAATCTCAAGCAGTTATTCGACACGAATATCCTGTTGGGCATGAGCTTAAATTGCAAAGAGATATGAATGAATGTCTGAGACTACCAGTATTTAAGAAGTAGACAGAAGAGGTAATTATCTTTTCTATTCCCTTTCTTTGTATAAAAAAAAACAACCCTAAAAAGTCAGTCAAAAACAAGAATAATCTATATTGGTTACCAACAATTATAGTGAAAACAGAAACCTTCAAATTATGGTCTAGCAACTTTATTAAGAATAATATACAGACACACACACACACACACACATACATACATACACACACACACACACATACATACAGATAGATAGATAGATATAGATATATATAGATATATACATATATATAAATACTGTCTGACTTATCAAGAAGCCATTTCCAACATACAAGTTAACACTGATAAAAAAAAAATCTTGCTACGAACTCAGAAAGAAAATGTGGACATTCATCTTTTAAATGTCATTTTTCTATTGCTTTTATTATTTATTCCATTTTTCTATTGCTCTGTCTTTCAAAACATTTCCCTTCAAGCATTCAAAGCATGAATTTTTTTTCCTAGTTTAATATCAAAAGAGGTGGATAAGAGCAGTTTGGCCTTACTTCAACTTACACCAAAATTACCTTTTATCCAACTTCCTTTCCTCACAGACCAGCAATTATATTAGATGTGAACAAGGCTAAATATAAAGCTGGATTCACATCCTTTTAGATCTTTCTTTTCCCTAGACCTTTTTTTTTTTGATACCTGAAAAAAGCTGTTGTATTTAATTATCCTAGAGAGTATCTCTTGATTATACTTATTGATCCACAGAAAAATATTAGATATCCTCAGTTTGATGAGTATTGACGTTCAACTTTCTTTTTGTGTTCGTAGCATTTTCTGGGATGTGCAAGGTCTCCTCTTTTGGTGAATCAACCAAGTGATGATCTGTTTGTTGCAACAGGAACTACTGGCTTGTTATCTGAGCCTTATTTCCTGAACTGTGTAAGAGTGATTGGCTCAAAATTACAGAGTTCACTTTACATGCCTAAGGCCAGACTAGAAATCACAGTCTCCTGGTTTCAAGCCAGGTGCTTTAACCACTAGACTAAACTGGCTCTCCGATACATATTTCTGAAAATTCCAAATCAGTTACATTCTTAATATTTATATTCTACCATTTTCCTTAATTTTATTCCTTCAATAACAACCCTGTGTGATAGACTAAACTGGGGGAATTATGAGTGAGAGCCAGATGTTAGCCACTTTGAACTTTTCACCCATTTTAATATTTTGGGTGGCCCTCCCCACTGTTTTAGAAATGCTTGCACAGTAACAAGCACAAGTTTGAAGTTACTCTACAACCCATTTACCCAGCTAAAATGGTAAATAAAAGTCATATAGCTACGATGTTACTCTGACATCAGAGTAAAACAAGTCTGCTTTGACTGGCTGGGAGGGCTGAAGCTGGTTCAGAAGATCATAACAAGCAGGGTTGAAAAGCAACAGACCTGATAGATTTAACTTTGTTTTCATTTCAATTTGCTTTGATTTAAGTTTGAATTTTGCTGCCTACATGATATATATCAGACCTGAGAAATGTTTGTTTTATCAATAAGACATGCTTGTTTTGATAACCCCTAAGACCACAGGATCCTTGCTTGAGATTTTAGGTATAAAGGTTGTGATTTGATTGGGGGGGGGGAGTTTGCACCTGCTTTGAGGAACACCAGTTGCCTATTTTGCATAGAATAAACTTGTCCTTATCGTCACCCTCATGTTTTTTTATTCATTGGTCTAGTCCCTGGGACAACAGGATGATTGCCTGAACATTATCCAGTAAATCTCTTTGGCTAATGGTACTTGAACTGGGTTTGTCTAACTAACACCTTCACCACTATCACTACAAAACAGATATAAATGCAGGCATACATACCCAAATGTGCATACACAAAGCTATATTTTGCATTTGTAATCATGATATACTTGATAATTTTCACATTATTTCAAAACAATGTGTGAAAAGATTTTACCATAATATTTTGAACTAAAATACTATGTATCCTGAATGTAAAATATCCAGTCTCAAGATATTCAAAACTATTTAATATAAATCTTAGGAGAGATTTAACAGTTTTCAAAAAAAATCCTAAACTCACTTTAAATTATTGGATTTCAGCATTATTGGACATCAAAAAATATACTAAAAATAAGTTTAAAATATAATGATTTTTCTATTTTTACAAAACTAGATTTCTAAAACATCTATTAGTAAGTTGCAAGTAGTTAATTGTACAAATAATTAATTTCCCTTTTAATGTGATATTATCTTTTTAATAAAACCCAAACAAAGAAAATAGAATGAAATGCTCATTCTTTCAGAAACCAGGCAGAGATCATATAAAAAAGGTGCTTAATGTCACATTTGTTGCCTTGCACATCTAGACACTATGCACAAGAGACATACTGAAATTCCTAATCAAAGTAAATACAAAGTACAGATTACAAAAGATTACAAAACACTGAGAACTAAAAGAAATAGCTAGGATTGAATAAGTTTTTCTTTATCGCAATCCACACAATCTAAGATTGATAAATTCCAGCTCAACCTGACAAATAAACTGCCACTGTTCTCTCTCCACTGTAATACGAGTGCGTGTGAGAGAGAGGGGGGGGGATCAGTAGGAGTTCAGGTGATAAAAACAGAAGTGGTAGCTCTTTTGGAAGAAAGCTGCACAGACCCTTGTTTAAAGCTTGACATACCTGGAATTAATGAATGCTAGTGGGCTTTGCTGACAGGAATATTGATAGAAAAATAACTGTTGATGCCTGGACTACCACATAGCAAAACGCATCACTATTTCTCAAAGTAAGGCAAAGAGAGCCTCTAGTACTATAGGTCAAAAGAGACATCTGCTTGGCAGTAAATCTCCTTGAATTTATCCTTTACAGCTGAGCTATAAAATAAGCGGAATTCAAAGCTGGGGAAACTAAAAATCACATATGAAGAATGAAGGATTAAAAGATAGTTGATCATTCATGGACTACATCATTCCACCTGTTTCCCACAGAGTCTAGCTATACTCCCACAGTCCTTGTAGAGCCTCTTTTCCTGATTCAGTTTAGTATTCTCACCTGGGGTGGGGGGAAGATAAGGCAAGACTTCCATACCACTTAATAATTTCACGGGAAAGAGTTTTGGCTAGTATCCTTCATTATGTCATCATTCCACAACACAAGAGGAGCATCATTTAAAGCAGTTCTCAATTCTGCACCACAATTAAAAACAGAAAATTGTAATGCTATATTGCAACTGGTCATCCAGTATTTCAGTAGCCTGGCTATTTCTCTGCTTATTGATAAAAGCTTCATGAATTCCTTAACAGACATTTTGGAACTTCCCTCTGCTACAGCATTACAAGAAGATAGGTATTGTTTGAGTAAGTGGAAAGCAAAATCATGCAGTTGAGGGCTCAACAGTGTCCCACTGAATAGCATGCATGTCTCACCTCCAAGCTCTGTCGACTCATCCCGGACCAATGAAATGATCCTCATAGTGGCATCTCCAGTCAGCACCAGGCTTGGAATTCCCTAAAGAAAAGTGTATGATAGTCCAGGCTGCAAGGAGGGGCACCTCTGTAAACAGCATCTGAAGTGAAGTGAAGTGTAACAGCAAAAGCAACTGAGATGACTCTGGCACAGCAATGCAGCCAGCACTTGTGCTGCTTTTATTGTTTAATAGGAAAGCCAAAATAGGCACTGGCACTGCCACCTGCTGGCTATTTAAACCATTGCTTGATTAAATATGATAGACACCTAAGTAATTCATTGTTGCATAGAGCACTTTTATGACAGCAGAGGCAAATTCTTCCCTTACCTTTCAAGATTTTACAAAATTAACCATGCCAGATAGAAGATAATAAATGTGTATAACTAACTAAAACCATTTAGTGTCACTGATTTAATGCAATGTCATATCTCAGTGTAATCAAATCTATATTATAATCTGTTAACACACAATCCAAAGCCAACATTCTGAAAAATATAACTTCTGTGAATGCAATGTATAGATTACTTGGAACAGTATTAACATATTTCACACATTTTCCCATGAGTTCATCTGATGAAGTGAGACAGCATCAAAATTGTGGGGATGTTTTTATTTACCCTTATTTAAACTCTGTAGATTACAAAAGGTTTCCTTTTGAGCTTTTAAGGCAAAGGCTACACTGCAAGAAGCTGGCATTTTGGTTTCAGCATCATAGTTTCAGAAACTACACAGACTATGGACAACAGGTGGTCCATTCTTATTAAAACAAAGGAGACTGAGAATTAATATTTTCTTTCGTTAATCATTTAACTATACTAACCACAGCAGCATATACAAAACACCAGTAACATATTTCCAAAATAATCTCCACAAAATAGTACTTTCATTTAGGTGTGTATGTTATGTTTGTGTGCACGTGGACACTTGTATTTGTGCAAATGAAGCTATTGAAAGTACCTTGTTTTTTCTTTACAATTTAATCTTTATCAGTTTTCTAATGGATTCCTTTTGTCTGCATCCAAACTGGCAGACTTACATGCATAACCTCCTTGCCACTTTTATTTTATTCCCACAATTACAGTGGAGGACATTTCTTTCTTATAAATGTTTCAGGCAATCCAAAACAAAATAATAAATCTCTTCACTTCCTAATGCCCTGTTTATTACTTTCTAAAATCCCATTTTGCATATATTTATTACCAGGGATGGGAAAGTATGCTACTGGGCTTTTTAATTTTACATTAAAAGCTGAACATCAATGGTGGCATACACCATTTATTCCACCAGTAGCAGAAATAAATAAATAAATAAATAAATAAATAAATAAATAAATAAATAAATAAATAAATAAATAAATTCCTGTCTCAAAATTAAATGTTCATTTATACCTAAAATTTTAGATGGATGGTTCCTATTGCTCTAATTGAAGAAAGCAGCTGTTTTTTCTTGGTATTTTAGGAGTTTTTTTCTGTGTAAAGAAAAAAAAGAGATGGATAATTCAGTGGATTATATGTGAAGTTTTCAGATGAATATCATTGTGGTTAATATCTGGACCCCACTACAAATGTGGGTGCTTTTCTGTTACTTATTTCCACCATACTAAGGGAACTTTCATACTGGATATACTGAATTTTCACATATCATTCATTCAGTTCCTGTGATGTATCTACAACCATTGATTTTGTTCTCTGTTTTCTGCTTGTCTCATCCATATATTTCAAACATTTAAAAAAATCTGTTTGTTCTTCTGTGGAGTGTGCACAAATTCTACCTGTGCACAAATGTGGTTGAGCAGTGTTTGGAAAGGAAGAATCATATGTGCAGGAGAGGGTGAGTTGTGGAACACTCTTTTCTGAAATTACATTTCAAAATATTCCATCCAGCATGGAGATGGGCAGACTACATAATCACTTGCTTCTGATGAAATTACTCTTCATTTGTTGCATGCTTTTTGTAATGGTGGATAGTTATCATTCTGTGTAACGGCCAATGTTAGCCTCTTTATCCATGTTAAAACAAAAAACAAAAAAACTAGCCTTTTCCCAAGTAAATTTAGCAACTGTTACAGGCTTTTTGTTTGCACTGTCTACAAATAGATTTTGAGGAAGAAAGAGGGAGGGAAAGAGATTGAAGCATCTACTTAGTCACAGCTACTAGAAACATATATTTATTTAACCAAGACTGCTTCACTTAATTGTTATTATTTTGTTTGTTAAAACACTGAGGTTATGCTTCAGATGTTTAAATTTCTAGTGGATTTGACCTCAATCCAGATTTTAGATTTTCTATTTGAGGCACCTGTTAGGAGCTAACTATCTTTTGTCAATTTCTATCTATTTTCTTTTCTGTTTTTTTTTTTCAAAGACAGCCATAAAAGGTACCTGTGATAGGACTTGCAGACATTAGTCTCAGTCTACTATATTCATTACCTTTTCTTGCTTCTCATTTCTGGTTCAAATATAAGTCACTTACCTCAATGAACCAGCCTTTTCCTGGTTTTGTGCTAGACTTGTTCACAATCATCTCCCATTCCTGTCTTCATATGCGTTCTTAAGACCAGCACTACAAAAAGCTGCAGTTATATCAGCAGCAAAATGGTACGGATGGGTAGCAGAGTGAAATATTTGTCCTACATTCACACTCTGTCTATCAGATGAGGAAAAAGGGCATAAAGAATGAATGCGAGTTATCTTAGCATTCATATCAGGTTTCAACATATGTTGGATCAGCCTGTGTGTAGGCCTAGGTGTGGTAACCCTCTCAATCTGTCCCTTTAAATTTGGTAGGGCGTTTATTAATTTTATTATGCATTGTAAAGGTAAAGTAATATGAAAGCTGCAATATTTGTGAAATGAGGCTAGTTTGCATGGTTGGTATCTGTTTTCTCATGTTTTAATGGTTATTTCTTGTTTATTTTGTTTGTTAATATTTTCTTCCATGTTCAAAGTATAAACTGTAAATGGGAAATGTACATTCTCTTCAATATTTGTTCAGGAGATACATACTAAATGAAGTGTTGCAGCAATTGTTTTCCCTTTACCTTATACTCAGACCTTCAGGTTCCTGCTATTATTTGTCTCATTTCCCCCCTTTCTCCTTCTCCATTGCTAGAGTGGCTTGTCTAATTTCTAAACATTATAGAGAAACTCTCTGTCTAAAACTTGCAGGCTCTTCTAATAGCTCTTCTACAGATATTCTAAGTTGTTCTGTAGGAAGTTATCACCCAGCCCTCTCCCAGAAAAATGAAATATCCTAGGAAATATTGAAAAGGCAGAATATGTCTCTGGATGTGAAAAGAAAGAAACATGTTTTAAAAGACAGAATAGCTGCCTGTAACTTCCTGCCCATCCCCACTTTTTAATGGGCCATTAAGAAGGTTGAGCTAGTCCACTTTACATAATAAAGACTTCTCCACTTCAGCTACAGGAAAGCATGATAATATTGGCCCCAACTGACCATATGGCATCTGAGAATTCAACCAAACCTGGATTCAAAACGCAGCCCAAAGAGTTGCCCCTGCATGGCCCCATGGGAGTCTGACAACCAATCAGAATACATTTCTTACACAGGGACAGGAAACAGAGAGATAGGACTGAACAGGTTATAAAAAGCCTAGCAAGCCCCTTCCTCAGCCCTTCTCTTCTTCTTCACCAACATTGAAGCATGTGATCACCTTTTCTGTTCAGGACTCAAGCCATGTGGTCCTGTCCACCAATAAACCATCTTTCCAAGCAGCCTCCATATCTCCAGTGTCTTTTTCCCACTTGGAGCCGAACCCAGAAGGACATTCTTTCATCAGTTCTAAATTGATATTCTGTTGCCTAATGCTGTTTGAACCATGTGTTTAAACTAGAAATCAAGCTGGCTTCAAAAGGCTTAATAGCATACACTCTTTGGCTTTGGTAATTTGTGGGGACCTGGTTTGCACCATGCTTACCATTGGCCTTGACTGGTGGCATCCATCATTCTTTGCCTTTCCTATTCTATGATTGTGTTTCCCATCACTTTTGTCTATTGATGAGCCAAGAAAAGAAGGAAGGGAAAACACGTTTTATCATCTTCGTTGCCAAAGGTTAGAATATAAAACTCCCAGAATTCTTGGTAATTAAAAGTGCACTACTTTTGCATATAAATATAATAAGCATTCCACCAGAAAACTGGTTAAAAAAAGAATCTTCATTATCCCACCAATGAAAGGAAAAGGGGGATTATGTCCACTTTTTATAGTTCTGGGTTATGCAAAGGATATTGGGAGACACATGTTAAATTTTGCTAATATAATTTGAATTCATATTGTCTCAAAATATTGTCTAGGATGCAGAAAGAAATAATGTGTGAGAATAAAGAAATGTGTTTTAAATTCATTGCGATCATGAGATTAATATAAGTTAGATATCAAGATCTTGTGGTATAGTGGTTAAAATGCTGGAGAACAATTTTTTTGTATGCATAAAGTTTTTTGTAATTTGAAAAAGAAATAGCTGAATACCCATGCTCTGCTACGAAACTATGTGATCAGGCTTGATAAATCGACATTTACAGCTTGAAAATTAATGAGTAGTTATGATCGGTCTCTCCTCTCGCCTTCTCCATCAGGCATGCTGCACAGAAGCCTCCCCTATCCTATCCTCTTCTCTCTCTCAGCCTTGCCCCTCAGAAACCTCTCCTATCTTATTTCCTTCTCTTTCTCAGGCTCCTCTTCAAACTCCCAGCCAGGAGGCCAGATGAGTCACGTGCTGGCCATGCCCAAGTGGCAGTTCAAACAGAAATTTTTCAGGTGGGGAGGAGGGAGTAGAACTCTTTAGCATCAAAGTGCCCCACAGATCGTGCAGTGGAACTACTTCCTGGGGCTAAACTGCCAAAGTCTTGAATGTATTCTATGACCCCGCAAGAGCTAGCAGAAATGAGGGTATACATAGAAAAGAATTTAAAACGGGGCTTTATTCAGCCAGCTAGATCAAATGGCTGCCCCCATTCTTACGCCTCTGTGTTGATTTTCGGGGCCTTAATGCTGTCTGTGTGGAACATCAGTACACCCTCCCTTTAATGAAGGACATGCTGGCTAGGTTAGCAGAGGGATGCATATTCATGAAATTAGATCTCAGGGAGGCATACTATAGGGTACACATTCAGGCTGATGACAAATGGAAGACAGCCTTTAATTGTCCTCTAGGCAGTTACCAGTTCAGGATTATGCCCTTTTAACTGCAAGGAGCCCCAGCGGTGTTCATGCAGCTAATTAACGAAGTGCTGCCTGATCATCTGTATCAAGGGGTACTCCTCTATTTAGACGATATTCTTATATACCAAAAGCATGGAGGAACATGTAATTCTTGTACGTCAAGTGCTTAAAAAGCTGCTGGATGCACATTTATACATCAAATTATCTAAATGTGAATTCCACAGGATGCAGCTGGATTACCTTGGGTTCCACATTTCACCTAAAGGGTTGGAGATGGACTCCACAAAGGTGAAGGTGGTGTTGGACTGGCAGGCTCCCAAAACCCACAAGCAGTTGCAGAGTTTTTTAGTGTTTGCCAATTTCTATTGCCAGTTCATCCCATCCTTTGCCCAAGTGGCCCTTCCACTAACCGACATCTTATGCACAAAACATCTCATGACAAACCCTTGACCAGGAAGCCCAGTTGTGTGGGCAACAGTGTGTCAGCAAGCATTTGAGCAAGAACTTCTTAGATGATGCCCTCTCCTGCAAACCACAGTATCATAATAAAAGGGAGGATTTAATGCAGGCTATCATCCCGACCTCACAGCCTAGGGTCCCCACTGGTACCAAACTTGTATGCCCAGGGGGAGGACCTCTCCAGAGCAATCAAAGTAGCACTCCCAATGGACCAGTGGTTTCAAGAAAATCAAACTTTATTAACAGAGCGAGAGGGCTTTGCCTGGAAGGGGTCGAAGTTATATGTACCAAGTGTGGTATGGGTGGCCATGCTGTGTTGCTGCCATGACGTTCGCTCGGCTGGACATTTTGGGTTCCTCAAGACTCTGCATTTAGTAAATCGCTAGTTCTGGTGGTCCCACATGAAGAGGAACATAGAGGAATATGTAAGGAGTTGTGTTATTTGCACTGGCCGGCCTCCTGGACTTTTACAGCAGGTAGCAGATCCAATTCGGCCATGGGAACAGATAGCCATGGACTTCATCGTGGATTTACCGGACAGCCAAGGGAACAAGGTCATTTGGCCGATAATAGACCTGATCTCCAAGCAGGCTCTTTTTGTAGCATGTACCCACCTTCCATCTGCTAGGAAGCTGGCCAAACTGTTCATTACCCATGTGTACAGACTCCATGGCATCCCCAAAAGGATAATTTCAGACAGGGGAGTGCAATTCACTGCCCAGTTCTGGCACAGATTCGTGGCAATGGTGGGATCTTCACAGGGACTTAGTACAGCCTTCCACTCCGCGACCAATGGTGCTGCGGAGAGAGCAAATGTGATAGTGGAGCGCTACTTAAGATGTTACGTCCAGTAGCAACAGACCGATTGGGCTGAACTCTGTCCCTTTGCAGAGGTTGCATATAACAATGCACTGCATAAAAGTATGGGATTTACCCCATTTCATGTGGCCACAGGGCAGGAGTTCATCGCAATTCCAGAGTGTCTGCAAGTGCACCCAGATGACATAATCTCACAGGAGTGGATAGCCCAAATGCAAAAAGTTTGGAAAGTGGTGAGGGGTGCGTTATGTCACTCTTTTGCCACATATAAAAAGAATGCCAATGAAAGGCGGAAGGCACAAGGACCTTTCCACATAGGCCAGAGGGTATACCTCTCCACTAAATATCTCAGGCCCAAATGCATTGGGCCTTTCCCAATCGTACAAGTTATTAGCCCAGACACAGTGCAGCTAAGACTCCCCCCTCTACTGGGGAAAACACATCCAGTCTTCCATTGCAGCCTGCTCCGATCAGTTCAGGCATCTGATATCAGAGGAGACCCACTACGGCCACCAGCCCCGGTTACTGTAGATGGGAAACAGCACTATGTAGTGCAAGATATACTAGATACCAGGTGGCACAGGGGACGGTTACAATACCTTGTTTTATGGAAAGGTTATCCCCTGTTGGAGGCATCGTGAGTTCATAGCAAGCACTGTAGGGCACCCCCCTGATAGCGAGATTCCACAACAAACATCCACAATACCGGGAGGAAGGGGTCCTTCGACTCCTAACTGACTGTAATTTGTAGTTCCCCAAATTTTTAGTTCCCCAAATGCTGTCTTTGTGGGAAGGGGCCGCATGTCAGCTCCAGCCAGCCCAGAGGCCTGGAGCTGCCATTCAGGGGAGAAACCCGGGCCAGCTGCCAAGACTCACCAGGCTTCACTGCTCACTCCACAAACAGCTGAGTAAATCTACAAAGCTAGTGATAGCTGACTGACAACAATCCATGATTAATTTGTTCTGGGTTACCAGGGGATGGGTGTGTGTGCAGGTTGGCCTAATTACTAAGTAACTATAAAAGGTTGTGGGGAGCATCGAGTGGCAGCTCTGATAATTTATTCATTGCCTTAGTGCTTTGTTAACATTTCAGAGTTAAACTTACAGTATTAGAGTTAGAAGTAAAAGGCCACATTATCCTGAAGTTTGATACAGAGTGCATTCACAACAAGGATCTACTTTCGAAACATCCAAGATCCCAATTATAAATGTCGTGAATTTCATATTTACTTAACAATAGGTTTTTCAATGTATATACCATGAACATTAATGCAAATACTGATTTTGATAAATGTGGAGGAAGAATGGAAACCATTTCTTTTACCCTATGCTTTAAGTGAAAACTCTCATATGAATTAGTATATATTTGCAGGGAGGGATCTACCACTGATACTAATTTTCTATTCATTTTGAATTCTGCTTCAAATATGTCTACAGAATCATATTTATGTTCTATCCAGAACAGATTTTCTTGAATTTTTCCTTCTTCTGGATATCAAATAGTTACTTTGTTTAGCCGCAAAACAGAATTTCAGAGAGACAGATTTTTGACCATGCTCTGACCATTACACTTCGATAATGACCACAACATTGAGACAGTATGACACATTGTCTCATCTTATGCTTTGATTAGAAGTTCTAATACAAGAGAATACATGTAGCTCAAAGTTCAACTTTGGAGTCATTAAGATTGATTTTTTCACTTGCAGAAGTTTTATTACCAACTCAGTAATAAATGTCACCCAACTCAGTAACATCGTCATATGAGTAAGTGTGGGAATTGCTGTGTTTTATATACAGTGGCTTGCCTTTGCAATTTTGGTGTGGGTATGGTTTTCTCATTGGTCGTTCCTTGATTAGGATATTGTTTTTCACTTGATTGTTTGTCTGGTGTAAATCCTTGGTTGTTTGAGTATTGGTGTTAAAAAGGACATGGTCTGGGCTTTTTAAAATTTCTTTAGCTTTTTATTGTCTTACTTGAATGGTGTGTAGATGTAGTTTATTTCTATAGTTCTTTTAATAGGTGATTTGTTGAATGCCAAACTTCTAGCAATTCCCTAACATTTCTGGAGGGAACTTGATCTATGATACTTACAGTTTCCCAATTGAAACTATACAATGCAATACAATAGCAGAGTTGGAAGGGACCTTGGAGGTCTTCTAGTCCAACCCTCTGCCTAGGCAGGAAACCCAATACCGTTTCAGACAAATTGCTATCTAACATCTTCTTAAAGACTACAAGTGTTGGGCATTCACAACTTCTGGCGGCAAGCTGTTCCACTGATTAATTGTTCTAACTGTCAGGAAATTTCTCAGTTCTAAGTTGCTTCTCTCCTTGATTAGTTTCCACCCATTGCTTCTTGTTCTACCCTCAGGTGCCTTGGAGAATAGTTTGACTCCCTCTTCTTTGTGGCAACCCCTGAGATATTGGAACACTGCTATCATGTCTCCCCTAGTCCTACTTTTCATTAAACTAGACATACTCATTTCCTGCAACCGTTCTTCATATGTTTTAGTCTCCAGTCCCCTAATCATCTTTGTTGCTCTTCTCTGCACTCTTTCTAGAGTCTCCACATCTTTTCTACACTGTGGTGACCAAAACTGAATGCAGTATTCCAAGTGTGGCCTTACCAAGGCATTTTAAAGTGGTATTAACACTTCACGTGATCTTGATTCTATCCTTCTGTTTATGCAGCCTAGAACTGTGTTGGCTTTTTTGGTAGCTGCTGCACACTGCTGGCTCATATTTAAATGGTTATCCACTAGGACCCCAAGATCCACCTCACAGTTTCTACTATTGAGGAAGTTATCACCTATACTGTACCTTTGCAATTTGTTTTTCTTGCCTAAATGTAGAACCTTACTCTTTTCACCATTGAATTTCATTTTATTAGATAGGGCCCAATGTTCAAGTTTGTCAAGATTCTTCTGAATCTTAAGTCTGTCTTCTGGAGTGTTGGCTGTTCCTGCCAGCTTGGTGTCATCTGCAAATTTGATGAGTTCCCCATTTATTCCCTCATCCAAATCATTGATGAAGATGTTGAAAGGTACCTGGCCTAAAACAGAGCCACTGCATACTTCCCTCTATGTAGATGCAGTTCCATTGAGGACTACAGGTTGAGTGCCATTGGTCAGCCAGTTATGAATCCATCTGGTGGTGATGCTGTCCAACCCACATTCTTCTACTTTATCTAGTAGTAGGTTATGGTCTATATTATCAAATGCCTTACTGAAGTCCAAGTAAATTATGTCTGGTCCACTAATTTTGTCACTTTGTCAAATAATGCAATAAGATTAGTCTGGCATGACCTGTTTTTGACAATCCCATGTTGGCTTTTGGCTATTTGTTTACTTCTAGGTGTTCGCTAATTCGTTGCTTGATTATCTTTTTCAGAATTTTTCCTGGTATTGAGGTCAGGCTGATAGGTCTATAGTTTCCTTGATCTATTTTTTTCCTTTTTTGAAGAGGGGAACCACATCAGCTCTTTTCCAGTCCTCTGGCAGTTCCCCGGTGCTCCAGGATCGCTGAAAGATATAGTTCAGTGGTTCTGAGATCTGCCAGTTCCTTCAGAACCCTGGGGTGTAATCCATCTGGTCATGGTGATTTGAACTTGTCTAGGGTAGACAGGTGCTCACTTACCATTTTCTTCCCTATTTCAATTTGTGTTCCTAATTTGATTTTTGTGGTGCTGTTTTTCATAGGTTGGACTGTTTTATCCCTTTAGGGAAAGACAGATGCAAAAAATGAGTTAAATAGTTCTGCTTTCTCCTTGTTGCTTGTCATCTTCTTGCCACTTTCTCCCAGCAATGGACCAATTGTTTCCTTAACTTTTTTCTTGTATTTAACATGTTGGAAGAAGATTTTTTGTTATTTTTTACTTATGTGGCAAGCCTTTCTTCATTGTGAGCCTGAGTTTTCCTCACTTCATCTTTACAAATCGCTCGGGCGATTTGCTGATATTCTGCCCCCCTCTTTCCACTTTTTATACTTATCTTTTTTTGTCTTTCAATTTGTCAGAGTTCTTTATGCAGCCATGCTGGTTTCTTTTCGAAGCTGTTATTTTTCTTCTTCATTGGTATTATGCTACACTGGCCTTTTGTAATCTCAATTTTCAAAATTTCCCAAGCTTCTTGAATTGTTTTTCCCTTGAGGATTCTCATCCATGGAATTCTTCCCAAGCTCTCTCTAAGTTTATTGAAATTAGCTCTCTTAAAGTCTAAGACTCTAGTTTGACTTTGTTCTACTACTTGTGTTTGCATAATGTTGAATTCGAATATTGCATGATCACTTGCCCCCAGGGTTCCTGTGGCTTCAACAGCTATTTCCTCTCTGTTAGTGAGAATTAAGTCCAATATGGCTGATCCCCTTGTTCCCTTCTCTACTTTTTGGGAAACAAAGTTGTCTGCTAGGTTTGTTAGGAACCTGTTGGATCTTCCACTTGGTGCAGAGTTTGTTTCCCAGTTGATGTCAAGGTAGTTAAAATCTCCCATTACTATTATGGTGTGCTTCCTACGTACCTTAGTTAGCTGATTAGCAAAACGTTCATCTACTTCCTCTTCTTGGTTGGGTGCCTGTAGCATAGACGTATGGCAATGTCATCCCCCCCCCAACCTTTAATATTGACTCAAATGCATTCAAGATAGTTCTCATCATTGTTGTGCTCTATTTCTGTAGATATGTACCTATTTCTTATATATAGTGCAACCCCACCTCCTCTTTTATTTGGTCTATTTCTTTTAAATAATTTAAATCCTTCTGTTCCATTTGTGGGTTTCATCCCACCAAGTTTCTGTAATGGTAACAATATCGTATCTACCCTCATTTACTTGAATTTCTAATTCACCCTGTTTATTCCTCATACTCTGTGCATTGGTGTATAGACATTTGAGTACATTTTGATTGACCCCGTGTTTACGGTCTACATAACCTGTGTTATGTCTGACTGCCTCTATTTTCTTGCCACTTGTATGATTCATGCACATGGTATAACACTCACTATTAAATCTTGGTTTTGCTCGACAGCAGGAGTGATAATCTTACCCGCACAAACATCTATGTTACATGCATTGACAACCCTATGAGTTTTAGATTGCTGGGGACAGAAATGTTCTGTATCAATTAATTCTCTGTCCCCGTTGTTCAGTTTAAATGTTTCCAGAAAATCTGTGAATTTAATGCCAAGTAACTCAATCCCTTTCTTGGATGGGTGCAAACCATCTCTTTTGTACAGTTTTTCATTGGACCAGCTGCAGACATCATGACTAATAAAACCAAAGCCTTCCCTTTTTCTCCACTCCTTTAACCACACATTAAACTCTGCTACACACTGGCCCTTCCCTTTTTGTTTCTTATATACTGGTAAAACCTCTGAAAAGATAAGCCTACAACCTATACTACTAAGTTCATACCCCAAGCTCTGGAAATCATTCTGCACAGAAAGTACATCTTTTTGGGACAGATCATTTGTGCCAAGATGTATAATAGCATCTTACTTGCATTCTTGACTAGCTTAAGAATACGCCTCTTGTCTCTGCTGGCAGAAGCACCTGGTAGACACCAGACCTCTTTTAAAACCTCCATATCCTGGCCTTTAGTTATATTAGATGAAATATTTGAGACGGTAAATATTATTTGAAGATGCAGATGTTAAAACACTTGTAACCAAACGACATGCTGTATGTGATGATGGTTTTTTTTCTTTTTTGTCTCCCCCCCTTTTTTTAAACCCTAGGTTATTGGGGTGTCTATTAAATATACAACAGAGAGATACGGGATGTGTGTATGGGGGGAAACGTAGTAGGGATGCACCTGTGATCAAATGACATATTGTATGGGATGATGGGTTTTTTCTTCTTTTTTTGTTTTTCCTTTCCTTTTCCCATTGTTTTTTTTCTATTGTTATGTGATGTTGTCTATGTAATAAAAAATAAAATTATATAAAAAAAACACCTCCATATCCTTTCCTAAATTTACATCCCTTATGGTTGAATCACCAACCAGAAGGTGACTTCTCTTTTTGCATACTTTGCTCTTCTTGTGCGACTGATGTATGATATCTGGTTCCCCATTGTGCCTTTCCGAAGAAAGTTCTTCATTTTGGACCATGACCCCCTGCTTATTTGAGTCATCATTATCACAACTACCTTGACTTGTCTCTTTAGTGTCCCCATTAATGTCAGCAAGGGGGCTATATCTGTTATGTTGGATCACAGCTCTCACCCTGCCAGATCCCACAGTTGTCCAGACTACTCTTCTCCTGCAGGATCTTTGCGGTAGAGGAGGCTGATAGCATGGCATTTGCAGAGAGTGGAATGGCCGAATTGGACATCTAATTTCTGCTTGGAGAGTGCAGATTATGGTTTATGGTTTTTATGGTTTTATTAGCATTTGTAGGCCGCCCTTTTCCCTGAGGGGACTCAGGGCGGCTCACAGAAAACCAGGGAGAGGGGAATACAACATTAAGACAACAACATATAATAAAATAGTAAGCAACATCCATTCATCATTCGGGCGGGGTAGCGATTCTTATCCCCAGGCCTGACGGGCGAGCCAGTTCTTCAAGGCAGTGCGGAAGGCCTGGACGGTGGAGAGGGTACGAATCTCCACGGGGAGCTCGTTCCAAAGGGTCGGGGCTACTGCTGAGAAGGCCCTCCTCCTTGTGGTTGCCAGCCGACACTGGCTGGCCGATGGAATGCGGAGGAGGCCTAATCTATGGGATCTTATAGGTCGTAGGGAGGTAATTGGCAGAAGGCGGTCTCTCAAGTATCCAGATCCACTGCCATGTAGGGCTTTATGGGTGATTAATAGCACCTTGAAGCGCATCCGGAGATCGACAGGTAGCCAGCGCAGCTCGCGGAGGATAGGTGTTATGCGGGTGAATCGGGGTGCACCCGCTATCACTCGCGCGGCTGCGTTCTGCACTAGCTGAAGTCGCCGGATGCTCCTCAAGGGCAGCCCCATGTAGAGCACATTGCAGTATTCCAGCCTAGAGATCACAAGGGCCCGAGTGACTGTTGTGAGGGCCTCCTGGTTCAGGTAGGGTCGCAACTGGTGCACCAGGCGTACCTGGGCGAATGCCCCCCTGGTCACAGCCGTTAAATGGTGGTCGAATGACAGCTGTGGATCCAGGAGGACTCCCAAGTTGCGGACCCTCTCTGAGGGGTGTAGAATTTGACCCCCCAGCCTGAGTGTTGGAATATTGGCCAAATCTTTGGGAGGAAAACACAACAGCCACTCGGTCTTTTCTGGGTTGAGCACAAGCTTGTTAGCCCTCATCCAGTCCATAACGGCTTCAAGACCCCGGCCCATCACGTCAACCGCTTCATTGATTTGGCACGGGGCGGACAGATACAGTTGAGTATCGTCCGCATATTGATGGTATCTGATCCCGTGCCTGCGGATGATCTCTCCCAGCGGTTTCATGTAGATGTTAAATAGTAGGGGGGATAAGACCGAGCCCTGCGGCACCCCATAATTTAGGGGCCTTGGGGACGATCTCTCCCCACCCACTAACACCGACTGCGACCTGTCCGAGAGGTAGGAGGAGAACCACCGTAGCACGGTGCCTCCCACTCCCACCTCCCGCAGTCGTCGCAGAAGGATACCATGGTCGATGGTATCGAAAGCCGCTGAGAGGTCAAGGAGGACCAGGATGGAGGGATGTCCTTCATCTCTGGCTCTCCAAAGATCATCCATCAATGCGACCAAAGCGGTTTCTGTGCTGTAACCGGGTCTGAAGCCTGACTGGAAGGGGTCTAGATAGTTTGCTTCCTCCAAGGACCGTTGGAGCTGGAAGGCCACCACCTTCTCAACAACCTTCCCCAGGAAGGGAAGGTTGGAGACCGGACGATAACTGTTGAGGACAGCTGGATCCAAGGATGGTTTCTTCAGGAGGGGTCTCACCACCGCCGCTTTCAGTGCGGCGGGGAAGTTCCCCTCCCGAAGGGAGGCGGTTACAACCGCCTGGATCCAGCCTCGTGTCACCTCACTGCAGTTAACAACCAGCCATGAGGGACACGGATCCAGAACACAGGTGGAGGAACTTACAGCTCTCATGGCCTTGTCCACATCCCTGGGGGTAACGTAAGATTAGAGATTCTAGATAGGTAATATGTCTATGTAGACTAGTAATTTGTTACCAAAGGGGACAGTATCCAAATTTGAAAAGAGTACTGCGAAAGACAGGTGCAAAACAGCTATTACATTGAACTAAGCCTGTCATTTTGAAATAAAATAGAATCACAATCTAGTGAATCATATATCTATAAACCAAAATAGCAATAATACATATGGGCCATTACCTTAGTCCTCTTTGTCTCTCTGACTCCCCCCTTGTAGCTAGCAGCTCCAATCACCAGCCCCAGGAAAGTTCAAATGAAATGGAGTTGAAGGCCACTACCTTAGTCTTCTTTGTCTCTCTGACTCTCCCCTTGTAGTCAGCAGTTCCAATCACCAGCCCCAGGAAAGTTAAAAACTGTAGTTGAACTTGTCTAAGTCTGTTTCAACTGGGAGACTAAAAAATGGGAAACGGAGAAATATTTTCTTGGAAGCTTCTTATAGTTCTTTTTTATGTTTATGTTACAATTTTCTTTTCTTTAAAAAAGTTAAGAGAGTAAGAGTACTTTCTCTACAATTTTCCTAGTACAGCAGAACATAGTGCTACATAAAGGTAAAAAAGGAAAGGAAAGAAATGTAGAACTGATGTGTAGAAGAAAGGAATGTGTGATTCAGGAGGAGGAGGAGGATGTTAAGAGTTCTATGAATCTCTTGGGGAGACTCAGTGAAAAGAAAACAACCTCTATTCAATAAATGTGTGGGAGTGAGAAGAGAACAAGGGACAGGCATGGAGAAAGGAGATTCTCTCCCCTCCCCCATATCATTTTCTTTTGTACTTTTGCTAAAAAGTAGTGCTCAGCATCAGAACATTTGCTGGTTATGGTTCTAAAGCAGTCTGTCTGATCCCAGACACAGATTGCTCTAAGCTGATTGATTTAAATGGGTTTAGCTATGTCTGCTATTGCCACAGAGACTACTGTTTAGGCTGTCATTTCAATTCACTTGGGAGTCATTTCCATTGCAAATACTGGCGTTAAGCTCAGACAAAAAATATGCAGGTGATTTTCCCGCTGGTTAAAGCAGTAAGTCTGCTTTCTGGAAGACTAAAGGAGAGATTTTTCTAATTTATCTCAGTGTTCAGGGTATTAAGGATTCAGGAGGATTCCTATTAGGGAAGTATGAGATACAAATCTGATTAAAAGATATTGGAACGAAAGTGTATAAAAACAGAAGTGATAAGAAAAATAGAGGCAAGTGTGTGCAAATAGAGGAGCAAGCTAGATCGCATCCAGCTGCAATAGAAATAATGGTTAGGAAAAAGAATTATTTTCTGAAGTGTCATGGATTGCAAAATGAATTTATTTGAGATGACTTAGCAGCATGAATGGTCTGGCTTGTACACCATGCACAACAATTAAAATATGAACCTCAACTAATGCTAAGTCAACCTAACCTCCTTTCTGATAGAAGACGGATCCATGGCAGTACTCACCACTCACCCTTCCTAAGTGAAGGATAGATTATATCATTCTCTGCCTATTCCCAGCAAATATGTCCTGTGTGCAGGCTTCTCAGCTGTTATTCAAAGCTGCTCTTTGACCTGATCTATCTTAAGTCCTTTAAAGCTTTGTCATATTCTAGTAGCATCCTAGCTTAACTGGCTGCAATACTTTCTTTTCTATAGCTTGTCTCCCAAGGTTCTATGTTTCCTGCTGATGAGCAATATGTTTTAAAATAATCTGGGGCTGATTTCACAATAGCCTATTTTATCAGAAAACTATCTTCAACCTTAGAAATTCATGCTCTATTCAACCCTTGCATCTCTCCCTGGAGAGTTTTTGTGGTTTTGCCCATAATGCTTTTGGATGAAGCATGCTCCCTTTGGTTTCCCACCCACTTCCCACAGCATGACAAAACTTCCCTTTCTTTCAACACTTTTTAAATATATATATATTTTAAGTTGTAATATTGGGAGATTGCCACTTTGTTTCTATGAAACTGAACTACCCATTCTTCCTCACATCAAAGTTTCCCTGGAATAACAAAGAAACCCAGGAACAAAAGAAGAACCTGTTCTTCATTGCTTTGATTATTGCAGCATCAATGAGTATACTCCAAGGTAGGATGGGAGAAAATAAATGTCAGTGCCACTAGATAGGGCAGATTAATAAATCTATGAAAGCTAATATTATTCCTTGAGATTAGCTAGAATAATAGAATTTTGTATATCTGATTGAGGAGTACATCTCCTCTTCCTCTTATAATTTCAGGAGGCATCTACCTGAACTGTTTCCATATGTTACTTTGCTGATCGGATTTTAAGAAAAAATGCTTCATTCCTTTTTACCCAGGTAACAGTTCCTACATATCTCATTGAAGGTCTTATTCCTTAGTCTATATAGATACTGTGGAAAGGGTGATGGTGAGGGAGGCATTTAACTGGGTAAAATATCTGGGAAAACAAAGGAAAGGCATGGAGAAAGAAAAAAAATCCCTAAAGGGAGAAAGCAGGATTCAATCAACAAGGTTGCCTTTTCTGCATGAATGGGATGGAAAACAACAACAACAACTGAACAATAATTTGATCTTTTACTGACTATACAATAGTTTGTACTAAACAACAGTATAGTATCATCCACTAAAATCTGAATTGTAATTTCTGAAGTTGACTTAAGAAACAGGTTGGAGCAAAATATGAAACAAGCAGTTTAAGTCGAAGTGTGTAATGATCCAGAGTGACGATGAGAATATAATACACAAAATAACTGGCACTATGAACCAACACCACCATATTCTGCACTGGCTGTAGCTTCTAAATGCTTTTCAAGGACAGTTACATCTACAGCACATTATAGTAATCCAAATTGGAGGTCAACAAGAGCATGGATGACTGTGGAATGGGACAACTTGCTGTGGCCAATTTACCACAGCCAACTCACCTCAGCCAAATTGCCATGGAACAAGGGCCATGGGACCCACTGCAATACATTTGTCCCTCTCTTGAGTTATTCCATGTCAAATTGTCCTGTGGCGAATTGGCCAGGACGGGTCAGCTGGTGTGAGTTGTCCTATTCTGCAGTTATTAAGACCTAAATGACTGCAAGCAAGGCCTTCCAGTCCATGAACAGGCACAACATGAAGCTGTACAAAGGGTCTCATAGTCATGGATACCAGCTATTCTTCTAGCCAAAGCTATGAATTCAGAAAGACCCCAAAATTGTCTGACTGAGACAAAATTCTGTCTCAGTCAGTGCAACTTTATTCAGAACCAAACATAGAAGGTATCCAGGACTAGGAGGTTCAACTCCCAAAGTCACTTGATCTAGCTTGGGTTGAGATGAAGCTTTTTACATCTCACCCTGGCCATAACAGACTTTAGGCACTGAGATAAAGATTATTATGGTACCATTCTGCTAACCTAAAGTAGAGATATAAAGCTGATTATTATCAGCTTATTGATCATACCTTATCCTGAACTGTCAGATCACCTCAGCCCTTGGCTTCATGTAGATATTAAATGAGAGGATAAAGTATTGAACCTTGCAGCATCCGAAAAGGTAGGGTCCAAGACTCTCTCTTTCCCATCAATACCAGTTGAAACTGATCCCAGAAGGAGGAGAACACCACCATGCACAACACCATGCTGTCAATCCATAACCTTTAGCCACTATAGCAGGGTAACATGGTTGCTTGTATCTAAGACTGTGATCAAGAAGAATAACGATGCGTGCACCACTCACATCCTGCTGCCGCCAGAGGTTACTCAAGAGTGCAATCAATGCTGTCTCAGTCTCATAGTCAGGCCTGAGCCCTGAAAGGATTCTAGCTCATATGCTTCTCCCAGAATCTTTGAAAGCTTTGAAGCTAAAAAAAAAATGTTGAGAACATTTGGGTCTAGGAATGGCCCCTGAAGGAGGATGTGGCCACCCTTTCCTCAAGAAGTGGCAGGACTACCACTTGTGTCAAAGAGAAATTAAACATTGCCTGAGCCCAGCTAGAAGATACAGAAGACTTGCTAAAATTGAATTGCTTTTTTATTTTCAATCTAGAGCTACTAGTCTTATATACTGTATACTGACATTTCTTTACCATGCTTCAGTAATTTCTTTTTTATTAAGGGTGACTTATGTCTTTATTTTGAGGGGTCATTCTATTATATGCTGAAATAGCTTTTAAAATAAGCTGAAATGCATCCTTATACAGAGGTAACACAATAACCACTGCAATAACAGCAGAAAACAAAAAAAAAAGCAAAAACAGAAACAGAAACAAAAACAATGATTGAAAAGTCACCATAAAAGTTCCATCTTCCTCTGGGAAGATAATTTGCAAATTTGTTGTTATGTTTGAATGTTGTGATGTAAAGGGATGTTATGTAAAAACTGTCCTGTGAGTTAATCTGAATTACTGAAGTACATTACATATAGAGTACTTCAAATTACAGATAAGAAGGTAGAATTAGTCTAAATGCTATGAAGAAGTTCCTGATGGAACAAATTGTTCAACAATGGAATACATTGTAAGATTTGTACAGTAGAACCTCTGGTCACGAATGCTTCTGACCACGACCAAATCAGATTCCAACCAAAAAATTCACAATACTTTTGAATCTGGGCACAAACATATACTTGGGTGGCGATCAAACACAGCCATAGCCGATTTCCACTTCAATTTCCCCATTGGAAAGGCCCTGGTGCTCGGCTTTGGAGCATGGAAGGAGGACGTGTGTTGGGCCACTACTCACTGGGGCTTCCTTGCAGAGAGGAAGGCAGGAGGAGCATTACAGAAGCCAGCCCAGCCTAAGCATTCCTGCCCTCCCGCCAAGGTTGTGGGAGAACCGGGCCCCTAAGACAGCCGAGAAAAAGGCAGGAGGAGCTATCAGTGTTATTAAAAGATTTTACACTTTACTATTACACTATGAGTTCTATGGCATAATTAACTGTTTTTGTGCTTAAAAATCTTTAAAAACAATATTTATATACAGTTTGTAGGGGTCTGAAATGGATTGATTGTATTTACATACAATCCAATGGGGAAATTAGGTTCGGACCATGACCAAATTGGATTGCGACCAAAGTTATGGAGCAAATTATGGTCATGACCAGAGGTTATATTGTATTCTTCATAGACAGAGGGTTTTGAGCAAAATCAAAAGGAATGCTGTAGCACTAGGGTTTTTTAAAATTATAATCATGATCTTTAGCTTTATGTCAAGCTCATTGTTACTAAAACAGAAGTGTGGCAAGTTGGAATTAGAAGTATGGGTATACAATAGGTCTTTCAATTAAAGACCTTTCACGTTTCCTTAATTATGACTATTGAATAAAATTCCTAAAAAGCTATTCACTAATAACTTCTGTTTAATGAAATGGTTAAGCAAATTAAGTTGAACCATTTCACTGAATGAGCAAAGGAATAAAGTCAAATTGTGAAAATATTTCAAATTGAAAGAGTTAAAAGTTTAAAATTAAAATTTTTAAAACTATACAAAAAAGCAAAAAGCAAAATAGGAACTAAGAGATGGACAGTACAAGAATAAGGTCTTCTTACCTTGTTAACCACCTCCAGTTGGCCCCCAAGCCAACTGGAAAACTTTTAATGGCCTTCTGGAAGGCCAAAAGGGTGGGCACAGTTCTTACTTCCAGTGGTAGAGTTGTGCCAGGGCAGCAGCAGAAAAGTTTCATGCAAATATTAAAAGGGAGTGGAGAGAGTGCCAAACCCTCTGGTACCTCACAAACAAGTGGCCGTGGGTTGGACCTCTCATTCCCCATTAACACTGATTGGGATCAACCTTGGAGAATGAAACTGAACCAGTATAATTCTTCATCACTCAGCTCCAAACCCTGCAGCTGGCCCAAGAAGAAGATAGCATGGTTGATAGTACTGAAAGTCACTGAGAGGTCAAGGAGAGCAAAGATGGATGCACTACCCCCATCTTACTCTCACCAGAGATCATCCATAAATTTAGCAGGTCATATAGTCATTGCTGTGGCAATATATAAGTAATGAACGCCACATTTTTGAAATCACAATGATGGCTAGGTAATGCTTGAAGATGTTATAAATGATTAACCTGGTAATGGTTCTATGATTTTAGTTATTAGTCTATTTTATGACATTAAAGTAAATCTTTATTGTTTTTGCTTTTGCATTTAGGACTGACAGGCTAATTAGACCTGGCAGGCTAATAAAATGCATTCATGCTTTCTTACATATGGACCATTTACACATCAATGATTTAGTGAATTCTCTGACAACCACTGTAACAATACATTTCTAATAAAGGTAGGCATTACGTCTTTGACAAAATGGCTAGATGATTAGTAATCATTATTGTCTGTTTTTCAGACTGTTTGTCAGTAGTATATCTCAATGGCCTGCAAAGATTACAGCATATTCTATAAGACACAAGAAAAGAAGAAGAAAGAATTGCAAAGATAGATTTTTAAAAAATCATTTTTAAAAAAATCCAACACCAATGTTAAAATTCTATTCCAAGTAATGGAGGAGATACAGGACCTTCTCTACAGTAGATAACCCAGTACCTAAAAAGATAAGACAAGCCATACATTGTTAATGAAATATAATTAATTAAAAAAACATTGAAAGAAAAAAGTTTTAAAAAATAAATTCTAATGGGCTGAGACATATTCTTATACTGACCTAATTATGAGGCAACCATGGAAATATCTGAATGCCTTGCCTTTACTTGAAATCATCTCTTCCCTTTTGGGAAGGCTGGGGTTTGGTAAAATAATAGAAAGCACAAGAAAGTAAGAAGAATAAGATGGAATAAAAGAATAGTTGCTAAAGGCAGAGTTTTAAAATGCATAGAAAGAAAGAAAAAAACCTTTATATTAGCATGTTTCCCTTTATTTTTTCCCCATAACTCTTCTCATTAATCCACTGTGATTATTTCTCTCAAATTTTACATCTGTTTTACCATGCAGTTTTTAATTTGTCCTGTCTCCATATGACATTTCAATTACAATATACAAGTACTCC
The DNA here is from genome assembly GCF_009769535.1 of Thamnophis elegans. NCBI lineage: Eukaryota > Metazoa > Chordata > Lepidosauria > Squamata > Natricidae > Thamnophis > Thamnophis elegans. The sequence continues at coordinate 40,913,752 of NC_045546.1, forward strand.
TAATAGAAGATCTTGACACTGTATAAACATTTTGAATTTTGTCATGTTTCTCAACGTCCCTTCTTGGGTTTTTTTGAGATCACTTTTTATTTTTCTGCTTATTTGCAGATGCATTAACCATGATAGATTCCTTCCTTCATTGAGGGGCTGTTGTTGTGCTTGTAATGTTTTCTGTATTTGTTATGTAAGCATATGTACTTTTTCCCCATTATACAGTGATGTTTAAAAGTTTGCAATCCTTTTGAAGTTTCCATATTGATGTATAAATATGATCTAAAACATGATCTGTTCTCAAATTAGAGAAAGAGACCTCAACTAACAACTGAGTCAAAAACATTATTAATTGAGGAAAATAATGCGTAGATAAATATAGTATTTATATATGACAAAAATATGTAAATCTTCCATACCACTGTTATTTTTCACAGGAGTAATCAACCAATCAGTAATATAGCAAGAGAAAGTTGTATAATACACCAGGAGGTTTCAAAGAACCCCAGGGTAATGTCACAGGAACTAAAGGCCTGTCTTGCATTGGTAAATGTCACGTTCATGAGACCATCATCAGAATAACACTGAATAATAGTGTCATTGTGCACGGCAGGGTTGCAGGGGAAAAGTCACTACTTAAAAAAAAGAGCATTACTGCTCATCTATACTTTGCAAAAGGCCACATGGATAAGCAAAAGGCTATTGGAAAAAATGTTACATGAACAGATAGACAAAAATAGAACCTTTTGGCTTGAATGAATAATGTTATGTTTGGCAAATGGCAAAGATTGCATTCTGTGAAACATGGTGGTGGTAGTATCATGGTTTGGACCTGCTTTGCTGCTTCTGGACCAAAATGGCTTACCATTATTAACGTAACCATGAATTCTGAAATGTAGCAGCAAATTCTACATGAAAATGTCAAAGTATCTATGAATTGAAGTACAAGAAAAAGTGGATCTTACAGCAAGACACTGACCCAAAACACACAAATCTAACCAAAATATGGTTAAAACAGAAGAAAGTACATGTTTTAGATAGAACGACCAAGTCAAAATTCTGACCTTAATCCTACCTAATATGGTGGAAGCACCTGAAACAGAATTCATGTGACGAAATCATCAACATCCCTACATTGAAGCTACTCTTGAAATAAAAATAATTTGGGCAATTTCTTCTATTACTGATATTTGGAGAATCTATCCATTTTATTATTCACAATAGGTAAATTGCTCTATAATACTGTGTCAGATTGAGGAATGCTATAATCTTTCTCTTTATTTTGTAAAACTTTGAATTTTACTCTTAATAAGAGTACTCTGTATAAATCTGTGATTGGTTTTTTGCCACTTCTGCAGACATGTATCTTAAATTGATATTAATGTCATTTAGAATAGAAAATTCATCTTGGGCAGCATATTCTTTTTTGTTATTCCAGTAAATACTAATCAGGAAAGTTTTAAACTGTTCCACCTTTGAAGGTATTTTCTCCATTTCTTCAATTTATTGTAACTATTTTGAAATGCATCTAAAATGCAATCTGTCAAGTGATGTACTAAATATTTATCTTAATTTTGTTGTTGTCTCATAAGTAGTCTGTTTTCTGACAAAGTAAGCTTCATCAGGTTTTACATGTCTTATTATTGTATTAGTTTTATTTTCATTAATTTTGTATCCAAAAAGAAAATGCTTTAATCATTTGCATCAATTGCTATATGGAGCATTGTGGTTGCATTATTGATTAATACTTTGTCATCTGGATAGCATTTCACCTTTTTATTCTTCTCCCTAAATTCTGACCCTGGTTATTTGTTTATCTCTTTGAATCTTGTTTGCAAAGGCCTACAACCTTGTTAGTCTTCCATGTTTAAATATTATGGGAAGAAAACCTCTCTCATTGGGTCTTTTCAGTGGAAAAATTGACTCCCTCCCCCTTCTCCATTGAAGAAATGTTTAAACATTTCTTTAAATCAATTTTTCTTGCTTTCGTGAGAATGCTGTTGACTGCTCTTATATAACAAATTCTGGTAACTTAGTTTCTGACAGCATGATGCTGGAGGCAAGAGCTGTGGGTAATTTCCCATTTTAGTTTCACATCCAGCAAACTGCCTGTATCTCCCTATATTCAGATCACAAATGCACTGTTTAGTTAGGGGAACACACACACAAACACACACGTCAAAAAGCTTCTGTTTATTTATTGAGGTTTATTTAGTGAACTTTATTCACTAAAGTTTATAGTATGTGTGAAGGGAGCAATGCTTTTAGACAGCATGTGCTAACTTACTAACAGCTAAGCGAGCGTATTACTGCCTTTCAGTTCCACATTCAGTTTTTCTCATAATAGTTTTTGGCAAGAGATTAATAGTGACTTGAAAAACTGATGGCAAAAAACCATTCCAAATTCAGCCCAGTGCAGAGTGAATGTATGAGGAGCGTACAAAGAACCCGTTCTGCAGGCTGTGACAGATCAATGCAAAATGATTCAAGCATCGAACCCTTGATAAAGCTTCTGCAAGTTAAAGCGATTACAGATTAACCAACCACATACTGTACAATTGGTTGATTTTCTTATCAAATAGAAATTTAGTTATAAATAAAGGAGAATATTTATAGCTCTGGGTTTACATGAGGGATCTTTGTTGCTCTCTGAGCTTGCTTATTTTCTTGAAGAAGAAAACAAACAAGCTCAGAGAGCACCAAGGACCCATCAGAAGTTTAATTTTAATAAAAAGGAGAAAAATATTTAGCTTCCCATTGCTAATTATACTGCACCTATTTTTATAGAGCAGTAAGTAAATTATGCCATTTACTTACTTTACTTAATGATCTAATTATTAATCTAATTATTTCTTCAGGAAAAACTACCCCAAAGGCACTGTAAATGATCTTGACATGATTTAACTCCAGAGTGATTTTATTTTAATCTTGCTACTTGTTGGGTCAAATTGTATTTTTCTTCCTGTGCTCTGTACCCTTCAGATTATCAGAATGATCTTTCCTTCAGAATTTACTCCATGTTGTGTGAATGTTTTGGGCATTCTTGTTTTGTTGGACAGGTTGAGTGGTTCTCTTAAAATTACCTTTGGAGCAGCCCCCTTCCTTGTTAGCAGAAATGGATAGCTAACAATCAAATAAGTGACAACCAAATAATAATTGTAAAAATGAGTCTTGCTATCTTTCTGAAAGTATGATTGACAGTATAAGGCACTGCCAGTCATTCTAAAATAAGCATTGAGTGCAAAGAATCAGCAGTCTAGATTTGCCACATTCATTCAGATTTAGTGGAGGAGGAGGAGAGGTTGATGCAACCAGAGCAAAACTTTGAAAGAAATTGAATTTTGCTGAAAAGTAAAGTTTTGGTTTTGTTTAAAAAAACTTTTGAAGAGTGTGTAGATTCTAGACAACATGTAGAATATAGAACAAAATATCGATAGCTGAAACTGAACATTCCTCTCATGAAAGAAATTTTCATTCTGCTTCTTTAATATAAAATGGGAAGAACCCAATACAGGTAGTTCTCAAGTTATAACAGTTCATTTAGTGACCATTCAAAGTTATAACAGCACTGAGAAAAGTGACCATTATTCACATGACCATTACAGCACCCCCTTGGTCACATGATAAAAATCCAGTTGCTTAGCAGCTGATTCATATTTATGACAGCCGCAGTGTCCAGGGGTCATGTGATCTCTTTAAGTAATCTTCTGACAAGCGAAGTAAGTGGGGAAGCCAGATTCACTTAACAACAATGTCACTAACAACTGCAATGATTCACTTAACAACTGTGGCAAAAAAAATCATAAAATGAGGCAAAACTCACTTAACAAATGTTTCACTTAGCAGCATAAATTTTGGGCTCAATTGTGGTCTTAAGTTGAAGATTACCTACAGTATATATATATAAAAACCACAATACTTTTTTCATTCAATGATGTGAACAGACTTTTTTAAAGGTTTCATTCATCACAAAAATGTCGCAACCTAACATTCTAAATTGTAAGAAAGGAAAAGCTGGAATTCATCAGACCTGTCCATGAATACATGATAAATTTTGGCAAAGCACATATTGTGCTTCCATTAAGACAGCTCGCTCACTCTTGTTCTATGGTCTACTATTCATCCATTAAATTTATATCAATACATTGGAATTTAAATATATGCCTTTGTCTTGAAAGGTCTTATTAGATTTATTTTTTTACACCAACTATACTTATTTTAAGAGATTTTTCATAATTTTCTAGAGAATATTTTCCATTTCATCCAGGTAAAACCTACTGTTAATTGATAATTTTAAAATGTTTATTATCTTCCCTTATCTGAACTACAACAGACACATAGTATTTCTTTACCGCAGTGACTTATGGATGCAGGGGTGTGGGAGGAACGGACATGAAACTCTCTTGGATGCTATCCAAGCAATCAATAGATATACTCTCAGTTAAGAGGATAGAAGATAATATGTTTTTGGTTTAGACAGCAGTAATTAAAGAAGTATCAATAAAATGAAACTGCAGAGAGCAGTAGGGTATGCTAATGGCTGTTTGACTGCACCAACAACTTCATCAGAATATAGAACTTTCTAGTAGATTTCAGAACCAACATTAGCAACAGATCCAATCTTCTCCGTTTCACAATCGGTACTAAAACAAAGCCAAAAAAGCCTCTCTGTTTTAATATCCCCTTCATATCCACATGAATCAAACTCTTATCCTGCAGTTCTAGCTATTGAAAAATACTTATGATATCATGACACTATCATAATTTTAGTAGAAATGCATATGCACAAGAATGATGTCCTGAGCTTTTCACCTCATATCAATTATGCAGATTTCTATTTATTTTTGCAAGGCAGATAGAGAAATGTAAATAGTAGGTATTAAAACGGAAATGGTACAGGGAAGAAAACACACACACACGCGCACACACACACACACACACACACACACACACACACACGTTCTTCCCTGTAACATTTCAGTTTTACATATATTTAATTTTTTTAATTAATGTGTGTTTCTTCCTTCCCTGTTTTCTTGAGCAATTAAGGCATATTTTGACTTAAAGAGCATGACTCCAAAAGGGAGATATAGTTACAGCACCAAAGCATAGTAGAACTATTTGAATTTTCTTGGCAACTTTGTTCAACAATAATGCATTCATCTTTAGTGGAAGCACTTCATAATATGGAACATTTCACAGGAAGTTGAATGAGTAACTCCTAAAAATAATGGAAATATTGAAGGGTTCTATCATTCTCCTAGCACTAACACTATGGTTAATATGCATTATACAAATATTCAATTTTTGTAGGTGCATTTTGAAAGAAAGAAGATGGATGAATATGTTGTGGAAAAACCCCAAGAACGAAGGACCCCCTTACATTCTTCTCAGCCCCTTTCCTCATTTGTCTTGTCTGATGCCCTGGTAGGAATATGGGTGGAGGAGGAAGTGTGCCCCTTACTCCGCTAGAATGTATGCTGCAACACTTTAAGGTTGCTTATGTCAGTCAGGACTACGGCATTAAGTGGAGCAGGCATAAACTAAGGGTCTTTTGTGATTCGGAATGGCCAGAATTCAAAGTCGGCTGGCCGGTCACAGGCACACCCTCCATGTTACAGAAGTAATAAAGGTAAGATGAGAAAATACTTCATTTCTTTTAGCATGATCACAAAATCAAAGGAACTATTAGCATAAAATGCCCAGAGTTCACATTTTTTCTACCCTGAAACTTATTAAAATTTCTAGAGACTGATCATTTATTAATTGTTTATATCATAACTATTTATGCCACTTTATGATTTATGTAAATATTGACTGAAATGATATAAAACTCTAGAGCCTTACAAAAGTCCCCATGTTAGGTGTGAAAATGTGTGGTGATTTTGCTTCCTCCTTTTTTGACACAACTCAAGGAAGACTGTAGCTTAAATGTTATTGATTAATGAACATATTATGGTACCTTCCCTTCCTCCCTCCCTTGTACAAAGAGAAACATTTCCTTTCAGATTTCAACTGATTGGATATCAATCTTCTACCTATCCTGCTGGTATAAGAAAGGAAGAAAACAACCACACATATCCTGGAAAGTATTTGGCCTAATGTCAAGAGACTGTATTTTTAAGACAAATCCTTCCCACTTTGTAGAATAAATTAGAAAACTTTAGTAAAATAACCATGTTCAGTTATAGAGTTCTAAATATGGAAAAAAAGTTCCAAAGGAAAACAGATAATCCAGCATTCATCTGGAAGTGCTTTGAATATCAGAAGGTGGGTGCTGTGCTTGAGGAACTATAAAAATGTTCAGATGATTATATATGCTAGAAAAAATGGTTGGAATTTCTTGATATAAAGAAAGTTGTAAATAGATTTGCTTAATGAATAAACTAAAAAAATGAATTGTCTAGCCACTACGGTGGTCTAATATTTTTTTAAAACTTCATTTTCTTTTTGATTTTTTTATATTATCAAATGAATGGCCCAGGATGTCTCATCAGAGGGAGAAACACATCATATCATTGATTTTACTAGAGTTCAGCGCTTATGTTCTTTTGATTTCTGTTTTAGAATTTCCTGGATCATCATTATAGTTATCAGTTGATTGCATACAATGAAGTATGTGCACTAGAAATAATCATGGGGAAAAATCACCTATTATTACCACTTCCATTTCAATTAAAATAATAAAAAAGATGGAAAGTCTACTTATCCTGCAACTGCTGGCTGCCCTTATAATATTGGAACATCAGGATTTAAAATTGTGCAGAAAGCCTTGGATAGCTGGAAAATAAGAACAATCTTAATTTTGATGAATTGTACAGTTTTCTCCACCCTCTTCATATACAGATATATTTCTGATACTATCTGCTTTGAACAGAGAATTTTGAATTGCTAACTTTTGATTATCTGGATCAATTCAGTTAAATCTCCAAGCCATCTTTCTAGAATTAAGTTAAATATGTTAACTGAAAATTTGTTTTAATATGTTTTTCAGAAGCAATTGAGCAGAAACATTATTTTTTCAAATATTAAAAATCTGGAAAGCATGAGACAATGTAATATATTTTAAAATGTCAGTCTTATACTCATGATACTTATGAAAGGAAGAATATGAACCTTCAAATTAACAAGGAAATCTTATATTGCCACACACATTTGGGTTTGCTTGACTCTGATAGAGACTGCCACCATAGCTATTTAACAGAGGAAGTAAATTAAGGTCAGTTAAACTGCCTTTAAATGGCATTTTGAGAGTTTTTTGCAATAATTTAATGCACATAATATAGTACTAATATTATACTGTTGTATAGAGATGAGGAAAATAGGAGAAGATGCATAAAAAAGCACTGCTGGGAGGGCAATGAATTTTTTAAAAAATTCATGCTTGAATGAAGATGGAAATCTTACTTTAGTTTACATGCTTTCTGGACAACTAAACAGAAAAGCAAGAGAAAGGAAAATTGGGGCTAAAGTCAGAGAGATAAAACAATGACTGCTACAATGCAAAACTATTTTGTCTTTATGGTAACGTTCAGAAGACGTGGAGAGGGAAAAGATTCTTTTCCAGCCTTTTCCAGCCTGAAGCCTTTCAGATCCATTAGATTATAAGGTTCATAATTCTCAGGTCATAATGTGTTGAATTTATATTGACATTACGAGGTTGGGATCTTTGGAGTTGAATTGCAACCCATGAATCTGGTTGTGTTGTGGCCTGTCAGCCACTGGCCCTCCAGCAGCCAAATCAGATGAGGAGGCAGAGTGGGAGTTGGGGCCAGTATCAAGGCAATCTGAGAGCTCTGAAAGGGAAGAGGGAATGGAACTGGCAGAGATAGAGGCAGATGCAGAGTCTATCCATTAGCCCCAGATGAAGAGTCAACAGTCCCCAGGTTCAGAGTGGCTGATGATGAAGAGGCTGAACAGCTGGGTCCCATGCCTGATATGCGGTTGCACAGAAGGCAGCGGAGAGGAGAGCAGTAGGATTCTATGGGCTGGTCCTCGGGATGGAAGAGCCACTGCTGCTAACTAAGCCCCTCCCTAGCTCTGGGGATAAAAGGCAGAAGACTGTAATTAATAGATGAGGCAGAGGACTATTTGCCTCCCTGTTAGTCAGCCACTGAGAGTCTGAACTTCTGAATCCTGTCTGGAACTGTATCGGAATTCTTTCTTGGAATCTGTGGCACCGTCATAGCATGTGAGTGTGTGTTTGTGTATGTGTGTCTCCAGTGCTGGAAAAAGAACAGGTGCATTTCCAGGACGTTCATTACGAATGTGGTGAGGGAGAGAGACTCCTGGTGTTTTAGAGCCATTTCAAGGAAAGGGAGCAAGTTTCGCTTTCCACAGGCACTTAGAGACTTCATTAGCCTGCTGAGAGAGACTCTTTGCTGAGGTTGCTAGCATTCCTAATAAAGGGAATGTTTAGTTAAAAAACCGCATGCTTGTCATGTTTGGGAACCAGGTCAGAACAGGTTGGGTAACAGTACTTTAGCAGGTGTCAGAGAGAGGGAATAAGAAATTCTCCCTCCAGCACACACATGCATTTTTTTCTATATTGGAGTAATGTACATTGATAGGGTTTTCAGGTAAAAAGGTTTTGCTTATTTCGGTGTGATGTTAGTCATACATGCAACCATACACTCATTTCTATATAGAGCTTATTAACTGTCTTGCACCATTCATCTCTGATTGACACTGATGTCCTCATGAAATCTTTTATGTATTGAATTCTGAAGCTTCAGTACTTCTCCTTCTTGGGTTTGCTTTTGTACTACAGAATGCGGGTGAGGGGGAGGAACATTGGAAAATAATTCTTTCCTGAGAGAGAGAAAGAGGGGGGAGAAAGAGAAAGGGAGCGAAAGAGAAAGAGAGAAAAAGAGAGAGGGAGGGAAAGAGAGAGAGAAAGAGGAGGGAGAAAGAGAGGGGGGAGAAAGAGAGAGGGAGGGAGAGAGAGAAAGAGGGGGGAGAAAGCAAGAGGGAGGGAAAAAACAATAAAAAAAGGAAAATAATTCTTTCCTGACCGCCTTGTTATTACAACATCTTGATCATACTCTCTGTGTGACTTTTGGTCTTGTCTTACCATTCAGAAATCTTTTCCATCTGATCTCTTTTTTCTGAATGGCTTCCTCTTTATGGGTGCAGATTCAGCTTTCAACTGGACTTACACATTATGTCCAATCTACACAACACAAAAGCAAAACAAATAATCTCTATCAACCTACTCAATTGCCCAATATAGCTGCCCTTTATGTATTTTCATCAAAAAAGCAGATGTGCCTGCTTTCAATTAGGGAGAAAGCTTCTAGGTGACTACGTGACAGCTTGCAAAGTGCTGGATAATAGACAAAATCCTATCCTTGAGGCCAATTTATATCTCAATTGACAATTGTACATACAATCTTCTGTAATTCTACAAATGCCAACTTCATTATGAAAATAAAAAGTCTTGAACTTGGAATAACTCAGTTTGTATTTGACTGTACACAATCATTACAATGAAAGTTACTAGATCCCTATATTTTTATGTACAGAGCTAAAAGCTTTAATGCATTAGTATGATTCAAAGTACAGTTTATTAATTCAAAATTAACCATCCCACTACTAAATTCATTTAATTGTAAAACTGATATAAACAATGAAAAAAAAGAATTTGACTAAGAATAATGATTATTCCATTCTGCCAGAGGAGGTGGTGGAGGTGGAAATCCTTTCCCTGCAGATCATTAAAAATAAGGTAAGTGAATTAATTATTCAAGAAAATTACTAATAAACAGAAGTATAGATATTTGGGGATATAAGGCCTTACTATAAATGATCACCAAAAAGTATTTTAAACTTGATTCAAGTTGACATAATAAAGAATATTCCATATTTCAATATTTGATAAAAATATTAAAGTTGTTGAATTGAGTTGTTTTCAGTAATTGTAGCTAACAAAAACATTTATTAATTCACAGAAGTTAATACATCAGACTTAATAAAACCTGGTACAGCATAACTTCCTGTTTTGTCTGGCAAGGGTAAATTTACTTCTCCATCCAAAACCAGGTAAGTGAGTGTGTTACTTATACATAGAAATAAGGCATTTTGGATTTCTTTTAAAATAAGGTAGCACTTTTGCAGTAAGAGCTAAAATCAATATTACATAAATTAAGAGGACACAGTCATATTTTTTGAATCAAACAGCAAATGATGAAATGACTCAGAAGATGAAAGCAAAGCTCAGTAGCCATTATTCTATGCCAACATGATCTCTCTTCAAAGCAACAATATAGTAAAGTGAAAAGCCTCAATTGAAATAAATTAGAAGCTGTAACTTTTCTGAAACATCCAGATGCACCAAAATTTTACAGAACATTTTCTAATTGTTCAATATTTATGTATTTTACTTTATAAATTATAAACAAATAAAATACCAGTAAAACTTTCCCAGATAAAGCTATGGCACAATCAGAACTTTCCTAAATCTTTCAGAAAAAAATGTTTTTGAATGATTAAGATAGGATTGCACTTCTTAAAATGTGCCTACATGACAAATTTGAATTTTACCATATTAATGGATTATTATTTTATGTAAATATTGTTACATTTCATAACTGTGTTTATTTGTGTATTAATTCTGTAGCACTTTAGAACACTAGTTGATAGATCTACTGTGTCAAAAGCAAAATAAATGCAGTTGATATATCTACAATTGTTTTGCACCTGTGAATCACTTTAGGCTGAATTCTGACCCTGGGAGTCAAATCTTATTATAAGACTATATCACTATTTCAAATCTCAATGGCCCCAATGGTTTGGAAGTCACTTCAGCAGGTCACAAAACAATTTCTGAGAAATCCTCACAGGTCTGTTATTTGCTGCTCTTGAGAATTTCCATACTAATGGCAGTAATTATTTACCACAGTACCAGGAATAAAGCAAAGCTGTTTCCTTTTATTAGACAGATGGGTTGTCCGACATAACCAGAATTTTATTCTCTATCAAGTCTTATGAGACAACAACTGATTTATCAACAGGTTAAACCATATTTTTAATAATTAGACTGAAGAATTTGAGATTAGTGTTCAGAATCCATGGACCTTCATAAAATCATTGGAGGATAATTAACCTTTTTTTCTTTTACTTAATCAGAGAGAAAAAAGACAGATTTCCTCTCTCTACCTCACAATATTAAGGACAAATTAGGGTGCACGAAGTCCAGGCACACCATTGTGCCTAGAGTATTACTTTTGAGGTCTGCTATTCTCCAGACTATATATTTTTTATTTTAAAAAAATAAGAACCAAATTAAAAAGGAAGTTGGCATAATATAAAACAAAGCTTCACTTTCTATCATCATTTTTATTTATAGCATTCTTTTGTTGTTTGTATAATCCTCAGGAATCTTGAGAAAATACAAACAAAGACTAGACAGAATGTAGTGCTTTTTAGTTATGTGCCCTCCTACATAGACAAATAAGAGAGTGGGAATAATAAAGAACATACTGAAGTGGCCTGACGAAGTGATGATAACTAATCCATGTTATTAAGTATTATTATTTTTTAAATGAATCAAGTATTAGGAAAAATGAATAAGGATTTGTATGATGGGCATTTTCAGTTATATAAATAACTTAAGATTACAAAATGAAACAATTTATTCTTATTAACAGAAAATCCCTAATTAAATCAAATTCAATCAGTTTTTTAATCTGCCCCTTTTTTGATAGTTGAACAATTGCAGATATCTCAGAGAAGGAGAGCCACATTGCAATGTCACAATGTGCGGTATCAATACTCCGAGACTGCCGTTGACACTTTTGACGCTGGATGGTCCATTGAGACCTAAACCGTCCCATAGACACAGTGATCAGTTAGACAAAGCTTTGCTGGTCTCAGGGACATCGCAAAGTCCCTGATCGCCCCAAGGGTAAAGCCAGCGGTAAACAGGCAGCCCCCAGGCTGATGAAATTGGGATGCTCTGGAAGGAAGGAAGTGAAAAGAGAAAGTGAGTCCATCTGGTGAGGTATTTTTTCTATTTTGCTGAAGACTGTCCAAAGAAATGTTTCTTTAAAGCCAAATTAGATCCTTAAGCAAAAAAATTGAGCAGCAAAAATAACCCTAATTAGATTGCTGGGCAAAGTTTTTTTCTTTGTAACTATTCTTTGTGGATTGAAGTGCTCGCAACGTTTTTCATTTCTCTTAATGTGAACGGATTGATTTTTTTCTTCTGTTTTTTCTTGCTTTATTTTTTGACTTCTGGATTAAAACCTTCCTTCTTATTTTAACAATTCTTCCTATTACTTGTTATTAAATCTCAATAAAGAAATCTAATGAACTTTGTTTCCTATAAGCCAGAGATAAATATTAGAAGGTGAAAAATTAGCACACTGCCACTCGGAGGTCAGAGGCTGGGGTTTTTGAAACATCGTATCTCTTTTCTTTCTTTCTTTGACTTCACTAACTCTGTAGCTGAAGGGTTTGCAACTTGTTTACAGAAACTGATAAAGAACCAAGGGCACGAATTATTTTCACAGGTGCCTCTAGAACTATTTTGGTAGGAGAAAGAAAGGGGGGGAACAAAACCCTTCTCCTTTGAGGAGCATAAAATAACTTGTGTTCAAGTCAATCTAAAATAAAAAATAAAAAAGGCCTGGAAGGCTAGAGTGGCAGTTGCTATTAGATTTTTTTTCTTTTTCTTTCTTTCTTCTGTTTTGGAAACATGGATCAATATTCAGATGAGGAAACCTTAAAATTCCAAAATATCTTGGCTGGAATTCAAAATCTATTGGAAGGATATGGGAGAATTGAGAAGAAGTTGGAAAGACTAGTCTTCCTCACAGCAAAAGATGATGGGATTGGAACCCCAAAAATTAAAGGGGAGAATGAAGATCTAGAAGATAAACATAAGCCAATAGATGAATGTACTAATGGAGCAAATGTGGGTGAAAGTGGAAAGAAGCGAATACGGAAAAGGGAATTTGATGAATTGGAGCTCTACCCCAGATTCCAGGACACAGAAGAAAAAAATACTAACGATGATAGACATAAGAAGAGAAATTTTTTCAGAAGCAAGATTGACAAGCTAATTTTAGTAGCAACTGGTGGGCAACGAGATTATCTGAGAGACACTTCAAGCAACAAAGTGAGGAGAGAAATCTATAAAAACCTTATAAAGGAGATAAAAAGAAGACTGACACCACAATTGGCAAGAGAGGTTGAAAATGAAAGTTGATAATAAAAAATTAGTTGATTTTGGTGATTAATAAGTAGGAATTTTGTAACTCTTAGATTGTTTTAGATTGTTATCAAATGTTTATTCGCTAACAATTAATTAACCATAATAATAATAATGAAATGATAATGGATACAGCATAATTATATATACATTGGCAATCTAGTAAAAGAAATTTGGATATAAATTGTAAATTGTGACTTGGGAAAAAGACCTATAAATTTTATTAACAAATTTTTATTTAGATCTTGTTATAAAGGTGTCAGGTTTTTTTTGAGGGGGGGGCTCTTATGAGAGGAGATGGGGCATAAATAGTAAATGATTTTTAGCCAATTATAAGAACAACAATGAAATGTCAATGAACATTGTTTAACAATATATACATGCTATGGTATTGGCAAAAGTAACTTGGATATAAACAGTGAGTTGGAAAAAAAAGGGGGGAAGGTTTAGAAACTTTATTAATTGACTTTTATTTAAAAGATGTTATAAAGGTGTAATGTTATTGGAGGGTTTTTTGAAATATTTGTTCAGACTTTGCTTCAGGGAGTTTCAAAATATCTTGTCTTGAATGGATTGCCAAATCTGCATTTCTAAAATCTGCCTCCCCAGTCTCTGCTTGGGGACAGGGAGACTGGGGCTGCTTCCTGCCTCTAAAAAAACATGTTTCTCGATTTTTCATTTAGGGAAATATAATATTCCGCCTTTTTAATAATTCTCAAAATATTTCATTCTTCTAGGAGGGGGGATGACTTTCTACAATTTTGTAAAAAAATCATAGTATAATTTTCAGTCTAAAACCAAATATTTTCATCTGGAACTAATACTAAGAAAAGGCTTCAATAAAAAATATGTTCAGCAATAATTTTAATTTGTGTCTTTCTTGGTAGTTTTGTAAAATTTAAAAGGAATAAGCAGTAAAACAAAAGAAAGCCTAGTAGTCAAAAGCTATAGGAATACTATAGATAACTTTTGTCCATTCATTATTTTAGCAAACATACTATATATAGTAGGGTTAGCTCTATATTTTATTCAGATAATTTCTTCTATTAGGCCTGTATGGATATTATCCCTAAAATCAGAAAACTTTATTGAATTTACTATTATAAGAAAAAAATTTTTAAAAAATGTAGGTTAATTAATGTTAAACTTTTAATACAATAATGTTAATAGCTCATAAAGATGCTCAAGATCATAAGAAACATGTTCTGAATAAAAAACATGGTAATTTCCTATATTTTCTGTCTTTTATGTCTTTAATCAGAGGTGGTATTCAGCACATTCTGACCAGTTCTGGAGATCTGGTAGTGGAAACTTCGAGTAGTTCGGAGAACTAGTAAATACCATTTCTGACTGACCCCGTTTATTCTCTGCTTCCGGAGTCCCAAATGATTGGGAGGGAATGGAGATTTTGCAGCAAACTTCCCCTGGAGTTGGGAGGGAATGGAGATTTTACAGTATTCTTCCCCTGACATGCCCACAAAGCCACACCTACTGCCACACCATGCCCACCAAGCCACGCCCACAGAACTGGTAATTAAAAAAAAATTGAATCCCACCACTACTCTTAATATTAATTCCACTTTACTCAATTTCTGCCTTAACACATTTACAACATTTCAAAAAGCTTCCTTAATCTAATGGGCTCTAATCAATGCTTATTTGCAGGTGCTTAAATATCTCTCATGGGTTTCAGATGATTAACATTAATTTATATGAGAAATGTCACCTGGGGAAAATTATAATTTAGAGGTTGAAAATTTTCATTAAGAAATTTAGGAGTGAGATTCTTAATAAAGTCATAAATAACCAATTGCCTAAATTATATTATAGTGGATAAGGAAACAATTGCTGGATGGATTTTCACTGAATTTTTGCCAATATAAAATAGTTCAAATTGTAAATATACTATTAAGGATATAATAAAAAATGATATCTAGTTTTCATGAAAGCCCACTATTTAAAGGGTCTGCCAGATGGAACATGAGCCAATATGTCTTTCTATCTAAACAACCCAATACTTTTAACTTCAGGCATATAACAGAAAATATGTATGTATGTATGTATGTATGTATGTATGTATGTATGTATGTGTGTGTGTATATATATATATATATATATATATATATATATATATATGTATGTATGTATGTATGTATGCATGCATGCATGCATGCATGTATCCGTATGCTGATAACGGATAAGAGCCTGTGGCCTAATGGCTAAGATGTCTGCCTAGTATGTAATATAGCCCAGGTTCAAATCCCAGTAAGAGTATGGCTAGCTGATGAGAGCTAAATAGCTTGAAATGGATCTATACTAGTCTCCCTTTATTTATTTATCAGCACAAATAAACACACACACACACACACACACACACACACACACACACACACACACACACATATATATATATATATATATATATATATATATATATATATATATATATATATATCACTAATAATATTTGTTTTATTAAATTACACAGAAGAGGTCTGTATGAATATACACAAAACATTCTATGATATAATATAAAATGTCATAAAACATTTTATGTGCTGATCTTTCATTGGCTTTTTATTGTTTATTTTTAAGGCAAGTACATCTCTGATTGCATCCCAATTTTTCCAGTGAAAGGAGATTAGAAGCTCTGTTATTATTTATTTATTTATTTATTTATTTATTTATTTATTTATTTATTTATTTATTTATTTATTTATTTATTTAATATGCCACACATCCCACTTAGAAGTAACTCTAGGGAGCTTACAACCAAATAAAAGCAACCGGCAAAATATTAAATAATAAACATTAGCCTTTAAAATTGACTTAAAAATTAACAAAGAAGATAAGGAAGGCAGAAAGATGCATGTGACAATCCAGGTCAATTGGCAGAGCCAGCTTTTCAGATCCTTTCAGAAGACCAAAAGGTTGAGGCAGGTCTCACCTCAGGAGGCATGATGTTCCCGTGGGCAAGAGTAATGGGAGAAAAGACTCTTCTCCCAAACCTCGCCTAACAGAATTCTTTCATTGATAACATCCACAAAATGTGCCTTTTGCCAATGCAAGCCAAATGGGCCAATCACATTAGGATGATATGGTTACTAAGATAACCTGGACATAAATAAGTTTAAAGATAATAATAAATACCTTGAATTATACAAAGAACCAAACTGGCAACCAGTATAGTTCGTGCAACAATGCTGTAACATGGGCCACAGTAGGGGCCCCAGGAACTGTTCACAAGGTTGCATTCTGTGGCTGTTGTAGTTTTTGAATACTGTTCAAGGATAGCCCTATGTAGGGTACATTGCAATAGTTGAAACATAAGATGACCAGGACCTGAGTGACTGAGTATAGAGACACATCATCATGGAACTGGCACACAACACAAAGTTCTGCAAAGACTCTCCTAGCCATGAGTACCACCTGCTCTTTAAGCAGGAGTTTGAGAATTGAGGAGAACCCCAAATAGTGCACTGAATCTAATTCTGACCTCCTAAGGAACACTGAACAAGTAACATTCACTGAGTTTTCTTTTAAGCCATTTTATGGCAAACAAAGCAATTATGGAACATATTTTCTGGAAGGAGTTATCAGCTAGAATGCATGCATGGCTGGGACACAGAAATTTCAAGGAATAAAAAAAAAAAGAACAGTAACTGAATGAACAATAATTTATTGGATAAATTATTGATAGAGAATTAGGAAGCTGAAGGAAGAGGTGATAGGGATAAAATTGCTAAGAGAAAAAGCAACTGAAAAATGAAAATAGAGCAAAAAACCAAGAAAGAGCTCTTGGTGCTTAAAATGTGATTTCTTCTTCTCCCTCAGGTTCTGTTACTATAGTTCACAGCTTGAAAGCAATTAAAGTTCCACAAGCAAATGCAAGCATGTGAATTGTGTCAGCTAAATAACTATGCTTGACATGCTTTTTTGTACACAATTGTAAATATCTCTAGGGAAAACAAAAGTTACACTATATGTTCAGTCGATCTTTTAGAGAGACAAAAAAAAACATCTTGGACTCAACTAAAAAGTACAGGATTATTTTAGTCAATGAAATGCATATATAAATAAGACACTGACATAACTAATTTTAAAAACCACATGACATCTACAGAAGTGGCCCAAAGGAAACTCAGTAAACCCCCTAATCCTGGGAGACAGATTTGGGAATAGCAAGAGTTACAATTCACACACCCAATTTAATTCATATGCTAATATAGCCACAAAAGGCAGGGAAAGGGATAGAAACACACTCATATTCAGAGCATAGGCATGTCTTCTGCATTGACAAGCATTGCCATAGGAACAGGATCGCAAGCAGTTATTCTTGCTTTGTATGCATTGATTTCAATGAATTGCAGAAACCCAGGTATACAGAACTCTACGTAGGAGAGGAATGTTAGTAGCCATAGGATTTATGTTGAACATCCATATAAACAGGCACGTATGCTAAAATATCCTAAAATTAAGAGGATAAACTTAATTATTTATTGTGTGAATTAGGGTAGACCTGTGATGGCGAACCTATGGCATGCGTGCCAGAGGGCGCTCTTTCTGTGGGCATGTGCGTCATTGCCAGCTGGTCTTCTGTGGTCCATCGCATGCATGAGCACCAGACAGCTAGTCTAGAATCCATGCACACTGGCCAGCTGCTCTCTTCTGGGATCTGATGCTGTGGTGCATGCAGGCTCCGGTTTTGGCACTTGGTACTGAAAAGGTTAACCATCACTGGGGTAGATCATCTACTAGAAAATTTCTCAGGGAAGTGATCTGATATATAGTCAAGTTTCTCTGAAGCAGTAGAATTTATCTTCAATAAAATTCTACAGGAATGTCACGGCTTTTGGTTTGAAAGGAAGTATTTCTAGAATTTGATTGCAGACCTCCTTAATAGCATCTAGAAATATCAATTCTCAGGCTTAATATACTTCTGATGAGTTGAGGATGTAAGAAATGTTTCTAACTTCTCCTACCCAAAAAAGAAAAAAATGGGGGAGGGAAGCTGGGAGTGCCAGAAGCTGCTTCCTCAGAACATATGCCATCTCAGAAATTTCTACTGTCCTTCTGACTTCTGCCTTCTGCTTTTCAGAAATGGTTCCCTTTTGGAATCTAAATTAACTATCTCTACATAATAATACCTCTTCAAACATTTTCAAGGATATAGTGAAAATTCAACATGTTCATGGATATTATTACAGCATTTTATTAAAAATCATATTGAAAAAATATATCTCATTAGGTAGGACTTGTGGACTGAATTAACAGCACTTAACACTAGCACTCAGGTTTATATACTGCCCAATAGTGCTTTACAGCACTCTCTGGCTGGTTTGCAATGTCATCATATTGCTCCCAACAATCCTGATCTTCACTTTACCCACCTTGAAAGGATGGAAGGCTGTCAACTTTGAGCCAGTCAAAATTGAAAGAATCAAACTCCTAGCAGTGTGAACAGAGTTAGCCTGCAATACTGCATTCTAATGACTGCACCTCCATAGTTAAACCTTTTTAACCTTTAGACTTCTCCAAATATATCCATAATGGATGGAACTGAATGGGATAGAGATTTATAAAGAGGTGAAATTCATATTCATAATATCCTTAAAACTCAAAATCCTTTGTAAAATTAGGTTAATGTTCTCATTTCAGGGACAGAGGGAAGTGATGGTTAAGGATAAATTATATACTTTAGGCCTCTGCAAAACCTCAAGCACCAATTTCAGCTATTTTTAGTTAATGTAATGTAATGTAATGTCTTGTATTGAAGCTGAAGTGAATCTACCTGGATTCTACAACTGCTGCCAGTTTATTTTCTGTATGAGATTAACAGAATATTTTAGATCTTAAATCATCCCAGTATATAATATGTGCAAATATAAATTGATGCTTTCAACTAAAAATATTGTTTTGCATTCAGTGGTAGCAATCAATGATTGAGCCATTTGGATGCAATTGGTTGGACTGCTCCCATCCCATCTTGTATCATTTTATTATTACATGAGTCTTTTAGAGAACATTTTTGTTTTCAATTCTTTCATAATTGTGGAAAGTAAACATTTGGATGAATAAAATCTGCTAGTTTCCAAGGAAATTAGTGCATCAATTCCCAACTGTTTAGTACCTTGTCTCTATTAAGTTTTCAACAACATAAATTATTACGCTACTTTGAAACAATTAAAAAAAACATTTATTCTAGTTTTTTGTCATTATTTACACCAAAAAACTCCTAATGAGAAGAAATGCTTCTGATTGTAAGAATTTTAAGTGAAAATATTTTGAGATATAATCTGAAAACAGGATGAAATTTATCCATGATAACCTTAGTAACCATTAAATTGAACCTGAATGCACAGTCTTTTATTTGGAGCTAGAAAAGCAACCGGGATTGTCTGCTGTGAGCTTGTGAAGGCTCTCAGGATTTTGATCAAAGACAACAGACACTGCTTGGTGATTTCCCCTCCCTCTCTTTTTATTCTTCCAACAAAGTAGCACATGTCTTCAGTTTCTATTCTAGGCAGCATTCTTTCTTCCCTACTTCTCTTGCCTCTGGGCACAGGTAACAGCAGCAATAAAGCAATCAACAACAGCTTGATTTAGAAGGGACTGACAGGCATTTCAAGGTGAGTTCTGTCTCTACTGGTGAAATCTTCCTGTCTCTAGTAAAATTGCTTTGTTGTGTATGTAGTATAGCGTATTAGTGAAATATGAGTTTTGTTATGTATTTAATCTTATAAAAATATAGTCCTATACTTTTTCTACTTTTTGAGATTAATAAACTGTGCACTTTTCTTTTTCTTTCACGTTTCCAAGAAAACCATCTTCAAAGGATACTATGTTTTATGATGTTATCTTCTTCCTTCAGTAGGTCTTTGGACTCTACCCACTTCCAATCACTTCAACGTTTTGGCCCAGGAAGCAACAAATCTACCAGAGCCAACTTTGCCTAGATCTATCTAGGTTTGCAAGCTGTTACCCCTTATAAAGTTGCAGCTTGAAAGAATATGTTAGGCTGGATACATACAGTATATTAAAGAATGCTAGATAGACATTAGCAACAATCAACTGTCAGATTTCCTTGAAAATCAGCTTTCTACACTCTCAATATCTTGAAAGGGTTTTTCCCCCCAATATTTGAATATGAAGCATGGGATAATTTGGATCCCATGTTTTCTTCTAATTTGGATTCCATGTCTTCTTCTAAGAACATATTCCCCAAGAGGTAGAGAAAGGGACAATGAGTTACAACTAGTAAAAAAAATGAAACAAAGGCAGAGGTCATTACTGGAT
Source organism: Thamnophis elegans (assembly GCF_009769535.1). Taxonomy (NCBI): domain Eukaryota; kingdom Metazoa; phylum Chordata; class Lepidosauria; order Squamata; family Natricidae; genus Thamnophis; species Thamnophis elegans. Next base: position 40,934,252 of record NC_045546.1, read on the forward strand.
TCCTCACAGACCACTTTTCAGAAAATAATAATGACAAGACTCTTACTTACCCAGCAGCATCTGTAGGGAATATGGTTTGCATCTCTCACCTTAAAGGACATTTCTAGATGAGAAACAGTGAACTATTTGGAGAAAATATTTTAGGAGTTTTTGTTAGTAGACAAGGGGAAACAAAATAATCCTATGATATTTCTTAAAGGAAGTTTCATAGAAAAATATAGGTCAGCAAAGTGATTTTTCTTTTGGGGAAGTGAATGAGTTGAAAATAAGCAGAGGACTAAAAACTGCAAGCAACAATGGAAGGATTCTTGAATGCATGTTGTATCCATATCATATTGTTTTAATTCTCACCTTGCCTTGGTGGTGGTACATCTTTCAGTGTCTTTCATATCTGAATAGAAAGTTACTGAAGACTGGTAAAGGATGTAATGGATACAGTTAAAATGCAAAGTAAACTATGTTGTCTCATGCTTCAAGTAAGCTGTGATTCTGTGTGGGCTGAAGTCTTATGCATATGTCAAACTATGCTTAATCCTAATCTACATTTTCATACATTCCATTCATCAAAATAGTACCAAGCTGAAATTTGATGATACAATTAGAGGCTCATGCAGGAAGCTTTGTTGGGTTATAAAGCAAAATACTACAAGAATATTTTTCCTGAGACACAAGATAGAAAGGTTACCAATCCCTTTCCCTGCCCCAGTTTTGTGTCATCCACAAATTTGATGAACTCCCCTTCAATCCCCTCATCTAGGTTATTTATGAAAATGCTGAAGAGTACTGGGCCCAAGACAGAACCTTGAGGTATCTCATTGCATGCTTTCCCTCAAGCATATGTAATTCATTGAAGATTACACATTCAGTGCACTTGGTCCAGTCACTGCAAATCCATGTGATTTGATTTGATTTGATTAATAATTTATAGCCGCCCAATCCCGAAGGACTCCGGCGGCTTACAGAAAATAAATTTTAAAAAAGTGAAGAGTTAAAAGAAACGGAGGAAACAAATTAAAAGATAAACCACATCATGCACTCAATCTAATCGGGGCTGGACCTCAGTCAGGAGGTCAACAGCCCAGGGCCTGCCGGAATAGCCAGGTTTTGACAGCCTTTCGGAAGGCTATGACAGGGGGTAGGGTCCAGATCTCTGGGGATAGTTCATTCCATATGGTTGGAGCGGCTACAGAGAAGGCCCTCCCCCGGGGAGCTGCCAGCCGACATTGTCTGGCTTACGGCACCTGGAGAAGGCCCACCCTGTGCGATCTTATTGGCTGTTGGGAGGTATGCGCAGAAGACGGTCCTCGCAGATATCTGGGTCCTAGACATGTAGGGCTTTAAAGGTAATGACCAGCACTTGAATCACGCTCAGAGACTGATAGGGAGCCAGTGAAGCTCGCGGAGGATAGGTGTAATGTGGGTGTATCTTGGAACACCCAGTATCGCTCGCGCGGCTGCATTCTGGACTAGTTGTAGTCTCTGAACACTCTTCAGGGGCACCCATGTAGAGCGCATTACAGTAGTCAAGTCTTGAGGTAACGAGGGTGTGAGTGACCATTTGAAGTGCCTCCAGATCCAAATAGGGCCACAACTGAGCACCAGGCGAACATGGGCAAAAGCCCCCCTGGTCACAGCCGATAGGTGATGTTCTAATGTCAACTGTGGATCCAGGAGGACCCCCAAGTTGCAGACCCTCTCTGAGGGGTGTAAATTTTCACCCCCAGGTTTAGAGATGAACTATCTGGCTGTCCTTGGTGGGCAACATCCACAGCCATTCGGTCTTGTCAGGATTGAGAGCAAGTTTGTTCACTTCCCATCCAGACCCTGACAGCTTCCAGGCACTGGCACATCACTTCCACCGCTACACTGAGCTGGCATGGGGCAGAGAGATACAACTTGTATCATCCGCATATGTGATGGTATTTAATCCCATGCCGCGAATGATCTCAACCCAGTGGCTTCATGTAGATATGAAGGGGGGGCAAGACCAACCCCTGCGGCACCCCATATTTAAGGGGCCTAGGAGTCGACCTCTGCCTTCTAACCACAACGACTGAGACCTGTCAGAGAGGTAAGAGGAGAACCACCGTAGAACGGGCATCCCACTCCCACCTCCTCCAGCCGTCGCAGAAGGATAACCATGGTCGATGGTATCGAAGACCACTGAAGAGGTCAAGGTAGCACTAGGATAGAGGAAGTCCTCTATCCCTGGCCCACCAGAGATCATCGGTCAGTGCGACCAAGGCGGTTTGGTGTATCCAGGCCTGAAATCAGACTGAAAAGGGTCGAGATAATCTGCTTCATCCAAGGTCCGTCGGAGTTGAAGGGGCCCCCACCTTCTCAACAACCTTCCCTAAAAAGGGAGGTTGGAGACCGGACGATAGTTTTTAAGAATAGCTTGGGTCCAGAGAAGGCTTCTTGAGGAGGGGTCTTACCACCGCTGTCCTTCAGAGGTTGCCGTAAAAGATCCGCACCTCTGAACATATGTCTATTCCATATTGTTTTCTATCTTACAAAAAAGGTTTTGGCCTATTTTAATCAAAATGCCTTATTGAAGTCTAAATATTCTATAATCACAGAATTTCCTTGGTCCACTAATGTAGTCACTTTATCAAATCAATCAAGTCAATGTTGGCATCACCTATTTTTAACAAATTGATATTGGCTTCTGGTAATCACTTATTCTTTCTAGTTGGTGACAAATCTGTTGCTTATGATTATCTTTTCCAGGATTTTCCCAGGTATTGATGTCAAATTGATTGGTCTGTAGTTTCCTGGCTCTTATTTTTTCCACTTTTTGAAGATTACAACTATATCAGCTCTTTTCCAGTCCTCTGGCAGTTCCTTAGTGGAACGATTTCACCTAGTGGTTTAGAGCACATCAGCCACCTCCTTCAGTACCCTGGGATGTAAACTTTCTGATCCAGGAGATTTGAATTCATCCAAAACAGATAGTATTTGCTTATCAAATCCTTGTTTATCTTGACATGCATTCCTGTTCTGTGTTCCATTGCTTTTGCATCAAGACAGATGCAAAGAAGGAATTAAGCACTTCTACTTTTTCCCTGCTTCCTGACACCTTCTTGCTAATTTTCCCATTAGTGGGCTGAGGAGTTCCTTGTTTTTTCTCCTTATGCATTGACCAATTTTTGTTATATTTGGTATTTGGAATGTAATTTCCTTCCTTCCATTGCATTTTTGTATATAAACTTTCAGATAATCATAGTTTTGTAGAGAAAAACTTATTTCCATATTCAGTATTTATTTTATCTTCTCCTGTGATTTTTAAAGATGATAACCTAAAACCTTCCACAAATTTCAACAAATTAAACCTTTTCAAATAGTATATGTTGTGTCTTACAGACAGGAAGTTCCTTTTGCAATTGAACAAACCTCTCTCTCTAGCTTTTATATTCTCAATTTTGGGATTTTTTTTTTCATGAACAGCTGAACATAAACTAATTGGCACAGATGCAACTAATTCATTAATTAAAATGTTGCAACTCAGCCTTTCTCCACCTTCTGTTCTATACATATGTTACACATATATATCTTCAATGTTGCTCTTGTAACTGGCGAATTACAAAAGTTAAAGTCTAATAGGTTTGAAGGACAACAATTTACATAAGGTTCTCCTAATTAACTATCTGGCAAAAGTCTTAATTATATCATTTAAAGGAGAACCCTTTAAAACATGAGCTAGTGTTTTTTAGCAATTAATAAAATTCCATTTAAAAGAAACTGTTCTCATCTTTTGTAAAAATATATCCTCCAGTAAAACTTATTCCTATTTCCTTATGAAGATTTTTGAGTTTACAAAAAAACACCATTGAATACTTCAATAAAAAGGCATACATTTTAGATGCTCTATTATTACCTCTTTGTTGTGCATTTTTTAATAGCTGTAGCAATAATATATAGACTTATATACCACTATGTGGTTCTTTACAGCACTCTCTGAGCAGCTTGCAATATCAATATATTGCCACCAACAATCTGAGTCCTCATTTTACCTACCTCAGAAGAATGAAAGGCTGAGTCAACCTTGAGCCAGTTGGGATCAGACCAGACTGGAGCAGAATGCAATACTGCTTTCTAACCACTGTATCACTAGGGCATGGCTTCAATTTTTTTACATGTGTATTATTTATGTGATTATGAATGAGAAGTACTTTTAAAAAAATTGTGTACTTTGTTTATTTTATCTATCTCTGATTTAAATAGATAAATGGATCATCTAAAAGATGCTATTTTAGGATTCAAGCAAGCAGATTAAATATGCCAGCATAGTGGTATATACCAGCATTTCCTAAAATATTAATAATCAATTAGGCTTTTTGACAGGTTTGTTATCATTCTATATATTTCCCTCCATATTTTCTTCTTTCCATATAGTTTCATGATTTTAGGAACCCTCGTGTTTCTTTGAGTGGAGGACGCTCAACTGCATGCTAAGTAATTAATATACAATGCAGTTTCAAATGTTGGGAAAACTTTATGAAACAAGCAAAATGTCAAGAACTGGGGAAAAATGAAACAAATCTATTTCAGAAGCCTTCAACTTCATAATAGGCAATGTCTAACTTTCAGATTGTCAAAGCCATTTCTTTTATTGCCCATAATCTGGTTCACTGGCAGGAATGCATAAATCAACTTCATGTCTTGGGCTGTGGACACAATTTTGTTTCTTGTTTCTCGTGTACAACCCAGCTATTTCTTGTCCTGCCAGATTTCTCTTCAAGTTCTAAAGGGAATAACTGTTATGTTCTAGTTCTATATAAAAGCAACTATACAACTCAGTAAAACGAACCAGTCATCAATAAAAGTTATATTTAAAAAGTACATATATATATATATATATCCCTAGTATACACATACATACACATTACACATACGAACACATCCCTAGTAGTAGTAGTCTGGATATAGATTGTGTAACAAAAATTCCCATTGATAAAAATGTTACCAGGATTTTAAAACCTCCAGTAGGTTACTGAAAAATTGCAAACAGTTTATGACATTCTTGGAAATGCCTCGTTCTCTTTGAAAAGCATGTGTGTATGAGTAGAGATTTATTATCATAATAGAAAAGAATGCATGGCAGCAAATCAAGTCAAATTAATTGGATTGATAGTAAATGTTGGCAATTCTATACCTAGTCTTGATTTATATTTCCTTACAAACCACAAAAATACAAAACTATACTATACTTTGCCTGAACCAGTGCAAATCAGTAAGACTCCACACTGGTTGAGATATATGTAAGTTTTATTTGTTGTATTTTTGCTTTAATATTACCAACAGCAAGATGATTTTCTTTAACTCAGCAAGATACTACTGGAATACTTGAAATGTGCTGCTGTTCTGTTTGACTACTTTTAAATGCAGTTTCTCCACTCTGTGATAGTTATGACAAGTGATTTTTGTATGTAGAGTTTTGCTAACTAAGGACAGGTCATAGTAAATATGAGCCTTATTATATTCCTCTTTGAGAGGATTATTGTTTCTATCTTTGATCTGTACGTGGTGCTATGATAATTGTTATTAATAGTTTTTCCCCATTCTTTTCTTTCTTCCAAACATTTTAATTTATAATATAAGAATATGTTGGTTTAATGGATAACCTTTTGTATGCACTTGTTACCTTTCCAGAATCATGGTATTAAACAAAAAGATTCTCAAAGTAAACAAAAGTCATACAGAGAACAAACATTAGGCTCAAACAATTTGTGATAATTTATATATTTTGATTATGGCATTTTTTATGTTAAGATGGCTTTATATTCAGAGCCATCTTAATGTTTGGCTATGACTATATAGATATAGAATGGAAAGTACTTCTATGATTCAACAATTATTCAGCAGAGAAGACGCAAGCAATTGTAGCTTTTAATGTCACAGAGCAGAAATTTCAAAAATAAAAGCAAATTTCAGTCTTCTCTAGTGGATCACATACTGGCAAGTCTGATTTACTAAGCACACACCCTTTCCATCTACCATTTGTGGTTGAATGTTTATCTAACAAATATTTGAAACAGAAAATCAGCACATTTAAAAAATATACCTCCTCCTTAAATAGTTGATTTCTCTTTTTAGATGTATGTGACTTGCTCAAAGAGCTGAAATGTTCCAAGAAGCTAGGATTTTGAAAGGCAAGGAAGGCATATACTCTTACGATTGTAAGTCTTCAGTGCCTGAAACACTAATAATGTTTTACCAGAGAATAAATCAGAGTAGCAGTTTTAAAAGAACTCCCAAATTAAATTGAAGTCTTTCTGTGCCCAAAACTCTTCCTAATTGCTAAAAGATAATACAAAGCTCAGTATTTTTGTTTGCTTTGGTATGATAGGATTTGCCCTTATACTTCATTTGCTCCATTTTTCTCTCTGTTCCCATTTATTGTGAAAATAATTTCACAAAGCTGGTCAAGATTTTGTTGAGCAAACCTCATTTTAAATGGAAACTACAATTTATCTGCTGTCTGTCTGTCTGTCTGTCTGTCTGTCTGTCTGTCTGTCTGTCTCCCTGTCTGCCTGCCTGCCTGCCTGCCTGCCTGCCTGCCTGCTTGCCTACCTACCTAATGTTATGTATACATTTGTTTATCTACTGGCTTTTAGTTTAATTTACACATAATTTAGTTTAATTATGTGTATCTTGAGTCAATTAATTGTGAGGGGACCATATTTTAAATCTCAACCATCGAAAATCATATGATCAGATTTCTCCCACTACCATTAAAGTCAATTCTTATGTAGAAGGTATAGATACAAACACTATAGTCTTTCCAGTCAAACGAAGAAATTTTCTCAGCTTATATTATTTTTATGGTTTCACTGATACCTTGGTCCTTGGTATATAAAAGCAATATTTATAGAATCTTGACTGACTATAGACCTTTAGAATATATTCAGAATACTTCACTCATTACTGCAACAATCAGAATATAGTTCCAATTCTTGCTCAGAGAAATGTAATCATTTGAAATTAAAATTACAACTAAAAGCAAAGTTCCAAAGAGAGGATATTTCTGAGAGTTTATTTTAAATCCCTCTTCTACTATATTCCTAATTGAGATCATGAAAGACAACTGTCTATCATACTATTTCTTCTCTCAATGTTCTCTTGCTTAAAGGAAGCCAGAGAGATTTAAATGGGCTGTTATGTTTCTTGTTCTCCTTTGTGTTCCTTCAGCAATTGTAGTCCTTCATCTGATATAAGTAATTATTAGAGATAGTAAATATTGGATAGCAGAACTAATGCTTAAGCAAGATTCAAAGACAACTAGTGTACAGGGCACTCATTTACTTCAGTCCTATGACACTTTCACTGTACAGTAGATGTCCTATATGATCATTGAGTGTCTGGGATCAGATAGATCAGCGGTCTCCAACCTTTGCAGCCTGTAGGAAGGAAAGGGGAACTGGTCAGCCCCTTGCACAAGTCAAGGTGCGCAGGTGCGTGCCAGCCCGCTGCTTGCACAAGTTGATCTGTACATGTGCATGCACGTGCACCAATCAGCCACTTGTGCAACCTGATTCCGAAAAGGCCAGGGTCCAGAGATGGGCTGCAACCTAGGGGTTGGGGACTTCTGATATAGCTATCTAAAAAAGCACCTGCCTGCAGGGAGAGCAAGGATAGACAAATAACCACTGAGAAAAAGAGGGATATGGAGAAGGGAGAATTTAAATTTAAATTCTGTTACAATAAGCACCATCATGATTTTAAAAAAAAATTTTCCTGAAGCCACTACAAAACATTGGGAACATATTTTACATATTCAGTAAAGTCATGAAGTCTCATAGTCTTGTCTCTTTTTCTGTCATGGGCTTATTTTCTTAGTCTTAGTATCTTAGTATTTTATTTCCAATAGGGAAATAAAATATTTAGTTGCTTTTCATGAATGTTATAAAGAATACAATAGAAAGTATCCAAATATTTTCAATATTTAAAGTGCTAAACATTACTTCAATTTTTTAAACAAATGATACTTGTAATGGAGAGATAAGATGGTAGTAAGATTTGTGGCATTTTGAGCATTGGAAAGTCTATGGTTCTTTGTTCATCCCTCTCTCATTCCCTCTCTTTTACTCTTACGGACCCAGACTGTTGTATAAGTTTATTTATTTACTTATTATCCATCACATTTTGAACCTCCGATTTCCCTCGTAGCAATACTCTGGGTGGAGACTGAGCATTTTAATATATTTAATTTTTTTAAAGTTACATTTATAAGCCACGGGATTTATAGTCATAGGATAACTAATTAAAACTTTTCACTAGTTAGGGTGAATAATATTATTAGGTCCAAATTGTTTTCAAGGGTTTTGATTAGAGATGCTCATAAAGTTTAGTTGCATTCAGGAACCAATTACAGTTAGGAAATAAATTATGTTTATGTCCCCAAATAGACACTTTATTCAGTAGGACACTGGGATCTATTACATTTAGATGCCTTTTAATTCATTATAAATTTGAACAATTATTTTTACAAGAGTTGTCTATATTTGAATAAGTAGTGCACATATTACTGTATGAAATTCCATTTTATAAGCAATCTTATTAATTTAATCTTATTCTGGAAAACATGACATTGTAAACATATCATTTATATGTATGATTTCAACATACATATGTGGGAAACTTGAATTTTTTAAAAAATCAATTTGTTTCATATTATGGAAAAAAATGGAAGAAAGACTATAGCCACTGAAATTGACCATGAATTCAAAGAACAGTCCATGTCCACAGTACACAGACTCTCAGCAATTGGCAGAAGTAGCAGCAGGAGATATGAGGTGGAGGAGGGGCTGGAATGCAAAGCAGAAATCCTTTTTTCCTGCAATTTGTGACCTTTACTGCCAGACAAGCAAAGTCCGGGAAAACTGGCAGGAGATTTCAGGATGCGGCTATTATGCAGGATCTACCTAACAACAGCAACTGCGATGGCTGGAACTGCTGATTTCAATTGGCATGGTCATGTGATATTGTGCTTTATGACTGTTCCCCATTATTGTCACAAAATGTCTACCTATAAAACCAAAGTGTAGAGAAAAACCAATTTAAATTGTATTTAAGTACAAAGACAATAAATTATATTTAAAATGCATACATAGTTTTTCTTCATTTTATAATGTAATTCTTTTAAATGTAGAATCATAGAAGGTAAAGTTGTAAAAGTCATTGGAGATAATCTAGTCTAATCTAGTATTAGGTAATCTATTATTACTGCATCCCAAATAGATGGAAGTGAACTCTCTGTTTATAAATGGAGATAGACTTAAGGATTGCTTAGGGCATGTAGGATTCAATGCAAGACATAGTGCAGAGCCTTTCCCCTTCCTTTTAATGAAGATATTTACTTTTAGCTTTTGCAGCTTTTCTTGGCAAGAATTTTTTTACAGTTAGATAATGGCTGCAGCTTAAGTTTTAAAATGTATTACAATGTGGAGTCTGTTGAATATCACACAGTTTGTGTTCCCTTCCTTTTTATTCATGTATTCTAATAATGGCTTAAGATACCATGCCTACTTTCTATTTAGAGAAAAGGGGTTAAATATACTGGCCAGCATTCTGCTTCTTTGATAGGCACATAGAACTCCGTTTCCTCTGTATCTCTTCAGTTTCTGAGAAGCCATTGTGAAAGATAGAAAAGATTTTGTCATGGATGCTTCTTTCTAGATCCTTGGTAAATTTTCTCTGAATTTCACTCCACTTTAGGAGATTACAATTCTCTCAAACAAATAAAACTTAAGTAGTACACCACATCCAGTTTACCACTAGAAAACGTACTGTAACTCTTTAGTAAAATCAACAACAAATCTTCAATAAGGTAATGCAGTGGTACCTCGGTACTGGACAGTTTTGAAACTCATTGAATTTGGTACTTGGTGTATTTTGATATGAAAGGTTTGTCCTGACACATGTTGTTTGTTTGGTACTCAACATGCAAATTAGAACTTACTGGTTTTGGTTGTCTTGCGCCTCGTTATCTTTCCAGCAGAAAACAAAGAGTCATGGGCTAGTCATGTGGTAGCATTTTCCTTGTGCACAACTTTTAAGCTTCTATGGTCATTCTGTGTATTTTTGTGCTTTTTTTAGTCCTAAGAAAAGGAACAGTGATAGTGCTCAGAAGAAAATATTACTTTGCACCACCATTGAGCAAAGAAAGAAACAATAGGCAAATGTGAGAGTGATATTCACATTACTAATCTTGCTGGGGAATATGGTATGTCTAGAACAGTGGTTCCCAAACTTGGCAACTTTAAGACTTGTGGACTTCAAGCAGAGCTGGCTGGAGAATTCTGGGAGCTGAAGTCCACAAGTCTTAAAGTTGCCAAGTTTGGGAACCAGTGGTCTAGAACAATGGTCTTCACCATCATTAAAAATAAAGAAGTGATAAAAAGGAGAAAGGAGTTAAACCAGTAACAAAGCAGTGTTCCCAAAGACCTGACGAAGTTGAAAAGCTATTAATTTGGAGAAATGAAAAGCAGCTAGTGGGTGACAATGTATCAGAAGCCATGATACACTACATGCCAATCTTTTGGTATATAAACGGGGACCAGGTGATGAGAGTGTTGATGTTTGCCTCATTTTCCAGTAGCTTTAAAATTGCCCCTCACTGAATCTTTTCTAATATGTCAAAGTCCTTTTGTAACTGTGGTGTCCATAATTGTGTAAAGCATTTCAAATGTGTTTTCCAACCTGTACAGATTGGACTACAATCTCATTCTGTCAACCTCGATATTGGTCAGAGGTTCCAATTTTCTGTCACCTATCCACCAATCTGATCTGCCCATAAAAGCCATAAACTAGGTCATTGATAATAAAAGGTTAAATGAAATGAACTCCAAGAAAGAATCATGCAATTCATTTTCTTCAACTTAATCCAGTTGTTCATTTAACTTTTTTCTGCAGCTATTTTCTGAGCAGTAGATTTTAAACTTTTACCAGCATTTTAGTTCCAAACAAAAAAACTATCATATGGCATATGTATTATTCAAGTGTCTCTGGAGGTTTTCAATTTTTTTCCACATCACTTTCTAAAATTTATACTTTGTTCTTAAAGAAACTTTATTTTAAACAAGGACAAATATTTCAACTAGACTGAGAAGTCAGAAAATCTAACTCCTATATGATTACTCTTCTGTTATTTATTTCGAATTCAAACTATTGAACTAGAGGTGGTCCTCGACTTACCATAGTTCATTTAGAGACCATTCAAAGTCACCATGGTACAGAAAAAAGTGATATGATCATTTTTCACAGTTACAAACTTTGTAGCATCCCCATGATCATGTAATCAAAATTCAGATGCTTGTCAATTGGTTCATACTTATGGCTGTGTCCCAAGGTCATATGATCATTATTTGGAACCTTTTGACAAGCAATCAGTAGGGGAAGCTAGATTCACTTAACAACTGGGTTACTAACAACAACTAAAATGATTCACTTAACAACTATGGCAAGAATGGTTGTAAGATGGGGCAAACTCACTTAACAACAGAAATTGTGGGCTCAATTGTGGTCGTAAGTCAAGGACTGACTTCTTCTAGAAGTGACTCACAATTTTTTTTTCAATTATACTATATTTGTTGTTATTTATTTGCAAAGTTAAATACAAATAAGGACATGATTCTAGATTAATATTGTAAGCCAATTAAGGACTGAAATCACCTGTTCCCAGAACCAAAATGTCAATTTGGGTCAGAGTTTTCAAGGTAATTATAGTAATTGAAATGAAACAAAACAAAATGCCAAAGTACAAAACTAGAAGAAAAATAATGTCCAATTTGTTTGCTTGACACTCTCTGGAAGAAAGTTCATCTAGTATAAACACACAGATGGTCACATTATTAAAGACCATATTGAAAGGTTGGTTTTTTATGTTTTAAGTTTACTTAATTTAGATTTTAGTTTATCAATAACATTTTTGGAGAAAGAAAAATGACATTTCTGTTACCCAGCTAATGATAAATTGCTTCCCCCAAAATCCCCAAGAATTTCTTCCTTGCTTACAAAAATAGATCAATCCAGCATCCCATAAAATTGCTACTTTTGTGCAAATATGCAGGAGTAGAATGCTAAAAAGCCATTCATACATTTTTATTTCCCTTTCAATTAATGCAGATCTTTCATATACAGTATAGTGTGCTTTCTTTAAACTCCTAATTTAAAAGTGGTATTGTTAGTAATAATCCCTAGAATCAGTTTGAAGACATCCATTGTCCTTCTGTCTCTTTCTCAATAGGAAGCTTTCAAAACCATAATCTATCATGCGATTTGTATATATTAATGCTGTCTTTCATCCTGATAATGCAAAAGTGGCTATTCTGACTAATTCATTTAAACAGAACAGTATAATACGACTTCACTATATTTACTTATCACTCAGCAAGGGCACTAAGACTGAAACTTCCCTGTTGCTTTCACAATAATGTGTTTTTAAGCTGGATCACCTTGCATGATTTCCATTTTAGGAAAATTTAATTAAATAGCTTTTCCTTCAGGTTTTTAGTCATCTATGTAATGAAAAATTGGGGATGGTGGAAGGAATGATATAACATTTGTGCTTAATGTTATAATGGATTTCCTTTTGCCTATTCTCAGGATGTTACTATTTAGATAAAACTATCATTATGACCTGATAGAATTACTGCTGTTTAAGAACTGCTGTTTAGTACCTAATTACATAACAAAGGTAAAAGGACACTTTCCCCTTCACGCTTTATTATGGTATTCTGTCCAAAAGACTGAAATTGGTCAACTACAAAGTTGGTACCATGTTTCCTCAAAAATAAGACAGGATCTTATTTTCTTTTGACCCCAAAATAAGCACTTGGCCCTATTTTCGGAAAAATATTATTATTTTTGAGGTGCAGGAGGCAGCTAGCGTGGTCACCTCACGGCTACTGCTGTGTTGCAATATTTTTGAGGAGATCTTATTTTGGGGACATGGCTTATTTTAGTGCATGCGCTCAAAAGCCCGATTGGGCTTATTATCCTGGAAGGGTACATTTCTGAGAACATTTTATGAGAGATCCATATTTCTAGCACTATAAAAATAAGGCTATTGCCTAAGGACTTTCTCAAAACTGTTTGTTACGAAAAAAATGGCTTTTTTGCAGACCAATGATTTCTTTTTCTACAAGAAAAGTAGAACATAATTTTTGGATGTTTTTTTCCAGAAAGTTGGATATATTGAAACTTTGTCACATTAATTAAAAATATTTAGTGGAGTGGATCCAATATAGGATTACAGAAATAAGCTTTACACTATTGGCATAGGTGACTAAATACAGTACATGCCTATGACAATACGTGTGTTTTTTTCAAAAATACATAGTGGTATGTTTTCATTGTTTAAAATGATAGCTAGAATAGACTGAACCTAATATCACTATCTTTGGGAAATGTCGGAATATGTGAACAAAAATTGTTTAAAATTCTTCTCTTGTTCTTGATAGTTAATTTTATTTTTTTGAAATCCTCTTGATACAGCCATATTCACTTAGAATGCCAGACTGTGGCATTTTAAATACTTCTTGGTGCCAAAAACCTATTCAGAGGGTGACGTGATTCAGAGACAAGATTTCACAGATACGCTTGGAATCATCTAAAAGAATAAATTTGAAGTAATATTTGCTTCAGTGTGATTATAGTGAAGAGCTCAATGGATTTGGGCCAGAAAACATGCTGAATTCTGCTTTTGTTTGAGCTGAGATTTCTAATATCATAAAAGATGTCTGATACAAAGACAGTTGCTTGAGTGTAAATATTACAGTTATTTTCAGGTGTTTCTATAAGCAACCTAGTTTGAGGCTCATGTGGAAATATTCATAGTCCACACAGAATGTATCAGATACGTTGATACTACCAGATGATTTGGATTACATCCCCAGTATCTTCCTCCACTGAATTGCTGAGAATTAGGATGACAATCTTCATCATTGCCACACAGTAACTTATCCCATTGGTAAGGCTGACTACAGTCATTAATATTAAACTTTATACTCCACCACAAGATCATTATTGTGCAAATGTTGTACTGTGTTTTTTCATTCATATTCACTGCCCATGAAATATGAATAATAGCATACCAAGAGAAGTAGAGTATTGTCTTCCAGCAGTAATTAAAATCAAAATCTGGACCAAGGAAAAAGCAGAATTGGAACTATGGAAACTAAGAACAAGGCATACATTCAATGCAACTGTGGCTAATTATGGTTAGCTTTAATGAGGGAATGAATAGAAAACCGGGACTGGTTAAACACATTTTTTTAAATATTGTAGGAAAAGACTGGCAGAACCAGGGAGAAGAGTAAAAAGACAAATCAGCCTAGAATCACTAGATAGCCACAAATGAACTAAGTCCAACCCTTATAGAAGTGAAGAAATGTCCTCTTGCACTATACCACGAAGGCTCAAACTATTGTTCTGTCTAGTTATAATGATATAATCCCACTGTTTGCAACTCCAGAATAACTTTTTCATTTGTTTCTACCCTTATCCATGTCCCTACATTTTGGACAAATTTGGGTGTTATAAAGTATAAAATTCTCTAAATGAGTAATAATAGCAATAGCAATAGTACTTAGACTTATATATCACTTCATACTGCTTCACAGCACTCTCTGAGTGGTTTACAATTTCATCACATTGCTCCCAACAGACAAGGTACTTATTTTATTACTTTGGAAGGATGAAAGGTTTTAGTTAACCTCGAGCCCCATCAGGATCACACTCCAGGATGTGGACAGAGTTAGCCGGCAATACTGCATTTTAACAACTGTGCCATGGGGCTCAATGAAAATATGTAATTTCTTTTTTCTTATAAAACCCTACAAGTTTAATAAATTATTATATTTTTATTTTATTGTAAACTTTTATAATTTTAATGATATAATAATAATAATAATAATAATAATAATAATAATAATAATGGAAACTCCGCCGTTCTCATCCCAAGCCCGGATGAGAAAGGAGGAGGGTTGGGGTCAGGTTGGCATCTGGTCCAGTAAACAAAAACCCGCCAACCTATACAATATGGTGAAAAAAACAATAAGAATTCCATACCGCATCGGTCATCGCGCGGGTTAACAAGAGACGCGGCGGATGTTGGGGTCCCTGGACATCTGTCGACAAGTGGGCTACAAGTGGACCAGCCAACAAAATGACAAAAATATAGTGCAGATGAAAACCGTGCCATAATGGCCTGTTACTACAACTCAGAGCCAGAAAAAAGAGGCTATTTAAAGTGAATGTATGAATTATGGAAACAACAATATCCAGATTCAAATGTTAGTGAACAACGACTAGCAGATCAAAGGTGATTTATTGTATGGAATAAAGTGTTTAGTGAAGTTGAACATGAGGAAATTCAGGCAAATTGCAAAACCCAAAAAACAATATCACAAGCGGAAATAACTGATATTCAAGACACAACTAAAGAGATTATAGTAGAACTCCCAGAAGAAGCTCTCGGGGAGGGAATAACATCACCACCACTAGAACCAGTTATCACTGAACCAACTGATGAATTAACTCAAAAACAAAAGAATTGAAGGATAAGATCATGGAGCATTTTCTGCTTAATGAGGAAAGGCAACGTTTACCATCACTAAAAACTGTGCCTAAGAAAATTTTGGCCCCTATCATGAAAATGGTTAATGCGGTGTTTTCAACAATTGAACCGGGATCCATCTTGGAAACAAATCAGTTAATGTACAGCGCAGCTGTAATAGTCACTAATGAACTAGGCATTAAAATTAAAGTACCTAGTCATACAACAGAAAAAGCATCAAAGCCAAAGTGGAAAATCCGTTTAGAACAAAAAATCAAAAAATTAAGGGCAGATGCTAGTAACTTAAAGAACATGCATGAGCAATGGCTTAAAAACAACAAAATCATAGATCGGCTAATCAGAAGATATAGATTGGATACAAGAAACATCAATGAAGCTGTAGAGATTGTAAAACAGCAGATAACAGCAACAGCTAGAAAAATTGAAAGATATGAGGCACGAATCATCCAATATAAACAAAATCAGCAATTTCGATCAGACCAACGGCGTTTTTATCTAAGTCTTAATGTGAATGGTGACACCAAAAGTGAAAAACCAGAAAAACAGGCCACAGTTGAATTCTGCAAAGAATTGTGGGAAAATGCAAAGGACTACAACAAGGAAGCAAAGTGGATACATGACTTTGAGAAAAGCATTGGCAACAAACAAATGCAAGTATTAGAAATAACAACTGAGATGGTCAAAAATCGAGTTAAAAAGGTAAAGAATTGGACATCACCTGGAAAGGACCAATTACATGGATTCTGGCTCAAATATCTGACCAGTTTACATGCAATATTGGCCAGGCAACTGAATGAAATTTTACAAAAGGGCCAAATTGATGAATGGTTGACAACTGGAAAAACATACTTGATTCAGAAAGATGCAACTAAAGGAACAACACCTGAAAACTACAGACCAATAACATGCTTACCAACAACCTTCAAATTACTCACAGGCATTATTGCAGAACATGATGGATTATTTGGAAACAAACAACAT
This sequence comes from Thamnophis elegans, assembly GCF_009769535.1. Lineage (NCBI taxonomy): Eukaryota > Metazoa > Chordata > Lepidosauria > Squamata > Natricidae > Thamnophis > Thamnophis elegans. Next base: position 40,950,813 of record NC_045546.1, read on the forward strand.
CTTGCCAGTAGAGCAAAAAGGCAACAAAAGAAGGAGCAGGGGCACAAAAGATCAGCTTCTAATTGATAAAATGATATTAGAAAATTGTAAGAACAGAAAAACGAACTTGAATATGGTCTGGATTGATTACAAAAAGGCATTTGACTCACTGCCACATAGTTGGATCATAAAATGCTTAGAAACAACTGGCATTAGCAAAATATTACATCCTTTACTTAAAAGGCGATGAAACAATGGAGAACTGAGTTGGCAGTAGGGAATGAGATCTACAGAATGGTTAATATCAAGTGAGGAATTTTCCAGGGTGATTCACTTTCACCTCTTCTCTTCATCATCGCAATGATCCCACTATCAGTAATCTTTAAAAAATGAAATTAGGCTACCAAACAGCCAAAGAAGCTGAAAAAATTTCGCATTTACTATTTATGGATGATTTGAAACTCTATGGAAAGTCAGAAATAGAAATCCAATCATTGACAAACACAGTCCGAGTATTCAGCACCGATATTTCAATGCAGTTTGGCATGGAAAAATGCGCCACTGTATCCATAAAAAGGGGCAAAATACTACATGTAAGGGAATTGAAATGCCCAATGGCCAACTAATTAAATGCAAAGAAAATGAAGCCTACAAATACTTAGGCATTCTGCAGTTGGATAACATCAAGCATGGAGAAGTAAAAACTATTGTCAGGCGAGAGTACACCAACAGAGTTAGGAAAATTTTGAAATCTAAATTGAATGGTGGAAATACAATCAAGGCCATAAATACCTGGGCAATACCAGTTATAAGATACACAGCTGGTATAGTTAACTGGACACAAGCTGATTTGGACCTTTTGGACCGAAAAACCAGGAAACTAATGACAATGCACTACAGTTTACATCCACGTGGTGATACTGATAGACTGTATCTGCCCCGAAAATCAGGTGGCAGAGGATTATTACAAGTGAAGCAAACAGTTGAAGAAGAAAAAACATGCACTGGCTGATTATTTAAAAGAAAGTCAAGAACATCTATTAATCGAAGTAAAGAACAAAAATCTACTGAAGGCCCAACAGACGAAACAAGAATACAGAAAAGATGTGATAAAATCAAGAATGGAGAGTTGGCAGAACAAAGCACTGCATGGCCAATTTCTGGAAAAAATAAAAGATAAAGTGGACAGTGAACAAACTTGGTTATGGTTAACAACAGGTACATTAAAGAAAGAAACAGAGTCACTAATACTGGCTGCACAAGAACAAGCTATCCGCACAAATGCCATTAAGGCCAAAATCGAAAAATCCTCTGATGATGCCAAATGCAGACTTTGCAAAGAAGCTGATGAAACTGTTGATCACATACTCAGCTGCTGTAAAAAATCACGCAGACTGATTATAAATTGCAGCACAATTCAGTAACACAAATGATCCATTGGAATTTGTGCAAAAATTATAATATTAAAACAGCAACAAACTGGTGGGAACATCAGCCTGAAAACGTCACCGAAAATCAGATGGTCAAGATCTTGTGGGATTTCCATATACAAACTGACAAAATACTGGCGCATAATACACCAGACATCACACTGGTTGAGAAAAACAAGGTTACAATCATAGATATTGCAATACCAGGTGATAGCAGGGTCGCCGAGAAGGAACATGAAAAAATCGCAAAATACCAGGACTTAAAAATCGAAATTCAACGACTATGGCACAAACCAGCAGTAGTAATACCAGTGGTAATTGGCACACTGGGTGCTATTCCAAAAGCACTGGAATTACATTTAAAACAGTTAAAAATTGACAAAATCACCATCACTCAAATGCAAAAAGCCGCACTGCTTGGATCTGCATGCATATTACGAAAATACGTTATGACGTCCTAGGCCCCTGGGTGGGGCCCGACTAGTAACCAATGCCAAATCCGGCAAAACAACTGGCCGCTGTGATACAATTGTAATAATATGACACTGTTGTTAAAATTGAACATGAAATCAATTTCATAATTTTAGTATTGATAAATACATATGAAGGCTTCTATAGGAGCATTAAATATCATGAAAGTTTCAGTTCAAATGGACTGAAATGTTTGTATGGAGAAATTGACACTTACAAAGACTATATTTTCCTTAATGTGATCCCATTTTACATCGCAAGAGAAAGGTATGAGTTGCATATGTCTTTGTATTGTCTAGTCTAAAGGAAGCTTTTATAGTGGAGATAATAACCCATTGTCTATTCATTTTCTTTCCTGTTTCAGAAATATGTATGATGTATGTATGTATGTATGTATGTATGTATGTATGTATGTATGTATAAAAACTATAAGGAAAAGGAAATTGAGACAAAATGGAATATGTGAAATAGAAGAATTTTGAGTTTGGAAATAAACCTGGGAAATGACTGGTATAAACTGAAAAAGGAAAGTGACAATTACATAAAAAAAATCAAGAAAGAAATAAGACATTAGTAGATAGTAGTAGATAGATCAGGAAGAAAATTGAGAAATACATTAAAACACAAAACTTACAAAAACATTCACAAAAGAGACAAAGTAGGACCAGTCTTGTATCTACTATGGATATATTGGAAGTTATAAAAATAATTAAAACAGGAAGACACCAGGACCAGACAGACTACCTGGTTTTATTATTAATGTTTTGAAGAAGGCCTTAATAAAATTAAAATTATTAGAAGACTTAATAAATGATAGATTCTATTTACAAGAAAATGTAATGCTGGTATCTTGGAAAGAGACCAATACTGCATTGTTATCAGACTTTATTCATGAATATAAATTTGGATGTTTGCCTGAAAGACAATTAAAAGATAATATGAGTACTGTGGTTGATGTGATATTTACAACAATATAATAAAAACAACTTGCACATATACATCTCAAAATCCCAAATAATAGTCAAAGTGACTTGATTAAACCATGTGATATTCAGAAGGGACAAGACAAAGTTGTCATTTGTTGCATATTTTGGTTTTTGAAATTTAGAATAGAGACATTAATGAGAAGAGTTAAAAGGCCTAAATATTAAAAATGAGGTCTTTACATTGACAGCTTTTTCTGATAATTTGGTTTTAATCTTACAAAATCCCCTAAAGGGATTGAATTTTTGATGATAAAATCAAATGATTTAAGAGGAGTAAGCAGAAATCAAAATATTTATTTAAAATATGACACAGAAAACAAGACAATATTTTCTAAATAATTTATTTTTTGTTTATTTTTCCTATATTTAATATATATTTGCAAACAGATAGAATGAATACATTCATATTTCCTAATTACCTTAATGTTTTACTGCCTTTATTTAATTAGTTGTCATTTGAAAAATGGCTTTAAAACTAATCTTAGACTATCAAATTGTACACTATATCTGTCTGGGGGAATGTTATGCCATTAGAAATGTGAACTCTCCTGACCCTGGGTAGCCAAAGACCCATGATCACTCTATCTTGCTAGAGTTGAGTAACAGCTAGTTGCCCCCCCCCCAATTCCTTGTGTATTAAGCAAGCAACTGAACAACACCACTTGCATGGCATTGGATAGTGTTGTATAACTATATATATATATGTGTGTGTGTGTGTGTGTGTGTGTGTGTGTGTGTGTGTGTGTGAATATATTTATCAGCACAAATAAAAAAACACAAATATAACAAAGGCAACAGTAAAAATATTGGGTTTCTGTCATGATGGACTCTTGTGACAAACTGATTGACAGATGATGGAAGCAATTAGCAATTATACACACACACACACACATATATATATACCACACACACACACATATATATATATATATTATAATATAATATATTATAATTATTAAAACATATAATTATTATGTCTGTTTGTAACTGAGTGAAATGGTGCATAATAGGGCAATTTTTTTAAATCCATGTGCCTTAAATGGGATAATTTACATAATACATCCAAATTCAATTTCTGTGGTACACTTGCTTCAGTGCTGCCATGTCACCACACTATTGCATTTCTATGATTAGTTGTAGACGTGATCATTTACATCACTCTCTGCCAATTCCTAAAAGGAAAGTCAATGGGGAAACAAAAGAAAGTCTGAAGTCTTCCCTCATGGACTGTTTTTTTGCCCAGCCATGGCCATTTGGTTTCTCTGTTAAGGTAAGGAAAAAACTTTGAAATGATGACCCAAATAATCATGGGTTGTTTTATAGATATTAAGTAGGAGGAAAGAAAAACACTAGCCCTGAAGATGTAATAGATGTATTGATGATCATCTGAATTTTTCTTGCATGCTCACTTTTATTTTCCTGTTACTACCAGTTGATTCTCCATTTATGCCTTTAGCAAGGATCCTCTGTTCCTACCACAATTGTGATATGTATTTCTGTTTCCATAGTTTCAGTTTGCTCAAGGATAAAAGCTTGAATTTATAAGTATGAAAGCATCACTTTTGTATTTAATAGGAAATATGAAGATTTCATTTATCAGCACGTGGATTAAAAATGCTTCTTGAACATTCACTGAGCCCCTGCTATATTACTTTCTGGAACTTGATCTAGGCATTAGAAATTTTGAATTTATCATCTATTGTATTTTTTCTAGTTATATTATTCATACAACTGTTAAAATAACTTTGAAAATAAATGTGCTTTGACAGTACTCTTTGATTCTGCTTAATTACTAATTCTCAGTTTTGGCTCAGCTGACCTATGGCTATTCCTGTGCAAAGTTAGACTGTCAAAAATAACCGGTATTCTGGCAACCATCTGGAATGCGATGAGTAGTAGAGTAGAGTAGAGTAGAGTAGAGTAGAGTAGTAGAGTAGAGTAGAGTAGTAGAGTAGAATAGAACAGAACAGAACAGAACAGAATAGAATAGAATACTTTATTGGGGTCTGGTCACTATCTACTTGGTCACTAGCAGTTGAAAGTGACTTGATGGAAAAATAATCAACCAAAAGGGTGTTAGAATTAGCATTGGTATTGATCAGTTTTTAGTAACAGATGACTAGGCCAAAGTCACAGGGTAGGTACTTGAACAGTGACTTTTATTCATAATATTCCACCAAAAAATTGTTACTTGTGAATTTTATTGAACTTTTAAATTTTGGCCTCTTTTATACTATGACCAATCTGGGATTGCTTTAGAACTATAAGTGAGAAAATATTAAACCATCTTGTTAAAATACAAAATCAATAACATGAATTCAATAATACATTTCTGAATTCAAACATTTTTCAGTATTTACATCCTTGATTCTGATTAAGGACAGTAGCCTGATGGGAAAAAGGTAATGCGAAATTAAGTGAAAGTGAACTCTTAAGTGAAATCTTCATACAGGGTTTTGAATCTGAAAACACACAGAGATACACACCTCATGTTTTGGAATTAATGGGAGAACAAATATATCTTCTTATGGCAATTTTTTTAAAGCAGCTGCATCATTTCCCACAAAAGAAAACATATTAGCTCTCAAGAAAACAGGCAATTATTATTGGAGTGAGTGGAATAGCTTTAATAGCTCAGTATGAAATGTTCCTGTAAACCTTTCATAATTTGAGGACGAATGTTACAGTACTAAGCAAAAGCAGGAGAATTATTTATTTGTCTAATATGGCAGGGCATTTAAAAACTAAGGTGGTCATAAAGCAAAAGATTGATGATTATTAAATATCATTGTACAAATAAAAAGTTATATTAATAAGATATCTTAACCTGTAGAAGAACGTTACCATATTCTTTACCATGTTGCAAGTATGAAGTATAGCAAAGTGCACATAAAAATAGGCAGTAATGTGCTTACATCTCAAAGTCCATGCAAATCAGCCTTCAATATATTGTATGTGAGCTTTTGGTCTGATGGTACATGATGTTAATGCTAAGCAAATTTGGATCAAATCAGTTTTTGATGGAAGACAGCTGGGATAATTTATCACTTAATATAATGCTGGCAAAGATATGATATAGATGTATGAAGTTGATTAATGTATGAAGTTAAGGTACGAAGATGTATGAAGTTAATTATGTTTTACTCACAATAACATTGTACTTGATGTATCTGTATGTATGTATGTATGTATGTATATTAATATATATTATATATATATATTATATATATATACATACATACATACATACATACATACATACATCATACTACATACATACTTCTTACTGGATCAGGCATTCTTCCAACAATCTAGCATTCTATTCACTGTAGCATCCAAGCTTCAGGGAAATATATCAGGATAGAAAGGCACAATCTACACTGAAACAATAGTACTAGTAATACAGAGGGGGAAAAAACTAATTTGATTTACATTTAGTATGAAATGAATTAACCTTCTAAAATTAACTTTGATAGTTTGCAGTTTGTGGGTATTGTATTTTAGGAAAACTCCAGTTTGAGCATATTACAATGACCAATGGAAGTGATGAGGATGTATGTGAGTATTGCCATCACCCCCTATTCTTAAAAAAATGACCACATTTGGTGTATCAGTCAAAGCTTTGAAAGGAAATATTGTCCACGGCTTCCACAATTAGTACCAATTTGAAGGAGTATCTCAGTTCAGGAGCTATGAGTCTGAACCCTATTCAGGTACATGTTTTATATTTATGATTGATCATATTCAGTCTTTGCTTTTTCAGCACAAGTATTCAAGGCATCTTTTCTCCTACTTCAATTTTGATTAACCAAGTGAATACCCATCACTCATTATTCTGGGAAATAGAAAGTTATTCCCCTTTGCTTTTTTATTTTTCTTTGAAATTTGCAACAAAGTTCTTTGAAACATGCATACATGTTGGCATTTACCTAGAAACTGATGTGATGAGCATTTAAACTCTCAATGAAAATAGTACAGAATGTAAAGGTAGTTAATGAACTTTGTATTCATTAGAAAGAAAAGATCAGAGATAGGAATTCAATACATTTTTTTATATATTACAAAGCTAATCAGAAAGCCAATGCATTATATCAAGAGTATGGTGAAATATGGATTACAAATTCTAAATCATTTTATAACAGCTTTGAGCTAATTATATGGCAAAAATGAACTTAGCCTGTGTTTTGACAGTGGAAATGGAAATGTGTTCACTTTTATATATATTACACAACTTGTTAGAAGTATGGAATTTCTCTTAGAAGAAAATGGAGCAGGGAGTAGTAGAGAGAGGGTTACAGCTCATTACATTAGCAGCTGTATTACTGCTAATGATAGCAATAGTCTTAATTGTTCTTTATATTAACACCCATTGTTTTTTTCTTAAGAGATTTAGAGCAATTAACTTTTAGAAAAGTTTCCCAAAAGAAGGCATTAACTAGATTTAATATAGCAAATACTTTTTTCATAAATCTTGACTAAGAGATGGATAAATCTGGTAGCAATCAACAAGCAGAAGAAAGGTGCACTCATTAGCCATTCAAAATATTAGATTCTAATACAGAAAAATGTCTCTCATTGGACCAGGTTGGGGTCTTTTGTTTGTTATTCCATTCATTTTTGCCTTTAGTATTCCAATTCCAAGTGAATTACTCTTTTAAAAATTACATTTCCTATGGCACTCCAAATTCAGCATTAACATACTGTATATGATACTTTACAGATAGAAGTACACATGACAATACAAAGAAGCGATAAAGAAAAAAAAAATACTTTCACCATTTTTCCACTGACGTATTTACATCTAGATAGACTTTCAAATAACATCAAACTCTATCATGCAGAGGACTAACTTCTCTTGAATTAGAAAGCTGGCTGAATGAATGAAAAGGACTAAAATGAAGTACTGAGTCAGCAGCCAGAGGAAGAAATTTGAGTGACATAGAGACCAAATTGTCACTTTGAGGAAAAGGTAGAAAAGGGAAGATAATGAGAAAAGAAATTAAGCACAGAGAAAAGGGGAATGCAAATAAGTGAGCAATTCCTAAAAGCCATGATAGTAAGAACTGAATACAACTCAGCATAAGATAATAATAAACTAAATTTCCTGTTATCGCAGTTTAGAATGCGTGTCTGAATTCACGTCCTCCTGAACCAGGGTGGGCGCGGGAGAGGATAACAACAGGGAAAAGTGTGGCTATACAGTAGATACTGATCTGTGAACTATCAAAGATATTTGATTGAAAAATAGTTTCCAGTTTTCACAAAATAGTTCATTTGGGGATCTTATGAACTTGCAGAAAAAAATGGAAAGATTGTATACTGTCATCTTAAATAAAAAATAACTTAAAAATTATTGACACTATACTGTATAGAGAGCCATAAACTTAGTTATGTGTGATCTCTAAGAAAAATATGAAATGGCTTCTTTACCATAACTTTCAGATTAGTTTATACTATCTGGAAGCTAATTTTCTGTTAAGTTACAATCTGTTGTTATTTTACCGGCATCAGATGCATCACTTTACAGAGCTCAATCTGGAAATGTCAGGTTGCACTAACATCAAATGCCCAGATAGGTTTGTCCAACCAAGGTAGTACTGCTTTTGGCTTGTACCGTTTCAGACAAATAAATAAAAAATATTCCAATCATGTTGTTATCCTGCTTAAAAAATAAACATATACTGCAATCAGTAGAAAAAATTAGGCATACATTGAATTTTGCATTTTGATTTGAAAAGGAAGCAATAAGCAATCTGGGCACATGCTCATACAGACATATAGTATTGTAAAAAAAATTGAATGGTATGTAACCTTATCTAGCTGAATAACAATTAAAACATTCAGTGCTCCGATATCGATAACACAAAATGGTATTAAAATATCAGAAACAAATTACAGGATTGTAATTTGGCATATCGATTTCTAATTTATTTCTACCACTGTAATTTCATTACTCTCATATAACTATAAGCATCATCGCAGCTGGAAGAAATGATTGTCCAGTTATTATGAAATATAGAACTTCAAGTCAGACTAGCATAAGACATTGGTTCTTAGTTCTGTGATCAGATAAATATGAAGGTAACAAAGGATTAGATTCTTTATAAGAACGGCAATATCCTCCAAGTAACAATAATTGAACCCATCAGGGCTGGTATGCATCTGCTGATTCATAAAACATTTTGATCAGTGTGCAACAGCAGGTAATAGAGAAAGGGGAAATAGTATAGGAGACAAATTATGTTGTGGCTTTAGCAAATGAATCAAATTAGTACTTGCCAAAAATAAATGAAAAAGTTAGGTTAGAAGCTATGTCCAAAAGTATATCCAAAACTATCTTGCCAAATTCCACAAAGTAAAGATGAATATGAATAAGCCTAATTTTATACTTCAGGTAGATCTCACCTTCCAATTAATTTGCAAATGGGCATTCATAAGAACTCATAACTACACTCATGATGGATCATTTGTTTTATTCCGAGACAGTTCCACTTACATAACCTCCAAGGATTTTTGGAGCAGCTTGTCTTAATGGCTGTATATACACAACAGGGATGATACAATTTACTCACACAACAGATAGCAGCAAAGAATGTTCATCCGCATTGCTGCCATTGATGACCCCCCTTATTGTCCAAATGTTCTTGAACAAGTCAGAGTCTAAGAAAGACAGTCCCAAGAATACCTGGTCCTTAACCCTGCTGGGATTTAAAAGTGACACTAAGCTCTTTTGATTTGCATCTGCTTTTCAGAGGAGCTCTCAGAGCTATGGGGTCTCTTGGATATTGAAAAGTAATTTTCAGACTAGAAGGGCTAACACTTGAAAGGTTATGATTGATCTTACTGCTTTCTGAAGAAATTATTTGCTTTCCTGAATGGCTGAACCCATCTCTCTTTGTGTAGTAAGTAGGCAGAAGTATGAGAAATGACATGGTCAATGAGCAAGAGGTTCTGTAAATGGGAGGTCAGATGGCTTACCTCTGCTGCACTTAATTTTAGTGTAAGTCTGGAAAAGAGCTCTTATTATCAAGTTCCCTCAATACCTGATAAGGCAGCAAATTAAAAGAATTAGTTTTCTTTTTTGCTGCATCTTTGCTACAAATAATACTTGCTATCATGTTTCCCCCCAAATAAGACAGGATCTTATTTCTTTTGACCCCTGAAATAAGCACTTGGCCTTATTTTTGAGGTGCAGGAGGCAGCAAGTGTAGTCGCCTCATGGCTGCTGCTGTGTTGCAATATTTTTGGGAAGGGCTTCTTTTTTGGGGAGGGCTTATTTTTGCACATGTGCTCAAAAGCCCGATTAGGTTTATTATCCAGGGAGGTCTGATTTCAAGGAAACAGGATAGGGGAGTGTAAAAGTACACATGGTACTTTGTTGTAATGAGCACAAGTATTTATTGTTGTCACTGTCCTTTCTTCTTTTCTTTTTCTCCCCACCCCCACTTTCTTTTTTTAATGGCACAAGCAGTAAATACTGTGCATAATTGATCATTATTTTTACCTTGGTTTCGTATTCATTTTATTTTCAGCATGAGGTATTCATTAACTGATATATGGAACTTAAGATTTGTTTTTAAAACAAACTTAAAACAAAAAAAGAACACAAATTCTGCCATGTCCTGATGAGCACATTTTTATGGTAACTGATTTCCAATTTTCAAGGAACATGAACTATTTCTAAAGCCAGCAAATAAAGCCATTATAAATGTTCAATATAATATAGCATTTGTTATATACTATTTTCCAAGGCATTTGTTTATGATGAGCTCTTCAATACCCTGAACAGAATGAAAACATTTATGAAATAATTTAGACAAGGACAGATGGAGTGGTCTTGCCACAGAGGCTAAAGAGAGCTGGAAAAACTAGAAAGATTAATCCAGATGAAGTCAGTGACTGATTTATACAATTAACAAACTGATGCAGAAAGATTTTGCTTCCATCTGTTATCATGAAAAAGTGCTTATTACTTTCAGTTGGAAAGATCTGAATTCTTTCAAAAGATATTTGTTACTTCCAATATGTAATATGGGTTTAAGTATTTATTTCAACTAAAAGAATTATCAGAATGAATATCAGACAATGTGAACGCATTCTTTACTCATAGAGACAGCCTATAACTAAACTAGCTGCGCCTGATTCCAGAGCAAAAAATGGTACATGCAATCTAAACTATTTATGATATTCCTCCAACATTCTCCTTTCTGATACTTTCAGAACCTCTGCCACTTCATTTTTCAATTTTATGTGTCATTACTGCACTGTTGTCTGTCCAGGGGCAAGACAATGATTTTATTATAGTGCCCTATGACCACCCACATTACATTCTAATCAAGCAAACATTGTAATGATATAATTACTGTATAAATCAAAAGAAAAGTGTTCTTTTTATCATAGGAAAGTGGTTGTTAAGCTTCATTTTAGGTGTCAGACAAGTGAAGGAGGGTTGTGATGAAGAAGCATGGGAACTGTTGAGATTATGTGATTCACTATAGGGCACAAGCTGCTAATGGTCTTGCAGGTTCCAAGAAAGCTCCATCAGGTACCAGGTACATTCTATGTAAGGGGGCAAAGAAGAAAAGAAAAGAAATAAAATTGTACAAACAATATTTGAATGAACTAAAGCTTCAGATCATTAGAAGTAGAAGGAAAGACTAGATAGGTTGGTTTATTTTAAGGGTGTCTCTTTATAGCTTTGGATCTTATCTCAGCAATTGTTTTCAATGCAACCACACAACATATGTATTGCTGTACATTGCTGACTTTCAATAAATTCAATAAATAGCTAGTTAATCAAGAATTTGATCTGAAGTACTTGATTTGAATAATTGTATGATTTGGAAATGTATTGGTTAATAGTACATTTTATTCATAACATTAGGAATATTATATAGTTGCTGTATTTAAATTGTTTGTATGATTTGTTCTAAAATTTAAAAAAAATGCTGATATGAATGACATATGCTCTTCTATAACTTTATGTTGTTCCAGTACCATTACTAAGAAATTTTCTCTGGAAAAAATAATATAGTAGTTCAATGTTGAAGTAGTAGATAACTGTAGAATATGCAAACCTTAGATACTCTTTATAGTGTGTTCAACTGTTTATTTTACTATGTAGTTAATGTACCAGTAAAAGATTTTGTTGAAGTAAGATAGTAGTATGGACATGAATATTTTTATGAAAGATTAAAAATATGCTGGACAGAAGCCTAGAAGACAATCTTTTAATATTTTCACATCATTGTGTTACTTGACAGAAGGATATTAAAATGAGAATGTGCCAAATTTGACATGCTTATATAGTGTATATTAAATAAATAGCTAGAATATCAATAACAAAATTTGAAAACTTTCAAGTGGAAAGAGTTTTAACATTTCCTTGTAAAATCTTTTGCAGAAACTTTATGGAATTTATTTCTCAACAAACCAAATGTATCCAGAACTCAATTTAATCTTATTGGAGATTCTGTAAGAAAATAGGAATATCCCTGAAATTAATAGATATGCTTATATGATATTTAAAATGCTATATTTTAGTTCATAAATCCCATTTGTAAATCTAAGAAAGTCTGAGTTTAAATTTTTGAGATATACATAAACTGGAAGCACGCAAATGAGTCTAGACAGCAGATGGACACTTTCTAATTAGATCATCCACTAGTGTCTAAGGTCCAAATGGCAAATTCAACAGCTGTAGTGTTCAACTGCAGTAATGTAACCAAGAGACATTAACAATAGCATTATCTAGACCATCTTTGCAAATGATAAAAACTTAATAGCATAAAAAATAGCATTCAGAAACCCTGAATATTTTAAAATCTGCTTTTACAGAGTCATATTATTAGTCTACTAAATTAACTTTATTTCTATATTTTTCTGCAAAAAAATTGTTCTAATCTCATCAGGAGATATTAGGAACAAACTTGAATTTGCATGCAAAACATATACTGAATTTAAACTACGTAATGCCTGCCAACACAGAAAAAAATCAATTGAGTTCAGTTGCAATTTGTTAATTGTATATATGTAAATCTGACTGCATTCTGTTAACATAATGCTTTAAGGCAATCAGTATCATCAGCTAGAACATAGGAATAATTTATTGTTGATGGCACACATTTATAATTCCATGCTTTTAGATCATATAAGTAAAAAGATCAGTCTTTTTATGTCTTGACCAGTGGTGGGATTCAAACAGTTTGCACCTATTCAGAAGAATCAATTGTTAACTTTCTTAGCAGTTTGTCGAACTGGTTGTTGGAAGAAATCTTATTTGTCCCCCCCACCTCCCACTTTACAGGGCTAATTCTGTAAGGAAAGCAGGAAGGAAACATTCTGGTGTTGTTTCTAGCCTAATCTTTATTGCCCGGCTTACAGAACCTGCTTCTCTGGATAACCCTTATTACATTGTAACAGCTAAGGTGAAGCACCCATCGACCTGAGTGATGTTGAGTTGGCCATGCCCCACATGGTCACATGACCACTGAGCCATGACTACCCAGTTGGTCATCAAGGCAGAGAACAGATGGTTAAATTATTTGAATCCCACCACTGATCTTGACTGCTTAGTACCTTAAAGACTAACACAATAACAGAGTTGGAAAGGACCTGGGAGGTCTGCTTGTTCAAACCCCCTGCAAAAGCAGGAAACTCTATATCATTACAAACAAATGATTTTCCATCTCTTTTTAAAAGCCTCCTTTGTTAGAGCACCCTCACTGGATGGAGGGTGATTAATTGTTACTGATTAATTGTTCTTCCTGACTGCTTACTTCTCCTAGCTGAAAAACTTCAATTGAGTAGTAAGAAATAGATACCGTAGCTTCCTTCCATTGGGGATGGTGAAGCAGCAATCTGGAGCACGGTGATAGGGCCCTTTAGGTGGAAAACTGACTAGCAGTTGTTGAAAACAGAAAAACAGATGTTGGACACACTGGAGGAGAAATGTATTTTATGAAATGGATTCCCTTCTCTACTTCAGGCATTTCAGACTATTTTTAAGCTTCATTAATTCAAAGTAGAAACTGAAATTATAATACCAGAGTAAGGAAATCATGGCTTTAGCAGCCCACTTTATGACATTTAGCTTACTTTTTCCCCCATTATATATGTTACGTTGGTCACTTCATCTGAAGATGTTTTGGAGTTTCCTTTGCAGTATCTAGCCTTCTTTCTGCCTTCCTGGAATTCTACCTTGAGGAAAGGCTCAGTTCTCTGCCGATGCAGTGAGTTGGTTCAAAGCCAAACTAATGGAAGAGCATTCTCTTATTGTTTGTTTGCTTGTATCCCACTTTTAATATTTTTACAAATAACTCAAGGCAGTGAACATGTCCAACTCATCTTCCTCCTCATATTTTCCCCATAACAATCACCCTGTGGTGAGTTGAGCTGGGGGAGAATAACTGGCCCAAGGTCACCACTTGGCTTTTATAGCTCTGAATAGAGAAGTTCAGCAGCTGTTTTCTTTGCCTTTGGCCTTCTCTCTGCTTTTGGTTTACACCTTCCATCAATTCATCCTTCAGCATCTTTCCTTATCAGCATAGTGATTAAGTTCAGCAGGCAGTCGGAATGAACATTCTCATTCCCTGCAGATGAGGCTTATTCACAAGGACACTGCTGTTTCTCCTTTGCTACAAGAAGACAATACTGCCAGAATCTGTTGTGAAAGTGGTTTGTGTCTGTGTGCGTATCATTAAGAGATGCTGCCTATTGCTGCTCCAGCCACAGAACTTACAGTTTGTTCTAGTTTATACAAAACAAATGAAGGAGAAAACAAAAGAATCATTTGAGAGCAAACAGAGTCAAGCTGTATTCAGTGGCCCTGTAATTATGGTCCTAGTTCCCGATGACATAGCTTATCTGTGACAACAGATGGACTGATAATTTACTAAATATAAACATTGGTGTTAGCAAATTTATACTTGCATCTTGTGCTTCAAAAAATAATTAAGAAGGCATGTTTTGATCAGTGCCGGATTTAGATGAAAAGAGGCCCTAGGCTATTCCACTTATGAGGCCCTTTCACCTCCCATTTTTAAGTTTGTAAATTACATGAGAGACAATAAAATACATCATTACTGTGATATATATCATATATCAATATATATAGCTGGCCTCCCGACGGAGGGCGGCTCTGCTCTGCGGCAAAGGCAGCAAGGCCAGCCGCCTCCCCTGCTGCGCTCAGCTGCCCGGCTCAGCCCCTCGCCCTCACCTGCCTGGCCGCTGGTGGGCTCCGCGTCAACGGGGCGGCTACTGGGAGCGGCTGCGCCTCTCGCCCGACCGCCAGTGCCGGGAACGTAGGCGGGCTCCCCAACTGCCGCGACGCTGGAATGATCTTAACCAATACATTTTATGTTTGTTTATTAGTCATATGTGTAGAATTTCTCCTTATTTTCGGTTCAGTGTTTTAAGTGTTCACTGTTTTTAGAATAGTGTAATTTTAATTTTGCTAACAATTTGAATGTAGGCCCCTCTTGATCTTGTGGCCCTAGGCTGAAGCCTAGTTAGCCTATAGGAAAATCTGGCTCTGGTTTTGGTACTCCCCTCCCCCACCCCCATTTCAAATCATTACATAAAACTGAACACAGGGTAGTGGAGTTGTATGAAGCATGAAATGACTTTTGCGATGGTAAAACAACCTTTTTCTGATAATGTTGAAAATATTGTATTTTTAAACATTATTGTAACTATTGTCATATTTTCTGTATGAAATTATAGAGATAGATAGATGGACCATAAATAAAAACAGTGTGTGTATGTGTGTGTGTGTGTGTGTGTGTGTATGCTGGTCTCATTGTATTAGGGTCTTTTCCCATGTAAGATTGAGATTGTCTTGGCAACGTTTCACCGAGGTCTCACTCGCCATCTTCAGGCTGGTGTTTTGGGCTTAAAGCGTGGTCGGAGCTGCTGTCTTTCTATACATCTTGGTGGGGCTGTGTGGAGTGCTGGCTTTGTTTCAGTAAGTGGATTGATTGGATGTGTGGCTGTATCATGATTAGTAGATTGGTACTGATTGGTGCTGGCTGTGTGCCCATTGTTGTTTTGTGTTGTAATGGCCTGGGTGGTGGGTGGGGCTCATTTGTTGACTAGGACTGGTTTCCAGATGTCTGGCAGGTGGGAGGTATCATCACGTTTATTCATGTTGTGGAGGTGTTTTTCTATTTTGATAGCTTCCATAATTAATCTCTTGTTGAAGTGTTCAGTTCTGGAGATTAACCTGGTTCCTTGACAGCTATCCAAAACAAATACAACCCCCCCCAAGCACATCCTAGATCTGACCAACCACTGCCTAACCAACACATACTTCATCCACAATGGACAAAGATACAAACAGATAAAAGGAGCACCTATGGGATCACCCCTCTCACCCGTCATCGCAAACCTATACATGGAACACTTTGAAACCAACGCCTTAGGACACACCATCTACCAGAAAAAAAACACACACCAAATGCTACTTAAATGCACAATCTCATCACCACCCTGCACGGATCAACTCCATAGCTAAGACCCTCATCTCTATTACCAAACACCTAGCTGACAAAGACCACCTGAAAACTGAATTACACACCCTCACAAAGGTATTAATTTCCAACGGATTAAAAAAAACACAATTACCAACCTAATCCAAAGGGATACACCCCCGCAGAACACAAGAACGCAGTCAGAAAAGAAGAAAAAAATTTCCAGCACCTTAAAGCAACAGGACATGAAATTGATTTTGGAGAAACCAAATTATTCTCCAAAACTGAACACTTCAACAAGAGAATAATTATGGAAGCTATCAAAATAGAGAAACACCCCACAACATGAATAAATGTGATGATACTTCTCACCTACCAGACATATGGAAACTAGCCCTAGTCAATAAACGAGTCCCAGCCACTAAAGACAACACAGGACCCAGAACAACACAGGACACCATCACCCTCACCAAACATCAATTCCATCAACCAATCAAGATGTGACAACATAGCCAACCAATCCGTTTACGCAACAAAGCCAACATTCCACACACACACCACCTATATTTATAGAAAAACGGCAGTTCGATCACGCTTTCCTCGCACAAGCACGAAGCCAAAGGCACCAGCCTAAACATGACGAGTGTTACCTCATTGAAACATCGCCAAGATACTGTCAATCTTACATGGGAAAAGACCCAAATACGCCAGGACTTCGCATTATATGTATATGTATGCGTATGCGTATGCATATGATGTATATGTATATGTATACATATATGTATTTATTATTTCTGACATCATTATTATTATTATTATTATTATTATTATTATTATTATACAATTGTATCACAGCGGCCAGTTGTTTCGCCGGATTTGGCATTGGTTACTAGTCGGGCCCCACCCAGGGGCCTAGGACGTTGTAACGTATTTTCGTAATATGCGTGCAGGTCCAAGCAGTGCGGCTTTTTGCATTTGAGTGATGGTGAATTTGTCAATTTTTAACTGTTTTAAATGTAATTCCAGTGCTTTTGGAATAGCACCCAGTGTGCCAATTACCACTGGAATTATCACTGCTGGTTTGTGCCATAGTCGTTGAACTTCGATTTTTAAATCCTGGTATCTTGCAATTTTTCTTGTTCCTTCTCGGCGACCCTGCTATCACCTGGTATTGCGATGTCTATGATTGTGACCTTATTTTTCTCAACCAGTGTGATGTCTGGTGTATTATGCGCCAGTATTTGTCGGTTTGTATACGGAAATCCCACAAGATATTGACCATCTGATTTTCGGTGACTTTTTCAGGCTGATGTTCCCACCAGTTTGTTGCTGTTTTAATATTATAATTTTTGCACAAATTCCAATGGATCAT
The DNA here is from genome assembly GCF_009769535.1 of Thamnophis elegans. Lineage (NCBI taxonomy): Eukaryota > Metazoa > Chordata > Lepidosauria > Squamata > Natricidae > Thamnophis > Thamnophis elegans. The sequence goes on from NC_045546.1 coordinate 40,968,520, forward strand.
TTGTGTTACTGAATTGTGCCGCAATTTATAATCAGTCTGCGCGATTTTTTACAGCAGCTGAGTATGTGATCAACAGTTTCATCAGCTTCTTTGCAAAGTCTGCATTTGGCATCATCAGAGGATTTTTCGATTTTGGCCTTAATGGCATTTGTGTGGATAGCTTGTTCTTGCGCAGCCAGGATTAGTGACTCTGTTTCTTTCTTTCTTTCTCAACTGTTTGCTTCACTTGTAATAATCCTCTGCCACCCTGATTTTCGTGGCAGGTATAGTCTATCAGTATCACCACGTGGATGTAAACTGTAGTGCATTGTCATTAGTTTCCTGGTTTTTCGGTCCAAAAGGTCCAAATCAGCTTGTGTCCAGTTAACTATACCAGCTGTGTATCTTATAACTGGTATTGCCCAGGTATTTATGGCCTTGATTGTGTTTCCACCATTCAATTTAGATTTCAAAATTTTCCTAACTCTGTTGGTGTACTCTCGCCTGACAATAGTTTTTACTTCTCCATGCTTGATGTTATCCAACTGCAGAATGCCTAAGTATTTGTAGGCTTCATTTTCGTTGCATTTAATTAGTTGGCCATTGGGCATTTCAATTCCCTCACATGCAGTGATTTTGCCCCTTTTTATGGATACAGTGGCGCATTTTTCCATGCCAAACTGCATTGAAATATCGGTGCTGAATACTCGGACTGTGTTGTCAATGATTGGATTTCTATTTCTGACTTTCCATAGAGTTTTCAAATCATCCATAAATAGTAAATGCGAATTTTTTCAGCTTCTTTGGCTGTTTGGTAGCCCTAATTTCATTTTTTTAAGATTACTGATAGTGGGATCATTGCGATGATGAAGAGAAGAGGTGAAAGTGAATCACCCTGGAAAATTCCTCGCTTGATATTAACCATTCCGTAGATCTCATTCCCTACCGCCAACTCAGTTCTCCATTGTTTCATCGCTTTTTCAGTAAAGGATGTAATATTTTTGCTAATGCCAGTTGTTTCTAAGCATTTTATGATCCAACTATGTGGCAGTGAGTCAAATGCCTTTTTGTAATCAATCCAGACCATATTCAAGTTCGTTTTTTTCTGTTCTTACAATTTTCTAATATCATTTTATCAATTAGAAGCTGATCTTTTGTGCCCCTGCTCCTTCTTTTGTTGCCTTTTTGCTCTACTGGCAAGATGTTGTTTGTTTCCAAATAATCCATCATGTTATCTGCAATAATGCCTGTGAGTAATTTGAAGGTTGTTGGCAAGCATGTTATTGGTCTGTAGTTTTCAGGTGTTGTTCCTTTAGTTGCATCTTTCTGAATCAAGTATGTTTTTCCAGTTGTCAACCATTCATCAATTTGGCCCTTTTGTAAAATTTCATTCAGTTGCCTGGCCAATACTGCATGTAAACTGGTCAGATATTTGAGCCAGAAACCATGTAATTGGTCCTTTCCAGGTGATGTCCAATTCTTTACCTTTTTAACTCGATTTTTGACCATCTCAGTTGTTATTTCTAATACTTGCATTTGTTTGTTGCCAATGCTTTTCTCAAAGTCATGTATCCACTTTGCTTTCTTGTTGTAATCCTTTGCATTTTCCCACAATTCTTTCCAGAATTCAACTGTGGCCTGCTTTTCTGGTTTTTCACTTTTGGTGTCACCATTCACATTAAGACTTTGATAAAAACGCCGTTGGTCTGATCGAAATTGCTGATTTTGTTTATATTGGATGATTCGTGCCTCATATCTTTCAATTTTTCTAGCTGTTGCTGTTATCTGCTGTTTACAATCTCTACAGCTTCATTGATGTTTCTTGTATCCAATCTATATCTTCTGATTAGCCGATCTATGATTTTGTTGTTTTTAAGCCGTTGCTCATGCATGTTGTTTAAGTTACTAGCATCTGCCCTTAATTTTTTATTTTTTGTTCTAAACGGATTTTCCACTTTGGCTTTGATGCTTTTTCTGTTGTGTGACTAGGTACTTTAATTTTAATGCCTAGTTCATTAGTGACTATTACAGCTGCGCTGTACATTAACTGGTTTATTTCCAAGATGGATCCCGGTTCAATTGTTGAAAACACTGCATTAACCATTTTCATGATAGGGGCCAAAATTTTCTTAGGCACAGTTTTTTAGTGATGGTAAACGTTGCCTTTCCTCATTAATCAGAAAATGCTCCATGATCTTATCCTTCAATTCTTTTTGTTTTTGAGTTAGTTCATCAGTTGGTTCAGTGATAACTGGTTCTAGTGGTGGTGATGTTATTTCCTCCCCGAGAGCTTCTTCTGGGAGTTCTACTATAATGTCTTTAGTTGTGTCTCAAATATCAGTTATTTCCGCTTGTGATATTGTTTTTTGGGTTTTGCAATTTGCCTGAATTTCCTCATGTTCAACTTCACTAAACACTTTAGGAGCCAAGGTGGCGCAGTGGTTAAATGCAGCACTGCAGGCTGACTGCTAGATCAGCAGTTCAGCGGTTCAAATCTCACCGGCTCAGGGTTGACTCAGCCTTCCATCCTTCCGAGGTGGGTAAAATGAGGACCCGGATTGTTGTTGGGGGCAATATGCTGATTCTGTAAACCGCTTAGAGAGGCCTGAAAGGCCTATGAAGCGGTATATAAGTCTACTGTTATTATTATTATTATTATTATTGCTACTTTATTCCGTATAATAAATCGCCTTTGATCTGCTAGTCGTTGTTCACTAACATTTGAATCTGGATATTGTTGTTTCCATAATTCATACATTCGCTTTAAATAGCCTCTTTTTTCTGGCTCTGAGTTGTAGTAACAGGCCATTATGGCACGGTTTCATCTGCACTATATTTTTGTCATTTTGTTGGCTGGTCCACTTGTAGCCCACTTGTCGACGGATGTCCAGGGACCCCAACATCCGCCGCGGCCCTTGTTAACCTGCGCGACGACCGATGCGGTATGGAATTCGTTTTGTTTTTTTCACCATATTGTATGGGTTGGCGGGTTTGTTTTTACGGGACCAGATGCCAACCTGACCCCAACCCTCCTCCTTTCTCATCCGGGCTTGGGACCGGCAACGGCGGAGTTGTTGTTGTTATTATTATTATTATTATTATTATTATTATAAATTATTATAATTATTATCTGAAATATATGTCTGGAATTATATTTTTTCTTCAAACATCTTTGGGTTGAGAAATATTTATTATCATTTATCATTAAAGTATGATATTTCTTGATTTTTTTTTCTCTGAAGGTTTGCTTAGTAACAAGAGTGAAATAGTGAAGTTTAATATAAAATAAAGAAAAGCCTCAGGTATGTTGCCTTGAGATCTTAGAGAAAAATAAGAATGTGAATGCATCATAATCTCATTTTAGACACTTACCATCATACTTTGTTTGTGGTAAAATAGATTACGTAAGGACACTTCATATGTATAACTGAATATGATAACCTACAACTTCTTTCACACTGTTTTAAAATTAGAAATGAAATTTTACCTCACTTCACTTTATTTTAGTTCCCTCTTTTGTATTGCATCTTTATAATTTTTACAAATTATAGCACTTAGATTTATATGCCTGTCTATATGCCATACAGCACTACTCTCTGAGTGGTTTACAGTGTCGGAAATAATGTCTTCCTGTTTCCCCACAACAACAACCCTGTGAGGTGAGTTATGAGAGTGTGACTGGCCCAGGGTCAAATTGTGCTATGGCAACACATTAATAGAATGCATCTTGCATTAATATATGTATTAGGTAGAGTTTCAGAGCAGAAGAGTCCTTTCGTCTAGTTTTTATTTCCATTAACCAGTTCCACCCTTAAGTGCCTTTATAATCCTGTACCATTAATGCAACCAGAAGGTGATTTATGATCAGTGTAAGACACTCTATTATATTGTCAAACATGTGTTGCTCCAAAATAAGTGAATATATTAACCTTTTTAATGTATTCTGAAATAATTGGCAGACGTTCAATGGTACATCTTCTTTAACACGTGAGATTGTTTCAACAGCAGGTTGGTTTTAAGATGAGCAGGGAATGAATAACTACTGTTGACTCTATCCCTGTTTATTATTCCACAAATCACAGCCAGACTTAGTTCAGGTACACCTCAAAATATTCAACACAGTGATATGAGAAAACTGAAGGCAGTAGCAACAACAGCAAGATTCTGGCAAATGGGACTCGTTTACAAATCAAGTTAGATTCAAGTTTGTCATACAAGACTTTATTTGCTTTAAACCTTTATTTGACTTTGAGAGACAAATTAGATTACATCAGCGCTCCCAAGTTTTCATGCAAATCCTGGCATAGCCATATGGCAAATATATTCAATGATAAAGGAAACTTTCACTCACCTTTGAGGGAAGTGTAGGTAGAAAGTCAATGTTTCATGCTGGCTTTGAGATATTCTTGTTCTGGCTTCATGCCTGGATATACTCCATTTATTTTAATAGAATGGAATAAATAACCAAAGGTTGCAATTTGCAGCAGTTACTACTTGATATGCAACAGGAGGAGAGTTCAAGGATCCCTGAAAAAAGAAGCAAAAGAAGCAAATAAAATTACCTAAATGATTTTACAAGACTAAATTGGCTTTAATTGGATTTGCAAACATCTCTTGTTGCTTTTGGGAAGCTCTTGACAATGGTCTAGGAGATTAAGAGTTCTTCATAAAAAGATGCAACAGCACTTGTTCTTAAGCAACAGTAGTGCAACCTTTGACTATCAGAATGTTTTTCAAGCTTAGCAACTTTAAGATATGTGGATTTAAACTCTCAGAACTATGGTAAGTGTAGTTCACTCATGTGATAATTGACAAGTTTGAAAAACACTGATGTACCTCACTGACATTTTTTAGAATATTTTGTAACACAACAAATATGACAAAAATATCTTCACCATTGTATACAATACCATTACTTAATTTAAAAATATTCAGGAGGAGGCAAAAAGAAAAATTTTAAATTTTGTGATTAATAGTGGTTTTTAAACTGAGATTTTGTTTAAAAGAGTTTTTACTATATCCATAATTTGTATATAATCATTGTTTGGATATTATCACTGTGGTTTGTACAGAAACGTAGAAGAAAGACATCAGAGATAATTACACCTATATACTCCTTTTAATATGCCTGATTTTTAAGAAGCAAAAAAAAAATCAAACCAAAATAAATCACTTCAGAAAAAGCTATGAGTGATGCAAGAGTCATGGAAAGATCCATGCTCAGCAATACAAGATAAATAGAAAAACTTGCACGTGTATTAGAGAATAAATGAAAATATGCAATATCATCAAGAGACTAAAATAACTGAAATGGAAATGGGCTGGTCATATAGCAAGATGAACTGATGGTAGGTGGACCAAACACAGTCATGGAATGGATCTCACTTGATAAAAGCATCCATTAAAGAGATCTAAAACCCGATGAATTGACAACAGCAGCAAGAATTGCTGACTCAATTGGCAAAAGAAAACTCAGGACTGTATTGGTTGGAAACACATGGCTTCATCCTGCATTGGATAGGCAATGAGTAAAAACATTGATGATAATGATGATGATGATGATGATGATGATGATGATGATGATGATAAGCTGTACAATTCAACTGAAAAACAAACGGATATCTTTTAGCTGGAAAAATAACAATAAAACAGAATAATATGGTTTCATAAGTGTGCATATCCTTTAGAATTAGGGATGTCGTTCACAATTAACCAATCACATTTAAATTGATGTTAAATCAGTATATACCTGCCATCAATTAAGGTGACTCTAATCAGGCAGTCATTAATAAGTGGAGAAAATATGGCACAATAGTGATTTTCCCAAGAAATGATGTTCCTCCAAAATTGAGGGGAGCAAAATAAGAAAACTATTCTGGGCGGCTATCATGAGGTCTACAGCAACATTAAATGAGTTACAGGAATTTCTGGCAAGTACTAATTGTGTACTACCAGTACTCCAGACAGGAGACTCACATATTCTTCATAATGTATGGGGTAGAGTGGCACGATGGAATAGTAATAGCAAAATCACTTAGACTTATATACCACTTCATAGTGCTTTACAGCCCTCTCTAAATGGTTTACAGAGTCAGCATGTTGCCCCCAACAATTTGGTCTTTATTTTACTGACCACAGAAGGATGGAACTTTGAGCCAATGAGATTCAAACTTCTGAACTGCTGGCAGTCGACACTCAACAGAACTGTTCTGCAATACTGCATTCTAACTATCATATCACCATCCAAGTCCAGCTACGTTTTTCAAAAACCTACATCAAATCTGACAAAAGTGTATGGGAAAATGTTTAATGAAGCAATGGGACCAAGGTTGAACCTTTTGGGCATAATGCCAAAAAGTACATTTGATGCAAAATAACAGTGTGTTGTTTTATGGGTCACTAAAAGATGATCCATAACCACAGTGAAGCATGGTTGTGGTAGCATTGTGCTTTGGGGATGCTTTTCAGCTGGAACTGGGGTGTGTGTGTCTAGTTAAGATGGAGAGAATTCTAAACCCTTCCAATATCAGTCAATTTTGCACAAAACCTTCAGGCCTCTACTAAAATGCTGAAGATGAAGAAGACTTTCACCTTTCAACGCAACAATGACCCAAATCATATCTCCAAAACAACAAAAGAATGGTTTTCACCAGAAGAAAATCTAAGCTTTGGAATGGCCCCGTCAGACCCTGTATCTGAGTTCAATTGAAAATCTGTGGGGTAACCTGAGGAGGGCTGTGCACAGGAGATGCCTTTGCAATCTGATAGATTTGGAGTGATTTGTACAACTCAAAATGTCTAAAAGTTTTCCATAATTCTAATGGAGCTATAATTTTATTGTTAGTGTTAACAATGAAACATCCTTCAAGAATAAAAAAAAAAACCCAGATGTGTTAAAATATTACCTACATTTAAAGCTTTCATAAACTTCAGACCTTTCTATTGTCACAGAGATATACAGTATCTCCCCTAATCTTCTACCAGTGATTCATTGAAAGACCATGAAGTGGGTCAGTACTAAGCAGCTGCTATTGCGGAGCAATAGCTAAACAGAAGAGAGTCTATTGGCAGTGTTGGCAGTCATCCTTGAATTGTAGCATTTGGATGGCATCAAGAAAGCAGAGAATGAGTAAGGAACTAAATATCATCATTCAATTTTATACAGCAGTGTTCAGTGTTCTTATATGTCCTGCACTTTTAGGTGCAATTCAGCCCCACTTCAACCATTATTCACATATTTTCATAACAAATAAAAATGAAGACATTTTAGAGACAAGGATGCGTAGTAATCCATTTAGCTATAAACCTCTCTAGAAGATATCAAATAGCACGTAAAGTTTATGCATCTAACAATGCCATTCTGTGGTAGACGTGATGTTACAATATGCTACAAATCTACTCTGATTGAATATATTCTTTGAATAGTCATATTGCAATTAACCAGCGGCTGAACAGAGATGCAAGATGTGTTGTCTGATAACTAACAAGTTTAATATTATAATACAGATGGCTCAAGCTACCTTCATTTTAATTTTACTGAATGAAAACTAAATCACGGGGGTGGAGGGAACTACAGGCAATTAATTCCTGTTACACATATACCCAGAAATAGTGTGTTTGTATATATTTGTGTATAAAATAGAAATATAGAAAACAGAAAGATACAGATTCTAAGATACTACAGTATTTCTCATTTAGTTGTCAGTTATTGGAGTTACAACTAAAGTGATGAAAGAGTAAGTGGGGAGGGGCAAGTGAAAGAGGGCAGAGGATCATTTTTATGTTCTTTCTGAAATGTGAGCACTCAGAATAAAAATGCTAATAGAGTTTATTTCTATATCTACAATTGACCCTGGTAATGTGAGAACTTTGCACTGATATTGTCAAGGAAATTAAAGCTGAATTGTCTCTTGTTGCATGTACATCTGAGTCCAAATAAATTACATATAATGTTCATTTCTTCTTCTTTTCAATATCATCTAATTGAGTATACTCTTAGCACATTGTTTAGAGGTGCTATTCATCACTAAATAATTATAGTCTTAGCATTGCTTATAGTTGGGATAAAGATTCATAAATCTAAAATAGATGTGAACTTTGAGTCCTGCTTCAGTAGGTGCCTAAAAAGTTTACAGGCCTTGATTGTATAACTTGTTTACTCAAAGAAGAGAGCAAATTGATAAATATGGTAATTTGAGGGAAAAGATGACATAAACAACCCTGGATCCTTTTATTAGAACGAATCAGGTTGGAAAAGATAAACCCAACAATCCTATCAGGATAGTCTACCTTCTGGTTTTCCATGGCACAAGGAAACTGGCCAATCAATAATTGGCAACAGTTGGCCTAAGAAAATCAGCCAATCAACAGTTAGTGACCAGAAATCATGGTCAATCACAAATAATATGTTTTGAGTGACTAAGAGGGAAGGATAAATGAGTTCTGAGAAGAAGATTTAAAGAAACACCTAGGAAACACACATTTTCAGTTACTCCAGACTTTGTCTATTCATCTTTGATGATCATTTTATGAATCTAATCTGAAGGGATTAGTAAAGATAGATGATTGATGGTGGCAAGAAGCCCAACCTTATAGAAGTAGCGCTCAGACCTAGGATCTTCGATAATACTCTTGGTGGGGAAGATATGAAGAACAGAATTTGCAGATAAGAATACGACATTCTTGTTTTTTGTGTTATTCCTGTCATATTGTGGGGTCTGCAGTTTTGCATTTTGCCCACCATTTCATCCAGTTTGCAGCATTGGCAGGATATACACCTAAAGCTCATCTACCTTCTTGCAGGTAGTCTATCCATTGCTTTTGGATCATCTTTTCAGCCACTGGCCATCTAGGCTGACTGCAAGTGCCAGCCTCGCAACAGATTCAACATAAGCTTTGACAACATAACCATATCAATGCAGTCTCACTTCTCTAATTTTGTCTGAAATTGGGGTGACTTTGAAGCCTTCTTTGTTTTAATATGATCCAGCCATGTGACCCTCAATTTGATCATTTGATCATCCACATAGATAAGAACAAGATATTGTACTTAAACTTAAAGCAACAGTGGTGGGGTTGCCATTTTTTACTACCAGTTCGGGCACACTCACACGCGACGCTTCTGCGTATGCGAAGAAGTGTCCAGATGGGTAGGTGGAGCCTCCTGCACTGCTGCTACTGGTTCGCCCTATCCAGGCCAAACTGGGAGCAACCCACCTCTGTAAAGCAAGCATCACCCAGCAGCAGAGCGTTTAAGCAGAGTTTATTAACTCCAGGCCTGGATTTGACATGAAATTATGATAGGAAGAGTGTATGTGTATGCATGCATGCATACACATACATATGTGAGTGATTAGAACTGTATGCATTGTTCAGGCAGAATTAGTTAGCTTAGTGTTCAATTAAATTCAGTGTTGTAACTTTCTTAAACATTGTGAGAGGAAGTTCCATGAAGTATCTTTCCATTCCAGTATCTTTATATGTTTGTTTTTAAAGAGGGTGGAGGATGTAGGTGGACTAGTCATACAATTTTACCGCAAGCTGATTATGACTCAGCAGAGGTTTCATAAAGATGTCATCAAATAATTTAAATCCCCACCTACTACACTCTGAAATGAATTATAGTAATACTGAATATAATGACTAAAAGAGTGGGTTGTGGATATAATGCAATAGCCCTAAACCTTGTTCTTTTGTTTTAGGTTATTCTATAATCAGATGGTACACTGAATCTTGAGGAAAGCCAGTTCATAATTATAATTTCCTGAGTAATATCAGAAATGTATCATTTATCTCTGGGTATCATGAAAATGTAGGCAGTAAAAAGATAAAGAGCAAAAAAAGGCTTTTGACCAAATTGCCTTCCTGGTCTAATCCACTAAAATCAAGCTTTATATTTCTTACATTATTGGAGCCTGAACCATCCAGTTTACAATTGTATTTCTGAAAAGACAGTCTGAAAATTGAAACACCACATATTTGCAACTTAAATTTCATCTATTCATCTTGTTTTCTATGAATGGGCAATATGGTAAAATATCTGTCCCTCCCATTCAATAGTCACATTTTCTGGTTTCTCTTTTTAGCAACTGCCTTTTTTCTGTTAGTACTGTATTTAAACTGTTATTTTGAAGTAGAATTTGTTTCTTGCATGCAGTCACACATACACAATAGACACACACTGTAAATATAGATACAGCACACATACACACACAATATATCTATCTATCTATCTATCTATCTATCTATCTATCTATCTATCTATCTATCTTTTGTATCTATATTTATATATCTGCATACATACAAAACACAGAAATCAGTTTCAGGGTATTCAGCATTTAAATTTTAAATTTAACTATTTGCATTTTATGATTATTTCTTCATTATTATGATCAGAAATATCTAATTATATTTTCGTTGGGAATTCAAAAAGTTATAACAAATTGAAATATCCACTGAATAGATAAATCAACAAACTTGTTTTTGATATATGAAGCCAGTAGTTCAGTCCAATGGAATGCTTGTGAGATACTTTATATAAATAGGGCTCAACTTCCCAAAAAAATGAAATCCAAATCATATAGCTATTTTTTCCTGAGCCAGTAAACAACCTTTGGGGGGGGGGGGGAGTAAGAGATATAAACAAAGCAGGAATTCAAATAGTACATTTCAGCCATTATTTCATGAGCAATAAGTACAAGGTGTTTGAGATATTTGTTTATCACATATTTGTGTTCATTAATTTTCTATCAATTGCAGTCAAGGCTGCTGAATCAAATGTTGTTCAAAAGACATTTTTTATTTTGATGTTTAGTCTTCTTGTCCTGCAGAGATTAAATAGCCTCAATGTACATGATAGATATAATTGTACATTGGATTTACATTACAATATAAAACAATTTTTACAGGGATTTCTGACAGGATTATGTAATTAGTTCAGTGTGGAACAAAATCAGAAGCCTAACTTTTTCTATATAATGTCTAAACATTTGTAGAAATATTTAAAGTATTCATGATCCCATTTAAAAAGCTAACTTGGAAATTACCAGTGTGTTTTCCTTTGCTGCAAATTCAAATTCTCTATTGTTTTCATATTCAAAAGTTCAACGCTTTTTTTATCAAATACGGGGTAAGATTTACTGTCTCACTCTGGTATGTTTTTGTATGGCAAGTTTCTTTGCAGTCCTAGACAGTTATCAGTCATGCAGTGCAGGTTGAAGGCCAGTGACACTCATATGACAACTTACCTTAACAGCTTCCTATATCTGTTCAAATGTTACTAATAAATTAGACGAAATTCAATAGTACTTCTACTAGGAATTATTGTAGCTGTCTTCAATTCTAAAGAATAAATGATGAGATATCATCAAATATGAAATGTTACTATTCCAGATCCTGCATAATTGCTGATGATTCTGAACCACAGCAATAAAATCTTGTCTGAGCAATCCATTATACACTAACATATTAGTAACTATGACAAACTGAAGTGGACATTTTTATATGCTACCTAATGTAAATAGTAATGTCAACTCTGAAGCAAACCTGGCTGAAGCCATCCTTTGCTGCCTCATAATTGCCATGAACTTTGAGAGGAGGAAGGGAGGGAGGAGTAGATAGACTAACTAACAGTCAAAACAAAAAAGTTTTCTTGTGGAAACTAAGGTCATCCCAACAGGTGGCAGTTGAAGGAGGGGAGGAGTGACCAAGCAGCCTATCAGCTGCTTTCATGTGACCGGTGACACCTGGGGGGAAATATTTGCTCTTTTAAGTAGGAACAAACCACAGGAATGTTTAGAGTTGGTTTTCACTAGCTGTGCCGATATGATGTATTCAATAAACATGTTCTTTGAGGAATCTATCTGCCTTGGAGTTCTGCTTTTGGCAGATGCGTTACTCGGAATGCTGACAAGTAATTTCTGATTGATAGACTTTAAGGAAACTTGTGGAAAAAGACAAATATTTTTACCCTAAAGAGAGTGATTAAAAGCAATCTAACAATATATAAAGATAGAGACACAGCAGTGATGTAAACCAGAAATGAATTCCAATGTTCAGTGCCAAATATCTGTAAAGCATATAATATAATAGCAAATACTGCCCTCTAGTGTACATTAATCATTTCACTATTCTTTAATTCTTTAACTAAAGAATTACTACATGGACAAATAAAACCATTTTTAAAAGGAGTACTGCTTACACTATCATCTAAAAACCTGTAGTCAAGCTAAATTTGAATGAGATAACATAAAACTATGATTGGGGAAGGGGCGGGGTTGGTGGCACAATGGTGTATTTGTGTGACCCTTTTGCAAATATAAATGTTCACAATGCCTTGTCCAAATAAAAAAATGATGTTTTTTATAACTTTAAAGTCATTCAAATGTGCCCAGGGAGATGTCATTTTTTGGGGGGGCTTTTAAAGATTGTGCTGAAAAAGATTAAAAATATGTAGAGATTTCATCAAAATAGGCAACAATGTGGACACAGAGAGATTTATCTATCCCCAATCATTTGCCTCTTTTGCATAGTGAGATGGAATTCCTTGAGAAGGACCATCAATAGATGACCAATAGTTTGGTCACCAGGCATATGATATATATTTATATTTTTGCTAGCAGGAAGAAACTGTGGTTAATCTTCTGTGAAACCTGTATACCTATCATGCAAATAATAGTGAAGATTTCCCTAGCTCCATATACATTTGGATTGTGCTAAAGCTATTTCTGATGCTGCCTAGATTACATTTTTCATACTATATCCTAAACCCACCATGGCCAAGTATAATTTCATTCTAATAGGTAAAATATGATAAATTTGCAGTGACAATATTTCTATTGCAGACAAGATCTTTGCCAAATTTCAGAGCAATAGGTTAGGATCTTTTGTAAAAAGGAAACATTCATAACTAATGCTGAACAATATTACAAGGGGTCTGACAATATTTTCTCATTTCCTAAGATCTCATTATCCTTAAAAATGTTATGATTGGGGTTACTAACAATATTTACTACTTTAGACTTAAGAGAGTTTCCTAGTCTTCCTTCAAACTCTTCAATACCAGTGATAGCAGTACTTTATAATCATTACACATCTGAAAAAGATTCATCTCAGTCATCTGCTGTATCACAAAATGCTGCTTACTTAATGGAAAAGCTGGAAGCTCTGTGATGAATGTCACCCATGGGATGACAACTAGAAGTGGCAGACCTGTTTGATGATCTTTTATATTTCATGATTTGCTTATAATAATGGAGTCTCTTCTCTATGGCTGGGAGTCTATTTTGTCTTGGAGCTATGATTTCCATCATGTTAGAAAAGTTGGCATGTCATTCTTCCTGTCTAACAAGGGGTCATGGAAGAAAATGCAGCACACAGAAAAAGGAAAGACTTATAGAGAAATGGGAAAGGAATAAAAATGAAAAGAACAGTATGTAAACTACTATATCATAGATTTAAGTTATAAAATTTGGAGTCTATGTTAAGACCCTTATAGAGAAAACACAGCAATGTCTCTAGTGATTGAAACATTAAGCACTATAATGTTTGATTTTGTCCTGCTATATGACTCTACTTTGAGTGGTGATTGGAGGGTGCAGGTTTAAAGTTTGATTGTGTACAGTGTCTTGATTATTGTTTCTTTTTAATTCCCATTGTCTGTAAGCAAGCAGATTTCTGCAAAAAAGAAAAAAGTGTGATAACCCAGAATTTCTGGGCTCTTATGTTTAAATAAATGGCAAAATTGTAAAGCTCTCCAGATCTTCAAGCGCTTAAAAAATTAACGTACTATCACATAGTTCATTGAATGCTTCTTGTTCAGACATAAGTTTCATAAAGTTCATAGCACTTTGTGCTTAAGAATAAAAGATGCATGATCTCAGATTCTTGCATTCACCATTGAAACAAATTGCAAAGAAATCCTTTGATAGATGTGGGCTGATTTGTAGGGAGAGTGGCAGGAAGAAAATGATTGAATTCCACAAATACTATCAGCAGTCCATTTAAGGGAGGACTGTTTAGTTTTAAGGTAATTAAAAGACCATATAGAACAACATGCTACATACTTCATAATATGGCATCTGAGTCTATGAGTCTCAGAAATGAAGAAGAAGATTAGAAGGAAGATTTTCTTATTTTTCATGGTTTGTAAAGGGGAGTCATAGTTATAGCCAAAGATAGCCATTTTCTAAGTCAACGTTAACTCTGCTCACAGGCATTGATTGATCACAAACAACAGAATATGAGTAATGAATGGGAAGTTGTCTATTTGAGGAGTACAAAAATAGCTTTCAGACTGAAAAATGTCCATATGCTGTATCTGCAAAGTGTGAATAGAAAGACAAGGAGTGGGATTAGCCACTGAAGTGATTCATGATGCCACAAAGAAAAGTAAATTGTTTGCCCAATGTATTCTTAATGAACAGTTCTTCAATATGTACATCAATACATAGGTAATTCTTCTGTAGATGACATATTTTGATCACTTCAATATTTACATCCAAGGTCTCGCTCTAGATAAATTTGACCTATTTTTCCTTGTGAATGATAAAAAAATCCAAATTTGTTTAAAACATGTTGCGAAATTATATACAAGAGCAGCTATTTGTACAGAAGCAAAAAATATTGGTGCAAAATATTTTTTTAAGAAAGCACAGTATAAAAAAGATCAGAGCAAATGTCAGGATAGCAGAACCTGGGGTAGACTCAAAAGAGGAATCAATTAAGAATCTCTACATAGCCACAAATGGACTTGAACAAGCCTCGAATTCTCTTAATCCTTAGGTAAGGTAAAGATTTCCTTCATACATATGTGCTATCGTTCCTGACTCTAAGGAGTGGTGCCCATCTCTTTTTCAAAGACAAAGAGCTAGAGCTGTCCAAAGACATCTCCTGGTCATGTGGCCGGCATGACTAAATGCCAGACTCATCGAACGCTGTTATCTTCCCACAAAAAAGTGGTTCTTGTTTTTTATACTTGCATTTGTACATGCTTTCGAACTGCTAGGTTGGCAGAAGCTGGGACAAGTAACGGGAGTTTACTCCGTTACATGGCACTAAGGATTTGAACCATCAAACGTCCGACCTTCTGATCAACAAGCTATGCACCTTAGCTACTGAGCCACCACGTCCGTCTCTTAACCCTTATAAAGGACCAAAATAGTGTTAACTCTTAATTAGCTAGATTCCTATGGATTTCTCATGGAGCAATAAATTATGGTAGTTATTTGAAACTTCACATGTGGTCCTGGTGTTTTATACGTGACAGTCATTATACAAACTATGTCGCGTACGGCCAATGCCAAGGTTCTTGCTGTCTCTTCTGCTAGTTGCTTATTCTGTCTTGAACCAGATGTAATATATAAGTCTGATTTATATAATGATGAAAGCCACCCAGAGTCATTTGGTAAAACATGGGCAGCAAATAAAGTCAATAAATAAATAAGTAATCAATCCATCCAGTGGAATGTTTTCTGAAAGTATACAAATATTACTTTACCAATTATACATACCAAATATAGTATATATTTTCATCAATATATGCAAATTACATACAATAGTATATGTTGAAACAAATTAGAAATATTTACCTATCAGTTTGTGTCACCTTCCCAGTTCAATATTAATGTGTTGTTGCAATGCAGTTGGCAATAAACCTTGTTGGTTCTTTGGTTAAGGTTCTCTCTACCTTAACCTGGTAGCCAGGACTGTGAGCTTTTGTTTAGCAGATTTTAGGACTTGTAATGGAGTCATTATAAGGCTTTCCTTAAGTACCTTCCAAGCAGGCTGGTGGAGAGTGAATGCTACAGAATGTGGCCAGATGGGAAATGGGTGCTGCAGCTTTGTGTTAGGGCAACTGAATGTGGTAGGTGCTATAGGCTGGTGTGAATGCTGGATGGCATGGGGATGCGATTGACTGGTGGGCATGGTCAAGCATGTATGAGTACCTGTGCTTCATAATGCAGGTGGTGTAGTGCTGTCAGTAGTCATGCACAACAGAGCATGAGAGATCCAGATATTTTACTTTGCACCAGGACAAACAGCAGTGGGATCTGGAGCAACTTACAACCTTCCCTACAAGCTTTCCCATTGGCACTGCTTATGAGACTTCACATCATCAGAGAAGGTTGCAAATTTGACAGTGGAATGTTCAACCCAGAGGTGGGTTGCCAATTTTTTTACTACTGGTTCGGGCACGCTCCCGTGCGATATGCTTCTGCACATGCACAGAAGCATCCAGGTGAGTGGGCAGAGCCTCCCACTGCCACTACTACTGGTTCAGCTGATCTGGGCTGAACTGCAACAACCCACCTCTGATGTAACCATTATAAGTGCAAGCTGGTTGCCAAGCACCCAAAATATGATCATGCTATCATGGGGACACTGAGTGGCCACAATTCCGTGAGCTAATCATAAGTACCTCTAATTCAGCCCCATTGTGATTTTGAATGGCCGCTGAATGGACAATTGTAAACTTGAACATGCCTGTATTTAGGATGTATCTATAATGCAGGAGAAAAGAAGTTGCATCTTCATCAATCAAGGTACCATAAGGAAGCTACGTCATAATTAATATGGAGGGAGGAAAGGAGGCAGGTATCAGTGGAATGTTTGTTTCACCACTTTAGTTCATCCTCTTGTTTTGGAAAATAAATATGAAGTCTGAAATACTTGTTTCATGAGCTAAACTTAGGAATAACTGAATACCATATTTTTGAGGTGGAACAAACAAAACAAACAGAGCAACAAAGAAGTACGGAAAGGTCTGCTTTTAAAGAACTATTCTGATTTTCCATATACTTTTTTGTAAGTTTAAATGAGCTTACCAAAAGGGAAGCATTATCTCCTAACTTTAATTAACACATACTGATCACTCCTTATCAGGGTCTACATATTCAAAAACATGTTCCCTAGGAATTAAAATCCTACAGTTCAGCATGAATTTTATGGTTACATTTTTATTCCTTCCAAACCAAGTTTGGGTTCCCTTTTGGTTAACCTCTGTCTGCCTATGTTCACCAGGATCACTCTTTTTAAAAATGTATGGAAGAGGAACAGATTTGGTATTGGCAATGAAATAACAGGCTGGGAGCTGAAAAAAGTGTTGGTGATGGAATAGAAGGTGGAGAAGAGGTGGGTTTTTTTTTTTGTGGTTTTAATTTTGTTTTTAAACTTTCCGCTTTATGATTTGTACCATTTTCAATTGGTATTTGAAATCTAATATTTTCTTTCAAACAGAAACAATGCAAATTAATCAAGTAAGTAATAAAAAGAATATTCGAGAAAAGCATGAAAGCAGATTGTTTTGAAAGAATAACTATTTTCTTTTGTGTTAGATGTTTATTTTTTTACATGAAACTTTTTATCTTTACTCGTCCAGAGTTCTGTTTGAAATCTGTTTTTCCTGGATATTATTTGAATTCATTAGATCCTTAACTGTCAGTTTTGGTGTACTTTCTTTTTTCTTTTTAGTAAATGATCAGGGGTAGTGGATAGTCCTTGTTATTAGCTTTATATGTAGACAATTGAATGTCATTGACAAATCCCTACATTATTTTATGAATAAGCAAATATTAAACAGTGACACAATATGTAACATTATTTGGAAAATGCATTTATATCTTTATGAGATGTATAGGTACAACTTTAAAAATGACGATACACAAAAATAAAGTGTTTTAATGGAATTATAGAACAGAACAACAATTTATATTTAATATTCTACTGGCAGTGTTTTATGTCAATAGCCATAGGATAATTTGGATCAAGTTAAGCACTTTTATTAACATATATAATGTAAAGGATGAGATTATTTTATGCTTGTTTCTTTTAATGTGCAACATTAATTGTGCTACCATTAGCAACATGCAGTGCAGCACGGATACATAAATCAGCTACATGGGAATCATGGTTCTTATTGCTTACATGAATAAAACTTTTGTGTTAAATAAGCTGATAGCTTGCCTGTGACAATACACTTTTATTATCCATGAGAGGTAAGTATTCCACTTTCTTCAAATGAAAGAGAGTTTAATAATTAGCATATTACATTGAAACTATCTGGATATAAGTATGCCAATGTTTGCCTAGATTGTGCAATTTGTTAATTCTTTGTCCAGTATCAGACTTTTAAGATCAGTAGGAATTAAAATTCTGGAAGAGCTACTTTAACAGTTCAGAAGGGTTCCCTCCCCCACCAACTAGCAGCTTACGAAAAAAATATGCAATTTTTAGAAAGCAAATATTTTCTAAAACAACCGTTTAATTAGTTGAACAAACTGAAACTGGAACAAAATGTGTAATGGGTTTATTTTTAAACCTGATGTAAACTGTAAGTAAATAGAAACATGATAAAAATATATTATTTACATAATATTGAGCTATGGATTTTAAAAGCATTTATGATTTTTGCACTGTTTATATACATTTATGAAGCCTATTCAAGTTTTCTGTATAAAGACTTTGCTCTAGCTGTTACAGATTAAGACAGGTTAAAAGCAATGTTTTAGCAATAAACATTACATATTTATTCCTTCCACTCCAAAAAGTCATTTCTCACCACTGTGATCAGTCTACATATTAAAATGTCTGTAGAGATTCGCAGTTATCTAGGTCCTAGTTGTCTCAAAAGTGATTTTTGAAAAGGCAACTGGACTGTTTTTTTCCTTGAGGAAGAAGAATAAAACATTTTATTTCTCATCCAACCTTACCACCTAGTCTCAACTGTCAGCATCTATCATCCATCCCCCCACCCCCATCACAACTGATGTAGTTTCTTGGATGAGAAACAAAACGTTTTGTTCTTCCTCAAAGAAAAAAAAACAGTCCAGCTGCCTTTTGATAAAGCACTTTTGAGACATACATGTTAAATGCATCTGTTCCATATACAGTATTTAAGTCACCTTGAGGATGCAAGGTATTGTAACATTTTATATTGCAACATTTGTGTCATCTGGCTATTCTGCTTGCTGTGATAACAAGTATAAAATAACAAATAGAAAAGAAAAAGAAAAGAAACAAAATATAATATATTGTCATAAAAATTAATAGTTACAGTCCTAGATATAGTTAGCCAATGTAAGTATTGTACATATATATTAATTTCTTTTCTAAAACATGCATATAGCTATCATTCTTTTTAACTTATTGTATTTTATATAAATGAGTTCCATATTTTACTATATTTGTCCATGCAAAGTTTATGTCCATAGGCAATAGATGGATGTAGGTGAAAAGTATATTAAGGCCTCCAATCCACTGTGTGAATGAGATTGTACATTTATCTTTCCAGTGTTGCAACATCATGATCTTAGCCATAGTATGGAAATGGAGAACCCATGAACATCATAAAGATTCCCTATACTTTGTGTATAGTTCAAGAGAATATTATTCTGTGAAAACTTTCACTAGTTTTGCACAACCATATTTATATAGTCCCGTATTTCTTAATTTGAAGCTAATAGCAGCCTAGAATTTTCTCAATGTGAGCCACAACATGAATAGCACTTGTTCAAGTCTCTGGGAGAATTACTACCTTTTAGATTTTAAATTGTTTACCTGCTCTACCGCAACTGAGGGGACAAATGCCCACCAGAGGACTACTACACCTGAAGTGGGAGTAGAAAGGATTAATTGCTAAGAAAAAGAAAGCTAAAGAGAGAGAGAAGTGGGATTTACTTCTCCTCTCCATCCAGCAGAAGGACACCCAATTATTTTGGCAAATTGCTGCCAGCTCTTTGCCAGGCCATCAGGAACTCCCTCTTTGCTGTATCACTAACAGAGACTGGGAAAACCATTTCTTGGCAATTTACCAGGCACCAGCAAGTTTGACCGTGCCTGACCCACAGCTGTTTCCTGCAGCCCCTGACTGGCAACCTGTGACCCATGCTGAGATCACCGAGATTATCTCCGAACTCAAGTCAGGCAAAGCTCCTGGCCCTGAGGCTATTCCCCCTGATCTGCTAAAATCCAATCCTGAATGGTGGGTTCCTCTTTTGGCAAGACTCTTTACATATATTAATTTCTCTGACAGGGTACCTACCTCCTGGAGCTTAGCAATTATTGTGCCAGTTTTTAAATGATGAAATAGAAACAACCCAGCTGACTATCACCTCATAAGCCTGCTCTCCATTATTGGGAAATTGTACGCTAAATAGCTCCATCGCAGACTCCTCACTTAGGTTGAGGAATCCAATATTATTGGTGCTGAACAAATTGGGTTTAAAGCGGGTTGTGCCACACTGGATCACTGCTTTGTCCTAGTGCACCTGGTTGACAAATATACAACTATACCAGGTGGCAAACTCTTCACTGCTTTCATCGACCTAAAGTCAACATTTGTCCCTAGGGGTCTGTTATGGTCAAAACTGCTTAAAAGCTCTATTGACAGATGTTTGTTGTTCTTAATTAGGTCCTTGTAAGTTTGGAAGTTTGGAAGTTTATTGGCATTTGTATGCTGCCCACTCCCTAGGGACTCTGGGCGGCTTACAGACAAAACAAGGGAATATGGAAAAATAAAAATAAAAATACAATAGTTTAAAATTATGCAACATACATACTACTTAAAATGGGGCTGGATGCTAATCAACAGCCCCAGGCCTGCCAGAACAGCCAGGTCTTAGTAGCTTTACGGAAGGCCAGAAGAGTAGTGAAGGTCTGGATCTCTACGGCGAGATCATTCCATAGGGCCGGGGTAGCAACAGAGAAGGCCCTCCCCCGGGGGGTCGCCAGCTGACATTAACCGGCTGATGGCACCCGGAGGAGGCCCAATCTGTGTGATCTTATCGGTCTTTGGGAGGTAAATGGCAGGAGGCGGTCTCTCATGTAGCCAGGTCCTATACCATGTAGGGCATTAAAAGTAACGACTAGCACCTTGAAGCGTGTCCGGAGACCCATGGGGAGCCAGTGCAGCTCGCGGAGGATAGGTGTAACATGGGTGTATCTAGGTATACCCATTATCTCTCGCGCGGCTGCATTCTGGACCAACTGCAGTCTTCGAGCACTCTTCAGGGGCAGCCCCATGTAGAGCACGTTACAGTAATCCAGTCTTGAGGTGACGAGGGCGTGAGTGACCATCCGAAGGGCCTCCTGGTCCAAATAGGGTCGCAACTGGTGCACCAGGTGAACCTGGGCAAAGGCCCCCCTGGTCACAGCCGACAAATGATGTTCTAACATCAGCTGCGGATCATACAATCAGACCACTCAGATGTGGTCTGCAGGGAGAACTTTCTAATCCTATCCTGATTAAGAATGGAGCGAGGCAGGGATGTGTGCTGGCTCTGCTTCTGTTTAATATATTTTTATCTGACCTGGTCGGTTATATTGGACATATTGAGTCCCACTCCCCGAAGCTGACTACTACAAAGATCCCGCTTCTTCTTTACGCTGATGATGTGGTTCTCCTTTCATTGTCAAGGCCAGGACTTTCTGCATTTGGGTCTTACTGTGTTGAAAACCATTTGGCTATTAATTATGATAAATTGAAAGTATTAGTGTTTACAAGAGCCCGAAAATTGTATAACTGGGATATCAGTGGCAATGCTGTCAAGCAGGTTTTCCATTTTAAGTATTTAGGTATTCAATTTCAGAACATCGGTGCCTGGACTAGACACCGAACCCAGGTGCTGAACTCGATCTCCTGTAGTCCCCAGCAGATTTTAAGATTCTTTTATACCCAGGGGGGCCAGTTCATTCCTTCTGCCCTACATATTTACAAAGCCAAAACGCTGGCCCAAACCCTTCACGGTATTCCCATATGGATACAGGGCTTCAAGGATTGCATCGAAAGAACGCAGGCTGCTTTTCTTAGAAAACTTCTGTGTCTTCCCCCTTGTGTTGATTTTGCCCCTGTGTACCTGGAAATGGACATTCGATTGGGGAATGTATGGCCTGGATTAACACCTTTAAATGGTGGTTTCAGATACTTTTTCTAGCAGTTCCTGGCAGCTATCTCTCCCTGGCGTTTGCAGACTCCCATATTTCTCACTGGGAGAAAGAGCTGCTGAAGAAACTACGTCTGCTAGGTTTTACGGAGGATGCCTTGGGAAACTACGACCTTAAGGACGCCCAATTTAGAGTAGTCCAATGGCTTGTGGACATTGATTTACAATATCTATGAGCCAGAGCCAACAAAACTTGCTCCCCCCTGACTCTCAACCAACTTAATAATTATGGATTGAGGATGGCTTCTTATTTTTATACTTTAACCATTCCCAAGTACAGAAGAGCTTTTTCCCTAGCTCGCTTTAATGTCTTGCCCTCAGCACTTTTGGACGGTCGTTTTAAGAGGCTCCCGATAAACAAGCAGCTATGCCCTTGTGACAGAGCCAAGATTAGAACTGTGGAGCACGTCCTTCTATTTTGCCCCATGTATAATGCAGACAGATCTAAGTTACTGTCTCTTCTTGAAATAGTTCCTTCTAGACCTAATGGCTATAATTTGTTTTTATATTGCCTTGGAGATGGGTCCTCATACATCATCTCTCAAGTTTCCAAATTTTTCTTAAGAGCTGTAACCATTAGAGGAGAACGCTGTAACTTCTCTTAGTTAAGTTTTTGGTGACTGATTGCTATGATATTATCATCAATTCTCTTATGTCTCTTTTATAGTACTTGTGTTTTGGTCTGTGACTATAAATAAAGACTTAATTAAATTGTAATTCAGCATTGTGTTTTTAGATGAGCATTTTCATATGCTTGCTGGAAATATAATATATTTAATTTAATTATAATATAATTAAATATTTATATGTTTATAATTAAATATAATCACCACCATTCCTAAAAGATAGACAAAAATAAAATTATTTACCAGCACCTCTTTTGTTTGAGACATCAGTATCTAAATTGATAATTTTGTAAATTGAGTTTACAAAATGAAATTGGAGTCTGTGTTTTGAATTTGAATAAATGGTAAATACAATACCAGTTGATTTAATTCATACAAATTCAAGAAACATCTAGACTTAAATAGGCCTTACCCAAAAGATACCAAATTCCACTGAAATTTTCTCAAAACTTAATGTTCTGAACAATCACAGAGATAACAACAATGTGCCTATAACAATGGACACATTTCTTGCCACATTTTTCATAAAAGGCAACCTCTATAATTAAGTGAGCATGAAAGGAAAGAAGAGATATAATTTTCTGAATGACTCATCAACATTTCTATTTGTAGAGTGATCTTAAATTAAAGAACTTCAGAGATGCATATTGCAGAAATATATTTCAGGCCTTCTTTAGGTTTATTTTTTATATTATTTTTTTAAAAAACAAAAGGAAAACAGTACTTCACACTATGTATTTAGGGCCACCAAAGACATTATCCAGTGCGCAAACTGTGTGTCCATCAAGGCTGCAACTTGGGAGGTTTTCAGGTAAAAGAATCATAATTCATATGAAATATGTGGCTGAATAGAAAACTTATTTCATGTTGAGAATGCCAGAAATCTTCTTTGATCAGTGTCAATTTCACCAACTCCATTGCAAAAGGTGCCCAGTATGGTGGTATTGAAAGACCTCATGCTGCAGAAGCTGATGGGTCAACATTACAAACTTTGGTGTGCCTATGATCCATGGAATGATATTGGAAGCCAGAATATTCAGCTCACTGTCTGGCAAATCTTATAACACATGTTGTCCATTCTTGTATTTTCTGATGCAACATATGTGTTTTTATATATGTTCATAGCAGTGTTTTCATTTTTGGTGGAATTCCTTAATTTTCAATAACAAGGCCTTACATGGATATCCTCAATCAAAACTAAATAAATTAATAAATTGTGGTAATCATTTGAAAAAATTTAGTAGCACAAATATTTTACAAGAACAGCACTCAGAATTATTATGTTTGTTACTCTGTTCTGGAATGAACAGAATTCAAGGATTATGTACACCTGGGATGTCCAGGGTGTTGGCAGAGGTCAAGAGTGTGGTGGGGTATTTCATGCATATAAAAAAAGAGTAAGGCTAGGATTAATTTTGATGTTGTCCCTGTGAACAGACTTCAATATTCTGAAAGACCTTAATTTGATGATGTTAGTCAATATATAGACATGAATTCTGACCTTTCTGGTAATCTGAGCCCAAATAATAGAATATTCAATAAAAAAGGATAGGATAAGTATCATATAAGCTATATGACTAATGTTATTTGGATGCTTTAAATTATATTTATTTTCTACTTTAAATTGAATACAATATGGAGATTAATTTCCAAGATTTTTTAAATTTTTTGCTTGTCTTTAATTTTGGTGACAATAGTTCAGGTTTTCTAGGGATTATTAGCATGCCTTTATTACTGCGGATCTTACCTTCCAGCGCTTCAGTGTACTGATTTGTCCAAAGGCATAAAGGTAACACACTGGTACTTTGAAAAATATCCTTTATTCTTTCCATTGCTATTCAGACTGTAGTTACTCTCTTATATATAAAATTCCAAATGCTTTGTTTTCTTGGCAGTACTTCCTCTCCCTATACACAAATATCATTCAGTCACTCTGAAACTATAATTCTTTCTGACAGCTTAATTATATAATTATACATATATTGTGACATTTTAAAGTCCATTTGACTATGATAATTAAGATTTATGGTAATCACATGGATCTACTTAGGCCATTTGTAAATGGTTATTTTGTAAAATTCAATTATTAATAACATTTCCTGTTAAAACTAGTTATAGTAACATAATTCCCATAATAATGATAGCATAAGTTGGGATCATCTAAAGGTTAGTTTCATTTTAGCACAGTTAACAATTAGGGCCATCTAATGGTTAGTTTTGCTTTAGCACAGTTAAGACAACTATATGCATTCAATACATAACAGGAATGGTGTCTTTTATTTATTATTATTTGCTGTGTTAACAGTAATAACAGAGTGCTGGTGCAGTAGCCGTCCTGTAAAATAAATGGATTTCTTCTTCTGTTTAATTGGGGACACTGTATTTTTTCAATATTTTGTGCTTCTCTCAATGATAACAAAGATAACACATTATTCTTTTTCATATTTTAGGGTGGGAAAAGATTGCTTAGCAAAAATAGGGAAATAAATGCAGCTCAGAGGCATTTACATGTTTGAAATGTTCCTTGGTTGAAAGCATCAGTTTAACATCTCTCCAGTAAACTGTAGTTACAGTATTTATAGCATGCCTTTGTTTTCTTTCATCGTATTTTTATTTTTTTATCTAACATTATTTTCACTACTCAAATCACACTTGCATTTTAGAGCCATTTTGTGTCTGCTACTGAATCTAGTTTGAGGATAATTAGAAGATATATATTAAATTTTTCTGCTAAGCTAACTGCAGGAGACAGATTTGCTAAGTGTCTGCAGTACAGGCAGTCCATGACTTATAATCATAATTGAGCCCAAAATTTCCACTGCTAAGCAAGACAGTTGTTAAGTTGTTAAGTGAGTTTTATCTCATTTTATGATGTTTATACCACAGCAATTAAGTTAATCACTGAAGTCATTAAGTTAGTAACATGGAAGTTAAGTCACCATGGCTTGTCTATTGACTTTGCTTGCCAGAGGATTGGTCAAAAGGTGATCACATGGTCCCAGGACACTGCAACTATCATAAATACATTCCAGTTGCCAAGTGTCTGAATGTTGATTTTATGATCGTGTGATGCTACCATGGCTGTGTGAAAAACAGTCAAATGTCTCTTTTTTCAACGCTTTGTAACTTGGAATGATCACTAAACAAAAGGTTGGAAGTGGACCATTATCTGTATATAGGTTGAATCGTTCTAATGAAAGTTCTTCGCACAAGCAAATAATTGCTAATACAGAATGAAGAAAATCCTGACTGCTGATTACAGTCAGATCAGACTGATGCTCATGAGTAATTAAAATATTAAAATGACATGTAAATTATGCAGAGATTCAGCATCACAGGTTTTTCCTCAGCTGTAAAATAAACCTTCCAGGTCTTGAAAATCTACTACTATTTGGCAGGGTGACAGTAATGTAGGACTACAGAAGATATTGTGTTCTGGTTATATAGTACATAAATTTAGATTTAGTGGGAAAAGTTGATATTTTTCATGTTCCTCTAGTTGTTGGGAAGGGTATCATTATAGCAAAAAATATTAATCCAAACTATTTCTGAGGGACTTCCCAATGTTCTCCTTTTTGATAAGCTTCTGTGAGAACATTTGGGATTAGTTTTGTCAGGATTTTAGCTGGAATCACATTGCATGCCAAACTTTAGATGCCAGTGATCAAATTCTGTGCTTCAATGAATCCCTATATGAATAAAATCTAACACAACTGCTGTATGGAACAAAGATAGATGACATCTATCTTCAAATTTAAATATGCTCTTTACAGATTCAAAATAAGGGAAATAGTGAATATGGCAAGTGCAGACATTTTGACATTTTCCTGTCTGTACTTTGAAACACGTTCTTTGGCAGAAATAAAAGCTTTCAGCATTTCTTAAGCATCTTTTAATTGTTGCTTAGTACTTCATACTAAATTTTGAAGTATGTTTCAAACTTTTCTTTTGCTGAAACCATTATCATTTTGCTACAATACTTCTTGATTGTACTTCATTGCTACCTAGGATATGTTAACATTCTTCTTTCCATTTTCATAGTATTTCCTCAGCCACCTGCTGCAAAGGATATAATAAAGCCACTGCTATGTTCAATGAATGGCACAATTCCTTTGTTCAAATCTTCACCCTTTGTTTTATTCCAAAGGTTTCTTTTCAGACTGAAGCCAAACAGTACAATTTTTGTTTTATTAATCAATAGTCCTGCCCCCGTGTCCCTCCTGGCTGGTGGCTAACAGCAGGGAGGTGACACATGGCTGGATCCAGGCGGTTGTCACCGCCTCCCTTCGGGAGGGGCACTTCCCCGCCGTACTCAAAACGGCGGTGGTGAGACCCCTCCTGAAGAAACCATCGTTAGATCCAGCCATTTTAAACAACTTTCGTCCTGTCTCCAACCTTCCCTTTATTGGGAAGGTTGTTGAGAAGGTGGTGGCCTTTCAGCTTCAACGGACCTTGGAGGAAGCTAGCTATCTTGACCCCTTCCAGTCCGGCTTCAGACCTGGTTACAGCACAGAAACCGCTTTGGTCGCATTGACCGATGATCTCTGGAGGGCCAGAGATGGAGGCTATGCGTCCATCCTGGTTCTCCTTGACCTCTCAGCGGCTTTCGATACCATCGACCATGGTATCCTTCTGCGACGACTGCGGGAGGTGGGAGTGGGAGGCACTGTTCTGCGGTGGTTCTCCTCCTACCTCTCGGACAGGTCGCAGTCGGTGTTAGTCGGGGGGCAGAGATCGTCCCTGAGGCCCCTAACATGTGGGGTACCCCAGGGTTCGGTCCTATCACCCCTACTATTTAACATATACATGAAACCGCTGGGCGAGATCATTCGGAGGCACGGTATAAAATACCATCAATATGCGGACGATACACAATTGTATCTGTCCGCCCCGTGCCAACTCAATGAAGCGGTGGACGTGATGAACCAGGGGCTGGAGGCCGTTAAGAACTGGATGAGTGTTAACAAACTGGTACTCAACCCGGATAAGACCGAGTGGCTGTTGTGTTTCCCCCCCAATAATTTGGCTAATATACCAACACTTAGGCTGGGGGGTCAAATTCTATACCCCTCAGATAGGGTCCGCAACTTAGGAGTCCTCCTGGATTCACAGCTGACTCTTGATCACCAGCTGTCGGCTGTGACCAGGGGGGCATTTGCCCAGGTTCGCCTGGTCCGTCAGTTGCGGCCCTATTTAGATCGGGGGGCTCTCACAACAGTCGCTCGAGCCCTTGTGATCTCTAGACTGGAATACTGCAATGGGCTCTACATGGGGTTGCCCCTGAAGTGCATCCGGCGACTACAGCTAGTCCAAAATGCAGCCGCGCGAGTGATAGTGGGCGCACCGCGGTTCGCCCACGTTACACCTGTCCTCCGCGAGCTGCACTGGCTGCCTGTTGGTCTCCGGGTGCGCTTCAGGATACTGATGACCATCTTTAAAGCACTCCATGGTAGTGGATCTGGGTACTTGAGAGACCGCCTTCTGCCGATTACCTCCCTAAATCGACCAATTAGATCGCACAGACTGGGCCTCCTCCGAATTCCATCTGCCAGTCAATGCCGACTGGCGACCACACGGAGGAGAGCCTTTTCTGTTGCTGCCCCGACCCTATGGAACGAGCTCCCCATGGAGATCCGCACCCTCACCACTATCCAGACCTTCCGCGCAGCCCTCAAGATCTGGCTCTCCCAGCAGGCCTGGGGATAGGCTCCTAATTACCCGCCCGAGTGTTTGTTTGATTGCTGAATGAAAGTTGGGTTTTATTATTTTTCTGTTGTTCACATATTGTTTTGTTTTGACCTTGCACTTCCCCTCCCCTGTGGTTGTAAGCCGCCCTGAGTCCCCTCAGGGAAAAGGGCGGCATATAAATCCCAATAAATACCTAAATACCTAAATACCAGAAGGCATTTCAGACTTCAGTTTTTCATGTGCACACCTCTCAGATACAGTATTTACATTAATACTGTCAAGAGACTGGAGAAATAATTTTCTTCAGACAACTTTCCCAGGCAAATGATGATTATGTTACAAAATATGCTACATTATGAACCTGTGAACAAAAAGGTGATCTGTTTTTCCAATCTAACTGGTTTTCAGAAAGTTCTAGGAGAAAATGTTGGAGACTTCTGGATCTTTCCTTAACTAGATTTCAGTTCCATTTATGTTCCATTTCTGAACATAGATTCCCACAGATGAGAATAACTAAAAATATAAGAGGAAGCAAGTCTTACTAATATCTTTCATAAATGATTACATGGTGTGTACTTCAATGGTAACATACATGCACCCAGTCACGTGTATCACTTTATTTGTTAGTCCATTCTGTATTCCATGTCAGGTAACAAATATAGTCTTCTGTGTACTTTGATTACAAAATGTGCTAAATGAATATATGCTTTTGGAAGCTGGAGAAATATTGTCACACCTTTAGCAAATGTATACTGACTTGTTCTGACATGAGACCTTTGTATTTATTTTTATTATAAAAGTTGAACAATTAGAGCTATTTATACAAATTTCTAAAAATAGACCCTATTTTAACGATAAGACATTTTGAACCAATCTTGAGAAGAAAGTATGGGTTTATTTAAAATCTATCCTGTTTCACAAATTTTTTGAGTTAACTCGAGAAATTGGTTTAGGCTTTCTACCTGCATACACAACAAAGGAACATATTTCTGAAAAAGTGAGGATTTAAAATGATGGTGACAGTACCCTGGAGGAAAAAATTATGCTGTTATAGAATATAGAATGCTGTTGAAAGGATAAAAGTCCCAGACTCTTTGAATGTTGAAAGAGAAAATAAATTAAAATTAGTATGAATTATATGCCCACTTGTTCTACTGCTATGCATAATTACTTTATTAATGTAGTCAATGAGAGAAGGAATTTTTCTATCAATTATTTGTAAATGGATCATGTTAATCATTTTTGTTGAAATTTGTAATACTCTGGAACAATTCTTCATAATGTTAGAACAGAAAGCAGAATAAATATACATATTCAAATGCTAAAGTAATAATTATAACCTAAAATCTATTTAATTCACAAATTCATAAAAATAACATGAACAATGATAACATATAACAACAATAACAATTTTAAAATTCTACTTTTATGAATATGTGGGAGCAATTATACAACTCAAAAATGGATAAAAGCTAATCTATACTGTATATTTAATCTATACTAAATCTAAATATGTTTAAATAAATATATAATTTTAAGAAACAAGGCTGAATTTAATTTTAGTAAATAAATGGATGGCCAGTCCTCCACACCATTTTTCATTTGTTCATAAATATGATAGAATTTCTATTTTATTTTATTTTTTATTTTAATCATGATCTAAAAATACAAACTACAGTACTATGTTCCATATTTTTTATGTTTACACATACTTAGTGATCAAAAAGACTTTATGGTATACCTATCTGACTTTGGCTGATATCTAAAAAAATAAATAGGCTCAGATCTTATTAGTACTTGGTTGGGAAACCATTCTACAACAGGTTGTAAAGTCCACAGGGCATCACAGAAGCATTTCAGAAGAAGAAAATGATAAATCATTTTCCTACTGTTGTAACAGGGATGTGTTAAAGAAATAATTGAGACTTGGCTTAGAGATTTACTATTTTAAACATCTTATTGAATGTTTAAAATAGTCCTCAATGTGCATTACTTTAATGGGAATGCTTGATTACAAACACCACAATTCATTTTCAGGAAAGTCAAAATAATAATAATAATCTTTAAGTAAAATTACATAATGGACAATCTTCTATTCTTCAACACAATGGCAAAAATCTGTTCTGGTATACTAGTGAGCTTCATCTTGCATGACGAAAAGATTACTTCTATTGTTGGAGAGGCTGTTTCATCAAGAACACAAACATAATATAATACTACATAATTCTAAAAGGGTTGTTTTTATAATACTGTGATTGAAGGAAGCGATCAAATATCTAGATTGTGCATACTCTCACTTTACAATAAACTAATTATGAAAATAAGTTGAACTCTTGCAATTTGTTATTATTCATATTTTATAGTCTCAACTGGGATGAGCATGAATATTTTAAATAAAGGAAATAAAGAGGCCAGAATTAATCTTACCAATATTGAGCAAATTCAAATGGGAGGAAAGCTTCAGATAAATTTATGCAAGTAATATATTGACAATAACTTTAACTTAAGTATTACTTTGCATGTTGTCTTTCAAATAGTTGAGTCGCATCACTGCATTTCTAATCCACTCATATCAAATTGATATATTAATAGAATTATGTTCAAATGGCATCAAAACTAAAATCTAAGTCACTTTCAATGAACCAGGGTTATCTCTGTGAACTAAAATATATATATATATATTTTTCTTAAGGCTTTTGGTACATGAACTCAAAGCTACATAGTTGGACTCAGAAATAGGTAGACTTTTAATTTTAGAAAAATCACTTAGGAATACAGAGTAACAAAGTTAGCATAAGACATCTGGATAGGTAAGTTTGATTGATGATGTTTATGTCTCATCAACCTAGTGTCAACCTGTTAGCCAGATAGATTTTTTCCAGGATGATCTGTGACCAACTTTGTCTTTCAGATCTTCCATCTCTGCTTTGAGTCCAGCCATCTTGTTGCTGATCATCATTTTCCTTTCACCTGTCCCAACATTATAGACTTCTCCATACAGCCAGGTCTTTGTATAATATGTCCAAAGTATGATCATTTGAGTCTGATAATTTATGCCTTGAATGAGAACTCTACATTGATTTTCTCAATAATCTGTTTTCTTGGCTATCTATACTAGTCTTAGCAGTCTTGTTAAATCTAAACATTCATTTCTCCCCTATTCTGCTTCTTAAAAGTCTAGCTTTTGCTTCCATGGGTTTTATAGGGAATATTGATTGCACAGTTTTGATCATTGTAGACATAAACGCATCCTGGCTTTAATCTAGTCAGACATAAACACTATTAGTACTCTAACAGCTTCTCAGCTCCTCTTCACTACCATGATAAGTGCCATCTCATTGCAGAAAACCATCTTCCAAAATTATATAATCAATCATTTTATATTTTCTATGCATTAGGTTTTCTTGGTTTTCAATTTCCTTCCAGTATACAATATGTTTTCTGTTTTCACTAAAGTGATGCTACCTCCAGCACTTTCTTATATCTTTGTTGCCCAATATAATTAAGTGTTCTGTCCCCCTTCACCGCTCGTTAAACAGACGACAGGCAAACAACTTAAAAGGAACTCTCTTTATCAGTTCTCGGCTCAGACTGGCTGTGAGCAAAAATAAACCTAATTACAGTCTCTGCCTGAAGATAACAGAATGAAAAACAAATCTTTCTTATGGCAACACAAGTTGAACAAAAGAAAAGAAAAGCACTTCTTCCAAAGTCTCTACGAATCAGGGTTACAGAAAAACCAAGCACTTATCCAAGTGTATCTTACATAAACCACGACCGATGATCAATCAATGTTGAACGAACCAAGGAACATTGATTCCTGCAACAAGGTGTGGCACCATCCATCCTTTTATCCCCGTAATATGCCCCCAACGAGCCCCAGCTGCATAATTAATCTTGCATCCCAAAAAGACTCATAGAAGACTGCTGCTGAGTCACAACAATTAAGTATTTACTTGCTTTAGTTGTGCACTTGCAAAAACTTTCACACTTTGGGTGATCCTTCTGGGATTATACAATTTTGGTATATACTGCTAGCATTATTCACTCCTCCCTTCCATGAACACACACATGTCCTGCTATCATCAGTCATCAAAGCAGAAGCTGGAGTAGATTATACACAAATACATCTGTGAGTAAAACCCTTAGGAATTTCAGTGGAATTTAGACTTAGCACAGTTAAATAATGGGTGAAGCTATGTCATTTAGAGTTATTGGTTTGTTTGTTTGTCAACAAGTACAAGGAAACATATTAAAACACATGAAAAAATGGCACAAATAAATGGCTATAAATAAGCAAAACAGCCATAAACACATAAAAAGAGTACATATAAATGGGACAGTAGGACAGGGATGGTAGGCACGCTGGTGTGCTTATGCATGCCCCAGTGGTGGGTTTCAAAAATTGTTGGAACCTACTCTGTGGGTGTGGCCTCCTTTGTGGGAGTGGCTTGCCACCCATGTGACCGGATGGGAGTTGCTGCCCATATGACCGGATGGGAGTGGCTTGCCCCCCATGTGACCCGATATGAAATTATGAATTAGTACTTAGGTTGGTCCAAGTAGCTATTCAAGTCCAAGTAGTTAGTGCTTGGAAGCAATCGTAAAGCAAGATATGGAATTAAAACCAGAAATATTTTGTTGGCTATTTGAAAGGGAGTATAATATATATTTAATTTTACACATGTTAGCAGCTGCTGGAATTGTGTTTGCACAACAGTGGAAAAACAGAGATATGTAAATGAATAAATATTACAATGTGCAGGAATAAATAAATTGACAATTAAAATCAAGAAGGCTTTGAATACTTTTTCACATGGGATTGGTTTTAGCAATTGCCAACTAATGGAAACAGAAATTAGAAATCCAAAAGTATGAAAGAAAACAACAATTATGTAAGGAAAGGTCCCTAAAATGTATAAGGAAATATTACTAGATCATTATTAATGCGTAGATAACTGCGGGACATTACACACCCACCAGTGGTGGTTTCAAAAAATTTTGGAACCTCTTCTGTAGGTGTGACCTGCTTTCTGGGTCCACTGGTGGAACCTCTTCTAACTGGTTCGGTAGATTTGACGAACCGGTTCTACCGAATAGGTGTGAACTGGTAGGAACCCACCTCTGGAACACCCCCTTAGGGACCTCTTAAGAAATGCATAAAGTACACAGTAGACAGTTTAAGGTAAAAGGTTTGTGAGTTAGAGGAACTAACAACAGGATCAGGTAGGGTGTTCCACACATTTACTACTCTATTGCTGAAATTGTTTTTCCTGCAATCAAGATTAGAATGGATAACACTTAGTTTGTATCTTTTTATAGCCCTTGTGTTATTGCAGTTAAAGCAAAGTAGTCATCAACAGGTAGGACATTATGGCAGATTATTTTGTGTGGAATGTACACGGTGTAGTTCAAGGTTATCCAGGCCTAAAATTTCAAGCCTGGTGGTATACAGAATTTTATTACGAACAGAGGAGTTGAGTATCTTCTTGTAAAATATCTCTGGAGCCATTCTAATGTTTTAATGTCCAAAATGCAATGTGGGTTCCAGGCAGGTGTGCAGTATTCAAGTATAGGTCTGGCAAAGGTTTTGTATGCCCTAGTTAGCAGCATAGCATTACCAGAGAGAAAACTACATAAAATAAAACTGAGAACTCTGAATACCTTTTTGGCAATGTTGTTACAGTGAGCTCTGGGGCTGAGGTCTTTCAAAATTAGTACTCCTAGGTCTTTGACAGAATGTGGCTCATCTTTTAGATCATTTCCACCCAGCTTGTATTTGATGTTCTGATTTTTATTGCCAACATGTAGGACTGAGCATTTGTTAGCAGAGATTTGGAGTTGCCAATTGTTTGACCATTCAGATAATCTGGGTCATTTTGTAGAATAGTAGAATTTTCTGTAGTGTTAAATGCTTTTACATCCTGGGCAAAGAGGATACAGATGCTAATAATATGATCACAAAGATCATTTATATAAAGTAGAAAGAGTGTTGGTCCAGAACGCTGCCTTGGGGAACACCACTGTTAACTGGTGCAGGTTTAGATACAGTGTTTCCAATTTTGACTACTTGTTGCCTGTTTGATAAGAATGCAGCTATCCATTTGTGCAAAGATCCAGAAATGAACTTAGTTTAACATAAGTTTGTCAAACCCTGGTCAAGTTGAGAGGTTCAAATGTTTTTGCATTATTTGAGTTCTCAATTACAGGTCAATTTTTTCCTGAAACCAAATTGCTTATTAAAGAGTAGGTTGTTTATCTCTAAGTGGAGGGTGATGGATTGATTTATGATGGATTCCATGACTTTACAGGTGATGCAGCAAAGGGAGATTGGTCTATAATTCTCAACAAGGCCAGGATCTCCTTTTTTATATGGGACCATGCCCTTGCATAATCCCCTATAAAAGACACGGATACATACTTTCATACATGTAAATTGTTTTCTGGATCAAGAATTGTTTCCTGGCAAACATTAACTAAGCAGGGGTAAATTACTGAAATTGTAAAGACTGAGAAGGAGTTCCCAGTAGCATCTGGGCTATGACTTGCTTCATTCTGGCTACAAGCCAGATCTAAAACTAAGGCAGCTGTAGCTATCATGCTGGATGACTTCCTTATGGTGTTTGGCAGAGGTGAGACAATCTTTCTAAATATATGTAGCCTACCTGTCAACACTGATTGTAGGCTATTGATATCATCTGCTAGAATTTGACAGGCTCATTCTGAAAAGTGTTTTCCCTTCATCTGCCAGTAACAGTGACTACAACTCCCTCCCTAAAAAAAAAAAAAAACACAGTATCCCAGTATGTCTTTCTTTGATTCATCACATTTTCTGATTGTGAATAGTTAACAATATAATGCAGAGACATTTATACTTATAGAACCACTAATAACAGGTAAATACATACAAGTGTTTTATTTATGTTGATCCCAGATTTGAGTTTTGTGTGGAGAACTCAAATGAAACCCAGTTATTTAAAATTAATTTATTATTGAAAAAGCTGTATTTTCTTTGTGGCAAATAACTGTGCTATCCTATGCATTTCAAGATATGCAGTTTAATTTTAAAAAACGTAGTGATGGGTCATCCATCTTTGCTTCCCTTGATATTTATTTTCATAGAAATTCAGTTTAAATTAAGTAATCTGTAAAATTATAAACAATAGATTTTAGTTGATTATCAGGAGGAAAGGTCTCAATTATATAGAGCCGAGGTGGCGCAGTGGTTAAATGCAGCACTGCAGGCTACATCAGTTAACTGCAGTTCTGCAGTTCAGCTGTTCAAATCTCACCGGCTCAGGGTTGACTCAGCCTTCCATCCTTCCGCGGTGGGTAAAATGAGGACCCGGATTGTTGTTGGGGACAATATGCTGACTCTGTAAACCGCTTAGAGAGAGCTGAAAGCCCTATGAAGCGGTATATAAGTCTAACTGCTATTGCTATTGCTATTGCTATATTGCTTTTTTCTAAAATATATACATTATTTGTAGCTTTCAAGTATCTTCTGCTATTTTAAATATGATGGCAATAAGTAATGTATTTTCATTATCATTATTACACATAGATATTCTGCAGTTAGATTCATAATCTGAGACTAATGGAAATTTACTAACTCAAGTCCTAACCAAGAACCTAAATATTACTAAGAAATGGATTCTCATATACGTATATTGCTTTGAAGACTTCAATCACAATTGGTATGACAGTGAATTTCATTTTCTATAGGCATTCAATTTCAATCTGCAAGTGTCCGTATTTCATAACTATGTTCTTAACCCTAATATAACCCAGAATAAGAACATCAAAGATGAATACTTAGTTCTTTTCAATAACTGTTGTATCACACTTATTACAGTCAAGATGCTTGTCTGTTTAGATTTAAAAGTCCCATGAGATCATAACCTGCACATTTTCAAGAACTTCTCAGCTTAATGGTCCCAATAGTATTTAGCATATTCAAATCCAAATCTCTGCATCAGGCTTGTCCCAGCTTGAGCATTTGGGAAAGAAAGACCACAGACCAGTGATGGCTAACCTTTTTGTTGTCATGTGTGAAAAACATGCACGAACCCTAATATTGTTAAATTACATTCTATATTCAACAATTTTGCCTGCCTTTGTGGCTTTGGTTGCATTGTTGCAAAATCATATTACCATTTCTTTACTGAATTCTTTTCTACTTTTTAATAAAGAATCTAGTTTACTTTTTGTTGTCCCAAATAATTTTAAACTTCTGTATAGTGTAAATGCACATTTTTGTAAACTTATTTTTTGGACAATTAATAACCTCAGTTTTGTTCAAAATTATGGTCAGCAGAGTCATTGATATTATAAAAAAATAAGACTGATAATGAATCACATTGCAAAATTCCATGTTTGATTTTAACTTCACCTTACTCTTCACTATTAGCCATCAGTTTCATTTGTCAAAGCTTCCTTGAAGCATTTTATACATTGTTATATAATTTTGTTCTTTTTTCTTTAAAACCAATTTGGTATTAAATAACTGGTTCTTCATTCCTCGAGAATTTTTGATGCACCAATTTTATTCTACATAGAGTAAATCATCTCTTCTCAAAATAGCTGTAGATTTTATTTGCAATTGTGATCATAAGTAACTTGTATGTTGTTGGTAAAGAGGTTATGATTCTATAGTTTCAGAAGTTTTTCCTTATGATTCTGAATTAGAAATGCCCTTCTGGTAATTAGTCATTTTTCATTTCGATGCTTCTATAACTAATTCATCAACTCTACCAACCTCAAGTGTAAATTTGTCAATGATTTTAGTTAGAATGCATGGAGAAGATATCATGATGTCCAACAGAATATAGTTAAAATAAATTCTTTGCATCTGAGTATAAAGGAAAAAGTCCAAATAGTAGACGAATAAAAGTACAAATTCTAACTGACAAGATGATTTTGGTGAAGAGGAAGGGAGCGAGGGAGGGAGGGGGAGGGAGGGGGGAGGGAGGAAAACCAGCTTGACTGATTACAAGAGGGCATTCAACTCCTTGCCACATTATTGGATAATCAAGTGCCTAGAAATAACAAGATTCAGTAAAAATATCACAAGTTTTGTGCAAAAATCAATGTGCATAATTGAAGACATAGTTTCTGAACAATGATAACCAAATCGGAGGGATTGACATCAACAGTCGAATCTTATGATGAGACTTTCCACTACCGTCATTGTATTAATTTCTTTGTCAAAAATAATGAGCAAGTCAGATCATGGCTATCAAATATCAAAAAAGCATCTTCCCTATTCAACCTAATTTATATGGATGATTTATATTATAAATCATTATAGAAAAGCACCATCTGAAATGGAATTGCTGCTGAACACTGTCCAAATATACAGCTGAGAGAATGGGTTTGGATCTGACAAATGTGATACTCTTACAATCAAGAGGGGGAAAATGAGTACAGAAGGATTCAAGATGTCCTATGGAAATAACATCAAGAGACTGGGTGAACATAACTAAAAATATCTGGACATCCTTCAAAATAACATCATCAAGCCCATAGAAGTTAAGAGAATATTAGTATTAAATATATCAGAAGAGTAAGGATGATCTTAATGTCCAAATTTAGTGGCAGAAATATCATCAAGGCAACTAACACCTAGGAAATTCCAATTGTTAGATATATAGCTGGAATAGTGAACTAAATTCAAACTGAAATAGAAGCACTGGATCTCTTAGCTAGATGCTGTAAGAAGATTGCACTGATCCATTAGAAATATTGGCATTACAAATTATTAACAATGATGCATTGGAATATCTGAAAGAAATGCTATTTGTCTGTAAGAAATGGTGAAACCACAAAATAGAAAAAGTAATAGAAAATGAAAAAGCTAAAGTGGTCTGGAATTTTAGAATTCAAACAGACAAAACACCTGCCACATCACATCTCAGGCTGAACAATTGTTGATAAGAAAGACAAAAATGTATGGATGGTGGAAGTGGCAATACCTGGAGACAGCAGAAGAGAACAGGAAAAAAATGGCAAAATATGAAAACGTGCAAATGGAAGTCTTTCTACCAAAGCAAAAGCAAAGATAGTACTTATATTAATAGTGTGCCATTTCTAAACATCTGGAGTATCACTTGAACACCATTGGCATTGACAAAATCATCATCAGGTAATTGCAAAAGGCAATTGTAACAGCTTACATCCAAATTCTTTTAATATTACTATACAAAAATATCTGCCTATCCTAAATCTTTGGGAAGGATGTATTAAGTAAACAAGATTTCCAAAACTGTGCAACCATATATCCATTTTATAACCAAATATTTTTCACAAGCATTATAATGATGTTGCAGTATCTTCATACTGCAGTCATATCTACCTAACACAGACAGGCAACAGTTTATAATCCTGTTGACTACTTCATTCGGTGTACTGAAGCCGTTCTCACCTGAGAGAGAATTTGTATTGGATTTGTATTGACGTCAGATAGCACTTTTGTAAATGTCTTATCTCTGAGTTCAGACCTCAGCAGACTGAAAAATCTTATCATGAGGAAATTTTAATTCATCCTTCAAAATTTGAATGTCTCTATATATAATTCATTCATTTTGATC
Organism: Thamnophis elegans; assembly: GCF_009769535.1. Classification (NCBI taxonomy): domain Eukaryota; kingdom Metazoa; phylum Chordata; class Lepidosauria; order Squamata; family Natricidae; genus Thamnophis; species Thamnophis elegans. The sequence continues at coordinate 41,007,340 of NC_045546.1, forward strand.
ACATCTCCCAAATATAGAACACAACACTGAACAAAAATTAATTATGTCTTGAGGCAAAGGTCAAAGATGAAAGCAAAGAGGTAACATGGGTTATTTTACGTGTTTGGGATCTGTTTATCCAGAACAACAACTAAATCTAAAATATCTTCACAATTTATATCTTTTCTGCAGTTTTAAGGTTAAAATTATATAGAATATGTAAGTCTTTTTGTCCTAGAAGAATGCTATTAATATACTTAATTATTTTGAGTTTCAAATTATTTTGAATTTAGGTTATGATTTTGATAGAAGTATACATTTATTTTTGTATCAATTCCACAGTTACCCTCCAATGTACAAAAATGCACATTTCTCCACCAGTCTGTTAAATATAGAATACAAGATTCATAGGTATGAATATTTGGAATAATTTTATATATGTACACATTTAAATCTCATTTACCATAACTTTGGTTTTTTAAAGGCATACAGAAAATAATTTATATATAAAAATATTAATTACATTATAGCATAGCTCAACATTTGCTTTCCTTCTGCCCCCACTAATATGTATTTATTTCTAAAGACCATATTATAGTGCCATCTGCAGGTAAAAAGATAAATTGCTACACACTCTTTAGAGTTACCAACTGTAAAAAACAAATTTACATTTACATTTTCCTATTTCTATTGAAATAATTCTTTTTTGTGCATTTACAAAAATTATTAATACCTTTAAAGGTAATATTATTGCTGCAGCTTTAAATTTTTAAAACACAGTCATTTTAAAAGATAGACTCATTAAACTTTTAATCACTGGCAGTATAATTCTAATATTAAACATAGAATGTGCCAATGTTAGAGACTCTGCACCCATTTTAGGCTAGGGGAAAATTCAAGGCAGAGCACTGTTTTCTTATTTTGTGCTTTATTTTTTGTTTTGCTTTGTTTTAGACTTTCTAAGTTATAAAAGAGAAGGTTAAATAAATAAATAATTCTAAATATTCTCTGATGAATACAGGCCGAAGATCTTCAGAAACACAATTTAAACAAATAAAACAAGACATTTGCCTTTCAATTGAAATAAAAAATGATGATCCTTAAACTGGATATATGGTGTTCAAGGGATTTAGTGAATGTACTGTATATACTCGAGTATAAGCCTAGTTTTTCAGCCCACTTTTTGGGCTGAAAAAAGCCGCCTCGGCTTATACTCGAGTCAGTGAAAAATTTGCCCGAAATGGAGGAGAAAAAGGGGCGGGGCCATGCCGCTGGGTGACACTCGTGAATGGCCCAGTGCCCCTGTGAGTTTCCCCTCCCTCTGTGTCAGTTTGCCGCGCAGCGCGCACCGCACCATCCCCCCTCCTCACGTTCTAATGTAATGCAGGGCTGTCTTACGATTCCCCTTCCTCCCCCTCCTGCCGCTCTGCAACAATGTCCCACCTCCTCCTTGTTATGGCAAGCAGCCACATAGCGATGTCCCACCTCCTCTGGTACAGTGATCCAATGATAGGAATCACTGTGCCGTGTGTCATAGGAGGCGGGACATCGCTCCCGCGGCTGCACGGGACATCATCATCACAGCGGGACATCAGCATCATGAGGTGAGTGAAGTATTTCATTGAATACACCGCTAGTTTACTGTTTTTCTTTGAAATAAATATTCAAAAACATTATTGGTATCTATTTTTATTTTTGAAATTTACCGGTAGCTGCTGCATTTCCCACCCTAGGCTTATACTCGAGTCAATAACTTTTCCAGTTTTTTTGTGGTAAATTAGGTGCCTCGGCTTATATTCGGGTCGGCCTATACTCGAGTATATACGGTACTATTGTTCACTATACAATGCAATACAATACACTACACTACACTACACTACAATACAATACAATACAATAGCAGAGTTGGAAGGGACCTTGGAGGTCTTCTAGTCCAACCCCCTGCCTAGGCAGGAATCCCTATACCATTTCAGTCAAATGGCTATCCAACATCTTCTTAAAGACTTCCAGCATTGGGGCATTCACAACTTCTGGAGGCAAGCTGTTCCACTGATTAATTGTTCTAACTGTCAGGAAATTTCTCCTCAGTTCTATGTTGATTCTCTCCTTGATCAATTTCCACCCATTGCTTCTTGTTCTACCCTCAGGTGCCTTGGAGAATAGTTTGACTCTCTCTTCTTTGTGGCAACCCCTGAGATATTGGAACACTGCTATCATGTCTCCCCTAGTCCTTCTTTCAATTAAACTAGACATATGTTTTAGTCGCCAGTTCCCTAATCATCTTTGTTGATCTTCTCTGCACTCTTTCTAGAGTCTCCACATCTTTTCTACATTGTGGCGACCAAAACTGAATGCAGTATTCCAAGTGTGGCCTTACCAAAGCATTATAAAGTGGTATAAACACTTCACATGATCTTGATTCTATCCCTCAGTTCATGTAGCCTAGAACTGTGTTGGCTTTTTTGGCAGCTGCTGGCTCATATTTAAATGGTTGTCCACTAGAATTCTAAGATCCCTCTCACAGTTACTACTATAAAGCAAGGTACCACCTATAGTGTACCTGTGCATTTAGTTTTTCTTGTCTAAATGTGGAATCTTGCTTTTTTCACCATTGAATTTCATTTTATTAGATAGTGCCCAATGTTCAAGTTTGTCAAGATCCTTCCATATCTTAAGCCTATCTTCTGGAGTGTTGGCTATTCCTGCCAGATTCAGAAACCTGGGGTCTAATCCATCCAGTCCTGGTGATTCTAGGGTAGACAGGTGCTCACTTACCATTTTCTTTTCTATTTCAATTTGTGTTCCTAATCTGATTTTTGTGGTGCTGTTTTTGATAGGTTGGACTTTTTTATCCCTTTGTGTAAAGACAGATGCAAAATATGAGTTAAATAGTTCTGCTTTCTCCCTATTGCTTGTCACCTTCTTGCCACTTTCTCCCAGCAATAGACCAATTGTTTCCTTCACCTTTTTCTTGTTTTCAACATGTTGGAAGAAGCATTTTTTGTTATTTTTTACTTTTATGGCAAGCCTTACTTCATTGTGAGCCTTTCCTTACTTCATCTTTACAGTTTTACTTACATCTTACTTACATCTTTACAATTCATTTCACCAGCAATTTGCAGCTTGAGTAGATTTTCAAATTTCAGTTGTAGTGCCAAAGAAAGATAACATGTCTCCCAAGAGCTTTCTTCTTTGAGAAATAGTTCGAGAATTTCTCTTTTCCTAGATGTGGAGAATACAGAATAAAAGAGTCTGAAGGGACCTTGAGAGGTCTTCTAGTCTAAACTCCTTCTCAGGTAGGAGACCCTATGCCATTCTGCACAAAGGACTGTCAGATCATTTTTTAAAAAAAAAACCTCCAGTGATGGAGCACTCACAAATTGGAAGTAAGCTGTTTCATTTAAATTATTTTCATTGTCAGTAGATTTCTCCTTAGTTCTAGAGTGGATCTCTCCTTGATACGTTTCCACCCATTGCTTCTTGTCCTCAGGTGCTTTGGGGAAAGAGTTTGTGGCTCTTTGTGGTAACCCTGGAATATTGAAAGACTGCTATCATGTCTCTTCTAGTCCTTCTCCTTGTTAGACTAGACATATCCAACTCCAGCAATCATTCATCATTTTAAAATGTAAAATGTTAACATTCAAATGTATTTAAATTTTGAAAGAAAATAATCGCCCCTGAAAATATTTGTATATAAAAGCAAAATGCCACTCACGCAACTGAATGAAATCTCCAGAACTGTAAAGCCTATAAACTTGATATTTGGCATGTGTTCTCTTGGCTTCTAGGTGCTCACTAAGAAAGGATTTTTTTTCAAAATGACCATCAGAGCATTAGTATTTCTTATATACGTATATGATTCAGGTTGACTGTGTTCCATCTAAACAAAAATCAGAAGTGGCTTCCCTTTTCTGTGTTCTAAGTACTAAGAGAAAAAAAAATCAAACAGTTGTTCATGCCTTTTCCTCCTAGGACAGTATTCTCAAGTGTTTGTTTGTTTGTTTACTGGAACTAACAGATGGGTCCTAGGTCAGAAAAAAAACTTGAATAGCATTAACATTAGAACAAGACATACAATTATATGGAACATTCATTTCAAAATATAACATGCCAATATTGTACTAGCACATTTACACTTTCAAATTCACAGGAACATCAGTTCACCTGTTATGTAACATGCCCTACAAATATATTTTGTATTATCTGCCTGTTAAATAAAGCACAGAATGCTCATGTAACCTAAGCCATCCAACTTATGAATTCTACTCTGTCCCATAACAAAGTGTATTTTTGTATAAGCAAAACAAAGCACCCTCCCCCACAAAGTATTGATGTTCCCAGGTAGGTTGTCGAGCAGGTACCTGATACTCTAGCCATGTGTTCCTCAACATTTCTCTTCCACATTATTCTGTCTAGATAAGGGATGTCCAACCTTGTCAATTCTGAGAGTTGAAGTCCGCCAGGCTTAAAGTTGCCAAGGTTGGAGACCTCCGGTCTAGATCATTAACAGCAGGGACACAACTGGTTATTACTTCTATACTAGTTATAGCATAAAACATTTTTTCAAGTAAACTACTTACAAATTCCAAGTAATTGCCATACTTGAATAATTGTGCCACTTGAAACTGCCAAGTTTAGTTTCATATTTAAAATGTTTTGTAAATTTGCTTGCTAGGTTCACTGAGGAACATTATCTTCTGAGATGGATCAATATGACCCACAACTCCCAGAGTGTTGGCTGCAGTACAGTTACATTTTTATTTTGTAAATTTTATAATTCTGAAATAATAGGCATACAGTGTTGAATTTTGTTCATCCATCCTTCTCTGTATTAGGACTACTTGTATTTATGTTGCAGTTCATATATCAACCACAAGATGGATTTATCTAATATTTGAATAGAAAGCTTTCAGTGTTAAAAGATATATGTGTATTTCTGACCATTGTATGTACTTATATGTACAAGTGTTTATATTAAAACATGGATATTAAATATGAAAATTATGAAGGAAAGCTTCTTTAAATGACTCTGAAACCCAATAGGATCCATTAGGCCAATCAAATTTTCCACAAAAGAGGGGGAATCTGCTATAATAAACTTTAAAGTCACTAATTAGTGTTCTGCCCCTTAAAATGGGCAGGTGGCAACATCTGCCAACTCCAATCACATAACGACTGTTCTAAACAAAACTCAGGTCCAAAGTATGCCTCACCTCATCATTATGGTTTAGATGTGCGATAAACAGGATTAGGTCCATGATTGACATGATTGTCATGAATTTCCACACCATCTTTGAGTCTGCTCTCAAAGATGGAAGATTGAATCTTCCCAGAGTTGTAAGATTGGGTAAATATACCACCGGGTGGAATGATGATTGCAACACAAATAAAAATTAATCTGGATTGATCTGGTATTTGAGCTTATTAAATTGGATTTTTTTTTTTTTATTAAAGAAAGAGTACCTAAGACTTTCTTTTTTTGAAATTAGATAGTAATATCTCTGGGCCAGAGTTCTGGAATCTTTGCAGTTGATCGACACTATAAAGGTCTTTATTCAATAAATTATTCTTCTCCCTAAAAGCACTGTTTCACCCAGAGAAGCAAGATATTTTTTAAAAGCATCATGAACACTGCTAATGAGATGGCTTAGATCTCTTAAATTATGGTCTAAGGTTCATTATTTAACACTAAACACTTCATAAAAATTCTCTGACAGGTGGTGTTCCTAAGTAATACCAAATAGACTGTCATTCAAATATGGAAATATTCATTTAATAAATTTATTTATTTTCTATTTAGTTTTGTTAACTGCTCAAAAGCCAAAACATGCATAGAGCTGGAAACCTAATGACAGCTCTGATATCTTGCAGGTTCTCCGTGCAAAACGTTTTAACCGGATTGGGAAGAAAGTTTAAAATGGTGATGTTTAGAAAATGCACAGAGGAATTTCCCAAATGGATGAAGAACAAGACCAAATTATGAATTTTGAGATCACTTCTATCCAGGTATATATATATATATATATATTTCATGTGTGAGCAAGTGGTGTAATATGTACTTCCAACAGCTAGTGCATTTCCTATCCTTTCCTTTAAGACGCTTGTCAGAGCAAGAGCAGGCCATCTGAATTTAGTTGTCTCACATTCACTAGTACCCCATTAGAATAACATTGTGAGGAACTAATTCACAAAACAGAATTATTTAGTTTTTATTTCATAGTCTTTCTGAGACTTGTATAGCATGCTAAGTGCTTGTATTTATAGGAACATGAGGCTGTTCATATAAACAATGAAATAGTAAATCAACTATGCATAGGGAAATTTATTATATATGTAGTTTCTAATATGTTATTATTTAATACACACATAATTTTTCTGCTCAGATTTTATATCTGTGTAAATAAAAAACTATATTTGCAATTGTGGTCAGAAATAAACATATTAAATATTATGAGGACGTGTTTCCTTTAGGCAGCTCAAACATACATTAATGAAGAAGCTTCAAAAGCCAAAAGGTTTGCTTGAGTTTTAGCAACTCCATCATTCTGATATGATGGCAAACTATTACAAGCTTCTCGTGAATCTTTGTTTTGAAATAAAACCATCAGACTCATCATGGTTTCACCAGAGAGTGGCAGTGCAAGAGATATGACCAGCTATGTCAATTATTTAAGATAGATGGGAATAACTGTATGACAATTATCCTTCCATAACTGCCAATGGCAAAATGTACAAGCTAAGGGGTTTTCGGGTATAGCATACAGGTATCATGCTGAAATACAATCCTTCTTTTCCACAAAGATTTTTAAATACAGATGCTAAGCTCAAATGTTTTTGCAATTATCCTTTGTTTTAGGTTTAAAAAACAACAACATTACCTTTGTGAATCCTTAGAGAATGTTTTTAAAAAATTGAAGTATTTTACTTTTGGAAATCCTGTTCTAAATACTTCCATAGCATAAAATAAAATGTGTTGTACGTAACCGGAGACACTAAGTTATTGTATGTAAATATATTTTTCTCAGTGGCTCAGTGTTTGTGTGTCTGTGCGTATATATCTTATCATCATTCTCCATTGTCTATCCACAGCAGGACGAAGGTCTCTTCCACCTTTACGGTCTTGAGTGTTTTTGCTAATTGGGCCTGCAATGACTTATTTTTATATTTGTATGTATGTGTGTGTGTGTGTGTGTGTGTGTGTGTCTGTATTGGAGGCCATTTTTTTCTCTATGCATCCAGCAAAAATTTATTTAAAGTGTTCCTAATTGGGATCCATTTGCAATCATGTTTGATTCAGATGCGAGCTAACTGCTTGTGATCACTGCCTTTTATTGTGAAGGATTTTTCATGAATTTTTCCTATTGTTTAGAATAGATGTTTTTTCTCATGGAGTTGCATCACTGAAGGCAAGAATCAGTTTGGATATTGTTTAACTCATCCCATTTATGAACACACAGTGTTCGCTATTAAATTCCATTTTAAATTTATATTTTACATAGACACAAGCACACACTCACACACACACACAGACACACACACACACAGAAATATTAAATAAAACTACTGTTTATTATTTGTATAAAGTATGACAAAAGTAGTTGAAGCACTAATTTTTGTTCCATTTGTGAGCATTCCTTTGTTGGCTCTGAACCCTCAGAAATTTCTGGTTTTGGAGGCTTGATCAATCTAGTTCTACAGTTCCTGATGCTTTCGTTTGAATCATGGCATTGTCTTCTGAAATGCCTTGGGTTAGCAAGCATTTGGGGTTCTGCTCCATTTGAATATCTGCTTTTGCAGTGTTCAACTCCTAAAACATATTTTAAAATGAAATTCTTAAAAAAAAACAATTATAATATGTAACTGATCGATTCTAATTTGTAGAAAATTACAAATAGGAAATAAAGAATGCTACTTGATATCAAATCACACATTGGTGCCTTTAACTCAGTATTTTTGATGTTGGCTGACTATAGCTTTCCAGAATTCCAGGAAGACATTCATTTTTTATTGTTTATATGAATACCAAATTCTGAACATAGATATTTTATATGCAAATCACTTGCTTTGTTTGTGAGGCATTCTGTAGCTATAACTTATTCCAAAGTCATAAACCTCAGAACAAATAGTTAACTTCATGGATGACCACAATAATTGTGAGTGAAATTATGGTATGGACATGCACTATGGAAATCTATGGTTCTTTTTTTCTTATTCTTACTATCAAAGCAAATATGTTTAACATAATCTGTTTAGTTTTAGAGAATGTAACATATCATTTATTTCTTGTTACATTATTTACAAAAGTAGAAAGATGTTAAAGGTATATAATACTTTCATAGTAGCCTTAAATATGAATCTTGGCCCTGAAAAATTTGAAGACTTTTAGTTTCTCCTATAGGAAAAAGAAGGAAGCAAGCATGCAATATAAATTCTGAAAAACCCTGCTCACACTAGAAAGTGTGATTGCAATATTTTATTTTATTGCCAACATGTCAAAAGCTTAATAACAGGCCTTTATCCTTTTTTTAAAGGAGTTATTTTTCCTACAAGATAATTAAAAAAACTTTATTTTTTAAAGTCATTTCAGTGACCTTCAAAGTAAGCTGGTTTGGGGCTTGAATATGCTGATGAAATCACTTATGTTGAAAGTTGTTTTGTTTTCTAATGAAACTCTAAACGACCAGCCATGCTGAACAGATGATGTTTTCTCCATTATAACCGAATATTCATTAATACACGCAGTAACAAAAGTTCAAGTATGAATATAAATGAACAATAGGATTTGCAGGGTGCTCATATGATAATCTCCATTAGGTCTTTAACTTTCTATTTGTAGGTGTGTTTCTAAGTCAGAATGACCTTTTCTTTATGCATATTTCTGAAAAGAGAAAACAGTATCTTATTTATTACAAATACTGAAGTATTTTCTTTCTCTTTTGATTACTGCAAATTTATAATTATTTATTCTATATTTATAATTATAAATTATTTACCTTATAGATTGTATATTGCATATACTAAATTTATTGCAGACAAGCATGGAGTTTTGTTCTGTCTTTCTCTCCTTGTGGTAAAAAGATTCTGCCGGATCTATTTGATGATAAGTTGAAACAAAAGATTTGGATTCAAGCATACAACTTCCTTGATGAATCAATAGGAAGATAGAGAACATGAGGTAGACTAGCTAATAGAGAAGATGCTTTTTCCATAAATGATACACATGAATATATAAACTAACTAATTTAACAAGTAGTACAAATAAGGGTGTTTCAATAATAATGGATACATATTTTGCAAAATACATTTTTATTGATCTATTTATTCTTATTTTTTTGCACTTGCATGTAGTCCAAGTTTTCGTAGACTTCAGATGACAAAAGGAATCAGTTCATCTGGACAAATCAATTTAGTTAGCAGATAAACATCATTAGATAAAGCCTGATATACATATCCTACGTGAATTTATGTGTTTGTATTTGTAGGTATATCAAGAAAAAAAGTTTGTTCCATAAATATGTATTTTGCATTTTTTGAATGTTGTTTGTTAACATTTTCAAAAGGTATTCTTTCTTTAATCAACATAGTTTAATGTCTCTCTTTTGTGGGAGATCTAGGAAGATTTTCCATTACATTCAGAACAAATTATATATGCTATATTATTTGTTCTGAGTAAGTAATGGAAAAGGAAAACATATTAAATGCAAGGTAAGAGATGCCACAAATGACACTGACAAGTTTTACCACGAATTTCAATAAAATTAAGTATATTAGCTTGTATGCACTGTAGATTTTTGTATTTGTATTCAAAGTACAATAACTTTCATATTAATTATGTGTAATTCAATTTTTATTCCTGCAGTAAACAATAGAGTAGAAGATACATTATAAAGATACATTATTACCCCTCTACAGGTTCTGCAGAGCAGGTATTTGAAAAACAAGCTTAATAGTTCCTAACAAAATGAATTAAAAATTTGTTCGGCTGCTTTGTTATCTAAATAGCTGCATATTTGAAAAAAATGGTATATGCCATTGCCAAAATTATATACTTGTTCCCAATTCATTTGTGTTGTGAGAAGCGTGGGAACACTCTTTTCTTCACTAATATTGAAGCTGTGACATAGATTCAAAGATTGTTCTTCATCAATCTTGTGTGAAACAGGTGTCTTAGGAAAACAAATTATCTTACATTTTGATCCTTCAGCAAGTAGGCCACAGCTTATCTCAATCAGGCTTTAAAACTATTGTCAACTATAATACAATTATCCTGGTTATAGTCCAAACCAAATGAACCAAGGCTTGGCAACAGGAGTTAATATGCCTTCTATATGATTTTAAAAGCTATCTATGCTGTTTTCATACATGGGAAAGTGTTGTCCCATAAAATCTCTTAATCCTATCTCTTTATCAGTTTTCTAGGCTACCCAGAAAGTACCTGCCTTTGATATGACTGGTTGAGAAAATCATTCTTTTTGTCCCAATAAAATAAACAGTTAATTACAGTGTTTTGAATGTTTATAATAAACTATCAATTATTTGGGGCTAATTTAATAAGTGCTGCTATTGTTGTTGTAGTTGTAGTTGTAGTTGTTGTTGTTGTTGTTATTCACATTATTATGTTCAGTCTGGGTTTGGCATTTTTGTCTACCTATCGAGTTCTTACCAAGGATCTGCGATATGCGAATCTGGATGTTTGACAGTGTTACAGATATCATCACGGAATGGAAGCAGTTCCAAATAAGCCGTCTTCTGAAGTTGACTAATGGCAAATTTATCAATGCCTATGATGTTCAAGTGGTGCTCCAGTTGTTTTGGGACTATACCCAAGGTGCCTATTACTATTGGTACTACCCTTGCTTGCCTTTGCCATAATATTTCTATTTGTAGGTCTTTGTATTTTATTATCTTTTCTATTTCTTTCATCATCATTATTATTATTATACAATTGTATCACAGCAGCCAGTTGTTTTGCCGGATTTGGCATTGGTTACTAGTCGGGCCCCACCCAGGGGCCTAGGATGTCGTAATGTATTTTCGTAATATGCGTGCAGATCCAAGCAGTGCGTCTTTTTATCGATCCTTTCCAGTCAGGCTTCAGACCCGGCTGCAGCACAGAAACCGCTTTGGTCGCGTTGACCGATGATCTTTGGAGAGCCAGGGATGGAGGCCACGCCTCCATCCTGGTGCTCCTTGACCTCTCAGCGGCTTTCGATACCATCGACCATGGTATCCTTCTGCGACGACTGCGGGAGGTGGGGGTGGGAGGCGCTGTTCTACAGTGGTTCTCCTCCTACCTCTCGGACAGGTCGCAGTCGGTGTTAGTTGGGGAGCAGAGATCGACCCCTAGGCCCCTAACGTATGGGGTGCTGCAGGGTTCGGTCCTGTCCCCCTTACTTTTCAACATCTACATGAAACCGCTGGGTGAGATCATTCGACGGCACGGGATAAAATACCACCAATATGCGGACGATACCCAGTTGTATCTGTCCGCCCCGTGCCAACTCAATGAAGCGATGGATGTGATGAGCCAGGGTCTGGAGGCTATTAAAGACTGGATGGGGGTTAACAAGCTTGTGCTCAATCCAGAAAAGACCGAGTGGCTGCTGTGTTTCCCTCCCGCGAATTGGCCAAGTGTTCCATCTCTCAGGCTGGGGGGTCAAATTATATGCCCCTCAGACAGGGTTCGCAACTTGGGAGTCCTCCTGGACCCACAGCTGACCTTCGAACATCATTTGTCAGCTGTGACCAGGGGGGCATTTGCCCAGGTTCGCCTGGTACACCAGTTGCGTCCCTACCTGAACCGGGAGGCCCTCACAACAGTCACTCGTGCCCTTGTGACCTCTAGGCTGGAATACTGCAATGTGCTCTACATGGGGCTGGAATACTGCAATGTGCTCTACATTCGGCGACTTCAGCTGGTCCAGAATGCGGCCGCGCAAGCGATTGTGGGTGCACCTCGCTTCACCCACGTTACACCTATCCTCTGCGAGCTGCACTGGCTGCCTGTCGATCTCCGGGTGCGCTTCAAGGTGCTACTTATCACCTATAAAGCCCTTCATGGTAGTGGGCCTGGGTATTCGAGAGACCGCCTACTGCCAATTACTTCCACTAGACTGATACGATCGCATTGATTAGGCCTCCTCCAAATTCCATCTACTAGCCAGTGCAAACTGGCAACTACCCGGAGGAGAGCCTTCTCGGTGGCTGCTCCGACCCTCTGGAACGAACTCCCCGTGGAGATTCGGACCCTCACCACCCTCCAATCCTTCTGCGCCGCTTTGAAGATCTGGCTGTCCCGGCTGGCCTGGGGTTAAGATTCCAACCCCACCCGAATTGTGTGACTGTTGTGCTCTCTTTTAATATGTTGTATTGTTTCCATATTGGAATACTGTTTGTCTTTCCCCCCTCCCTTTTTGAATTGTGAGCTGCCCTGAGTCCCCCCAGGGAAAAGGGCGGCATACAAATAAAGGAAAATAAATACAATAAATAAATTTTTGCATTTGACTGATGGTGATTTTGTCAATTTTTAACTATTTTAAATGTAATTCCAGTGCTTTTGGAATAGCATCCAGTGTGCCAATTACCACTGGAATTACCACTGCTGGTTTGTGCTATAGTCGTTGAATTTCAATTTTTAAGTCCTGGTATTTTGCAATTTTTTCATGTTCCTTCTCGGCGACCCTGCTATCACCTGGTATTGCGATGTCTATGATTGTGATCTTATTTTTCTCAATCAGTGTGATGTCTGGTGTATTATGCGCCAGTGTTTTGTCCGTTTGTATACGGAAATCCCACAAGATCTTGACCATCTGATTTTCGGTGACTTTTTCAGGCTGATGTTCCCACCAGTTTGTTGCTGTTTTAATATTATAATTTTTGCACAAATTTCAATGGATCATTTGTGCTACTGAATTGTGCTGCAATTTATAATCAGTCTGCGTGATTTTTTTACAGCAGCTGAGTATGTGATCAACAGTTTCATCAGCTTCTTCGCAAAGTCTGCATTTGGCATCATCAGAGGATTTTTCGATTTTGGCCTTAATGGCATTTGTGCGGATAGCTTGTTCTTGCGCAGCCAGGATTAGAGACTCTTTTTCTTTCTTTAAGGTACATGTCGTTAACCATAACCAAGTTTGTTCACTGTCCACTTTATCTTTTATTTTTTCCAGAAATTGGCCATGCAGTGTTTTGTTCTGCCAACTCTCCATTCTTGATTTTATCACATCTTTTCTGTATTCTTGTTTTGTCTGTTGGGCCTTCAGTATATTTTTGTTCTTTACTTCGATTAATAGATGTTCTTGACTTTATTTTAAATAATCAGCCAGTGCATGTTTTTCTTCTTCAACTGTTTGCTTCACTTGTAATAATCCTCTGCCACCTGATTTTCGGGGCAGGATTTAGTCTATCAGTATCACCACGTGGATGTAAACTGTAGTGCATTGTCATTAGTTTCCTGGTTTTTCGGTCCAAAATGTCCAAATCAGCTTGTGTCCAGTTAACTATACCAGCTGTGTATCTTATAACTGGTATTGCCCAGGTATTTATGGCCTTGATTGTATTTCCACCATTCAATTTAGATTTCAAAATTTTCCTAACTCTGTTGGTGTACTCTCGCCTGACAATAGTTTTTACTTCTCCATGCTTGATATTATCCAACTGCAGAATGCCTAAGTATTTGTAGGCTTCATTTTCGTTGCATTTAATTAGTTGGCCATTGGGCATTTCAATTCCCTCAGATGCAGTGATTTTGCCTCTTTTTATGGATACAGTGGTGCATTTTTCCATGCCAAACTGCATTGAAATATCGGTGCTGAATACTCGGACTGTATTTGTCAATGATTGGATTTCTATTTCTGACTTTCCATAGAGTTTCAAATCATCCATATATAGTAAATGTGAAATTTTTTCAGCTTCTTTGGCAGTTTGGTAGCCTAATTTCATTTTTTTTAAGATTACTGATAGTGGGATCATTGCGATGATGAAGAGAAGAGGTGGAAGTGAATCACCCTGGAAAATTCCTCACTTGATATTAACCATTCTGTAGATCTCATTCCCTACTGCCAACTCAGTTCTCCATTGTTTCATCGCCTTTTAAGTAAAGGATGTAATATTTTTGCTAATGCCAGTTGTTTCTAAGCATTTTATGATCCAACTATGTGGCAGTGAGTCAAATGCCTTTTTGTAATCAATCCAGACCATATTCAAGTTTGTTTTTCTGTTCTTACAATTTTCTAATATCATTTTATCAATTAGGAGCTGATCTTTTGTGCCCCTGCTCCTTCTTCTGTTCCCTTTTTGCTCTACTGGCAAGATGTTGTTTGTTTCCAAATAATCCATCATGTTATCTGCAATAATGCCTGTGAGTAATTTGAAGGTTGTTGGCAAGCATGTTATTGGTCTGTAGTTTTCAGGTGTTGTTCCTTTAGTTGCATCTTTCTGAATCAAGTATGTTTTTCCACTTGTCAACCATTCATCAATTTGGCCCTTTTGTAAAATTTCATTCAGTTGCCTGGCCAATATTGCATGTAAACTGGTCAGATATTTGAGGCAGAAACCATGTAATTGGTCCTTTCCAGGTGATGTCCAATTCTTTACCTTTTTTACTCGATTTTTGACCATCTCAGTTGTTATTTCTAATACTTGCATTTGTTTGTTGCCAATGCTTTTCTCAGAGTCATGTATCCACTTTGCTTCCTTATTGTAGTCCTTTGCATTTTCCCACAATTCTTTGCAGAATTCAACTGTGGCCTGCTTTTCTGGTTTTTCACTTTTGGTGTCACCATTCACATTAAGACTTTGATAAAAATGCCGTTGGTTTGATCGAAATTGCTGAATTTGTTTATATTGGATGATTCGTGCCTCATATCTTTCAATTTTTCTAGCTGTTGCTGTTATCCGCTGTTTTACAATCTCTACAGCTTCATTGATGTTTTTTGTATCCAATCTATATCTTCTGATTAGCCGATCTATGGTTTTGTTGTTTTTAAGCCGTTACTCATGCATGTTCTTTAAGTTACTAGCATCTGCCCTTAATTTTTTGACTTTTTGTTCTAATTGGATTTTCCACTTTGGCTTTGACGCTTTTTCTGTTGTGTGACTAGGTACTTTGATTTTAATGCCTAGTTCATTAGTGACTATTACAGCTGTGCTGTACATTAACTGGTTCGTTTCCAAGATGGATCCCAATTCAATTGTTGAAAACACTGCATTAACCATTTTCATGATAGGGGCCAAAATTTTCTTAGGCACAGTTTTTAGTGATGGTAGACGTTGCCTTTCCTCATTAAGCAGAAAATGCTCCATGATCTTATCCTTCAATTCTTTTTGTTTTTGAGTTAGTTCATCAGTTGGTTCAGTGATAACTGGTTCTAGTGGTGGTGGTGTTATTTCCTCCCCGAGAGCTTCTTCTGGGAGTTCTACTATAATGTCTTTAGTTGTGTCTTGAATATCAGTTATTTCTCCGTGTGATATTGTTTTTTGGGTTTTGCAATTTGCCTGAATTTCCTCAAGTTCAACTTCACTAAACACTTTATTCTGTATAATAAATTGCCTTTGATCTGCTAGTCGTTGTTTACTAACATTTGAATCTGGATATTGTTGTTTCCATAATTCATACATTTGCTTTAAATAACCTCTTTTTTCTGGCTCTGAGTTGTAGTAACAGGCCATCATGGCACGGTTTTCATCTGCATTATATTTTTGTCATTTTGTTGGCTGGTCCACTTGTAGCCCACTTGTCGACGGGTGTCCAGGGACCCCAACATCTACCGCGGCCCTTGTTAACCCACGCGACGACCGATGCGGTATAAAATTTTTATTTGTTTCTTTCACCATATTCTATGGGTTGGCGGGGTTTTTTTATGGGGCCAGTTGCCAACCTGACCCCAACCCCCCTCCTTTCTCATCCGGACTTGGGACCAGCAATGGCGGAGTTGTTGTTGTTGTTGTTGTTGTTGTTGTTGTTGTTATTATTATTATACATTAAACTCAGTCAATGGAACATTAAAAAATGCATCACAAATACCATTGACTGTTGCTAATAGTTGATATGAGTTGCTGCCAGCGTCCTAGATATCAACCAAGTATCTTCTTAAAATATACAATGTTCCGAGTAGTGCAGTTTTTGCAGTTCTGCTGGTATTATTGCAGGAAGCTGCAATTTGTTGATGTATATTATAAAATTCTTGGACATGGTACCAAGTGTTATTGTTGTCATTCTTGCTGCTGCTGCTGCTGCTGTTGTTGTTAAAACTGATGTCTTCCCATGTCCTAAAATAATAAACACTGATTCATAAAATAATATATCCAACCTGGTTTTCCCATACTCTAAAATATATTTAAGATGCTTTCAATTAATTATTAATATTTATATTCTCCAGCTATAAAGAAATAAATCAGATTGCTGCAGTCTGGAATGTAATATCATGTATAACATTTTAATTTCTCAATATTTACTGGGGATAGAGAAAGCCTAGACAGGTGTTCCTAAGATAACGCCGAGTAGCTTTCTTCCTTCTCATGCGCAGAAACTGGGGTAAAATGACTCCCTCATATAGCTTTATCCAATATTGTTTCCTTCACAAAAGCCAGCTTGAAAGAATTTGAAAAACTAGCTCTCTTGTTTGTCCTCATTAATTGGGTATCTGTTGCCTTTGGGTGGGAAAGAAGGAGTTTCCAGAGTGATTAAGCAACCCTGCCTAGCAAAGCCCATTAACATGGATAAAAGGATTTCCTGGTGGTATAAATGCCTGCACACAACTCACAGTGCACCATAACTCACATTATGTATATATGCAAGTAATGAAGTTCGCCAACTGAATTTGAGTTGGCATAGAATAGTTCTGGGAGAAACGCTAGGCAAGGCAAGGCATCCCTTCATTCCTCTTTCCTCTCATTCTATTTTATTGTTTTGCTTATTTTTGGTGGGAATGAGTTGTCAAGTCTTTTCTTCAGCTGACACCTTCATCCCCTTGACTTCTGATTCGTCTCCCACTCTGCCTCTAATAATGCATCATAGTGCTGCAGAGTGCTTGCCCGTCTCCAATCATGCCACTAATGTGGTGTCTACAGGTACCGTTTCTCTTATTATAAAATTGCTATTTTTATCAGTGTGCCATTTTACTGGCTTCAGTTTAGCATCTTTGCTATGCTATACAAATAATTTAAGAAATCCTTTAAGCAAAATTGGTATTTAATTAGCATATTATGTCTTTTAATTACCTTTGATTTCACACTACTCTTTGAGGTTAATTTTGTAATCAATATTCGACCAGAAAATCATGTCATTCTACTCAATATTTAACATTTTGAACTCATTGAATTGAAAATAATGCAAACTTTTTTGTTTTATTTCCTTTTAAAAACGTCTGGTACAGAATGGAAAAAGTGAAAACTTTACACTTTATGAAATGTCAGGTAATGACATGGTAGATATCTGTCAGTGTTCCAATCCTGAACTAATCCATTTTGATGCTAATTACGCAAAATTAGTTTATTTCAGGTGATATGAAAATGATTTTGCATTTACATCTAATTTTTATTATGCTCTTTCTCAAATACTGTAATGAATTCAATCCATGAAATATGGAATACTATAAATATTGTAAAAATTCATTGGTAAAGAAAGCAATCTATCATGTTGTTCAATGTAAAAACATTGAATTTCTTTATGAAAGACTGTAATTTAATTGCAATGCAATGAAAACAAATCACTTTTTACCTCTTTCTATCCTGCCTATGATTTGTTTAAAAATAGTTTTTCCATTGCTAACTATCATTGTCCACATAATTACAAGCATTAATATACTTTATAGAATATTTCACATCAATTTAATTGGGGAGCTAATGGTTGTACCTGAAAGAAATCTTTTCCTTCTAGTTAAACGGAACTACAAATTTTGAAATTCTTAATTGCATTTGAGAACTTGGAAAAATTGTTACCCAATATTTTCTTGCTGAAAGATTATAACTGAACTTGTATTTTATTTTATTTTATTAAATAATAGCTTTACTTCTGAGTGCTTGCTTGTTAACTTAATAAGTCCAAAAGTATTCAAAGAGACAGACTTCCAAGGAAGCATATATATGCATACGAATATATATATATATATATATATATATATATATATATATATATATATATATATATATATATATATATATATATATATATATATGATTTTACAACCCCCGATATGCCCAAATATGGGAGAAAGATCATTTCAGGTGATCCCTTTATTTATTTATCAGCACAAATACAACAAATATATATGTATGTGTGTATGTATGTGTGTGTGTGTGTGTGTGTGTGTGTGTGTGTGTGTGTGTGTATATATATATATATATATATATATATATATATATATATATATATATATATATATATATATATATATATAAAATTTTCTTGTTTTGTACATCAATTGATAGCAAGATATTTTAGGCATATTGAATGGTGTTTGTCAATGCACATTCATGGTAAAAAGGGATTTTTTAGATGAATTTTCATTCTTACACATAACTCAAAACAATGAATATCTAATAGTCTACTGACATTGTTTCCATGCAAAGAAGTTCATGATCAGGTTGAATAAATGAATAAATGGAAACTGTCTTAATTCCAATAATGTAAATAAGTAATTTAAGGTATTTAAAACAACAATAACAAGCACATAAGTATCCTATAATGGTTTCTAAACTCTTCAAACACCGAAGTTTGCTGTGATAGCTTTTTGGAACAAAAAAATAATGCAATGTTAGTAAATAGGCAATAATTGAAGTTTCCGGGGGGGGGGGGGGGGGGGGGATGGTGTCATTTTGATCAGAACTTCGATATGATCAAATCTTAAATCACAACTCTGCATTGAGCTTGGAAGTAAATCAATAGCCATCTCCATATTAAAAAGAAACTCAATATTTTATTTGTTTCATTACTTTGGCATTTTGCTGAATTAACATTTTAACACATTTACATAGTTTGACATATAATCTGTTACACAGTTGTATCCTGTAGAACAAAATAAGAATATGCTCCAGAAAAACAATAACAACTTTAAAAGCTGTTTTGTATGCTCCCCTTCCTTCCTCTCTCTTTCTCTTTCTTTCTCCTCTTTTAAATGACCAGTCCAGGATAATTACTTATAGTATTCATTGGTAGAAATGTCTTATCATGTAATATGTGGATAAATAGTCATCATTACTTCAATGACCAAGTAATATCATCTTAGACACACTCTTATACTTTCTGTGATTTTAATCAATAAAGACTGGTTAGGAGGCCTGAGCATAGTGGTCTAGAATTAGTACAGTTTGGTTTACATCATTCCATGTCCAAATGACCAAAGTCTTTTGGGTCAAAATTTTGATTTAAGAACAAATGGAGGGTGGCAGAATGGAAAAGATTAATCAATGCCATAATTCTGGCGTAATAATGATAATAATAACAATTAACTAATTACCTGAACTTTACTAAAGTGAATGATTCTTCCCAGACAGGAATGTGTTTTGACAAAAGACAAAGATTTCTATACATAAATAACTGCATTTCTGAACAAGAGACATGTGAGAAAATTTGTACAGCATAACCTTGGCTATCCTGCCAACATTTAAAGCACTGCAGTTTACCTGCAAATCCCCCAAAAATATCCAACCCAATGAAATGTCTATGATAAATGCTTCCCTTATCTTATAACATGAATGATGCATGAAAGTCATTATTTCTAGGAAAAACAAACTTCTTTCCCATGAGGAAAAATTAAATGCAACTTCTGGAAAATTGGGTTTGATTCCTAGATTTCTAGCTTTCAATGGTATGGTAGTTGGAAGACTTACAAAGCAAAAAATCCTGAAAATATATTATGCTATCCTTTTTAAACATTTTTAAACATTATGTTCTACCTTGTAGTTATAACAGAAACCTCATTTTGAATTCAAAAGAAATGAAAAAGCAAATAAAACATTGCATAGAGATGAAATTCAATGGTGAAAAAAGTAAGGTTCTACATTTAGGCAAGAAAAACAAAATGCACAGGTACAGTATAAGTGGTACGTTGCTCAACAGTAGTAACTGTGAGAGGGATCTTGGAATCCTAGTGGACAACCATTTAAATATGAGCCAGCAGTGTGCAGCAGCTGCCAAAAAAGCCAACGCAGTTCTAGGCTGCATAAACAGAGGGATAGAATCAAGATCACATGAAGTGTTAATACCACTTTATAATGCCTTGGTAAGGCCACACTTGGAATATTGCATTCAGTTTTGGTCGCCACGCTGTAAAAAAGATGTGGAGACTCTAGAAAGAGTGCAGAGAAGAGCAACAAAGATGATTAGGGGACTGGAGGATAAAACATATGAGGAATGGTTGCAGGAACCATTTAATGAAAAGAAGGACTAGGGGAGACATGATAGCAGTGTTCCAATATATCTGGGGTTGCCACAAAGAAGAGGGAGTCAAACTATTATCCAAAGCACCTGAGGGCAGAACAAGAAGCAATGGGTGGAAACTAATCAAGGAAAGAAGCAACTTAAAACTGAGGAGAAATTTCCTGACAGTTAGAACAGTTAATCAGTGGAACAGCTTGCCTACAGAAGTTGTGAATGCCCCAACACTGGAAGTCTTTAAGATGATGTTGGATAGCCACTTGTCTGAAATGGTATAGATTTCCTGCCTAGGCAGGGTTTTGGACTAGAAGACCTCCAAGGTGCCTTCCAACTCTGCTATTGTATTGTAATGGGATTCAGATCTGGATTTATTCAGCTGTTTCAGGACTATAATTTATTTCTGTTTTAATTATTTAAAATCTGCTTCATATATGTAACAATTAAGGTCAAGAGTAGCCTACCGCAGAATGGTTTATTTTCAATTGGTAATTTGCAAGTTATCATATGCAGCCTTCTTTTTTTTTTAAAAAAAAAAAGATTTTTTTATTTTTGGTTAAGCAGACAAACACAACGCACACACAAAATCATCTTTCATTACATATTGTAGAAGTGTGTCAATTGGTTACAAATAACTTTCATGCATCTCTTCCACAGTCATATCACATTGTATATTTTAAATCAAAAATCTTTATATATCTTACTATCAGCATCCCACAATTCTCATTTGACTATAATTGTTTTAACGTCCTTTTGCATGAAATAATCCAAAATTAAAAACACAACCACATGATGACATTTCATTAATTATTTCTAATATCATCCAATAGCATTACACCTTTATAACATGTTCTAAGTAAGAATTAATTATGTTTGATAACAAAATTTCTAATCCTCTTTTCCAAGTTGCTGTTTACTATTTGTATCCAAATTCCTTTTATTGAGCCAGTACATATATACATACATATATACATACATATATACATACATACATACATACATCACTGTTCCCTCTAAGGTGTGCGGCTGCGCGGCCGCGCACGTGGAAAGAAACCCCCGCGCAGCAGTTTCTAACTGCCACGCAGAGATTTCTACCAAAGCAAACGTGGGGAAGTCCTTTGCAGGCGGCCTCTCCAGACTTGTTTTGATGAGCCGCCCGTGGTAGTGGTGCCTCTCCCTCCACGCGGAGCACCTGAGGTGGCCCCCGCGTTATCCCTCCCCCTTCCTCCTCTGCCGTGCTTTTGAGGCCGCGGGAGCTAGTAGGAAAGCGGTGGAGGTGGAGGCGGCGGCAGGGGTAACCCAGAGCCCAGCTGAGGTGCTCTGAGGAGAGGGGGAGGCACCACCGCCGCTGGCATGGGCGGGGGCGCCAGCAGGAGCTTTGCCAGCTTCACCGGCAAAGGAGAAGAAGTAAGAGGACTGGCAGCTTTGCAATGCAACCCCCTGGTCCCGCCGGCCGCGGATTTGATTCGGCGTAAGCGGGGGCCGAACACATGCTGCGCCGACTTTGTGCCACGTCTTTGCTGTGAGGCGGAGTAATTCAACACCCCCCCCCCAAAGAACATGTGTGCGTGTGTGTGTGTGTGTGTGTGATTCCGCTTGATGAGATGTTGGTAGAAAAAGTATATGAACTGCGAATTGGATCAAAATTGGTGGCCAAAGGAGTGGAGGGAGGGAGGGAGGGAAGGAAGGAAGGAAGGAAGGAAGGAAGGAAGGAAGGAAGGAAGGAAGCCCTGCCTCCTTTGGAAAAAACTGAAGATGGAGCAGTGAATGAATAAACCATAAAAGCAACAAACAGTTAATGCGTAAATAAGCTGAGAAGCAAGTTCTCAACTAAGGAAGCAATATAAGAAAAAAATATAAAAAGCTCAATATGCCAAAACACTTATTTTAGTTTTCATTTAATTACTTGTATTGTAGTCTGATGTAACATCTTTTTAAAGTTAACGTTAGTTAGAAAAGATAGGGTACAAAACTTAAATAATAAAAAAATTGTACATTCATTTTGAAAAATAAATGCAATACTTGATTAATTTCATATCTTTATTTAAAATAGTTTTGGCATGGCATATGATTTTATTGACTCAGTTGGAAATGATGTGGATGTTGTATCTGATTCTGAGGCATATATATTCTTAAGTAACATAACATATAGCATATTGTCCAAACTTGCTAGACTATTTAATTGATCTTACTACTTTAAAGGGGGAGAGTTTCATGATAAATTATTTTATTACATTTATGTTGCATTTATATATTATATTTATTACATTTATATTCCACATTATATATTTGTATTATTATTTTAGTGTTTATTGTCAATTTTTATAGATATTATATTGATATATCAATACTGATTTTAATCATACTAAATAACAATTACTGCTATTATTTATCAGCATTAAATATTTACAGTTTTTAATATTGAGTTAGTCATATTTTAGAATAATAACTTTATCTTTTAATAGGATAATTGGCAAAATCTAATTCAAATGTGATGGGTTACATTCCAAAGGAATGTGAGAGGACAGGTTGCCTGCAAAATGCCAGGACCCAGGCTGTTGGTGCCATGTCTCTCTCTAGCCAGTCTAACAATCTAAAAGCTGAGCAGAAAGCCTTTTTTTTTCAGGGTGAGCGGAAAAGTATAGTGTTTGAGTGGCACTTTTCATGCCTGGCATTCCTTAGGCTGAAACCTCGCTCACAATTGGCGCTTGACGCTTGGAATGTTGCACAAATGTCCAGCAGACGTAACAGCAGTTCAAACTGTTGCTCTCTTAGGTGCTCAGGCATGAAACTGTGCAGCTCAAACACTATACTTTTCCGCTCACACTGAAAAAAAATTAGAGGGAACATTGACACACACACACACACACACACACATATTGTTAACCATATCCCTTGTTATTTCATTGTTATTATTATAATGGTTATTTATTAATAGAAATTCATTTTCTAATTACATCGTCTCATCTTGTCACTTTCTATAAACAAGTTGCAGTGCCTCAAGATACAAAGTCAATGAGATCAAAAGGAAAAGGGAAAGTGCATTGTTTCAATAACTCAAGCCTCCAGTTTCCAAGTGGCAGAATTGCTTCCCCCTCTGTAATGTTATTTCAAACTTAAAAGAAACAAAGTTCTTAAATGGAATTAATAGCAAGAAACAAAAGTCATTGTTGAAATAAAGAAGAAGACTTTAATCCATAGATTAAAAAATAAAAAATAGAAGAAAAACTGATCCGTTCTCTTTAAAAAGAAAAAAAAAGTTGTGAGCACTTCAATCCACAAAGTAGAATTACAAAGAAAAAGAAACACACTATCCAAAGCAATCCAATATAGGTTAATTTTGCCGCTTGTTTTCTTCTGCTTTTGGATTTAATTTAACTTTTAAAAAAATTTGGGCAGTCTTTTCCAAAACAGTAAAGTTTCCTCACCAGGTGGACACACTTTCTCTTTCCGCTTTCCTTCCATTCCGGAGCCGTCCCAACTTCATCAGCCTGGGACTGAACTTTTTGTCACCGGCTTGAAGAACTTCTCTTGGATCGACCAGGGACTTTGTGGTGTCCTTGAGATCAGCAAGATGTATTCTTCCTGTTCACCATCTTTATGGGACGGTTTAGGTCCGATTGGACCATCCAGAGGCAAAAGTATCGGCAGCGGTCTTGGGGCATCAAGACCACACGTCCGTATCGTTGTGACGTTGGCACATCCTTTTTGTGCAGCCTTCTTTTAAATAGTGCAATATATACAAATTCCTTAAATTTATTTTTTGAAGTTCCCAGAAAAGGATCAGCCTTAAATTGCTCATGTTTGTTTGCAAATTTGCATGGATGCTTTTAACTAAAAATATTGGTTGAAAATAAAATGTAATAGTGTCATCACCATTTTTGCATAAAAAGGATAATTAACATAATCAGGAAGACATTAGCCCAGTTAATTCTTAATACAACAGGTAATATTTTATGCATTTTGTTTTGCATGATATTAAAGTTACCTCTCACACTGCTGACCTGTCTTAGATATGCAATATTATTACACTTCAATGCATAATCTTAAATGATTCCAGGAATTTTTGTTGCTCGACCTTGAAATATATACTAATATAAGAAATGAAGGTAAAACTAGCAGGCATAGGCCATGACTCTGAAATAATCAAAGAACATGTCATTCATTCTACCATTGACATATGTTAATGAAATAATAGAATTATACTTGTCATGACCATTCCTAATCTTTATCCATTCAAGGTGTCATTTAAAAAGAAAACAATATATTTACACTGAAACATGTATTTCAGCCCTTCATTTTTTATGATACAAATTGCTCAGAGAGTTCCATGCAGGTATACTTATCCTATTTGCAAAAAAGATCGTCAAAGAAGATGTGAGCAGTTATTCAGTTGATCTCTTTCTTCTTTCTATATGAGATATACCGTACATATTTTCAAATATTTTATTTCATATTGTACTACACTGCAGAGTATCATTCTTTCAAAGCATTTTACAGATAAAATAATAGAACAATTTAAATGTAATTTTAGAGGAGCATGATTACAGAATTTGAAGCAGAGTTCAAAAGTGAATAAAAGATAATTAAATACAGCTATCATGATATTGATCTCTGTAATACAGTAAAATACTTATTTTATGTTATATTTGGAAACTAAGGGATTGTTTAAAAATGTTTACAGTACACTGAATAATAATACTAGTAATTATAATCCTTTATTGAAATTATATACTGGCTTATTCAACCACTTGATAATAATCATAGTCTATAGTAGTTACTATTTAGATAACCTTTTTTTATAAAAATCATGTGGAAATGAGTTTACTAAATTGATATATAAACATATCACATGAATGGAAATATACATAATTCAACATATGCTGAATGTTTCACCATCTGCCCAGTTTATTCCATGTTTTAGTCTATAGTTTACTACGTGGAGAAAATGTGATGAAAACTGGAGTTATGTAGTCCTTAAATTGGATGACAGAATTGCTGCATGTAGAAATCAAACAATATTGTATTCTTAAGATATTCATTGAGTTCAACTCATGACAAATCCAAAAGATAATTTTCATGTATTTTGATAGAGATAATGTTTTATGAATCCGTGTACATGTTCTTACTGGTCTCATCTATTTGTCTTTGAACCCAACCCTTAAATATGCCCATATATGCTTTTCCATGGCTACTATGGGAAATATGCCTCCAGGTCTGCATTATTCTGTTCCTTCTTGTCATTATGGAAACCAACAAACTGCGTATGGGATGATGGCAGGTAAGAAATACTTTCTGAAACAAAATTTATAGCATATTAACTCTCTGGAAGTAATAAAGACAGTTCCAAGTAATTGTTCATTAAAACTATAGCTTACCTCTAGCAATTACCAAAACCTACTGCCAAAGTGAGTGCCATTCACTTTTGGTTCACTAGCTAATATTGTCATTGTAGTATCACAAAGTGTTATAATGCATAGAAAGTATGGATATTAAGTATAATAAATGTAAGACCAATCATTTGAATTGTCTTTCCATTAAGGATTTGTAAATGCTTATATAAGGAGGTCTGATCCATGAGAAATATCTTGATAAAGGCCTTTCTTTGCTCTATTGTCATTATTATAGAAATAACTTCTCCTTTAAGTTGAATCTGAATTCCAAAGAACTTCATAATTTATTTATGTACCTTTCGTGACAATGTGCCAGAAATGGCTTCACTTCAGGAGTTGTTTTCTTTTTTCTGCAAATTCACATTCTAGCTTATAGATCTGCTTTTCTTTGAAGGATTGTCATCCAGATATTAACAAGACTTGGCTTGGTTTAACATCCCAGAACAGTTACTGCTACTTCTTTTGACTTGTGACAAGGCGTATTACACACTGCAGTAAAAAAAATGCTTTGTTTTGTTGTAAATCATTTATTTCATTTATTTATCTTTAAGAAAAAGGAACAACAAAAGAAAAGGGAACTATGAAAAAGAGTGGGAAGCAATTTTACTCCAATAGTGTCCAAGACACTATTTAGACCAGTGTTTTTCAACCTTGGCAACTTTAAGACCCAATTAGCACTGAATTCCGCACATTAAATTTGCCAGAGTTGAAAAATACTGATTTAAATCTCTGTAGAACAGTCCATAGTATTTCTTATGATTCATCTACATTATCTATCATGGCAATTCTCCATGCGAAATATTTAAACTTCCTAAAAAGAATCTTGGCATCCAATAAAAAGAGGAAAAAAAGTTTCCAGATAAATATTCAGTGGAAAACAGCAAAAGGTTCTAAATAAAACAAGAAAAACATGTAGTATTATTTATAGGTGACTGGAATGTCCATGCAGATCTCAGGCATCCAGGTCATGGTTGTCCCAAAGGTGCTTTTTCAAAAGGCAACTGGACTTTCTTTGTTTTTCCTAGAAGACATTTCGCTTCTTATCCAAGAAGCTTCTTACATTTTGACCGAATGGTGGAGAATGGAAGGATTTATATTTCTTGCAGTCAACTTGGTCATGAGAGTGATGACAACCAGATGACTGCAAGCAATATAAAGCCTTCCATTTTCCACCATTCAGTCAGAACTGAAGAAGTTTCTTGGATAAGAGGTGGAATGCTTTCAAGGAATAACAAAAAAAGTCCAGTTGCCTTTTGAAAAAGCACTTTTGGGACAACCATTACCTAGATTACTGAGAATCTCCATAAACATTGCAATCACCCATAAATAATACTATGTGTATTTCTTGTTTTACCTCTTGCAAACAAAGAAAGTCCAGCTGCTTTCTGAAAAAAGCACCTTTGGTACAAGTGATTGGAATGTAAAATCTATAGAAAGATAGGAACTGGAAATTACAGAAAGATTTGGATGAGAGTATTTTCAACATGTCAAACAGCATGGATGTAAATCTTATCTGTGGATATGTCAAGTCAGTCAAGATACTTTCTGATGCAGATTATAAAAGAGAACATGACTTATTAGTATCAATTATATAGGACACATTTATATATATTTTTTAAAGTTCAGTTTCTTCCTCACTACAGCACAAAAGTAATGTTGTCATGGGGACTAAGTGCTACAAAATATGCTGGCTCAAGGATGACCATCTTCTAAGAGCCACAGGGCAAAAGATAGGTGAGATGGAAAACCCCTTTTTGTTGACAATTACTGGGAGCAGAAGACCAGTTGGTCTTTTGCTATCAGTTATCCATTCTCTGGTGCTTTTCTCCTTCCATTTTTCCTGGTGCCATGTCAAAAGAAGGGGAGAAGGGAAGAAGCCCAGTTCATCTGCAGGAGATGAAAGGAACTACAAGATGCTTCTTGGAGGAGCACAATATATTGCTGCAGATAGGTCAAGATGGCAAGCACTTGTCCATACAAGCATCTAATTCCCTAACTTTCAGTAGCTTCCCCTTTTCTTAAATTTATCTACAGAATAAACAACAGTATTT
This sequence comes from Thamnophis elegans, assembly GCF_009769535.1. Classification (NCBI taxonomy): domain Eukaryota; kingdom Metazoa; phylum Chordata; class Lepidosauria; order Squamata; family Natricidae; genus Thamnophis; species Thamnophis elegans. The sequence goes on from NC_045546.1 coordinate 41,035,137, forward strand.
TAAATTGAAATATTTCTTAAATGTTCAATATCTAGGGGGCTCCAAACTGACAAAGGCTGCACTAGATGGACACAATACAATGCATTTTTTTAAAAAGAAAAAGTTGCAGGAATGGTTCTTATTTATTAATGCTATTATGGGCTAAAGCCAAGGTGGAATTCCTTATCTCTCAATTGATATTCTTGCAGTCTCCTCTCCCTCCCGCCCATCTCTAATAGGTATCAAGCCTACTGCTCCAGATGTGCTGGCAGCAAGCCTCTCTCAAAGCCGTATTTTACAGACCTGCAGCATGTCTCATCCCAATGTTGTGAATGGAGTTGGCACTTTACAAGGCAAGTCTCCCCACCCTAGTGAAGTTCCTCTTAACCATCTCTTATTTAAACTAAGTGTTCTCTTCCTGTGCTCTTGATAGGGTCTCATTGTCTCTTTTGCAGCTGCAGCAACTGCTGGCTCATACTTAATCTGTGCTCCACAGAGGCAGATTCTATCTACCTTGTACTTGTGCACCTGGTTTTCCTACAAGGCAGACCTTACTTTTACCACCATTGAACAGAATTTTGCTAGATACATACAATCTTTCAAGATTTTTTGAAACATGAGCCTGCATTCTGATTATATCATCTTTCACTTTATCATTTGCAATTTTTCTCAATGAATTTCTAGATCCTTAAGTCATTTATAAAAATAGTGAAGAACATTGTGCCAAGGACTGTTCTTTCAGATACTCTCATGTATACCTTCTTCCATGTAATCATAGATCCATTAAGGACCAAACAACGGGCATGGTTGTTCAATCTACTATGAATCTATGTGGCTGGTGGATTATCTATCCTCATCTAAAACAGCATACACTGAATATGTGTAGAGACAACTTATTCAAATGCCTTACTGAGGTTTAGATATTTTGTATCCACACCATTCTCTTAGTTTAGTAATATAATTACTTAGCTAAAAAGCAATAAGATTTGTCTGTCATGATACATATTTTAATATAACCACTCTGGCTTCTAGTAATCACTGTGTTTCTTTCTAAGTGCTTGCAAACTCATTACTTGCCGATTCTTTCTGGGATTTTCCCAGATATTGATTTCTTATTGGTCTAGTTTTCTGTGTGGTTTGTACTTTCTTTATTTATACTTACTATGCTGCTTCTTGTTCTCTTCTATTTCTTTCTACTTTTTCCAGCATTATAAACTTTTCAATAAAGATAGATGCTTTTCATAAAGCCACCTTTAATATACCCTCAGCTTACAAATTGAGTAAATACAGAGAGAGTACACAGCCTTGTCTAACTTTTCCAACTTAGAGCTAGTGTATTTCACCATATTCTGTTTGGAATGAGGATTTTTTTAGTCCTTTTTTGTCATATTTCCATGACGACAATGAAATATTTTGGGATTCCCATTATCGTAAACACATTCCATAACTTGACTTGGTGTACCCTATCAAGGACTTTTCTACAATCAGTGAAGCCCATATTGATTTGATATGTTCTGGATTTCACATTTAACCAATGTGAATCAACAATGATGTCTCTACTAAAACCAGCTTTATCATCTGGTATTTCCCTTTCATAAAAGGTTATAATCTGAATCAGATGATATTAAGCTTTATTTTTTCAAGTTTGTAAAATTAAGGTATTGTATAATTTGTACTATTTTTAAATTTCCTTTCTGTTGGCTGTCAAGTTGTTCTCCAAATTTGGTATACCACCTTGGCTGGAACTTTTATTCTTCTGTTGCTTACCATATTTTTGTGAGTAATTTGTTAACTCCTGAAATCTTCCAACATCCACCCAGAATGCTGATCTAACTTAATGTTCTGCTACTAAGGGTCTTTGTACTTATGGAATATCTATTTAGATTTATTTGATGTCAACATCTCTACTGTATAATATTTTACTATACTCTTTCCATCTTAAATAAGGATGAACTTTTAAAAAATCAGTTACTGTTTGTCCAATGTAGGCTTCCCAATCTGAAGTTACAACAGCCTTCTGAGTTCAGAGATCTTTTGAATGACTTTCCTTTTTTTCCTGTTTCCATCTTCAGTTTCTTTACAGATATTGTAATACTGCGATTAATATTCAAGCACACGTTCTCTAAAAACTATTATGAATGAATTCAAATCACTAACAATGTAAGCCATCATTACCCATTTTTACCAATGATTGATATACACTTAAGTAATACAATATTTTATCTCCTTAAAATTGGTTTTTAATCAGAAAGCTTTTATGTGTTTTGCTTCTGAACAGGTGGTCTCACTCCTTGCCTATATAAATTCCCTGAGCATGCTCTAAGTGCCAGTTCATGTGCTCTAGGCCACAGCTTTACTTCCATGCATCCATCTCTACTTGGAGCTGATCCTACCACTGATTTTAAACAGGAATTTCAGAAGAAGGCCAAGTCACTTGATGAACCAATAGATATGGATTCTCCAGAAATAAGAGAATTGGAAAAATTTGCCAATGAATTCAAGTTGAGAAGAATTAAGCTAGGTATGTAATTCATGCAACTAGACATCTGAAAGATATATTTCTTCTGAAGTATCATATTTAATGATTGGAAATAACTACACCTACTACTCTTTTTTGACCTTAGGTTTTTAGTTTGATTCTTTATATCTATTTTCTTTTGACAGGCTATACACAAACAAATGTTGGAGAAGCTCTAGCTGCAGTGCATGGCTCTGAATTCAGCCAGACTACTATTTGCCGGTTTGAAAACTTGCAACTGAGTTTCAAGAATGCCTGCAAACTAAAATCCATATTAACTAAGTGGTTGGAGGAAGCAGAACAAGTAGGAGGTATCACAGATTTTTTTTTAAAGTCAAAACTATTTGTTTTTATGTGCAAGTTAAGACAGTGCAGCATTTGAGCCTGAAAAGTTTTAAACCCACATAGATACACACATAACACTTGTCAGCAACTTGCTAGACCAAATGAATATTAAGTTTAGGATAATGCTGTAGTTGTGGACTACAGCCTTGAATTTAAGGATGAAATGTTGGTATTTTAAGGACTTGTTAACATAGGCAAAAATGTGGTATTCTTTTTGCTCCAAAGAACTTCTTTCCTTTCAAAACTTAAGATCGTACATGAAACAGTGAAAATATACAAGAAACATGTTTGCTTTCAGACAATAATTCCCTAATTTCTTAAAAGAAGAACTGAATTACAATCTATGTCCAGGTCAAGTGCCATGTACTTGTAGAAAGCTAAGCTATTGTATATTTGCATTATAATAAATGCTGTGTTTGTTAGTATGAACATATGTATCTATATAAGTAGAGCCCCTTCACACTGATGTATATTGTGTATTGTAAATAGAAACCAGATACATTAATGTTATGGAAACAGTGTTATTCCTTTTGCACTATACATATTCACTGAATGTATGGGAAAAGTGCATATAAACAAAATCAAATAATATTTCCACAGCCTCACTGACAAAAATACAGTAGTAAAGTAGAATCTACAGCTTAAACCAGTAATGCTAAATATGTTCCTAAACTCTAGCAGGCAATTATAAAGCTATTTTAAGAAGTAATACTCTTTACACATTTTAACTTGAGAATTCATGAAGATGACACTTATTTGCCTGATAACATGTGTAAAGGCCAATTATGAAATAATTAGTCAGAAAACTATGAATATGTAGATTTACACAAATGCAAAGGTTGCAGAACAAATGCTCTTGGCCAAATATACAGTCAGATTTATATAGAGTATATTAGGACAATGATAGTTTTGGGGGGCATTTGGTCTCTGTACATAACCACATTGAATTTGAAATGAAACATTCAACATGAATGAAGTGGAGAATGTCAGTTTTAACTCAAGGGATTTAACAAGAGTGGCATGACACATTGAGGAATTACAGCCATTTTAATACATGCACCCTGATTTTTGGTGACTCATAAATAATGGGACAATGGTTGACAAGCAGTTCCAGGTGTGCCTTGTTCCAGATATCCAAAGAGGAATCTATGCAAAAGAGGTCACCATTAGAATGAAAAAACAAAAACAAAATAAATCCATCATAGAGATGGGAAAAACATTCAAAATAGCCAAAACAACAGTTTGGGGTATAAAAGAAAGAATTAGCTAATAGAGTCAGCAACACCAAGGACCTGGAAGACCATGGATGATGACTAACGTGATGACCAGATAATCCATTTGCAACATCTGGCCAAGCAAGAAACACTCTTGAAGAGGTAGACATGTCATTATCAAAGTCTACAGTCAAGAGATAGCTTCATGAATGTAAACACAGAGGCTTCACAACAAGGTGCAAAGCCCTGGTAACACTCCTGGACAGAAAGATCAGATTAGACTTTGTTCTGACAATACCTAAAGGAACTACACCAATTATGGAATAATATTCTTTGGACTGATGAAATCAAAATTAATTTGTACCAGAAAAAGTATGGAAAATTAAAGGAATAGCTCATGATCAAAGCATACATCATCTGTCAAACATGGGACAGGCAATGTTATGGTATAAGTATATATGGTTGTCAATGGAACCGGGACACCAGTGTTTATTGAGGACTTGACTGATAATAAAAGGCCAAGAAATCAAGACAAAGAAATGGAATATTCTTCACTGGCCAAGTCAATCATTGATCTCAACCCAAGAGCATACTATTTATTTACTGAAGGCAAAAAGATGCACAAACAAGCAACAACTGAAGGCTGTAGTTCAAGCATGACAAAACATCTCAAAGGAGAAACTCATCATTTGGACACATCCATAGGTTCCAGACTTTACTGCCTGCAAAGGATTTTCATCCAAGTATTAAAATAACCCTTATATTTGTAATTATGTTAGTTTCTCCCATCATTTATGAGCCACCAAAAATACAGGTGAGAATATTAAATATATTAAAATGGCTGTAATTCCTCAGTGGTTAATGGTTGACCACACTTTTGTCAAACCCTTGAATTTAAACTGAAAGTCCTCATTTCACTCACACCTTGAATGTTTCATATCAAATTCAATGTGGTAGTATACAGAGACCAAATGCCAAAAAATGTATCATCCCAATATATACATACTGGACGTCATATGCTCCTGATGTAGTCAAATGCGTTTTCCTTACAGTTATAATGAACAAAATAATTCTAAACAATTTAGCAATTATTATGCAAGACCATAGCAACCATAACGCATTATGTTTGCTATAAAAAAATAGTTTTGTTTGAATTTTAATAAACTCTATTACACCTGTCATATCACATACAAGCATCTTTTATAAAAAACTAAATACAAACTGAAACAACTATTAAACACTGTACAGTGACACAAGATGTTTTGCAACATTGTCATTAGTTCCCTGAAATTAATTAATATTATTTTTAATTATTTTTCCACTTATAGCTCTATACAATGAAAAAGTTGGCATGAATGAACGGAAAAGAAAACGCAGAACCACCATTAGGTAATAAGAAATGCATCTTTTTCACATATATAGTCCTCATGAGTGATAGGGATTCTGTCTTGATGATTAGGCTTCTCTACTATATTCTCATCATGATCTACAACGTGTACGCAACTGTTTGCACATGCCTATTTAAACTGTTAGGTTTCAATGAATTTCTAAATGAACAGAGGTTGACACAACTTCTGTGAACTGTGAAAATAAATATTACACGTTTCTGCAAAATATGGACAATTGAAGTTGAAAAGAAGTTGGCTTTTACAGCAATAGAACACAAAACATACTTCCAATTCAACTATGAAGGAAATGTGGAACTATTTCCTAAATCTGAATATTATTAAAAGTGTATTGGGAGATCTCAAATGCAATATATGTGAAGGTACCCAAAAATATTTCTGATCTAGAAAACTTCTGCAAGGCAAGGTGGAGAAAATTACAAAGAAAAAATGATCAGATTCTTAGATGGTTACAGAAAATACTTGAAAAATATTAACTTGGCCATAATTACAAAAATAAAAATACCAAATACTGATTGGAAAGCATCCTAACTTCTCTACCTACCATATTTTTCTTATTTTGAATTTCTAAACTAGAACATATATTTTATATTCTTAGAAATTATCTTGTTTTGTACCTTGAGATTATATCGTTATGTCCAATGAACAATCCATTGAAACACATATTTTAATCAAAACAACTGAATCTTTTCAACAACCAAAACAGCCACAAGTGTTGTTTTTATTGTATTCATATTTTTTGCAATTTTGTGTGTTATTTATAATTTATCAGATTGTAAACTGCTCAAAATGTGTGGTTTATGATCACCTCAAACTTCAAAATTACTAATATTTAACAGAATACTGCTTTTATATCAAAACTGAAGTACTGTGCTGCCCTCTTGTGACTAGAATTGTTGGCTACAGTTATATTACATTTTGAAATTAATTATGTTAAAACTAAGAATAAAAATGTTATTACTGTATAGAATATTTTATAGCATTTATAAGCCAAATCAAAGCAACTGTAATTAAAGCAGAAAAGGAACTTTGTGAGCCAAATTGACACAAAAGGAAGCAAAAGAATTTGCTCACAGGATTAAGAGAGAGACAAGAGACATTGTCTTCATTCTCATTTGTCCTTAATATTCTCTAGATATATGGGACTGTTTATATTCATGATTTCCAGGAAGGTAAGTCATAAAATACGTCAATAATATCAAAGCAATATTAAAGGGTAAGAATAGCAGCAAAGAACAATTATATAAATATATATCATTTAGAAGTACTGAGACAACCATGAGGCTTGGATCTTTTCTTCCTGTAATTTGTTACTCTTTCTTTCTTATATTAAATGGGGAACAGAGGCTAATGAAGATGATGCTTTTCACTGTTGTCATTGAGGCTTGCTAAATAAGCACTGGCAATAAGGTCAAGCAGCAGCCAAGAGCAGAACGTAGCAGGCCACTATAGCACTCAATTATGCCCAATAATGCTTAGTTACCATTAGCCCTAGGAATCTTCTTTAACCTTTGGCAATAGCAATACAAGCACATTAGCCAAATCATCTATATATCTCTTATAGATGTAGAATGTTTTTTCTTTTGAGCATTCTTCTGGAAAAAAACAACTATCTGCCAATCTACTGAATTAAATCTAATGCCACTCTAATGAATATTATCTGGTAAGGGACCAATGGCAGCATAGGATTTCAGAGCTGAAGAATCTTCTTGGATGAGAAGCAAAACGTCTTCAAAGAAAAACCAGATAGTCCAGTTACCTCTTGAAAAAGCAATTTTGGGACATAGAGTTCCACCAATTGTTTTGCTGATCTCTTTTTATGCTACTTTAGGCACTGATTGGGGTGAACATGGAAGTGTCCTTCCCGAGAAGCCACATTCTATACCAGTGATGTGCTAACCTTTTTGTCATAGTTTGGCAAGTGTGCATGAACGCACGTGCACCCATAATGCAATAGATGCGTGATCCCCATGCCCCACCCTCCATGCATGCATGTGACCCCCCACATGCACACAACCCCTCCCCCCATATGTCCCAGGCCCACACCTATGCTGGTGCATCTCCCGCATGCGCCCCAACCACCACGCATGTATGGCAGAGATCCGAAAACCAGCTGCCTGGCGGGAGACGCGCACACAGGCACAATGGACCAGAAATGGGGCAATGACTCGCGTGCCCGCAGAGGGTTCTGCGTGCCACCTGTGCCACCATCATGGTTCTATAGTCAGTCTGTTGTATACCCAGACATATATACATATGATTTTACATTCTTTGCAACACTGAGTTACTGATTACATATGATATGGTGCACACTGTTTTCACATAGCATGAAGAAAAGCTCTGTTTGGAATATGATTGCCATATGGTATTTTTCTTTTCAGTATTGCCGCAAAAGAAGCTTTGGAAAGCCATTTTGCAGAACAAAGCAAACCTTCATCTCAGGAGATCATGAGAATGGCAGAGGGGCTCAATTTGGAAAAGGAAGTGGTGAGAGTTTGGTTCTGCAATCGAAGACAAAGAGAAAAGAGAGTAAAGACAAGTTTACACCAGAACACATTTAATTCCATTATTAAGGACCATCAAGAGTGCTAGAATTCTTTCCACAGACAAATAGATTTCTTAGCTTTGTTTGAAAAACTTCTTGCCTCCTTTCACCGACAAAGAAAATAGCATACCTTTATAAATGTATTTAATAATGAAACGTTTATGTATTTCTTTAAGTGCCTTTACTTAAAAGAAGACATTAAAACTGTATTCTTCAAAAATGATTGAGAAGAACACTTCACACTTCCCTGCTATTCTTTAAGATGTTTTTTTTTTCAGGATTCTACACCAGCCATAAAAAGAAATTTAGCTATTTAAAAGTCATATCAACCTTAAATTATGCTTATGCAACTTCTAGGTCATTCTTCAAAAGGGTCTATTGCTCAGGAAGACCTATCATATTAGTGCAGAAAGGCAAGATATTCAGAAAGCTCAAAAAATGCATTTTTTCCCTGTTATGAAGACTGCTTGGTCACTTTATTGCCTACATTTTTAGTTTTTGTAAGAAGTATTTCTTGGTGCTGGAAAGGAAAACATAATATTTGTTAAAAATATCAAATATACCAATAAATTAAGTCAATAATATGTTCTCTAGATTTAATTAAATCAAGTTTTAAAAATTGTATATTTATTTTTAAATGGGAAGCATTATGCCAAGTTCCATTTGGAATTTGAAGATCCAGTTGGTAGCCTGGTACTATCTATCTCATTCACAAAATGGCTATCACTAAACAATAAAACTCCTGATCCCCAACTTCAAATCAGATACAAAAAAAAAAATGATTATGGTATCTATATACTGTAGTTGTATAATCCAATACTTAATTGGCATCATTTATAGTTAAGATGAATTAGTATAGTACATTACAATATAAAGTATTTCTCTCTCTTACAAGGGCTGGAAAAATTGCAGAAGTTCCTAAAGCAGGAAGATATGAGAAAACAAACAAACAAACAAACAAACAAATTGAAAAGTTGCCAAGTTAAATTCTGCCTCATATTGGGTGCATTTTTCCTGTATGCTTCTTCTATTAGATGTTCCCTTTAATCTGCAATTATAGAATAATTAATTTTTAAACATAATTTTCAATATTTCAGCTGAGGTAGTATTTTTAAGATATTTTTCACCAGATGAATTATTTCTCCTCATTACTAAGTTTATTCTATACAAATTATTATAGATGTTTTGCAAGCAAAAAAAAGAAAACAAAGATTTTTTAAATTGCAATTCTTTTTCAAAAACTGATGTTATTAATTTAACTAAGTATCTGAATATAGGGAAGATGAGAAGATTAACAGAATATTTTTTTTAAAAAAAACAGTCATATCTAGCATTTACATGCTGACTAACACAATTGTGCTCATGCCTGGACAGAAGTTCCATTAAATTAAATGGAGCTTACTTTTAGCTACTAGTATATAAAAAATTTCTGTCTAAGTAACCAATTCATAAATGATTTCAGATCCATATTAGGCAGTAATATAAATTAAATCTATCAAATTAAATTGGCAATTAATAAAGACTTTTTCATTTTTACACAATGAAAGCTTACACAACCTAACCATAGTGGGATATACTGCACTAAATATTGTAGCTATTAAATCAAATTTAATAATATTTAAGTAATTTGACACGATGTATAATTTTAAAATTGAATGCTACATTCTCATTGCTGTTGACATTCTATTTTCATCTAATTATTGGTAAAATAAAATAGCTTCAATAATTATTTTGTTATATCATTCATTGATTTCTACTTTGCACTTACAAGATCAGTGTCAAGTCTGCATTGCAGTTTGAAAAAAATACAAAATACTCTTACAACCTGCTCTTCTATTGCTACACATTTCAAGTGTCCTATAACACATATGTGTTATTTAAACGTATTAGGTGCAAATTCAAATAAATTCATTAACTTCAGTTAAGCCTGTGTACAACATTCAAGTGTAAAAATGGATACAGAGCATATTATATTGGACAATAAAGGATATTTTGAAAAGTAACATTTGTTTAATGAAAAATTATGCATGGTATTTATGTACAAATGATATTGCAGGAAAAAGATTATCTTTTTCAGGTGTTATGTCCTCCATACCAATAATGGAGTTCACATAATTTCAGTGCTAACATAAGTTAATGGCTTACATTACTTTTCTCACATTTCAAAACTTAATTAAAAGAAACCAAACATTATATACAGAAAGGCACAGACTCTTCTTCAAGTCAGCTATATTACAGTACAGTGGAAATTATTCAAATTATCCTTTCCAACATTTTGCTAACAGAAAATTATTTTAGACCACAGCCCTGTTTCCTGAAGTTCCAATAATTGGGTATCAATACTATTCCAGAATCTATAATGGAAACATATGTATCATTTTAACATTAAATTGAACTAGAATAAGTTGTTAAAAAGTATTTAATGAAAAATTCCATAAATGTTTACTGAAATTTTTATAATCATTCTGCTGAAGATGACAACTGTCTCTTCCAACTCATTAAAAATAAGCTGCATTTTAAATCATGTTATTTGTTAAGAAGTGTTTACAATTAAAGCAGAGCTGAAATGCTTTCGGAAAGGCTGCTTCTAATAATTTACAAAATGTAGAAATCTAAGATGAATGGAATAGTTACCAAGCTAAATACTTTTTGTCCGAAACTAAACCGAAGAAATCAAAATTTAAATCATATGTAATAAATGGCCTGTTAACAAAATATCCCAATTTAATAAAAGATATACAAATTCTTCATGACATATTTTGTTCTGCTCTCTCTCTCTCAAGTTTAGTTCTTCCAGCTCTCTGTAGAAATTACCATTACCAATAATGGCTTAGGCAAGATTTGCGATGAAATCTGGTTTTTTATTGAAACCTGTACTGGAGGTTTGTGCATATGCCAATGTTGGAGCAGTTGTATAGGTCAGGCTTCATATTAGCATAAAGCTAATCTACTCCTAAAGCTTTAAGTTGCCGCTCAATCTCTTCATCTGAAATTGTAGCATTTTTTGATGTAGATGCAGACGGCATGCCTATCGCAGCTGAAGGAGCCTTTGCCATCTAATGAAAGAAAAATAATATGAAAAGTTTAATTTATGTAACTAAAATAACTCATCAACTGCAAGCATACATCCAAAAAACTGCTATTACAAAGTAAATTAAAATAGGGAGAGGGAGGACACTTCTTCATACCTTTCCAGATATTTCAATTCCAATTTCATCAAGAACTTGGTTAACAATATCCTGGCTTTCTTGTTCTTCATCAGAATCATTGAAGATATCATCTAGGGTATCGTTGACTTGAAAGAGAAGTCAAAGCAAAGACTTAGCATAGTAACTAGAGAACCTCAGCATAACTTCTCACTCTTGTCACATAATTTTTAAAACTAATATTGGGAATATGCTAACTGTTTCAGCTATTCCCATTTCACCCTCTTGAATGGGCAGGGAAAATGTTCATTTCAATGTGCTTTCCCAGAATGTTATCATTCTTTTCCAAGATGTTTATGAATATAGCAACTTCAATCAAAACTAGTTTAAAATGTATGAAATCAATTATATCACAAGCCTAAAGTAGAACTAAGAAAAAGGTTTAGCATAATATGAAAAAACAGCTTACTCATTTCTTCTGTCATTTCCATTTTCATATTTTCTTTCTGGAAATTCTGCATAGTTTGCAGTGTCTTCTGTGGATCCATCTTTTTATTGACAGCCAGCATTGTCTACCAGAATAGAGAGAAGGTCATTTCATATTCAAACATATTGTAGTCTAATATTATATAGGGATCACACCACCATTGCAATTGTATATGTTTAAAAGAAGAAAATTCATTATCTTGTTTGTAATCCAAGTTTCATCGTCATAAAGAGTTGTTAGAAGTAAGCTATCTGCAAACCAGATTTCAATAATAACTATTTCTAATTTTGATTTGGCTTGGTCAAACAATAAATTAGAATTACAGAATCACAATTTGGAGTAGGCAACTTAGAGCCATAAAGTTCAATATTTACTCAGTAGATAAATTCAGATTAAAATACAACTAACAAATGTCCATTTAAGCCTCTTACTCAGAAAAGGAGAACTTGCTTTCTCCTTAAGGAATTGACCTTACTGCTCTTATTGGCAGGAGGTTTTCCGAGCATCCATCTGGAATCTGCTGCCCTGAATTGAGGACCATCATTCCATATCCTTCTAATAGGATGTTTGAGAACAGGTCATGGCCTTTTTCCTTGTGACATCACTTCAGGCATATGAGAATGTTAGCATATTCTCATACACTTATCATTTTTCATGGCAAAACAATACATTTCCTTCCTTTTCATTTTTTTTAAACATGATTTTGTTTCCCAGACTCTGAACATCTGTATTGGCCTGATCAAGTTTGTCATTTTTAAAGTACTTGGCACAGTAATCAGGGTGCTCTAATCAATGCTACAGCCTAATATTACCTGACCACAAATACTGGATTCATCAACCCTTCTTTGTGTATTCTTTCTGGAACAGAGAATTTCACTTTGATTGCAAACATTGTATTTAATTTTAATTACGGTTATTAAAATAAGCCAGCTTCAAACAATAGTTGATGGTAGGCTTATTTCAAGTATATATAAGAGTAAACATTGTTCAGGAGCTGGGAAATGGCAGGTTTAAGGATGGTTTATGTAATCCCAGCCCAGAGTTAACAATTATACATTAACAGATACATTGTGGCATAAGTGAAACATTTACATAATATTTTTAATATAATATAAAGGTCTTACAAAATAATGGAACAGCAAAAAAACAGAAAAGTTTTATATTTCTTTAATTAGTTGCCAGCCGAAAAAAAGTCTTAAAGTTATTAGGCAATTGTTTTCTGTGCCACTTACCGTATTTTTCGCTCCATAAGACACATACTTCCACATTCTCAAAAGTGGGTGGAAATGTCTGGGCATCCTATGGAGCGAATATGGACAGCAGCGGCGAATGACAGCAGTGATCCCTGCCACCTGGAACAGCTGATCGGCGGTATTCTGGGGAGGCCAATCAACCGCTGATCAACTGCCTCCCCGTGGAGGCAACAGACACGGAAGAGGCAGGATGTGTGCTGCAAGGACAATAGCCAGATAAATATCGCATGGACGCTGGGAGGCAAAGGCAGATTTTTTTTCTTGTTTTTTTCCTCTAAACTTAGATGCGTCTTATGGTCAGGAGCATCTTATGGAGCAAAAAATACAGTAATTCTAATCGACCAAAATGCTCTAGAGCAAGTTTTCAACTGCTGTGCCATGGCACATTTGTGTGGCATGAAAGGTCAGATGGCATGCTGTATTAGCAAGCCAAAATAAATGACAGGAAGTGATGTGCTGTTGTGTAGCTGAACAACCAGAGTCCCACTTCCATTACATCACAGTGGTAAATTGCTTCCATTTATCCTTCTATGTCCCAGCAACCTGTGATGTCACAGGACCTCTGGTCCTGACTATTACAAGTATGCGCTGAGATGAAAAAGATTAAAAAACACGCAGTAAATTTTCAGACAGGGGTTTTTCCTAACTACATGACTCCCAGTACTTGGGTTAGTTAGGACCAATTGCCTACCTTTGCTGTTGTTGACACTGCTCCTGCCATCTTCATCTGGGAATTCATCAGTTTTGTCTGAGTCGACATGGATGTAACTTTTGAACTAACAGCATAGGTTCGAGTTTTCTGTTTTCTCAACTGCACAAGCTGTTTTGCTAGAACTTTACAGGCTTCCTTGTTTCCTGTTTTAGCCATTTTCTTTATTTCCAATTCCTATTTATTGAAAACAAAGCTGATTTTAATCTTTATTTGCATTTGTATTTGATGAATTATCATTATAATTATTATAATAAATAGACAGACACATAACTACCGTATTTCCCTGAAAATAAGACAGGGTGTTATTTTCTTTTGACCCCCAAAATATTGCCTTGGCCTTATTATCATGGGGGAAGGGCTTATTGTTTTGGGGTTGCAGGGTGGCTACTCTCTTACAAGGAGGCTCCCGAAGAGCCTGGCACAGCCTCAGGGGCGAACGGCTATGTTACGCCCTCGCAGCAATGCAACATAGCAGCCATGAAGTGACCGTGCTTGCGAGTAGCTGCCCGACAACCCCCCCCTCTCAAGCTGGGCAGAGCATCACTCACCAACCCAGTGGTATCTCAAAGGTGCCAAGCCATGGGGGAACAGTAGCTTATGTGGCTTGGCGCCTTTGGGATATCGCTGGGTCAATGAGTGACGCTCTGCTCGGCTGAAGGAGGGATTGCGCGAGCACCTGTTCTGTCCCCTGCCAACACGCCTCCCAGCCTCACCCCACCTGGGCCATCTCTCCCTCCAGGGCCAGGGCACTACCACTGCCATCCCAGCACCGAGGATGGCTTCTTCCAAACCCCGGAAGTCTGCTGCCGAGTCTTCTGGCAGCCGGGGCAGAGAGTCTTCCGGCAGCTGGCCCACAACCATAGAGTACACTCCCAGAGCACTGCCCCAGCTTCCAGAACACTCGGCAGCAGATGACCAGGGTTTGGAAGCCACAGAAGAAGATATCCTCAGTTCTGGGATGGCAGCGGCAGTGGCACCCTGGCCCTGCAGGGAGAACTAGCCCAGGATGTGGTGACGCTGGGAGGCACATGAGCAGGAAGCGGAACAGATGCTCGTGCAATCCCCCTCTCCGGCCAGGCAGAGTGCCACTCATCAACTTAGTGGTATCCCGAAAGTACCAAGCCATGTGAGCGCCTCCCCGCTGCTTCCACGGCTTGCTGCCTTCGGGATGCCTCTAGGTTGGTGAGTAGTACTCTGCCTGGCCAGAGGGGAGTGTTATCCAAGGGGTTTCTTTTGGGGGGTGGACTATACACCCCCAAAATCTGGCATTGCCTTATTTTCAGAACATGTCATATATTTGGGGAAAAACAGTTAATTTGTACTTGAAAACTCCAGAATAGAAAAATATCATTTTACAAATTGGTCTCTTACTCTGAAAAAGTAAGAGTAAACTTTTTTTGATACGCTTACCAGTTGCTTTTCTTGTCTCTCCAAAGCTAGTCGATCTCTTCCTATAGCCCTCTGTGTACCTCTTAATTCCTTATTTTGTTCTTTAATTATATCTAAAACCAAAACATTTACAGTTAATTCATAGACATTAAAAACATGAATAAGACATTGATTTTCTGACAGTGAGAAAGTATTCTTAGCTGGGTTGCTCTTCTTACTAATTACAGAATGTCAATTATTTTTCTTAGATTTCCAGAAAGAAAAGAGACTAACTTCTTATCCAAGTTCTATTTGCTCTGAAATTCACCACAAATATAAATCTGCCCATTCGTTCTACATTTTTTAAAATCTTAATTTGCTGTAATTTAATCCTTACCAATCTTCTAAAGCTTCAAATAGTCCTCTACTCTTTCTGATACAATGACAGAAAACTCAGTTGTGTGTAGTCATCATTATGAAAACTTCATCTGATGAACTATCTTTCCTCCTCTCTCCCAGATAAATAGGAGAAGTAACCCAAACAGGTTCTACATGGTAGATACATCGTAATTCATGGTGTCCAATATTCATATTTATTAATCACAGCAAATAATAACTTTATTGGTGACATGGGATGGAACAGAGAAAAAAGGGAAAGCAAAAAAAATACAGCATTCAATTTTTCAAAACTCCAGGACACATCAACCAATCTCACCCGCCACTCCCTAATCGGTACTCAGTAACATAAACTATCTTAAAGACTAAATAACTGCTGAAATAGCACTGCTGTGACTAGTTTGTGAAATAGCATTAGGGTCAGACGGAATTGGGTGGCAGGGGGAGGGGTATTCAATAGAATGAGGGTCAACATTAAAAAAATCTATTGACTATTCCATGCCTCATGTACTGTATTTTGCAGAATATAAGACACACCAGAGTATAAGACGCACCAAGATTTTGAAGAGGCAAATTAAAAAAAGTAGGTATAGATAGAGGGATAGAGAGGGAGAGAAAGAAAGAGAAATACAGTAGGTTGGTAGGTAGAGAGAGTAGTTAGTTAGTTAGTTAGGTAGGTAGTTTGATAAAGGGATAAACAGAGAAAGAGAAATAGAGATAGAGAAATACAGTAGGTAGGTAGGGAGAGAGAGAAATAGAGATAGAGAAATACAGTAGGTAGGTAGGGAGAGAGAGTGTGTAGGTAGAGGGTTAGAAAGAGAAATAGAAAGAGAGAGAGAAATACAGTAGATAGGTAGGGAGAGAGTAGGTAGGTGGGTAGGTAGGTAGATGGAGGGAGGGAGGGAGAGAGAGAGAGAGAGGGAGGGAGGGAGGGAGGGAGAGAGAGAGAGAGAGAGAGAGAGAGAGAGAGAGAGAGAGAGAGAGATACATAAGGTAGGAAGGGAGAGAGAGAGTAGGTAGGTAGGTAGATATTTCCAGGTGTATTTATCCATGTGCTGTAGAAGGAAATCACTGACAAACCTTAAGACTTTGTTCCTGCTGGCACAGAACTTGATCAATGTAATTCTCATCAGTTAAAGAGCTTTCCAAAAGGGGGGAAAAAGTTTTTGCACTCTGTAAACCTCCGAAAAACAGCCTGTTTTTCATGAAAACGGGCTTGTTTTTTTTCAAATAAAAGGCATGAATAGCCTTGGAGGGGAGGGCTTGCGAGGTGCTCCTGTGGGGGGTCAAAAAAGAGCAAAAATGGCCTATTTTTCACCAAAACACAATAATTTTCAGTACATTCAACTGAATAAAAAAGCCAATTAATTAGAAGAAAACTTAAAGTGATTTTTCTAATACAGTAAAGTTGTGTGTATGTGTGTAGTGTAGTATATCGGTTTAGGTTTGAAGTTGTGAACAGCAACTAGCATGCATGTCCTGTTTTATGTCTTTAGATTCAAAATTTATAAGAATGTTTTACAAGATAAAATTTAAATTGGTAGAACTAATTTTCATACAACAAACCTTAATCAGAATAAGACATCTGCCCATAAAACAGGCAAGCACAACCTCTCTTGCATTAAGATTGGTGAAATTTAAAAAATATCTTTGGCATACGCTCATATAAATATAGACATTCTTTAAAATAAAGTGAACATTAAAATTAATTTTAAAATTATATACATATCATTTTATATTCAAATCAGGAGGATTCCACTAAATCTATCTATGTCAGGATACTTTAAAAATGATATATTGAATTGAATTGAATACTTTATTTGACTTAGTCTTATTAGACATTAATTTGTCTCCAATGCAGAAACTCTCGTGTAAGTGTAAAATAACAGAATTATGATAATACCAATAAGGGCAAATAAGATAATAATAAGGATAAGTAATAATACTATAGCTATTATCACAGGGAGAAATACACATGGACATAAGACAGCGGAGCTGAGAAGTAGGTGTTCAGCAAAGTGATGGCCCTAGGGAAAAACTGTCCCCATGTCTAGTTGTTTTGGCTTGCATTGCCCTGTATCACCACCCTGTGGGCAGGAGTTGACAGTTATGTCCAGGATGTAAGGGGCCAGCAAATATCTTCTCAGCCCTCTTTATATATAATGCAATTCAATCAACTATTCTTTTGTTGTGGAAGTACAACTTAATTACATATACAAATAGTAATGCTAATGAAATATTAGCTACTATCTACATTTGTCTTAATTGGCTAATATCTGTAAACAAGTATTTTTTTCACTAGAATTATCAAACTATGTTGCAATAGATTAAAAAAAATATTTAGATAAGAATAGTATTTCAGCAACTTCAGAATTATATATACAGTCCATCTTCCTTTCCATAAGATTGGGGCAAGGACGTTCTCATATTTTACAGTTTTTATATATTGTAAATGAGGGAACAACATATATGCATCCATCTCTCTGCATCTGGCATCTTAAAAAAAGAGCAAATGTAATACATTCTATAATTTGTTGTTGTAGCATGCCTATTGGCTATATTATAACCATTTCAGGAACCAGCTTTTAGGAAAGGTTATCTCTTAAAGCTGCATTCTCCAAACTGCATTCTCCAAACTAGTACTTTTCAGAAGTGATGAACTGCAGTCTTGAAAATGCATACCTACTGCGGCTGCTAACGAAGAGCTCAGTGACAAAATACTTTCTACTCTCCAGGTCCCACCTTAGTTGTTAATGATATTGTGCCTACTCCTGGCTGTTCTGTGAAATCCTGAGTGGTTGAAACTCCTAAATTTGATCTCTTCTCTTGCTGAAACAGCTCTGTGAGCAAAAGCAATACAATGGGTGGTGTAGGTAAGCTAACAAAGGCTGTATAAGTAACACATTATTTTTTTCCAATTATTTTTTGCTGGAGTGTATGAAGACTGTTTTTTTTAATCCACTCAAACATAACGAAATGCTGGAAAGAAATATTGTACAGGGGCTTAGAATTCTGTCAGTCAGAAGGCTAAATCTTTAAAACTAAATCTAAATTGCACCAAATTTAATGACAAAATAAAAATCAAATTAAAAAAAACCTTTCCCAATGCAATTCAAATGGAGAGGACAATAGACAGTGGCTTGGAATGCTGCTAACTGCTTTGTTCTTAAGCAACCTACCTCTATTCTTAAATTTGCCTCTATGTGACTTGTAAGAAAAACTGATATTAAGGGATTGGAAGTCATTCTCTATTTTTTTTTTTTTTTACAATTGATTATTGGAAATAAATTACATGAAGGGGACTGGGGCTGCTAATCTATCTCTTCATCAGCATAATAATACCATTATGGATAATTTTGATAATTTCAATTTCAATTTTAATGGATTTGTATGCCGCCCAATTCCGGAGGACTCCGGGCGGCTTACATTAAAACAGTTTAAAAAAGAAAATATTAAAAAATTTAAAATATAAGACAGAACGAATTTTTAAAATAGGACACAACATGCACTCGTTCTTAATGAGGCTGAAGGTCAATCAAGATCAGCAGCCCCAGGCCTGCCGGAACAGCCAGGTCTTAACAGACTTTAGGAAGGCCAAGAGAGTGGGGAGAGTCCTGATCTCAGGGGGTAGATCGTTCGAGAGGGCCGGGGCAGCTACAGAGAAGGCCCTCTCCTGAGGAGCTGCCAGACGACATTCTGCAGCCGATGGCACCCGGAGAAGGCCCACCCTGTGCGATCTTATTGGGCGCTGGGAGGTATATTGCAGGAGGCGGTCACGGAGATATCCAGGTCCTAGGCCATGTAGGGCTTTAAAGGTAATAAACAGCACCTTGAAGCGTGTTCGGAGACCAATAGGGAGCCAGTGCAGCTCACGAAGGATAGGTGTAACATGGGTGTATCTAGGTACACCCAATATCGCTCGCGCGGCTGCATTCTGGACCAATTGTAGTCTCCGAACACTTTTCAAGGGCAGCCCCATGCAGAGCACGTTACAGTAGTCGAGTCTTGAGGTGACAAGGGCGTGAGTGACCATTTGGAGTGCCTCCCGGTTCAGATAGGGACACAACTGGTGTACCAGGCAAACTTGGGCAAAGGCTCCTCTGGTCACAGCTGACAGATTGTGTTCTAGGGTCAGCTGCGGATCCAGGAGAACATCCAAGTTGCGAGCCCTCTTTGAGGGGTGTAAGATTTCAACCCCCAGGTTTAAAGGTGGAATATCTGGACTATTTTTGGGGGGCAACATCCAAAGCCACTCGGTCTTGTCAGGGTTGAGCACAAGCTTGTTCATTCCCATCCAGACCCTGGCAGCTTCCAGGCACTGGCACATTACTTCCACCCTTCACTGAGTTGGCACGGGGCAGACAAATACAACTGGGTATCGTCCGTGTACTGATGATGAAATCAATCTTCTCACGCGCCTTGTGCCTCCTGGCCTCCTCCCTCATGGGAGCCATAGAGGGGCACTGGGCAGCCATGGGCCTTGCGAGGGGCTACCCAGGACTGGGACCCTGCCCCACGTCTCCCCCCAATGTGCTTTCTGACTGGCCCTGAGGAATGTCCAATCCCTCCCTCCTCACAACAAGCAGGAGGGCTAGGCCAATCACCCCCAGCCTGGGCCTTGCGAAGGAAGCGCTGGTGAAAAAAAGGCCTGCGCACATGGCGGCAGCCAAAATGCTCACCAGAACTCCAAATAGCTGATGCGACTGAATCAGGGGCCGAAACGAAATGCTCAGCAATCCAGGAGGCTCCACGGCACAAGGCTCGCACCCCCCGAAGCTTAAACTGCATTGGGTGCTCGAACAGAGCGTGCAGAAGCTGCCTGGATGCAAGCGGCAGCTCCGCAACATGTGGGTGCCTCATGGCGCTATCCGAGCTTTCTGCCGGCCTCTGCCAAAAATGCAAGCTCCCCGCAACAGCTGCGCTGGAGCACCGCACCCCTGCTACCTGGGGATAGGCTTGGGACTCCAGGCCCACAGATGGGGGGTCAGAACGCCCCACAGCCCCCCCCCACCGCCGGAGGCAGAAAAGACTGACCCCTGGGCCACAGCAACAAATAAATTTTCAGTAAATTTAAATCAATTTAAAGTCCAATTAAACCGAGTATAGTAAGCCAATTGAATCAAACAACAAATATCACTAACTCTCGACTCACAAAACTCAATCAGTGCTTGGACCAAGAGACTGAGAGGAAACTGGGCTAGAAAGCCAGGGAAGGAGAATTTAAGAAGTTTTACTCTCAGTCTTGGACCAATCAGGCTTTGAGAATACCCACACGTGACCACTCCCTCTCTTCCACTGGAAAACAGGCGTCCACGCAACCCCCCTCTCCAGCCGGGCAGATCTCCATACACTGACCTAGGGGGTATTCCTAATGTGCAAAGCCGCGAGAGCTGGGGGGGTGGGCAGAGCACCACGTGGCTTGGCGCCTTAGGGATACCCCCTAGATCAGTGAATGGCGCTCTGTCCGGCTAGAGAGGGGATTTGCTGGGCAGCTGCTCATGAGCGTGGTCACTTCATGGCTGTTTCATCTCTGAGGCTGTGCCCGGCTCTTCGGGAGCCCGCTTGCAAGGGAGCAGCTGCCCAGCAACCCTAAAACAATAAGCCCTCCCCCTATAATAAGCCCAAGGACATATTTCGTGGGGCAAAAGAAAATAAGACCCTGTCTTATTTTCCGTGAAACATGGCATATGGCTTGAGCCAGGATATTCAATCCCAAGAGAGATTGTGGAAAAATTGAAGAAGAGGTATTTTTCTCAGAATAGGCAATTCAATCAAACTACTAAGATGGAAAAAACGCTCAAAGAAATTCTGCCTTAATTAACTCACTATAATTGAGATTGGCCATTCCTCCTGTAGTTTTCAAGATTTTGCATTTACTCCTATGGTTCTCTATTTAGGTAAATAAAGATTACTGAAACAGTGACTCAGTCACAGATTTTCTTCTAGTTTAATGGAATCTATGTCATTATTGCTTCTTTAGTTATTGTCAATTACTTGGGATTTGGTATTGTATTTTCCCACTAACCAATATGAATAGGAAACACCTGAAGTTTCCTTTCTTAACAGAATGTATAATGGTGAGGGAGATACACAAAGGTGGACCTGGGGTGTATCCCCATTCTTATGGTATTCTGTGGAGTAATGAAAATCTGAGCTTTTGATGATTAAAATGTATTATAAGAGTTCCATGGTTTTCATTATAATAAGCTTTATTCTGTGCTTGATTTTGTACTTTGCTTAGAGCTTCTAAAGTGAGACAGCTGATAAATCTTAAAAATAAACAAAAATACTTAGGTTTTTATATACGCCAATATATTAACTACATACTAAATACAGAAATACAACTTTCTTCCTATTTTGTTTGCAAATTAATGAATTATATGGATTAATTTATGATGCTATTATAGTAATTTTAGTATGTAAATAAATGCAGTTACTTCTAAACTGTTTTCTGAAATTAATTATTAACCTAATATTAATGACCAATTTTATTAGGATATGTTTATTTAAAGATGCTATTGGAAACACATTCCACTGTGAATTATAGGCGGTATTTTATTAACTATAAACATAGAGAAGGTAACAATAGTGGCAATGATTTATTTTTAAACAAAGGGTTGTTGTTTTTTTAAAGAAAAACTCTAGTGTTATCACTTGTTACACTTTGGCTGAAAACACAAACTGTATCTTCTTTGACTAAAAGAAAATCAAGCGACAGTCTGGGAGATTAAAAGCAGCTTCTAAAGAAAATGAAGTTTTTAAATTATACAGCTGCCAGTCAATGATTACATTTATCTATTTCTGTGTAAAAATAGTTTGTGGGGGTTTCTTTTTATCCCTAAGGCCATTTCAAAGTAGCACACAATAAATCCAAAATAATTCATTTGCAGCTGTTCAGGAGACAGACAATTTCTTCCCCTTCTACGGAGAAAAGGCCAGTCTATTTCTATTAAAAATCCCATTTCTTTTGAAAATGAAATATTTCCAAAGTAAGTTCCATCTTGGTTTCACAATCTAAGGAAACGCACAATCAATAATGATAGGAAGTGTCCCTGCTTCCCCCAAGCTAGATTGTAAAAAATGAACAAAGTATGATTTGTAGTCACAGATTTATTTTAAATCTTATATTAATCCTCTTTGAAATATGATTTTCCACCCCAGTAACATTTCTAAAATAGCACAAAATAAAATTATTTCAATAATAATGTGTAAATATATATTTATTTTTTTTATTTTTTGTTCTCTATATACAATTATAGGTATACATTCACATAGTTAGCATTCTTTTTTTACATTCATGGTTCTTATACATTTGTCATTCCATTTACAGAATTATAATATTCCATTTGGGTTGCTTTGTTTACCATCCCTTGCCTGTTTTGACACCACCTTCTTTTCCCTTTCTTTTCTCCCTCCCTCCCTTCTCTACTTACTTCCTCCTTTCTCTTCCTTCTTCCCTTACCTCTCCCCTCCTCCTCTCTTCCTCTTTCCCTTCCTACCCTCTGTCCTTCTCTCTTTCTCTCCTTCTCCCTTCCATCTTCCTCTCCTCCTCTCTATCTTCCTTCCCTTCTCTTCCTCTCATCTTCTGTCCTCTCTTCCGTTCTCTCCCTCCCTACCTTCTCTACTTTCTGTAAATAGGTATTTCTAGCTTGCAATGATTGGAATATAGTTTTAGGAGTGATGGCATCCATCTTTCTCTCCAAGAAACTTATTTTCCAAGGCACAGTAACTTCATTTATTCAATTTAGCATGGCCTCCTAACCCCGAAGATTCTGGATCTTACAAAATCCATAAAAAGAAGTAAAATAATTAAAACAATTAAAAGACATATAAAAAGGTGGCCTGTCATAAAACAATTATAACAAAGAGGTAAGAGTTTTAAAAGCAACATATTCAAGAATGAAAACAAACATGCCCAAACATAACATCAATCAGCTGAAAATCTGCAGTTCAATTTAATTTATATTAGTCAAGATTAAACTAGTATTACCATGTTAACTTTTGTTTGTGCAAACTATAAAATCAATTTTAAACTCCTACTGAAAACTGAGTAGGTTTAGGTTAGGAAATGATGCTGATGGTTGGGTCTTAAATGAGATTTTTAGGGGAAGCTTTGGATTCATTAGAACAAAAATAGCCTGTTTTTGACATGAACTTAAATCTGACACAAAGTTTTTTGTTATTCTATTAAAAGAGAGAAATATCAAATCAAAATTTTACTGTATTTTTCGGAGTATAAGATGCTACAGAGCAGTGACGTGCGGTGAGGTTCATGGCCGGTGAGGCAAGCGGGCAAAAGCCGCCCTATGTCTGCGGCTTCAGTGGGGGGGGGAGAAAGAAGAGGAAACCTGCAGCTAGGCAGTCCGCTCATACACGCGGCCCCCAGTCACACACTTCCTCTTTGCAAAAGGCGAAGGCGAAGCAAAAGTGGGCAAAGCAGAGCCAGGCCCGAAGGCGGTTTGAGAGGGTTAAAGAGAAATCGAGGAGCCGGAGAGGAGTGGGGCGCAGTGCTTCTTACCCGGTTTGGAGAGGCATGGACAGGGGGGTAGGGGACTCCTGGCTTGGTCCTCCTCCCTCAGCGGCCTCTGGGTCACGGCGGAAGGATGGTCGGAGATACTCGGGCGAGCAAGCCGCGCACAGCGCTCTGAGAAGCAGCGGCACCCCCACTGCCTTCCAGCCTCCTTCCATCTATCTCCTCCCAACTCATGCGGCGAAAAGAGGGTTTAAAGGGACCGGCGGGCGGTGAAAGAGAAAGCCGTCATGTGACGACGAGCCCGTTTGCCGCTCCCGCGTGCCTCCTTGGCTGCAAAAGCGGAGAGGTCCTCTGGGCGTGTGCAGAGTGCTGCCTTCATTAAACCCAAGTCGGGCCAAGTTTCCTTTTTTTTTTAACCTTGAGGCGGTTTAACAGGATGGAGAGGCTGCACTGAATCGTGAGGGCGCACACACACCGCTGTCTTTAAAGTATATGCTGCCGCGCTGGCCATATAGCGGGATGTGTCCTGCTCTATGGCGAAAAGCCGCACCAGCACTTTAAAGTGCATGCCGCTGCACCGGACATACAACCGGACATGCTCTATGGCGGGGCACGGCGGCATGCACTTTAAAGTGCTGGTGCGGCTTTTTGCCATAGAGCAGGTTTTTTTAAAAAAAAATAAAGTGCCTGCCGCGCGCCAGCAGAGGCGGGTAAAACAGACACACACACACACAAATTAATTACAATAATACAAATTACAATTACTTACAAATTACAATAATTTTGAATTTCTCCCTCCAACTGTGTCACAGAGGATTTCAATTCTCCTCTTGTCTGCCATGATGAAAATGTAAAAAATGTAAAAAGAAAAAGGCAAAAGCTGCTGGTCAGGCTGGGTTAGCTGCTGCCAGAGTCCCCAATGGATGACTCTGCTTAACTGTTTAAAAAAAGCCTCTAAAAAAGGTGCCCTCTGCAGGAGGAGGCGAGAAAACCATGTGCCTCCTTTGCATAAGGAATTTTTCGCCTTTTAACCCTTGCTTAACTCTGCTCAAGTGATCATAAAGATAGTCTAAAGGAGGCACGTGGTTCTCTCACCTCCTCCTGCAGTTAAGCACTAAGCAGAGTCATCCACTGGGACTCTGGCAGCAACTACCTCAGCCTTTTTCCTTTTAATTTTTTTTTCTTTTCAGGATGACAGTGGTGAGGCCCTGCCTCCCCTGACTGCACGTCCCTGCTACGGAGTATAAGATGAAACTTAGTTTTTGAGAAGGAAAATAAAAAAAAAATCTGCCTCTGCCTACCATCTGGCTAGCGTCCTTAACAAACAGCCTGGTCAGCTTCAGCACATTAGCCTGATTCAGCATGAGCAAATGATTGGCGGGTGGTCTCCCAGAATACCCCCAATCAGCTGTTCTCAGAGGTGAACTTTAGCAATAGGTTTGCTGCTTGTGAGCATGTGCAGCAGTTCCAGGTTGCCATTTTGGCCTCTGTGTCTTGCTTTTTCAGCTTCCAAATACTCCGTTTGAGACACTATCAAGGCTGGGGGATTACAAAGCATATCGCCGCCTGAAAACGTGATGTGCAAAGGACAAAAATGGGGTGTGTGAAAGTGGCAATCGGTGGCAATATGCTCTGGTGATACTTGGAGCCTTGAACGGGTCTCAAATGGAGTGTTCAGAGGCTGAAAACGCAAGGTACAGAGGCCAAAAACGAAGCCACGGAGGGGGCGATGGTCTGTGGCAATCCCTGCAGGCTGGAACAGGTCTAACATGCGATGTGTGGAGGCCGAAGGGTGGGGTTGGCGGGTGTGCATTCAGTGTATAAGATGCACCCAAATGTTCAGCCTCTTTTAGGGACGGGGAAGTGTGTCTTATACTCTGAAAAATATGGTATATTAATATAGTAAAGAAACCATTATAAACAACTCAGAGTGGTCAGACAAAATTAATTAGAAACCATATACCAAACATATACATACACCACATATATAGCTTTCTTTTACTTAATCTGAGGCAATGGAGAAAAAGGAGGCCTCTTCTGGTCCTATTGGATCTCTCAGCAGCTTTTGATACCAAAACTATGAGGTACAGGAGTTGGAGGCACTATTTATCAGTGGACGGGGTAACAAAGTGAGAGGTTAGGCTCTTGCCTTCCCCTCCCCTACCATGGATGTCACAATAAATGGTCTTACTTCGTCTATTATTCAACTAGTGGGAAGTTCAGGGAATAGTATCATCAGAATACTTCAGTTAGCTATCTAGTATGATATCCAACAGGATGCATATCAGTAGTGAGAAAAATAAGGTCCTGAACTCACTCAGGAAAAAAAAACATGCACATGTACAGGATATATAGAACCTAGCTCACCAATGCCTGGGAGAGGATCTAGGTGCCTTGATGGACTACCACTTTAGCATGAGTCAGCAGTGTGCTGTAGCTGCTAAAAAGTCAACACAGTTCTAAACTGCATCAACAGAAGGATAGTATTAAGATCACTGGAAGTGATAGTACTACTCTATAACGCACTAGTGAAACCACATCTGGACATTGCACCCAGAAAAAAATGCTGAGGTCCTGGAAAGACAGCAGAGAAGAGCACTGAAGACAATAAGAGGTCCACAGGCTAAATTATATGATGAACAGTTAAGAGAACTAGGTATGTTTAGTGTAACAAAGAGAAAGTTAGGGGAGATATGATAGAGGACTTCCAATACTTGAAGGACTATCATGGCCAAGAGAGGGTCAATTTATTCTCCAGAGCATCTGAGGGAAGGACAAGAAGCAATGTGTAAAAACTAGTCAGAGGGATATCAAAACTAAGGAGGAATTTCTTGACAGACAGAACAAATAATCAAAGGATCAGCTTTCCTCCCAGAATTGTGGGTGCTCCATCACTGGAGATTTTCAATAATAGACTGGACAACCATTTGACCAGGATGTTATAAGGTCGGCTGCCTTGAAAAGAGAGTTTGACTATAAGACCTCTGAAGCCCCTTCCAGTCCCATGAGTCTATGTTCTGCTCTACGTACAATTAAGACCAATTCTAAAATTGGTCTTAAAAATATGTCTTAAGCTGAATGGCCTATAAATAAAACACATAAGACAAACAAAAATGTTATACAATTATAGTACCTTATGAACCAAGTCACAACACACATCATGTTCCACTAATGATCTGGCCATAAGGGCTGGGGTAAGAAAGGGCTGGGAGGAAAGCTGTTTTATAGGCAGGGACTGTAATAAACAGGGTATCTGTCCTGGGTCTACATAGATGAAACTCTTTTATCCAAGACACTCAGAGCATATTTTCCTTGACAGATCTGATGGGAAGGAAAGTGGTCTTGCAAATAATATATTTGCAAGTGAAAAAAAGCAACAACCAAAAATAAAGACTCCTGCCTTGGGCAGGGTATTGGACTAGAAAACCTCCAAGGTCCATTATAGCCCTATAATTCTGTGACACAGAATTTTATATTACCATCTTTGGATGGAGAGATTCTGTTGACATCATATCTCAACTCCTGAAGAACAGACTGAATAAGGAATTAAGAAGTTACAATTTGTCATTGTATGTTGAGACCTGTCAACCCCAGCATTATTTCTATATAGACAAGCAATGCGAGGAAGAAAATGATTTGTGATTTAGAGGTCATTCTGGACATATGACATGCTTGACCAGGAAGTATGACTTAGAGACTTTTGCACAATTTTCATTGATACATTTTATGACTTTACATGCCACAGGAGGATGAACTATAGCTTTTATCTTCATTATCACGCAACCATACAACCCAGTACACTTTATATGGCTACCTTTAAAGTCTTAATGGAAATTGTAATCTCTCAACAATGCAATGGTCTATATAATTCCTGACTTAAACCCTGTACCTTACTTTTCCCTACTTTTTGTTACTGATATGGTTTGGAGGAGAAAGAGGTGGTTTTTTTTGTAATTCAGAGTGAAATTCAGCAGGTTTTGATAAGTTCTGGAGAACTGGAAGCGGAAATTTTGAGTAGTTCGGAGAACCAGCAGTTCTGTGAACCATTGATACTATCTGTACTGAATTCATGAGAGCAAGAATATTAATGGCATATAAAAACAATATGAAAAACACTGCCTCCCCTCCTTTCCTTTTTTACAATCAATACCTTTCAGAAGCCACATGAGTTTATCAATGATAGTTTGGATTTGTGTATCAGCGTCTCTTCCAGTAGAGTTAAATGTACAAGTTGAAAGGTTATCCTTGACAAGAATTCATTGTAAAGTGGATGCTACTTTTTCACAACAATCTATTTTCAAATTAAATCAATATGAAAATTGTAAAAATTAGAAAACTTAGGTTTAAATATCCATGGCATGTAAAAAATATTCAGCATTCAGTAAAGACATTCCAAAGCTCCATCGCTATTGTAATTTAAGTCTCAGTTCACAATAACAATAAGATAGCAGCTTTTGTTCCAGTCATAATAAATTTCCCTTTTGCCCAGATATAAATTATCTGCTTCAAAGCAGATCAAAACACTTCCCTGCAGTTATCTATTCTCTAAAAGAGGGGGAAAAAAACTTATTTAAAATGCAGTGGCTTCTGCCTTTTGATCGTTGTTGTTTGAGCTGTGATAACTATAAATAGCTTGTCAATGTGTGTGTGCCTGTGTGCTCTCTTCATATACAAATATATGGAAGAAAATGAAGATATATATTTTTATTTTGCAATACATATATAGCAATGCTAATGGAAAAAAAGGTTTTTTTTTTCAAACTATTTGTTTCCTAACACTGGTGTGTCCTGGAAAGTTCCAAAGTAAGGGTTTTTGGTTTGTTAATTTTTAAAAAAACCCTGCATGAGACACTATTTTCAAGATTAAAAAATCCTATGTAGACTATTTCTACCAATACTTTCAATTTGCTGTAAAAAGTAAGTCTAAGTATCTTACATCCTCTAAAATAATCCCTTTTTCCACATTTGAGCAGTTTAGTTCCCTATAAAGTTTACTTAAAAGTACATACAATATTTATCTGAAATACATCTATCTACCGAGATACAGCTTCCTCAAATTCCTTTAAATTTAAATTAGTTTATGTAATGTTTTTCAATCTAAATGTATGGCTCAATTTCATTTGTTCAACAGAGATTATACACTTACAAAACAATTCCGGAAATTAAATAGCCTAGTAGGTTTGCTTCTACTAATTCTACAAACCATTTCAACATAGCTTTATAATAAGAGCTTTAATAACGCATATGAACACCCAAAACCACCTATATATTTAAAGCTAGTACAAGTCAAACTGAAAGCGAGAAATATTTAGACCAAAGGGCAAGGGACCCAACCCAGAAAGTAGCATGACTACTAATTAACACCAAGAATATTTTGGCAATCACGGAGCAGAGGGTGAAGGGGCAGGGTGGACAGTCATTGAGGGAGGGGGAACTAATACATAATTTCGCCAAGAATCGTGCAGGTAATAATAATAAAAATGGGAGTTTCGAGATCAAACTCGTTAAAAAACAGCTGAATTCCCCCAAAGCTCTCAGGAAACCCTGGAGACAAGATACGATGAGCCTCTGACATCAGAAGTGGGCTACACAACCGAAGGGAGCTATAGGAAGGAGTATATCTTTTGAGAAATTAAGGGAACCTCTGTTGCAAAAGGCGCGGCAACCCCACCAATCACAACAACAACAACAACATAATCACAACATAAATAAATAAAAGCAGGTTTCGACCTCACTCACCGTCCACTGTCTTTTTCTTGAAAAGTGAAGCCATGGCGGCGTCCTCAACACCGAAACCAGTCGAGACGCCGGCCTCTTTCCTGTAGTTCTCAGGTGACCAGGAAGCTGCTTCAGCGCAGAGACGGAACGAGGAAAAACCCGCCTCCCTTACTTCTGAAAACGCCAAGGCCGTGCCAGCTGGGAGCCAGCGAACGGCAGCACTGGAGGTGGAGCTGGAGTCGGGCTAGGCTGGGAGGCGTTTCTGCCGCCGCGTTCGCCCCTCGCCTGCCTTTCCCAGGGCTGCGGCTTCAGCTGCGCGCAGTTTTTGGCGTGCTAAGAGCGCGCTGAGCGTCAGCTGGCTGCTGCCGGGGCTGCTGTTGGTCCTTTTAAGCGCTAACCCGCTTCTTGTACGAGCACAGCATATTTTGGAAGGCTGCGGCGGCTCCCAAAGCACCCTCCCTCATCCCTTTAACTTCATTCTCCGTCCTGAACAGGAAATATTGCCGAAAAGCACATTCGCCTGACATATGTATTTATTTTACAAAGAAAGGAATGTAACAACCTGTAAAATCAGGCTTCTTTATAATTCCTTGTAGCAATAGCTTAAAGATAGGGGGTGGGGTGGGGACATAAACCTTTAAAATGGATAAAATAGCAGCTGATAGATGACGGGTTCAAGAAACAACATTTCCAGATCTATGTTTACCAGAATTCATAAGTTATCCTGTACAAAACTCTTTTCTTTTTTAATGTAATGTAGCTACCTCCGACTACCTAATTGTACAATAGCTTCCCCCCCCCAGATGTTTAAATATATTAATTATCCATGATTAAAGCATAGATTTAGTAGGTACTTGAAGGTTACAGTAATGCACAGTGTGATCATAATGGTAATGGAAGCTGTGCGCATTCCAAGCAGCTATTCTGCCTGGTGATATAAATATTTTGTGCATTGGGTAATCTTGTATTGACTATACATTCTTGAAAGAGCAGAATTTGACAAATGGCCAGCAGGACCTTTAAAAAAAATCCTCTTTTTATACTTATAAATAATTAGATTGAGAATACAGTTTATATGATACTAAGGAATTGCCAACTTCATTTGTAGAGGCACTAAGATTCTTGTTTATCTTTTGCCATATTATATGGCAATGGTTTCTGTAAATACTTAGGTGAATCTATACAAACACTAAGGTATGCAACAAACCAATTGATTTAAAATGGTGATATAGAAACTTAATCCATCCAAATATATCAGTATAACCAAGGAAAAAGTTGTATAATATTACTCTTTGACATCATATGTTACTGAAGAACTTTGAATACCATGATGAAATTATAAGATCACCAAATATGAATTGCCATACTGTAATTTTGAGGAAATGAAAATATTATTTTTAAATGATAGTTATGTTCATAAATGATATACTTTGCCTTTCCAAATAAATAGTAAATAAATGTGAAGTCTAAAAGAGAATTATATTTTTAATGTAAATATATATTTTCTGCAATAAACACATTTTAATAACATCCACTAACATATATAGGCATATTCCAAAAAGGTAGTATTTTAAGCTAACTTTTTTTAAGCGTAACTAAAATATACTTTGTTTTAAAAGTATACTTTTAAAGCTATACATTAAAAATCATTGCTAGTGTTCATTCTTCTTTTTTTTAGTAAGAAACATTTAGCCATGCTTTCAAAATACCTAGAGAACAAAATTCCACCCTTAATGCATGTAATAACATTATTACCTTAGAATTAGACACATCGTTTGAAGTCAGCTTCAATAATTGGTAGCCTTTTCGTGTTCTGATATCTGACTGCTTTCTTGATACTTCATGACATTTCTGGTTCTTGTTGTCTGTATCCAAAGTTGAACTTTTCATATTATTTTGCAGGATCCTTGAAACCATCTGATTGAAATTATAGCTTTGTAGTTAGTTACCTTTATTTTTAACATTTATATCTAGCCAGCCGTCCTATTTTAAATCTTTTATGTAAACCTGAAGTGTATTGCCAATTCCACACATCCTGAAGTGCATTCACCAAGAGAACTATTCCAATAGATATACAGGACAAGTCTTTCTTCATATTCTTTCACTTCCTTTTTTGTCTCAGGCTTATAGAACCATTTCAATATAGTTTAAAGCATTAACCACTGAAGTACTCTCTAGCTTCACGAATCTGCCAATTCAAGTACTGTAAAAAGGGAGTTGCTAATTCTTACTTCATTTCAGCTCCATTGCTTTGCATGATGTGACACTGCACATGTGACAATGAA
Source organism: Thamnophis elegans (assembly GCF_009769535.1). Taxonomy (NCBI): domain Eukaryota; kingdom Metazoa; phylum Chordata; class Lepidosauria; order Squamata; family Natricidae; genus Thamnophis; species Thamnophis elegans. The sequence continues at coordinate 41,066,982 of NC_045546.1, forward strand.
GGCTATTACGTAAGGACAGTGAGCTAATTCTTGATAATCAAGGTTTACACTTATTTAAAGGAAATATCATAGGCTTTTGTATCATTTTGGTGTTCCATTTGTGGAATCTTCTTTAATAACATGCATTTGCTGAATCAATCTTTATAAACTCATTTTCTACAGTTTTAGGTTCTCTTCAAACAACTGACAAGTCCTGACTATAATGACATCTTTCTTTCTTCCCTTTTCTCTCAACTTTCTTTTTTCATATTTTGCAGATTGATTTTCATTCATCTTCTTATATAACTAAGCCACCTCAATGTACTTTTTAATATTTCTATATTCAAACTACATTTAGTAAACACCTATAGATTAGGATTTCTTGTTCTACCACAGGAGGTTTTTATGAAAACATTCACACTACATCTTGTTTGACTGTTTTTTTTTGTGATATGCCCAAATATTCCAGCTACAGTGTGGACAGAAGCATTCTCACACACAACCAGGTTTGTTTTTTTCTGACAAATAGTAATCCCTCACAAAATGCCATATACTACCCACTAGCATATGTGCATCTGAAAATTTCTCTATTCATTGTTAGCAAACATTTTACTAAGGCAGACAAGTTCATTTGTTTACTCTAGTTTTTAAAATAACATTCTAAACCCATCCACATTTTATCATTTACTTAGTTAGATGACATACCTGCAGTCTTAATGTTTTCAGTATTCTAACAACTGATTCATACTTTCTTGCAGTTAAGCAGTGTTTTCTAAACAATTCTTCTGCCTGAATTGCCTACTGGAGTGTGACAAAAGGACTTTTGGGGATTTAATCATTGTGAAGCATTTTAAAGTCAGAAATATTCAAGTTCAAGGATAAAATGATACTTCTTTTACAAGATAATGCTAACACTTCTATATAGAGAGTTTTATGCTGTATTTTTCCTGGCATATTGTAATAATGGAGTGTTTTACTAGAAGCAGAGAAACTTATGTACAAATGTACTTAGCCATGAAGTTGATTGGAGCCCTTGGGCTAAGTACTGAACATTTCCAGATGGTGATTTGATGTGATGCAAATTTCCAATTCCCCAACATCCTCAGATAATCTATTTTGATTTTTTCTGACTTGTTTCTAAAATGAATGAAATTTGGTATCCAGCAGTTTCAACTTGGGTTTATAGGCATCTGTTTTCCAGTTGGAAGATACTTAATGCTGTGTCGCTTTTCAACAAATAGATTATGTTTTATATAGCCCATTTTAGTATCCTGCTGGGACTTTTGGTCCTGGGGAAAAGCCCTGAAATTCATTTTTTTTCCTACTGTGTTAGTCTTGCTGGGTTGCTCTATAATATTTCCATTCTAGCCAGAATGTTACTTTACCATACAATGACACTCTGGTGAATGGTAAGTTCCTGTGGCTTCTGAATACGTTTGTTAATTGCTTTCAAAAATGATATTCCCCTTCCGGCCTATTGGAAGGATCATTTTGCAAACTACCAGTCAAATTTGCAGAAATATATGTGGACAAATTGCAACTATTATTATAACACATTGATATTGTGTGTTTGGGGTCAGGAATGCTAGTAATGTGTTACTTTTCTTGTCAAAAAAAGCATGAAAAGCTGTCTGTTAATTCAATAGAGCACTAAAATGTGTTTCTGTATGTCTTACTGGTTAGTCATCTTGAAACAAAGGATGTGCACCATTTATTTGGCATTTTGCTCAGCAATTGGTTACTATCAAATAAGATATCTCTGCAAACTATAAATTTGCAATCATATAGATAGTATCAGGCTAGAAATATTTGATATTTGTGTATGAAGATAAATATAGAAATACAGATTGATTTTAAACTAATTTTGAATTTCTTAGATAATAAGACTTACCATGTGAAAGATGCAATTCATAGTTGTACACATACATTAGCAATAGCACTTAGACTTATTGTATTTTTTGGACTATAAAACGCACTGGAGTATACGATGCACCAAGATTTTGAAGAGATAACTTAAAAAAAAAAGTTTTTGCACTTTTCAGGCCTCTGCAGGTCAGTTTTGTAGAGTGTTTCTGGGGGCATTTTTTGCTCACATTTGCCCTCCCCAGCCTCCAGGAGCACTTTGCAGGCTTCCCAAACCCTCTGCACATTCATTTTTTGTGAAGAGAGCAGGGTTTCAGGAGGCCAAAAATACTTTATTCATGTGTATAAGACGCACCCAGATTTTCATCCTTTTTTGGGGGGCGGGGGAACAATGCATCTTATACTCTGAAAAATATAGAGTATTTTATATTTGTAAAATATAAAAAGTATTTATAATGCTTTACGTGCTTTACAACCCTCTCTAAGCAGTTTAAAGAGTCAGCATATTGCCCTCAACAATCTGGGTCCAATCTTAGAACTGCTAATTGATAAATATAGATTAGGATAGATATATAGATATTTGTGATCTTTGAAAAAAGCTTTAATATTTAAAAAGAAACTAATCCTATTGTGTTAATTGTTTTTAAGCCTAAAATAAATGATAAGAGGTATATTTCTAATAGTGATCAACTCATGATTTTTGAGTACACATCTTCATATTCAATGTTCAAATTTGTGAGTATACAAACATTGTTGCAAAATTGCTTTTGCAAATTGCTTTTCTTGATATCAATCTCCTTATGCATTTGTTTCCGTACAGCTGCATATTTGTATTCAAAGATGTTTAAGAGTTATTATTGGAAGAAAACACACAATACTTGCTGAAATTACTTGAATTACATTATATAGCTATTAGAAAAACATTAGGAAATATTTTATATTTCCATTAAAGATTTTTTCCCTTCCTCTCTGATTAGATTTTTAAAAATAAACTAATACTGAACTTGTAATAGTATAAATTACAAGGACTTATAATAATCATTTCCCATTTAATGGAAATTCTAAGAAGTATAATGAAATTCAAATCTCATGGAAATATATATATTTAATATGGCTTGGGAAAAACCATAAATATGTTTTTTTTGTGGCAATTTGTTAAAAATCTAAATAAATGTTTTGCAAAGTTGTTGTGATGGCTTATGGTGAGTCTACCTGCATTGTTCTGCTAGGTTTATATCAGATAGGCATACAGAGGAAATATCTTAAGCACAAAGATTTGGGAAGCAGCAGTTGACACAATGGTTTTATTGAATATTATTGGTAGGTAGGGACGACCTTTCCTATGAATTTTATGAGTTTTTTTATTATGATTTTATGTACCTCTGTATTGTATTATGCAGGTAGTCCTCGACTTAAAATAGTTCATTTAGTGACCATTTAAAGTTACAGTGGCACTGAAAAAAGTGACGTATGATTATTTTTCAGAAGGGGATGAATGCATACAGTATGTTGCAGCATCCCCATGATGACATGATCACAATTAAGACACCTGGCAGCTGACTCTTATTTATGATGGTTGCTGTGTCCCAGGGTCATGTTATCCCCTTCAGCAACCTTCTGACAAGTAAAGTCAGTGGGGAAGCCAGATTCACTTAACAACCCTGTTACTAATTGAAAAATTAAGTCATTCGTTTAATAACTGTGGCAAGAAAAGTCGTAAAATGAGGTAAAATTCACTTAATAAATGTCTCGCTTAGCAACATATACTTTCGGCTCAATTATGGTTGTAAGTCGAGGATTACTTGTATTATCTGCATTGTTGTACTATTGTTTTAACTCTCTGTAATCTGCCCCGAAGACTGAAATAGTATATAAAAGTATTAATATTACATATTAACATTATGTATTAATTGTTTTTCTATACAGTTCAGGAAGCCTGTTTTCTCAGAATTGCACTGTTAATTGAATACTCATTACTCTTTACCGTGTGCCCCTCATCTGGGCTTGGGAGTTCACAGGTAGAGGAGAAGCATGAGTTAAAGCAGCAAAGAATCCCTCCCAAATATCCGCAAACAATTCTTCAAAGCACTCATGCTAAGGTCTGTGGCCTACCACTGGTGCTATTTCTCAACATCAATCTAGCATTTTTTGACAGAGATTCCTGGATTTTTTGTAGAGAGCTTTAATGTCACTGAAATTATTTTGGATATTGGTTTACAGCCCCAAGAGTGTTAGCCAAGAGTCAGAAATACTCTAAGTGACATGTACAGAGTTGTTTCCACCTTTCATCTCACTCTAGTTTGGTGAGAACTCTCCTGCTTTTCTAGGAAGACTTTCACCATTCTGCAAGTCAACTGCTGAGGTACTTCCCAATAAAACAGAAGAGTGAAGCCTGGCACAAGATGCTTTGAAGAGGGGAAGCAAGGCCAGCAATCCAGGATCTTTCTTTAGCTTGTGCCATATTAAATTGTTTGGCAAGCGATTCTGTCATGACAATTTAATATGGCACAAGCTAAGGAACGATCCTTATGAGGATCCTAATGAGGCAAATAGGGTTTGGCAATGAAAGCATTGCAAAGTTTGCTGGCATACTTTGCTCTTGGCTCATGAATTAGAAGAGAACACATTAAGCTCAGTTGCAAAAGAGAGCACTAAGTGTCTAAGTAAAAAATAAATATCTATTATTCATTGTCTGTTGCATCTGAAAATTACCATTGCAGATATTCTTAATATTTTAGGCTTTTTTGTCTTGTAATCAAGAGAATTTAACTAAAAAAAGTTGCAAGAAAATTGATTTGGAGTTAAGAACAGCTTCATAGTATTTATTTATTTATTTATTTATTTGCCCCATGTGTTCAAATTAAACAATGTTAAGCTTTCATTTTGCCTTCTTAATACTATCCCATTGAAATTTTAATAGATAAATACTTGAAAACTTCATACGAGCATTGCTTTGGCCTTATGTGGGAAAGGGGAATTTAAAAATTGGTAATGATCATTTTATCCTGGAATACAACTTTTTCTCAAGTTGCTTATTTGAAATATGCTAAATTGTGATAGATGATACCAAATATATTCTCAGTATTCAGCTGACTGATGGTTTATAGGCTAAATTTTCTGTGGCAGCCAATTAGTGCAGTATGTAATTAATTCAGTGGAGGTACATTCATCTACTAATGGTTTAATGTTTCTTCTTCTTTTTCTGTACTTATTTTACCACTTAGAGTGTCGAGAGAGGTTTAATGTTTAACTAAAAGGAATGGGAATAAGGTAAGTTTCATAAGACAGAAAAAATTCAGATTTTAAATTATTTCATTTTTCTTTGTTCAATTTGTTATCATCCCATAATAGAATAGACGATTTATCCATGCATATATCTTAAATCGTTTATATATTTTGAATTTTTCCAGCAGTGGTAGGATGCTGCCTGTTTAACAATCGGTTCAGTGGGTGCACACTTTGCACACGTGCGCCTAAAGCGCTTGTGCGCAGCATTGAAAATACAGCATTTAGAAGCTCAGCTGCTTACCTTCCAAGTCAGCAATAATAAATAGAACTGTGAGGGAGGGGATCTACTGTGCAATTGAGATGAGCTAGAAAGGAAATAAAGGACAGGATAGGGCGGGGGTTGGATGGGCGGGGCCAACTGATCATCAGCGCTCTCAGTTCATCTGAACCAGCTGAATACCACCTCTGTAATCCAGTCATTTGATATAATAGCGATGCTTATAATCATGCTAATGCTTTTTTAGTCACTATTCTTTGAAATAATTGGCAACATGGTACTTTTTGCATACAATCAAGTAGACTTTGATCCATCTTCTGATTATTAGACTGCAGCATGAATCTGATCAATTATGGGGCAGATAGATAAAGTTAAACTTGGTTGATTGAATGTAACATGGTATTTTAGCAAACCAGAAGTGCTGTTTTCATGGTCTCCTGGTAGAGTCCTTGATTACATCAGGGGTGTCAAACCCGATTTCATTGAGTGCCATATCAGGACTGTGTTTGACCTTGGGGTGGCCAGGAGGCATGGCAAGGTTGGGTGTGGCTAGCTTGACATCACTTGTGTTGGGAGCACCTGTGGTGGCCTCAGCACTCTGCCAGCAAAAATGGAACTTTGGAGGGCTGTGTGTGACACACACCCACCCCCACACCCGCACAGATGCAATGTGAGCTGGTCTTTATCTGTTTCCACGGTGACCCAACAGGCCAGATCTAGATACCCTGTGCACCACATCTGGCCTGTGGGCCTTGAGTTTGACATCCCTGCTCTACATAATGTTAATTGAATGTAACTAACTTGCATATTTGGTATTGGACATGTAGGATAAGAATTGAATGAAAGCTTTAACATTATGGACCCAGGGGTTCTTCGAAAGTGCAGTCTAGTTTTCTATTCCTGTAACAAATGGAAGGTTTCCCTTGAAATAAAAATAGAAAGTATGAGCCGAAGTGGCGCAGTGGTTAAATGCAGCACTGCAGGCTACTTCAGCTGACTGCAGTTCTGCAGTTCGGTTGTTCAAATCTCACCGGCTCAGGGTTGACTCAGCCTTCCATCCTTCCGAGGTGGGTAAAATGAGGACCCGGATTGTTGTTGGGGGCAATATGCTGATTCTGTAAACCGCTTAGAGAGGGCTGAAAGCCCTATGAAGCGGTATATAAGTCTAACTGCTATTGCTATTGCTATTGATGAAGGAGAGATTAAACTTTCCTTCCAGATTGTTATATCCGCCATTATATAACAAAAATATGTAATTATGCAATATCTGCTTTGGGCTTTAAAGGAACCTTATTCACTATTTTTTTATGTGAGGTAAGAAATTTTGAAAGTCTAATAACAATAAATATAATTAAAAAAAACAGTACATAATGCAATTCACAGGACTTTGGGACAAGACAGTGCTAGAAAAAATGACAAAGGCATTCTTCTGCTTTGGACAATCATGTCCATCTTCATAACAGTAACTGCATTTCACTTTCTTTCATATTTGCTACAAAACTCTGATAATCTTAAATTATGACAGATACATGGAAATAAAACAAACATATTAAACAAGAATATTTCTGAATTATATACCAGAAACTCATGGGATATCTACTTCAATATTTTCCCTTTTAACAGGCATGAAAGCAAAGATTTTTTTCTACAATTCTTATTATAATATTTTTTTAATTGTAAAAAAAATAGGTAAGGTTTTTGTCTAGGATCCTATGAGATTATTTTAAAATAAAAAGCTGTAACCAATAAATGATATCCAAAACAGTTATTCTTTCTTGATTTTCTGCAGCAGCTTACAATGTTGTTGGCAAGACAAATGTACCAGAAAATAAGTTGTTTATTTTTATATTCTTTATAAACTACCTTCATTCTCTATGCATACAAAACTTTAATATATATCTCATTTAATATTTATAGTGAAGAAAAACAGTAAGCTATGGAATGTACTTGACATAACCTTTAATCTAACCATATGAGAATATAGTCCTAAAATATACATTTAAAAGACACCATTATTTGTGTGAGAAAGATTTGCACAATTTCCCCTGCATTGTGCTTGCAGTGAATAAATGGTTCCTGCCAAAGAGAAGTAGTTTAAGGCTTTCAGCCAAGTCTAGCTTCATCAACCAAGGAAAGTAGGTAAATATATTTCTTGAGGGCATTCATAAAAACGGATACTTCTATTCTAAAGGCATTTAACTTGCAAACTTTCTATCTTTAAATGACTTTGCCGAAGGTAGAATAGACATCAGGGGTGGCTAGCTACTTCAGAAAGTAAATATTGTTAGTATTTCATCATCAGCTTCAAAATATCCTTAAGGCAAAGGTTTATTTTTTTTTAAATGAGATAGATAGATTATATGAAATTATTTATTATTATATACTCCAGAGTCAACTGGGATTGCTCCTAAGTGCTCTTACAAATATAATAGCCAATCTTGAGTTAATTTTAGCCTGAAGCTTTTTTACTTTTTATATGCAGAGATAATGGGGGATGGAAGATGCAAAACTGCAGACTTTTGGCTATACAGCAAATTCTTCCCAACCATGTCTAATAAATTATACAGAATTGCAAACTAAAAATGGTTTGGGATTGGAGGAATTCCCAGAAATAATATGCAAAATATATTACCCTTGATAGTTAGGAAATGTTGTATTTTGTATATTAGTTGATGCTATATGAATGAATATATTCTGTTTTAGGTGCTAGAAATAATTTGTAGTGCACTGCTACATTTTAACAAATTACTTAAGAAATTGTTTTCAAATAAAATGCATTTATTCCTACCCATTTGCTTCATTTGTACATACCATCATATTTAACAGATATTACTTCTTTGACCATTAATCCCGACTGTTGACATTTGGTTTAAATATATCATTATTTTTTCTCTTTATTAATTAAGCTGTTTTTGAGCTATATAAAACTATTAAGCCTTCTATTATTATAAGACCTGTTTAACTACCAGTAATCTTTCTACATGAACTTTCATTTTAAATAATATAAGGAATTGTTATGATATGCAAGATTGAATGTAATGCTTAGAATATAAAATAGTATTCTATTCCATTAATAGAATCATTTTCAAATAACTGTGCATAGGATTTTAGCTTAATTCATAAGGCAATGATTAGACAACACAGCTATTAAATAAGTCATTAAAGCAATACTTCAATAGAATAAAAGTTAGCTTGCTCAAATTAGAAAACTGCAGTTAAACGTCACTGACTTTGAATAATTAATAATTTAAAAATTGCCACAGAGAAATTTTTATTATTTCTGTTCCTTAGAAGTTTAGTTCTATCACACTGGTTAATATTTGTCACTTTTACGGCCAATTGAGTGCATAAAAAGTCTGTCGATAGACTTAGCCCAATGACATGTTTTATGACTGCCTAGAAACTTGATATAAAGCCTGGAAAATCACTAAAAATAAAAATGGCATGGGGAACCAGGAAATCAAGCAATTTAATTGGGAGTGGATTGGGCCCTAAAGAATGATAAATACAGCTTTTCCTCTTCCATCTTGATTTGTTATTTTGTCACTGAAAGCCCATGTAGGCTGAATCAAATGATTTATAACAAATTATTATTTGTGCAGTGTGCAGAAGCGTTCATAAATAGATCCTTGACTATTGTTTCTGTAGCTTCATGAAATATATATTTATTTTACACGTGTGTGTGTGTTGTGTGTGTGTGTGTGAATGTGAATGAAAACCTGGCTTTGTTTTTAATTCAATATCCAATATTTGGATTCCATTAGGGATTATTGAAATTAAATCTAAATAAATATAATTTGGGCAAGGCTATTATAAAACAACTGTTTAGTGGTGCTAGTACAACAATGGAAGTAAACATTTCATTCATATTTCTGCTGAGTAGTATATTTCACACAGTTCTTTGGTTGATAATTGCCTAATTAGTTTCATTATTACTTGCTAGGTTGGCTAAATTCTGAAACAGTTCTTACTCTGCTGTGCTTATTCATATGGGAAGTAATTGGGATGGCTTCCCCAGATAACAGTTTGGATGAAGAGGAAAAGCCAGAACCAGCACCGGGGATTTTGGATGATGGTGAGAAAGAGCAATGAGAACTTGCTGAGGGCACTGAGTCAGTGGAGGGGCCAGGTAATCAGAAGGGTCACTGGAAGTATGACCAAATGAATGCTGTCTGGAACAGAAAAAAGTGAAATACAGCTGCAGCCGGAGAGCTCAGAGGTCCTGTTGGAGGCACAGGGTGGAGAAAGCACACAGCTGAAGCTCATCAGAGGAAATGAGATTGAAATGCCTCCTCCACCACATGCACAGGTGCACAGGGCTGAGCAGAGGCAGGTGGAACTGAGGCTACTCATGAGGTGTCAGTCTCACCCCTCCCAAAGAGTTGCATGGGCAGATGAGCAGAATGGGGAGGGTTGGTTGTTAGAAACAACTGACCATTCTCCTGCCATGATGATCCTTCATTTCTGTGGTCTTGGCTTTCTTGACCCTGGACTGTTGTGCATTTGGACTTTGGTCTTGTTTGTGGATTTTTGGGCTAAACTTTGGATTGGGCCTGGATTGTAAACTTTATGGACCTTGTCTTGGGGGCAAGTGATGACCTTGGGAATCAACCTTAAGGGCTTGAACTGTCAATAAAGTCCTTAAACTTTCCTTGTGTGTGTTGACTAGAACAGGATATAATGGAAGAGGTCCAAAATTAGGATTGTATCTGTCATACTACATTTGCTTAGTTCTCAAATCCAATATCATTTCCTTGCCTATGAGCCTATGTAATGTATGGAATTAGCCATCATATGGCCCAAATAGGAAACAGCACTTAGCCACTCCTGACTTACCCCTATCTGTTAGAAGTGAGAAACAATTTTCTATTTTTTCGAAATGAAGAAGACATTCAGTTCCAACAGATCTTTGATACGATCCTGATTGGCAGTATAGCTTTTCTGTACTTGGGAAATGTCTTACCTATACCCTACATCTGTCCTGTCTAAAGCAAATTCAATAGGTAAATGAAGCATTTGGCCCAGAGACAAAGACTTTCCATGTTTGATTTTTTTAAGTGTGAGTCTTTTAAACATTATAGAAGTGTGAGTGAATAATATGTGTGATTGCTGTGAAGTTTTGTGGTGTATCAACAGACAACAGGGTCAAGCTCACAGGAAGTGATAGTACTGTTACAGTACAGTATGCTACACTGATCAGACCACATCTGGAATTCTGTATCTCATTCTGGCTGCCACAATATATACAAAAAGTTTGTTGAAAAATTGGAAAGTATACAGTGAAGACCAAGAAAGATGGCAAGAGCTTTTGAAGCTAAATCCTATGAAGAGTATGAAGCATGACTAAAGGAACTTAGTCGAAAGAAGAGATCTTCCAATACCTGAAGGGGTGACACAGGACAATGGAATTTATTTTATGTAGCATCTGATTGTAAGACAAGAATTAATAGATGCAAGTTTTATTCCTATAAGGAAGAATTTCTGACCTAGAAGAAATATGAAGCAGTAGAATAGCCTGCTTCGTGAAGAAACTTTTCTTGAAGTTTTCAGAAAAAGATTGGACATTCATTTGTCTGTGATGCAACCTAGGCAGAAAGTTGGAGTAAAAGGCCACCTTTGAATCCTATGATTCTATGAAGTACTAGCCTATATTTCAGTGTTTCTCAAGCTCAAGAAATTTATGTATGCTGGCTGGGGAAATCTGGGAAATAACAAATAACAGAGTTGGAAGGGACCTTGAAGGTCTTCTTGTCCAACCCCCTGCTTAGGCAGTAAACCTTACGCCACTTCAGACATATGGATATCAAACATCTTTTTTAAAACATATAGTTTGGAGCGTTCACAACTTCTGGAGGCTAAGTTGTTCCACTGATTAATTATTCTAACTGTCAGGAAATTTCTCCTTAGTTCTAAGTTGCTTCATTTCTTGATTAGTTTCCATCCATTGCTTCATGTCCTGCCTTCTGGTGCTTTGGAGAACAGCTTGACTCCTTTGTGGCAACTCCTGAGATATTGGAACACTGCTAGTCCTTCTTTTCATTAAACTAGACATACCCAGTTTGTGCAACTGTTCTTCATGTGTTTTCGCCTCCAGTCCCCTAATCATCCCTGTTGCTCTTCTCTGAACTCTGTCTTTGAATTGAAATTGAAGACCACACAACTTTAGCTTTTGTAATATTTAAATACAAAAATAAAATAAAATTTAAAAATGTTAACCATTGGAAAATTTTAAAATTCTGTATTAGAGAGATATCTTTTCAAAGCCAACCCTCTGGTACAAACATAATTTACAATTGAAAGTGTTCAACACTTAGACTGTTGTAAGTTAAAAAGCAGCTATTCATAAAGTGAATGAATTCTTTCATTGAACAATTTGTTTAATTTACATTATTTAAGGTCATTCTGGACACAAAACAAACTTTTGACAAAGTACAGTTTGTCAGTCACAAAAAGTGGGCTGAGATCAGGATGCCCTTTTAGCCAATTCCCTTATGCTATTGAATTGATGAATGACCTGAGAAAGTGAACATAATCTTTGCTTACTTTTTCATCTTTAAGGCACTGTTTCTCAAAGGCAAATTATTAAGATTAATGCAGAGAGTATGATTATTTGAATACAACATAGTTTTTAGAATTACAGAATTAGCACCTATTAATTACCTAAAACATAGTAATACTAGCATCTAAAGTGAAAAAGAAATAAATATAATAAAATAATTTATTAGGCACATCTGCTAAACTGCTCACAGCAAGAAAACTTGTAGCTTAATTGCTCCTTGTATGGCACTGGATTTATGGATAGTCTTCTGGCCTCAGTTTCAAATGGAGGAAGCCCTGCCTCAGGCACTGAGTGTATTGCTGAAGAAACATAGGTAGCATTACTCATCTGTGTCAAATTAAGGCTTCTATCATGGGACCAGAAAGCATAATGAGGGAAGACTAAGGGCATTAAGGAGAGTTAGTCCTTCAGTAGGACATCCCTTCAGATTTCATCTTATCCACAAAGAAAAATATTATCATTTCTCATCATAAAGTGAAAACAGTGTGTTGTAAATTAGCTTGGAAAGCTATGTGATGAAAGCAGCTTCGTAGCTCCTATGGCTTACTGGTTTTCTTTTCTCCCTTGTTCTGAGGTGGTTTAATACATCTGAGAACCTCTTATAGCATCATTATGCAGTAGAATGGAATATATGCAGATATATAGTATGCATAGAATATTATTTGGCATTCTTGAAAAGAAATTGGCTCATGATAACATCTAATGAAGGGGTTAGAACTTGTGCCGCAGGGGTAACGCATTCATTTTATTAAGCACTGCAGGAAAGACAGCCTATTTACCAAAAGGCTACTCTGCTACATGTTTTCCTGAAAATAAGATCTCCCTAGGTAATAAGCCAAATCAGGCTTTTGAGCGCATGCGCTAAAATAAGCCCTCCCCCAAAATTATCCCTGAAAATATTGAAACGCATGTGCAGCAGATCCCGCCATTAATGGCCGCTGCTGCACTCTAGCCACCATGACCCTTCTGTCACGCTAATGGCTGCCACAAAAGCCATTAGCAAAGAATGGAGGAGGAGGCGGCGACAGGACATCCGGTTGCTGGGCCAATGGCATAGTGCAGAGTCCTAGAAAGCATGGCTGGAAGCACGTATATGGCCTCAGTGGAAAACAGCTGACAAGCGGCCGGGTTGTGCAACACAGCAGTCGCCATGAGGTGACCATGCTTGCTGCCTCCTGCACTTCAAAACTAATAATACCTCCCCGAAAATAAGTCAAAGTGCTTATTTGGGAGGTCAAAAGATAATAAGTCCCTGTCTTATTTTGGGGAAAACATGGTATTAAATGTCAAATAATAATAATAGGTGATGCACAAATTGAAGAAAACAGCTAAAAAAAAACCAAATATCATGATTTGCAAATTGAAATTAAAGGTTGTACCAATAGTAATAGGAGCAAAGAATTGCTTATATAATGGAAATCCTGAACGTATTAGACATGAATAGTCTGACTTTGCAAAAAAAAAACACCCACTCTTCTTGGAACTGCCTATATACTGCCTATGATTTTTTTTACTTGCCTATAATTAGTGTAGTTCCATAAATGTTTATATAGACAATGATTGATGATGAAGAATATAGAAAAACCTGCTCCTAAATTAATAAATGCTTATTTTTGCTATAAGAAAGCATTTTTCTGCTTCTCTTCAAATTGTTCTAAGTAATTATTTATAATGAAAATCTTCACTAACCATGCATATCTCATGTATCAAAATAGGTTTTTTTGTCAAATATAATAGTTATCGGAATTTCTTGTATGTATGTATTCAGAATGCTACAATAAGAATTAACATTATAATCCACTTCAGAACTAGGACTCTTTTACAGGGTAACTGGTTTTATTTTATCTCTTCTGACTTTTTAAAAACTCTTTTTGCTTCCATTTGATATTCCACATCCCTGAATAAGCTTTGTTTTAACAGAATTGTTATTTATTTTTATTTATATAAGCCACCCAACTCCCAACAACTCTGGTTTTATGACTTGTAAAGGATTTCTTACGTTTCTTCAAACAACTTTGCTGATATATTGAATCATAAAGGTGGTTAATGTCATTTGAGATCCCTCCCTAAGGATTCTCACCAAGAGGTTGATGTTGTTGTTAGTAAATTTATGTTGTATGGATATTCTAGTCCAGTTTTAACTAGGTTTCACTCACTAGACTTCTATATAAATCATGTGAATTAAGGAACATTATGACAATCTTACTAAGGATTCTCACCAAGAGGTTGACGTTGTTGTTAGTAAATTTATGTTGTATGGATATTCTAGTCCAGTTTTAACTAGGTTTCACTCACTAGACTTCTATATAAATCATGTGAATTAAGGGACATTATGACAATCTTACCAGGGCTCAGTAAATCATGGTTTAAAAAACATTTAACCCTTTATTAAACATTTAGTTTTGAAATTTACAGACATGAGATAACAAGTGTTTGAATTGTGTTGTAGACATTTGTATTGTATTGTATTGTATTGCATTGTATTCTATAATAGTGTTGTAGGCATTCATTTTAACACATCAATTAATTTCCAGCTGCAGAGCAAAAAAAATAAATCCTTTGTATACCTTTGTATTAGAATTTAAACTTTTGATTTCTGAGTAAATGCAGAAGTTCATCTGGGTGACTTTGGATGAAATTTGCTTATATAATAGTTCCTGTCTGGGAAGCTTCAACCCTTAAACCACTTCCCTCTCTATATTTTCCTATCTCTTGGAAATGGGATGTATTAATTGCCTCTTTGTGATGTTTCTTAGTGTGGGTGGCTCCTTCAACTTCTGTCAGCTGGTGCTTTTAAACCTTTCTGCCTTCTTTTGATTAATGACAGCAAGAGGAGGGAATTTCTGTTTCTTCTAGTTCTTCATTTGATCTCCTCTATTACAGAACTCTCATATAAAACCCATATAGATGCTAAAAGTACAGTGAAGTAAGTATAAGGATTCTGGACAGACATGATTAGAGAGATTAATGGTATGGATATAGGAACATTTACTGTAACTATGCTCTGTAGACATGCTTATTGTTGTTATCTAGTGAAATTACTTAAAGAACTGAAAATAAAATAATTAATTCATGATGGCTGCTGAAAGACTGGCCATAATGCAATGATTTGTGTGTGAGCTACGTTTCACTGGGTAGTTTATTCAAATCAAATCAAACCTTTATTACAGCGTTTAGGCCAGAGAACACTACTGTAAAAATACATAAATATATAATTAATAAAACGAACAGTAGCCATAAAATACAATACCATTAGATAAAATAAATTAAAGTAATACCAAAAACAGTAGCAATCACTCAAATTTGCACTTATCTTCAGTCGTAGGTAGGGCAGGTGGCACAAATGGCGGCACAAAACCAGGCAACATGGAAAGATAGGCTATGTTACAGGTCACAGATAAGCATTGCATTGTTGACCAGGGTAGTTCTTTAAAATGAGCTAGGTGTATGTCTTCTGAAATTCCCTAAAAGGGGAGCTGCAAAATAGGCTTATAACTTAAGGATTTCACAGAGCTATTTACACCTGCGAAAAACAATCCTGGAAAGTAATGATATATACTGCCCTCATAGGGCATGCCCTACAGAAAGTACTGTATCCAAGCTAGTCAAGGTGAAGGCCCAATCAAACTGAGGAGAAATAAGATTTGAGAAAAATCTATGAATTGTGCGTTAAGATACTACACTTGAAAATCAAATACTGATTTTAAAATCAGTATAACAGATATATTGCTTTAGACAACTACTGACATTTTCCAAGCCGAATGGGCAGAGGCTTTTCAAAGAGACACCTAAAGACTGGAATTTGCTATTGTCTCTTACTAGCCAAGTTGATTTAAGATGGTGATTTAAATACGAAAACCAATAGGGCAGGGGTGTCAAACTTGATTTCATTGAGGGCCGCATACGAGTTATATTTGACCTCAGGAGGCTGGCTTGGGTGGGCATGGCCAGCTCAATGTCATTTATCCTTTTTGGCTGTGACGGCTTCCTGCAGTCTTCTGCCAATGAAAATGGAGCTCAGGTGGTCCTCCCGTGCTCTGTTTTCACTAGCAGAGGCACCACAGGCCAGTCCTTTGTTGTATCCAGGAAGGGCCCATGGGCCAGATCTAAGCACCCCACAGGCCGTATTCACCTCCCACGCCTTGAGTTTGACACCCCTGCAATAGGGAATTCATTTTAACCAGTGGTGGTTTTCAAAACTTTTTAGAACCTATTCTGTAGGTATGGCCTGTTTTGTGGGAGTGGCTTGGTGGTCATGTGACCGGTGGGCATGGCCAACTTGAACAATGTGGTGAAACTCACTTAACAATACTCTTGCTTAGCAACCAAAATTTTGGGCTCAACTGTGGTCATAAGTTCTCTTTCTTTTTCTTTCTTTCTTTCTTTCTTTCTTTCTTTCTTTCTTTCTTTCTTTCTTTCTTTCTTTCTTTCTTTCATTTTTCTCTCCCACTTTCTTTTTCTTTCTTTTTTCTTTCTTTCTTCCTTTCTTTCTCTTTCTCTGTCTTACTCTTTCTGTCCCTCTCCATCTGTCTCTGTGTGTGCCTGTCTATCTCTCTCTCTGGTTCTTTGTCTTTCCCTCCCTCCCTCTCTGTCCCTCTTTGTCATTCTCTGTGTCTGCCTGTCTGTCTCTTTCTCTCTCTGTATCTCTCTCCTCCTTCCCCCCATCTCTGTCACTCTGTGTGTGTCAATCTGTCTCTCATTCACTCTTTGTCTGTCTGTCTGTTTCTGTCTCTCTCTTCCCTCTGTCTCTCTGTGTGTGTCTCTGTCTCTTTCCTCTCCCTTCCTCTTTCTCTGCCACTCTCTTTGTGTATGTGTGTGTGTCTGTCTCTCACTCACTCATTCACTCAGTTAATCATTCATTCTGTGTGTTTCTTTCTCTCTGTGTGTGTCTCTCTCTCTGTCTGTCTCTCCCTTCCTCCTTCCCCCTCTCTATCTCTCTCTCTGTCTCTCTCTGTGTGCCTGTCCATCTCTCTCTGATTCCCTCCTTCCCTTTCTCTCTGTCTCTGTCTTTCTCTGTGTGTGTGCCTTTCTCTCTCTCTGTCTCTCTCTGTCTATCTCCCTCTCCCTCTCTCCCTCTCCCTCCCCCCTCTCTCTCTTAGTCCCCAAAGAGGGCAGATGTGATGGCATCAGTCTTGGGATGTTCTGTGGAGCCCCCATGGAAAAATGCCATGGGGAATGGCTTTTTAACCAGGTGGCTGTCAGGGAAAAGAGGGCAGCACGTGCCCATGGGCTTGTAAGCAGTAAGCAGCCAAATAAGGAACAGGAGGCAAGGTTTTGGCTGTTGCACAAGCCCACTTGGCATGTGCTGCCCTCTTCTCCCTGACAGCCACCTCGTTTCCAATGGAGGGGGTAGGGGATGCATTTGTTTTCCTCTCTCTGCATGGATTTTCCACCCCCTATTGGTAACAAGGCAGTTGTTGGCAGGGCAAGCCTGGCAGGGCAGGCAGGGCAAGCGAGTGGTTACTGGGTGGGCGAGAGAGTGAGCAAGGGAGAAGGCAATGGGAGGGAGCATTCCGGTACACGGCCTTCGGAAGAACCAGTACCGGAAGACATGCTAAATTTGACGAACGGTTATGCGTGTACTAGAGCGTACCCCCTGAAACCCACCCCTGATTTTAACCATAAACCAAGGCAATAATATTCTTTTAGGCAATAGGGTTCTAATGCCTTCAATGTCCTTTTTATTCCTAGGTAAAATTGACAAATTTACTACCATGTTTTCCCAAAAATAAGATTGGGTCTTATTTTTTTTTTGACTCCTGCAATAAGCACTTGACCTCATTTTGGGGGAAGTCTTATTATTTTTGAGGTGCAGGAGGCAGTGAGCATGGTCACCTCATGGCTTCTGCTGTGTTGCAATATTGTGAAGCCATATTTTTGGGAAGGCCTTATTTTAGTGCATGCACTCAAAAACCTGATTGGGCTTATTATCTGGGGAAGTCTTATTTTTGGGGAAACAGGGTACATCATCTGAAAGTATAGCAAGCCTGGAATTGCACAATCAGCTAAAATTGGAGACTGATAATTAGAAGATGAATTATTGTGTTAATATGGAGAATGAAAATTAGGGGAGGGGGCTAGAATACAGCCTTGCCTTACCGCTCTTTTGGTAGAAACCAAAGATACCTCCAGACATAGATATAAGGAGATTGTATAAGAAGGGACAATCTTTTGTCCACTGAGGATCCCTGCAGCTTTTCCCAAAGCTTCTTACTTCTCTTCTGAGGCTCCAAAAGAAAATGTAACTGATCATATTATGATTTCATACAATTATGCTCATTTAATATTTTTTTGTGTTGAAAATCATCCAAGTAATGACCATTTCCCATTATTCTGGCAGATGAATCCATCCAACTCTTCATTATCTATTTAAAGCTGATGATACAAAGTTTGCGGTGGCACAAGCTCAACAAGGGACTCCACATTAGCAAAAGTGGTGAACAGGCTATCCAGCTTTTGTAAAATATCTTCTTGCTCCACCTTGGGCAAGAATCCAAGGAACTGATAAGTACAGTTTCATCAATGTCAAATCTGGCCTTATTCTGCATATATTTAATCTAATGGCCCAGTTTAGCTGAGGACAAAAAGTGGGGGGGGGGGGGATAGTTATTAACAACATCCTTATTATCTGGATTATCTGCAATTCAAAAATAGCAACAGAGTAGAACAAAGGGTTCCTTTCCAAGGTGAAAAATTCTGATTGAGATAATTTCAAAGCTGGCAACAAATATTTTCCTTTTTAAGTGACATGTGAGGTATAGTGGATTGTTTAGAAGCCAGTACGATGTACTTGCTAACAGGAGACATTATGAGCCCCCAAACCATGCACAAATCTACTTGCTAGTGATGGTAGTAAAAAAAGCAGTCTCAAAGAAGAGACAATTTTGGAGCCCAGCAGCTGAAATTAAAATCTGTTTTAAGATGTATGAAGAGCAGTGGTGGGCTTCATTTTTTTTACTACTGGTTCTGTGGGCGTGGCTTGATGGATGTGGCATGACTTGGTGGGCATGGCTTGTGGGCATGACAGGGGAAGGATACTGCAAAATCCCCATTTCCTCTGCACCCTACTAATCTACTTTCCAGCTCCGTTCTCCTGTTCAGGGCAACAAAAGAAGATCATCTGGGAGGCTGGGAGGCAATGGGGGCAGGACCAGTCAATTTGCTGGTTCTCTGAAATACTCAAAATTTCCACTACCGGTTCTCTGGAACCAGTCAGAACTGGCTGAATACAACCTCTGATGCAGAGTATCCTGATTTAAGTGCAAGGAGCAAGTAAGTTTTGATGACCTTTTCAACTGCTTGCACCCCTTTGTAAGTTTTACATTAACAAATTTATTGCCCCCTTTTGGCATTTAGTTTGAAATGATGCTGCTTTAAGAAGTTATCTATATTGAGCTTCAATAAAAGCAGAGAGGGTTTCTATACGCTATCATATAAAAACCTCGGAGTCACTTTTTTAATAGATCCAGATTATTTTAATAAAGGCTAATTGCTCAAATACTGAAATAACCATTTATGCTAGGAACAAATATTGTTTGCAATATATTCAGTTAAGAGAGCTTTGCCTATTCTTACATCAGGCTGTTTATTCTGATTTTTTTTTAGAAAGGACTATGTAGCTAATGGAGTGGACTAAAAGATGAGGACTGGGGAGCAGAGGGGAAACTGGAATAGAATTGGACCAGTCTGTTAAATTGTTTCTAAGAGAAAGAGAAAGCTCCAATAATTGTTGTTTTTCTATTTCTATTTTGTAGTCCAATTCAAGAGTTTTGTACATTTAGTGATTTTAGTGATTTTATTAATATTTGTAGGCCGCCCTTTTCCCTGAAGGGACTCAGGGCGGCTCACATAAAATCAGGGAGGGGGAATAACAAAACAATGACAAAGACACATATAATAAAAGTAATAAGCAACATACATTCATCATTCGGGAGGGGCGGCTATCCTTGTCCCCAGGCCTGACGGGCTAGCCAGTTCTTAAGGGCTGTGCGGAAGGCCTGGACGGTGGCGAGGGTACGAATCTCCACGGGGAGCTCGTTCCAAAGGGTCGGGGCAACTACTGAGAAGGCCCTCCTCCTTGTGGTTGCCAGCCGGCACTGGCTGGCCGATGGAATACGGAGGAGGCCCAACCTGTGAGATCTAATTGGTCGCAGGGAGGTAATTGGCAGAAGGCGGTCTCTCAAGTATCCGGATCCACTACCATGTAGGGCTTTATGGGTGACTAATAGCACCTTGAAGCGCATCCGGAGATCCACAGGTAGCCAACGCAGCTCGCGGAGGATAGGTGTTATGTGGGTGAACCGAGGTGCACCCACAATCACTCGCGCGGCCGCGTTCTGTACTAGCTGAAGTCGCCGGATGCTCCTCAAGGGCAGCCCCATGTAGAGCACATTGCAGTATTCCAGCCTAGAGGTCACAAGGGCCCGAGTGACTGTTGTGAGTGCCTCCCGATTCAGGTAGGGTCGCAACTGGCGCACCAGGCGAACCTGGGCGAATGCCCCCCTGGTCACAGCCGTCAGGTGGTGGTCAAACGATAGCTGTGGATCCAGGAGGACTCCCAAGTTGCGAACCCTCTCTGAGGGGTGTAAAATTTGACCCCCCAGCCTGAGTGATGGAATGTTTGTCGAATCTTTGGGAGGAAAACACAACAGCCACTCGGTCTTTTCTGGGTTGAGCACAAGCTTGTTAACCCTCATCCAGTCCATAACGGCTTCAAGGCCTCGGTTCATCACGTCTGCCGCTTCATTGAGTTGGCACGGGGCGGACAGATACAACTGGGTATCGTCCGCATATTGATGGTATCTGATCCCGTGCCTACGGATGATCTCTCCCAGCGGTTTCATGTAGATGTTGAATAGTAGGGGGGATAAGACCGAGCCCTGAGGCACCCCATATGTTAGGGGCCTAGGGGACGATCTCTGCCCCCCCACCAACACCGACTGCGACCTGTCCGAGAGGTAGGAGGAGAACCACCGCAACACGGTGCCTCCCACTCCCACCTCCCGCAGTCGTCGCAGAAGGATACCATGGTCGATGGTATCGAAAGCCGCTGAGAGGTCAAGGAGGACCAGGATGGAGGAATGTCCTCCATCTCTGGCTCTCCAGAGATCATCGGTCAATGCGACCAAAGCGGTTTCTGTGCTGTAACCGGGTCTGAAGCCTGACTGGAAGGGGTCGAGATAGTTTGCTTCCTCCAAGGACCGTTGGAGCTGGAAGGCCACCACCTTCTCAACAACCTTCCCAAGGAAGGGAAGGTTGGAGACTGGGCGATAGTTATTAAGAACAGCTGGATCCAGAGATGGCTTCTTTAGGAGGGGTCTCACCACCGCCGCTTTCAGTGCGGCGGGGAAGTTCCCCTCCCGAAGAGAGGCGGTAACAACCGCCTGGATCCAGCCTCGTGTCACCTCACTGCTGTTAGCAACCAGCCATGAGGGACACGGGT
Organism: Thamnophis elegans; assembly: GCF_009769535.1. NCBI lineage: Eukaryota > Metazoa > Chordata > Lepidosauria > Squamata > Natricidae > Thamnophis > Thamnophis elegans. Next base: position 41,088,330 of record NC_045546.1, read on the forward strand.
CCAGTACGCAGGTGGAGGCACTTACAGCCCTCATGGCCTTGTCCACATCCCCGGGGGTAACATCCTGAAACTCAACCCAGAGATGTTCTACTTGATCCTCTTGTGCCTCGGCTGGAACTGCGGGGGTGGAGTCCAAGTCCGACCGAAACCGAGCAATTTTGTCCGCTAGGAATTGGGCATAATCCTCAGCTCTGCCCTGCAGATTAACAATACCATGATATGGTATTGTTAATCTACCACAGTCCAGAGTGGTAGACATTTTTTTACTTCGTATTCTTGGTCTGGGGCAGGGGTGGGTTTCAACCGGTTCGCGGCGGTCCCTGCGAACCGGTTGGTCGGCGCACCCGTAAGTAAGTACCTTCTGGGAACGGCGAAGGGCCCACCCGCCCGCCCGCACTCCTTACCCGGTTTTGACGAGTTCTGCGCTTCCACGCATGCGCAGGATGCATACAGCGCCTGCACAATCCTCCAGGAGCAGCTGGAGCATCGCACAGACGCTAGTACGCATGCGTGCACCGCGCGCGTGCACGAGGACGCCGCTGGCCCCGTTCCAACCGAACCAGTTGGAACGGGGCGAGAAACCCACCCCTGGTCTGGGGCAAATTCACAAGCTGAAACCTAGGTTTCCTCATCCATTCCTTGCCTAGTAGCTTAATTAATATAACACCCTAAATTTTGGATACATATTTAATAGTGCCTTTATTCTTCCATAAATAATCATGTTGGGACATGGAATAATGCAAGATTATGGAAGAGATGTACTTCTCATTTCTTTATGGTATGAAGCATTGCACAATGAAAAAATTACAGTCAGGTCATGTGAGGAAGTGTAGAAAATAGTAAATGTGGAAAAGTTAGAATTATAGAATAGTTTATTTTATTTATTAAATTTATATAACACCCATGTCACTATAAAGTGTCTCTAGATGGCTTACAACAAGATAAAATTGCAATATAAAATATGAAAATGATAGATATTAACACTAGAATTAAAATTTCTTGCCTGATGTATTCATTATCTTTGAATGGATTTATTATTGGCTAGCAGGCCAGTAGAACTGAAGTCAAGAAAAGGGTGGATGGGTAGGTGGAAAGTTCTTACTGTCTAGAAATAACTTTTGCAGATTTCCCAATAGAAATTATTACCGGTAGGTCCCTTTCTGCTGAACAGTATATCATATAACCAATAGCAGTAGCATGGTTATATAGATATAGAACTGAATACTGAAAACCTACATTTATTTTCTCTGTATAACTTCTATTTTGAGTCAAATATGAAATTTTTCTGCTATTGTATATTTAGATGCTACTTTAAACACATTTAGATTAGCAGTAAAAATGATATAATAATTTCACCCTAGCTGAAAAGTATTCTATTTTAAATGGCATCCTTACTTATTCTGTTCAAATAATGAATTGGGGCAAAACCTGCTTTTAGATGGATTGTTCCTAGTACTACGAATAAAAAGGTATCGTAAAGCTATTCCATCTTCTGCTCCTTAATAGGCTTTCTGTGATAAGTTAAAAGATGGTAGATGCCTTGGGAGAAAAAATAAAGAATCTTCAGTTGAATGAAAATAATGTTTCTATTCCAAATCCCTTAATCGCACATAGTGAATTTATATAAAACACCAAAAATAAATAGCAAATAGCAATAAATATATTGTGCTTATACGGGTATCATATATTAATAGCAGGGGTTGGTTCCTGCCAGTTCTAACCTCTTCTATAGAAGAGGTTCCACAAATCTACCATGCCGTTTAGAACCGGTTACAGCTCCCTCCCCCGCCCGTCTGCACCATGCTTGCCCCACCCACCACTCAATGATTGGCTGTCTCATAAATCGCCTTGCCTGCCTCTAAGAGTCCTATCTAAACCTTAAAGTCTTAAAGCTGTCAAGTTTGAACATCCCTGGGGTTTTTTTTCTAAAGGGTTAGGGGTAACTTGACAGCTTTAAGATTTGCACACTTCAATGCCAGAGTTCCTGAGCCAACATGATTGGGGGAGGAATTCCGGGAGTTGAAGTCCACAAGTCTTAAAGCTGCCAAGTTTGAACACCCCTGGGGGGTGCAAAGGGTTAGGGGTGCAAAGGTCTTGTAATTTGACAGCTTCAAGACTTGCCAAAGTTTCTGAGCCAACATTTTGGTTGCTAAGCAAGAGCGTTGTTGTGTGAGTTTCACCACATTTTAAAAGTTGGCCATGCCCCCCAATCACATGACTGCCAAGCCATTTCCACTTGGTCACATAGCTGGCAAGCCACTCCCACCTGGTCACATGGAGAGCAAGCCATTCCCACAAAGCAAGCCACATCTACAGAAGAGGTTCTAAATTTTTTTGAAACCCACCACTGATTAATAGCATATTCAAGGTTAGTAGCCTTATTAAGATAATCAATAATACAAACATCACTGTATAAATAGAATAAATACTGTTAGAAAAGGAGATATTTAAAATGGCTAGTTTTATTTATTCATTTCATCCTATGTTAATAGTTTATTCTGAACTGTATCCATACTCTATGGGAATCAATGGTGAGATCCTCAATTATTTTGGTGGATTTTGTTCTAGAGCAGGGGTGCCAAATTCACCTCATCATGGCAGCATCACATGACGTATTGGGACTTTTTCCACCTTTGCTAAACCAGGCGTAGAGGTGATCAGCACATGACACATCCGGCCTGTGGGCCGGGAGTATGACAGCCTTGTTCCAAAGGTTAGCAACATCACAAATCATAACATAAAAATCAAATTGCAGAATTTGAACAGTGTTTTCATTTTAATTGTTTTTAAAGTCATTACACAATATAATATTCTTTTAACTACAAAGATATATTATTGCTTTTAAATCAAAGATATAAAGTTGGGTATGAATAGAAAAATAAAAAGTAAAGAATTTAGGCATTAACAGATTTATATGTATTATGTTGGCAAATACTTATATTCTTTATTAGTTATGTTTTAGTGATTTATAGGCTGCTTTAAGAAAATTGTAACTTTATGTTTTGAAAGGGCATATTATAAAATATAATTCCAAAGGTATGTTTTTCATATTTTATCTCTAAAGATAACTAAACAAATGTATATAAAATTTGTATATAAAATGTATATAAATATATTACTGCTACAGATTTCATTTTTTCAAGTTTCATCATTTATAAATGTTGAAAGTGATGTAATAAATATTGTCTCAAAGCTACACCTATACCTATACCTATGCCTATGCCTATGCCTATGCCTATGCCTATGCCTATGCCTATACCTATACCTACCTACCTATTATCCATCCATCCATCCATCCATCCATCCATCCATCCATCCATCCATCCATCTATCTATCTATCTATCTATCTATCTATCTATCTACATACACTCACATACATAGACACACACATACCACTGTGAAGTTGCTTTGAAATGTTTTCTTGTACATACATTTGTCATTCAGAAAATATATTTTTAAATACATTACTGTGGAATGGGAGGACATTTATAAAACACAATAGTTGCATGACCAGGGATTACATGGAATTTCATTTTTTCAGTGCAGTACATTCTACATTTGTTAAAGTTTAACTATTCAACTTTCATAAACCAGCATCTTATAAACTAATTAAATGGACATATTTTATTGACCAACAGGTGGCAGTATCATACTCTTTTTTTTTCAGCTATATTCTCAATCAATTACTTCATTTGGAAGCTTTTGCAATATTCTTTCCACATCAATTTTTTGATTCAAATAAATATAACTGAATTATTAGGATTTTTATTTTATAAAAAACCAAATTATACTGGTAATATTTTCACTCGGGCCATCCTTTGAAAAACGTAGATTTAGGCAGAGCTCTATGTATTTACTTGTAAATAGTATTTATATGGTGTGTATGTCTCTGTGTGTGTTTATGTATTATTAATTTGGAATAGAAATCTGCATATAATCTATTTTTTATTGAAATTAACATTTCTGTCTCATAAACATTACATTTGTACTGTATACATTAGAAATCAGTGCATATATAGGGTTAATTTTAAAAGGGTCTCTTTTAGTTGCCCTCTCCCCTCCCCCCAATATCAGTGTTTTTGTGTGGCCTCATAAAGGGCAAGAGGATTCTGAGATGAGTGAATGAAGAAAATTGGTAGTGTAGGCAAAGAGTAAATATTCCCAGCAGGGTCACCCAACTAGTGAAAGTTAGGCCAACTGCCCAGTTAAAGCAAGTAGCTGCCTATATTGGGTGAAAGTGATAAAGGAAGATACCAGAGTTAATATCAATGACAAAGACATTGATTCATAAATATAGGAGAAGAAAGCGTTAAACTACTTTTGTATTTTTTTAACCAAAAGTGGATAGAAAATATAAAATGATTGACAATATAATACTGGAACACAAACTTCTCAGGTCAGATGGCATTCAATATGCTTCTGAGGATCTTTTGGAATAATAATAGGGCTTACCACATGTCTAGATGAAAGCCTTCTGGATGTTTGATTCCTGATGTTCCTAGACAGAAAAAGAAAATCTGAAGCTGTAAAGACAGAATTACAGTAGGGATGTGGAACGTAAGAAGCATGAAAACAGGAAAGTTCAAAAGAGAGAAAGATGAAATGAAAATATTTAGACATCAGTGTATGGGATTGGGCACTTGCAGTCAGAAAATTACAGCAGCTACTACCCAGGACATGAAAAACAAGAAAAGGCATTGTTTTATACTTATGAAGGGTATAGCAAGATTACTAACCATGCACAGACAGCTGCTTCTGATGAGTAGTCTCTAGAAAACTGAAGTTTTGAAGATGGCTTCTGAGTTGAGTGGCTGGGAGTTGAGGGATTCAATCTAAGTTCACAGTCATAATTGAGTCTCATTTCTTAATCACCATTGGAATCATTTCTTATTGATTTTGAAATATTAAGAACATTGGAACAGCAAATTTTTATTGCATTCACTGGATGAATCTATTTATTACAGAAGATGTTTTAATTATGAGTTTAAGGATTTAGAAAAATATTTTTGAATAATCAATAAAAGGGTGTTTACAGTGTTGATTTTGGAAAACTAAAAGCAGATTAAAGGTCCAGATAGATTTGAAATAAGAATTTGAAATTAATTATAGGGATCCTTCCTATTGGAAACTGTTATTGTTTTGTTTTTTGAGGCAAAAAAAGGTAGAATGGGACTTTGAATATTGGCTATTACAAGAAATCAAAAGAAACTAAAAATTAAAGGAGAAGAATATTCAGATTTGACATGCTACTACAGAATGAACAAAACATGTTAACAATACATTCTAATTGTAATCTTTAATTAAAAAATAAACAATATTTTTATAGATGAACATCATCATATGGAGTATACAGAAATCAAATTGACTAAGGAATTTCTAAAGAGATGTTGATAAGCTTAAATATAATATCAAAGAAATGGCTAAGTACTGACTGTTGAAGACATCATGACCTGTGCATGTGCAAGCTCCAAGTTGAGCTAAAGAACAAGACAGTCAATTTTCATGGTATGATATTGAACATATACCCATCATTTTCAAAGAGAACATAAAAAATCACTTTGAAGTCCTGAACCTAAATTGGCGTGTGAAATGAAGTTAAATAAGTTGTTCATAACGAATGTGAGAATAGATTGCCAAAGATGAAGAAACACAAGAACGTAAACTGGATAGAAGAACAAATTGTAGAAATTGCCAAAAAGTTAAAAGAAGTAAAATTGAAGAATGACCAACATTTCAAGAAAAATCTTAACAAAAATTGTCAAAGAGTTGTTTAAATAGACCTTGAAGAAAGAGGATAAGAAGAATAGAGATGCCTGTTGAAGAAGACTCCCAATAATACAATGGACAATTAAGAAACAAACAAATGAAGCATTGAACAAATCAACTAGACCAGTGGTTCTCAACCTTCCCAATGCTGCGACCCTTTAATACAGTTCCTCATGTTGTGATCCCCAACCATAAAATTGGTGTCTCAGTTCCTAAGACCATTGAAAAATATGTGTTTTCTGTCTTAGGTGACCTTGTGAAAGGGGTCATTTGACCCCCAAAGGGGTCCCAACCCACAGGTTGAGAACCACTGAACTAGACTGATCTAGATGTCTGAGGAGAGCTCTAATTCTAAGAAAGGTAGAGGGAAAGAGTAGATGTTGACTGAAATCAAGGTTGATGGGATTAGATTACAGAGGCTATAGTGCAGTGATTCTCAACCTGTGGGTCGGGACCCCTTTGGGGGGGTCAAATGACCCTTTCACAGGGGTCGCCTAAGACCACTGGAAAACACATATTTTTGATAGTCTTAGGAACTGAGATACCAATTTTATGGTTGGGAGTCACCACAACATGAGGAACTGTATTAAAGGGTTGCAGCATTGGGAAGGTTGAGAACCACTGCTATAGTGGCTATTCAATTGGAAGACTTTAAAGAGTACAATATGGGCAAATAATCATGGAAAAAACTAACAATTGATACCAACTTGATAACACAAAATCAATTGATCACTATAGTTGAGTTCTGTACTCAATTTTCAGTAATTGTGATGGTTTTAAGATTTCTTCAGGTGTAGATTGATTTCTGATAACTATGCTAACAAGTATCCCACCTAAGTATTAAGCATGACATGTTTTCACATCAAGAATTTATAGTGGATATTACAGAATTGTCCTGTTCAACGTGGAAAAATCATTTCAAATTTACAAGTGTATTTTATATGTAAATACCAACTTTGGGCTGGATGATCATGAGAAGGAAAAAAAGGAAAACTTTGAACTCTGTAGGTAAGCAGTGGTTATTAAAAGCCAAAGGTGTTTCCCTAAGATCATACCACCTTTATTTTAAAAAGTCTTTATTTTGAAAAAAAGTGATAAACAGGTTATTAAATCTCTAACAATCTCTGTGGTATCTGGCAACAAAAAGGTGTTTTTAAAAAATGGTTCCAAGTATTAAAATATAGTGTGTTTCTGCTACAAATTACAGTGGATAATGGGCCAGTCTCATAGATCAACCTATTTCACAGAATTCTTGTGGGGGAAAAAGAAAGAGAAAGGACTGTTAGGTACATGGGCGCCTGTGATTATTTAAATATAATAAATGAGGGAAAAATAAATAAACAAAGAACAAATAATTTAAAACTTGAGTTTTTTCTTTGAGTCAGTTCTACTTTGGTTTCTAGTGGATGGTATAAATAATCCTTATATCAGCTGTTTGAATACTGATCCTGGTTTTCTTTGTCCTTTTCCACAGAGTGACGAGTACCACTACTATAAAGCATCCTGGAGACATGACTATAAAAATGAAGTTTGCATAGCCTGGTACCACAAAGAATAATGTACAGACTGAAGTACTGAACTACATTAAATGAGAATTTGTCTTTTGGATAAAAATCAAAATAACTCATTTCAATTTACATATAGTAGCTGAAATACTGTAACTTTCATTTGTGTAGGATTTGCAGTAAATTTATAGCTCTAGCTGTCTCCTGTTGGAATGAAATTGTATTTGCTTATTTTTATTGCCTGTTTTGGTCATAAATCCATGGACCTCTACATATTGTCTATCATTGTTGCTTACCCTTTTATTACAGGTTGGGGATTATTATTATTTTTTCTTTAGAGTAATTTTGACAAAGCCTTAACTTATGTAAGCTTTACTGTATAATTTATATTCTTATAATAAAATCACATACTTAATAAGCTTGTTACATGCTGACAGTCCTATTGCAGTCTTTCTGCTGATGTAGTTTATTGCAGCTATATTTGTTCCTTGGTGTGTATTTTACTTTCAAACAATATGTGTGAAATCTTGTAGTACTGATGCATGGTGTATAAATTCTGCATGGATTTATAACTAGAAAACCCACAGCAAAGAATGAGCAGCATTTAAAGATTTTCTGATTTTACCCATCTATTATCTTATCCCTCTATTCACACCATCAAATCAACTTCATAATCTTTTTGAATGTGGGTATATAATCTTTTTTAAAGCATAAGACATTCTCTTTATATAAGTTATAAAGATAGGCAACATCTGTGAAAAAGCGAGAGGGAGATAGGTCCATAAACATAGAATAGATTTCAAGTACTGAAATTATAATGAGTAATAGAAGCAATCCATGGTGTAAAAATGTAATTGCGGGATGTGACAGTTGTGCTGCAACAACATTAGCTTCAGCAAGCATCATGCTTTGAAGATTAGAGCAGCCCCACATTTTACGATCAAGCTGGGCAAATAGAGTAAGTATCATTGTTATTACCTGCATATAGCAGATACCAGATTGGGAGCTGTCCTTTTTTGTTTTTAGATTTGGAAAGAATTTGGATTTAGGAAAAAAAGCCCTCCCAAAATATGGGTTCTAAGCCAACTAAAATGTTATAAAATTGTTGCAGGTTTTCAGTTGCTACACACACAATTATGGGAGAAATGTGTTTTTCTGAGAGAAAGAAAAAGATTAACTAGTTCTACAGCAAATCTGTATTATTAGTGATATATATAGAGAGATATATTTATTTCAGCTTGCATTTTTATATGTATTTTATTCAGTTCAGTCTTTTGAAATCTAATGGTAAGTTTGAATGTAGCTTTATTTGCCTCTACATATTCTATTACTGTAATTTATGATTGGTATCTTCAGTCAGTGAAAAAAATTGATGTAAATTCTGCCAAAATGACAAAGGTACAAATCTTTCCTTGCTTTTCTTTTTTAATAAACTTTAAGTTTATATTTTTTATGCAAGCCAATATTCTTATATATTGAATAAAGCTCAACTGGAATAAAGAGTTTGGGAAATTATGAAATCAGCCTCATTTCCCTCTCTACCTCTTCCTGACAATACCCATGATGAAAAGTTTTGGAACTTGTCACCACCAGATTTATCAAATCAGTTGTCTGATAAAATCACTGCATCTATGCATTTTAGATTCCTTGTATTCATGATTGGTACAGCTACTATTGCTTTTGATTCATGTTCAGATGAATATGTAGATCTAATCATTATCAAACAATAGCATAATGCAAATCCTAGAATAAAAGAACAGTACAGATATCAGTCGGCATAATTAACAATTCTATTTTTGATTTTACTTACTTATTTAAGCCTGCAACAGTTAAGCTTTCAGCTGTTAGCATATCATTTTTATACTTCTTTGAAATAAATTTCCTTATTGCACATCTGTTGTGTGTTTACAATTAGTGTAGGGAATTAGAGAAAAATATTTTTTATTTTCTAAAATGGATAAATTGAAAACCAAACTCATTGTATAATGTTTTTAATAAACTGAAAATGTAGAATGTACAATTGCAAATGTAATTTGCAAGTGTAAATGTAAAATGTACAATGAATGATCAATACTGTCATTTTCCTGATGTTACATTCTTGGTTCTAGAAAATTAATACTAAAAACTATTTTAAGTTCTTCAAATGGTTATTATTAATATATGAAGAGCACATTTGCACAAATTAGTGACAGAGTTGAATGAATGAAGAAAGATGACATAGCACTTGATTGGAAAGAACAGGTGATTTACTGAATCAGTAAGTAAAAGCAAGTCCAAAAAGAAATTATTTGTTATTTGTGTGTTTGTGGAAGACACTTAACAGTTTTTCCCAAGTGTAAGTAACATAATTAAGCTTCTTTGATTTTAATGAATTAATTTTATTTTATTTTCATTTCATACCTCATGCCTGGCATTGTTTACATTTTGGCTTGACATTGGTTTTTATCTTATAGACTTTGGGTTTTTTCATTTTTATCTTTTTGGATTGTAATAATGCTTTCTTTTATAATATTAATTTTGGATTAGTGAGTAATTCAGAATGATGGCGATTGCTTATTGAATAAATGAACAACATATTTTATGTTACTCATTTCATTGCTGAAGGAGCATGATTTGTCCTATTTGCCTACAATAAAATGGAGGAGAAGAAAGGGAAGGTTTCACTTGATTCTTCATTTTCAAGAAGTATTTCTAAATGAATCCTTTGAACTCCATCACATATATGTTAACTTGTACTAATTTTTAGTTGGATCCATTGTCTTTTCATCCACATAATGCTTCCTGTGTCGCTAGTTGCCACATAACTCCAAAACATAATAAATTCACTTGTATACTTAGCAATTGCTAAAGTTATTTTCAACAGATAGTATACTCTTTTTTTCCCAAATGTACATTGCATGGGTTGTGACAAACATTTCGATTTAATTCATTAGTCTATACCACTTTGCTTATAAATGTGCCAGGATTATCTATTTGTTTTGGATACTTTAGATCATGGTTGCTTCTTGGCTTGCCTGACTTGTATTGGATTACATATAAAATATGTAAGATAATTACTGTATGCAAATAACAAACTTACTTTATTTTTAAATATTTTTTAATTATCCTGTGGAACTGCATTACTAGCCATTCAAGCCTGCACCTGGCCGGGGGGTGGGGGGAGGGGAGCACAGTTTGGACATGCCTACTTTGATGAAAAGTTTTCTTTTGACAATTCTTCATGCAGATTGCTGATATTTATTACATTCCAATTTTTGCTAAATTTGTTAATGTGTCATTGATAGTGATCCTTGAGTTTTGTTTTGCATATATGACCAATTTTCAGGTGATGCTAACAAAAAATTTTCTTCGTCTTCCAACTCTTGCTTTGACATCAACAGTTCCATGCAACTTCATTTCTTAATTCATTTTCTCATAATTGAAATTGCTCAATGGATGGGTTTTTTAAAAATTTTATTTTTAAATGCTAAGGAGTCAAGATGAAAGTAGTCAGAATTACGATCCCAATCTAAGAGATTAGAAGAGTCAGCATATTTGTTTGTGGCCTTGCATAATGCCCTAACCTAACAAGTTGATTGCCTTTTGGGGCCTAATTAACAGATTTTCACTAAAAGAAATAAATCAACAAAAAATAACACTGAACCACTAGGGTGACCAAATGTTTCCACCTACCATATTGTTTTCCTATTTTGTATGCCTGAAAAATAGCACATAAATAACAAATGTGCATTCAGTATTGCAGAAAGATACTTGACTGTGTTATATATGTCAGTTTCTGTTCACTTAGAGATTTATTGAAATATACAATCTACAGTCTATAAGTGTAAACATATCCTTGTAGACCTTACCCACTTATCCAAAAGAACTGAAGCCAGATGATTACCACACAATACTGCCTTATTCTGTTTGATGATGTCAAAGTACCCAATTTCCATCCTCTTTTATACTTTTTTAGATCAATTAGTTAGTCCTTTTTATATACCTTATGGTACTACTGTTAAAGAAATTTTATTTTGGAAATCTTCTTTTCTGATGAGAGCTATTTCTGATTTTGACATGCATCTCTGGTTCAATAGGTCCAATTTAGAGTGTACAACTCTAATGATACTTTTCCACACAAATAGAAGTGCAAAATTACATGTAACATAGATTTTACTGACTTTTTTTAAAGCTATTATTTGGTCTCTAACCTTTTCTTTTTAAGAAAAATGTTAAAGAGAGTTTGGAGATTACAATTGCACAGTGCCCTAGAGGAAGCAGATTATCTAGATCCTTTCAGTGAGTCAGAGATCAAACCTGGGCCTTAGTTTTAATGATAATAGCTGGAAATAAGTCTTAAGACTCATCTATACTTTAATATGGTTGTTCTAGACTTTGTCAAAAAGCCATGGTTTCCCCAGAGTAGAGGAATAAAGGGAAGGAAAAAAAGCCCCAAAGGATATATATTGTTGCCATGCACTCCACAGTATGTATGGATTCTATTGAATATTTTCCTCTGTGTAAGCCACTGCAGTATTGCTTTCCTCTCCATAGAATTCTGAAAGAACTGGTAATGTACATCACTGTATTGATTTATTTGATTTTTCTTTATCTGTTGCTCTTTTTTGCAGCTCTTACTGCATTTGGTCATTTATTAATATTTTGTTGGTTTCCAATTGACATTTAGCTCTTTTACATTGTTCATGGTCAATGTAACTAATAAATAAATGAATGTGATAGATATTTACACCCAAACTTTCACAAACAGATGAAATGGTTAATAACTGTCACGTGAGTTTTGACGTTTTCCATGCCAAAGTATTTGCCTTTTGACTGAGTGCCTCAAGCTGTCCACCATCTGGGTTTACATTCTTCCTGTCCAAAATTCAAACTGATGAATGCCCACCTACAACCAAATGTCCACACATTTTGCTATTTCAATATGAATCATAATCGTATAGGAAAATGTGTTCTATCAATGTGATCAGGTTTATGAGTTTCTTCCTAAAATCTTAGCTGTTTATGAAAATATCACCAAGATATCCCAATTGCTTGAATTCTCTAACAGTTTTGAAATAGTGCCCTATAAATCTGCTTTAAAATATTTTGATTTTTCTTTTTTAATCAGTAGAGATTTCATGGCTACAGTAATGATATGACTTTATGATTCATACATTACATATTTCTTCTGTTATGTTTGGGGTGAAGAGATAGGTACTATGATGCATAATTAAAGTAGGTGGTTTAATTTTTCATAACCAGCCTACCCAATGTGTTTATTGAAAAGGATGTATAAACATGCCAGCATCAATATACAGAAACATTTCAGCTTTATCAAAGTGGAGGAATCCAAAACAGGATAGGAAGATGATTTTAACCACTAAATGGATTACAATTAATTAATTAAAAAAAGAAAAGTTTAAACAAACAACAAATATTCTATAGTTCACTGTGAATTGGAGCTATCATTTCTGGACTTATATTTCTGATCTGGTAAGTTGTGATAATTATTCTGATTTTTCCAGCACGAATAACGTTAGCTTGGTCTTAATTCTTACATCACATGAAGTTGCAAATGTGCTTAGTGTCCCTTGAAGATGCAGTACAAGGTGAGCAAATTGTAGTGTTCCTGGCTGCCTATGGTTGATGATTAATACAAATGGGAGATCACAACAAAATACCAAAGTTTTAGTTTATACTTTAGTGGGGTAAAAATAAAAATGGCATGAAAGAACACAGGGACAAACTATTTTCTCATCAACTCAACTGCATGAACTTGTCTCATTCTTGATTTGAGAACTTTTTCACCTTATATGCACAACTCCCAGTAGGAGGTGATCATAGGGATGCTGCAACAGTTGTAAGTGCGAAATATGGTCATAACTCACTTTTTTCAGTGCTGTTGTAACTTTGAACAGTCATTAAATGGCTGTAAGTCAAGGAGTGCTTGTAAATGCAGGACAAAAATATTATTCCATTAGTGAAATAACTGCACTTGTATTGTACTCAGCCTTAAAACCTTTGATTAACTGCAGTCCAACACAGTGATGCTTGGGATTCAAAAGTACAAATTAAGTGTTTGTATTTAGAAAAATACTAATTATATTATCTCAACTCTTAGTCATGCCATTGTTCTAATGCCACACAGAATCTTCTGTGTCATTCCCAATAGCAAAATGTGCCCACTAGTGCATGAGATCTAGGATTATGCTGTAATTATTCAACTTCAGAAAATACTATTAACTCATTAATTTGACTTCTTTGCTGGGTTTTGAAATCCAAATAGATTCTGAGTCTTTCAAATGTAAATTGTAAGCATCTGTTCTAAGATTGACTGCTTAAACTATGTAATAATTCAAGGATGTCATCTCCATATTTAGACACTCCAAGTATCATTTGCAGAATAAATATTAAGACATAGGACAGCCTTTGGCAAATGAATTCAATTAAAGTATTTTAAAATAATCAATAAACTGACAACAAACACGTTATATACAAACATCTCAAATGGCCCAACATGTATTATACATGTTAGAATAGAAATTTATTTTGCATCAAAGAAACTAGGGCAAAGCTATAGGAGATCCTGGTAAATCTAAGTTACAAGAGAAAACATATTGATTGGATTTAGTTGTGGAAAATGTATATGAGGAAGAAGCAGGCATTTCAGCTTTTTGGTTTGAACTTAATGCATTATTCTCATACCCAATCAATGTTATTTTTTAAAGAATTGCCAGAAATCTTATAATGGATTATTCATCATCATTTCTACTGTAATTTGAAAGTCCTAAATATAATAGCCTTTTTCAAAGATCAAGTATATTGAGAAATTGGAGAGGACCAAAACACAGATATTGTATCTGTTCCCTCATCATGTCTCTTATTCTATCTACTGTACCTACCTAGCAGAAGACACAATTGTAGCACCTCAAGCTCACATTGCTAAATTTATGCTTTAAACTGTGGCTCAATATGGAAAATAAGAGATTTGTAAGAATTATGTAAGGGAGATGAGACAGATCTAGTGACAATTCTCCACCAACCTTATGATCCACCTGTGAACTACCCTGCCACAGAAATACCACAGAAAGAAAGAATCAACCTATTAACAGCCACAGGTTAAAATGTAAGGACATTGAATAAAAGCAGGAAGCCTAAATTCAAACACACTATATTTTAACATGCTTGTCATCCAGTGGTGGGTTCCATATCCCGTTGCAACCGGTATGGTGCAACGGAGCCTGGTGTCCACCACATAAATGCGCATAACACACGTGCATATGCGCACGCATGTGAACTTACCCTCTGACACTCTGCAATGTGTCTGCGACACTCCAGCTGCTTGACGGAGCATCACGCAGGTGCCGTATACTCCGTGCACATCCATAGAACCTCCAAAGAGTTCAAATACTGGTAAGAGAGTGGACAGGCAGGTGGGCCCTCTGGAGTACCATACCAGAATGGTACCGAGTGCTCCAAGCAGGCACCGGTATGCTCCAGATGTACCGGTCATAACCCACCACTGCTGTCATCAATATTTCAAGGATAAACTTGTACCTAAGAAAGAAAGAAATACACAATGGTTCTAATTCACTGTTCTAGAGATACAAACAGCATTCATAGGAGTCTCCATACTATCTGCAACTTTGTCTTTTATTTCTCTGCAGGGACATGCGTTTGGAGAATTATCCCTACATCAAAATAATGGACATTGTTCTTTCAGAAAATGAGTATATGTTGTACATCAGAGAAACTTATGAGGAATTACAATTTCAAAAAATTGCAGGATGTAGCATGTAGTTTCATCTCTGAAGTCTGGCTTGAATAAGAAAAAGAAATATAAAGATCTTCATCACAATAAATACAAACTTAATAACTCATCACCCTATAACATTATACTCTGTTTACCTGGAAATAAGACCTCCCCAGATAATAAGCCCAATTGGGCTTTTGAGTGCATGCGCTAAAATAAGCCCCCCCTGAAAATAAGCCCTTCCTGAAAAATATTGCAACACAGTAGCAGCCCTGAGGTGACCATGCTTGCCATCTCCTGTACCTCAAAAGTAATAAGACCTCTCTGAAAATAAAGACAAGCACTTATTTTGGGGGTCGAAAGAAAATGATCCTGTCTTATTTTCAGGGAAACACGGATATGAAAATATCTCTTCTCATAACCATCTCTTATCCATAAATAATTAACATATCTTACTAGTGTCAGCAAAAAGTCTGCAAAGGAAACTTAGATTTATATAAACATGCCATTTTAAGCTTGATCAAACAAACCAGTTCCATACTCAATCCTTTTGCTTTCAACAATCTTAATGTTTAGTTTACTCAGATGTGTCATAGAATTTAATCTCCCTTTAATTTTTATTTTTCCTATCCTGAAGGTTCTCTTAAGACTCTAATCAACTTGTTTTACCTAGAATGGATTTCTTTCTTAGTCTTACCAATTTCTTCATTTGTCATTTGTATTCGCACTTTAGTTACGTTCTCTGTCCTTTTTTTTTAAGGACTTCTGTAAATTCTTTATTTTATTTTGTCATCAAGGCAAGTTTGTTTTGTCTCTTTATCTTATAAATCTTCCAAGATATTCTTTTTAGTTTGTATCAATAATTTATTTTTTTAATATTTTCAGGATGTAATCCATCTCTATATGAGATTGAAGCTACTATTTTAGATCTCATTCTTCACAAATATAACGAATTATTTCAAATATCAAAGCCTGCAGTCTTAGCATGAACAATAGCAATAGCATTTAGACTTATAAACTGCTTCACAGTGCTTTATAGCTTTCTCTAAGCAGTTTACAGAGTCAACATATTTTCCCCAACAATCTGAGTTTTCATTTTACTAACCTTGGAAGGATGGAAGGCTGAATTAACCTTGAGCTGGTGACGATCGAACTGCCAAACTGCTGTCAGCCAGCAGTCAGCAGAAGTAGCTTGAAGTACTGCATTCTAACCACTGGGCCACCACAGCTCATGGTGTGACAGCTGTGGTCATTGTTTCCACTAAGTTGAAGATGTCTTAACTCATTCATTCCTGTGGTCTCTTGTGTTAGATGACTTTTGCCAACATCTTTTGAGGACTATGGTAAAAATGAATACTTAAGATAATTACATTTATTTGAGCAGCCAGACTTGGCAGCTTTGCATATTAAAGAAGATGTGAAAAAGAAACATAGGAATGGGAAAATATTGGATGTTGAACAGAAAAATTGGTGTGAAAGTGGTAATTAGATTAGAGGAATCCAGAAAAGCTCAACAGCCATTTTCTTAAGCTGTGGCAAAGTGTGTGTGTGTGTGTGTGTGTGTGTGTGTGAGAGAGAGAGAGAGAGAGAGAGAGAGAGAACCCCAAGGATATTGTATTGCTTTTTCTGTGCAATTCATTGCCTTTGCTATTTTTTCTTTATTTCATTTAGCAATATTGATTTTATAAAGTTATTTGAACTGATTTTGTCCCATTTGGCTATTATAAGAATTTTAACTTTAAGAACTTGTGCCTTAAGTATTATTAAGGCTGCATTATTTCTTTTCTTATTTTTTTTTGTCTTGCCAAATTATGAACCTGATATTGAAAATGGCTGAAGAAGTGCATGAAATAAGTAAACATATAAATTAGACTGATTGCAGCTACTTTTTCAATATGGCTTTTTTGCACCATTTGTTTTGTGAAAAATTTTTTACCATAATTTTAGAAGGCTTTGGTATGTTTAGACAGGGCAAGTCCCTGCCTAGATGAGTTTCTCAGAAATGAGAACAAAAGGTCAGAGAAATGGACTAACAAGGAAGAATATGCAGTTTTATTTTAATTATAGTATTCAAGCTTGGTTACTGCTTTCACAACAACCCCACATGATAATTTAGGTGTGTGGACTAGAATTTACAGAAACAATGAGACAGAACAGAGATTTGAAGACATTAAAAGAATTCCACTAGAAAAGCTTGTGATGACCTTATGCAATTGTATCCTATAAATAAAGTATTGTCAAAATAACTGAACATTACAATTCTTTTCTTTTTCTGAATGGAGTGGATTTCACTTGCAAGAGCCAATTTCTAGCACCAATATAGAATTGATACTTATATGAGTAAATAAATAAATAAATATTTTTTTAACTTCTCCCCATGTTAAGAAACAAAATGTCTAGATCTTTAAGACTTTTATTATAGAGAAGTCATATGATAGAATGTCATTATTCTTGGTAATATTCTCTCAAACAAAGAAAAAAATCCCTGAAAACAAATCTTGTTTCATAACGTTATGCGTCAGTATAGAGATGCCATGGCAATGTTAAGTACCTACATTTGCCTTTTGTGATACAATGATGTCTGCATAAAATTGTATTTGTGTGGAATCGGGTTTATTTTGCAATGGTCAACACTATGGAACATCTTTCATAAGAATCAGTTTTAATTTTAAAACCATAAATCTATGCAAAAAAGTTAGATAATTTTTTTAAAAAATCTTTGCATGTGTGTATGATTCTACAAATTTCCTGCTTGGGATTATTAAACATATATTTTAAATCCTTCTAAGGGATCTACATTTTCTTTATCTTAAAAGAGTTTTAATCCTAGGCTTCTATTAGGATTGTGCACCAACAGGGCATAAGTGCTTAACTGGTAGGTGATTAAGTTGTTTTTATACACTCAAGTATTCATCTTAAGTATGTAGATTTTTCTATTCCTAGGCAATACTTGGAATGGGTTTGTTCATGTGCATGTACTTTAAGTTTATGATGAGGTGTATTTTCTGATTCAATTTCTCTTCTGATTCAGAAGAATTGGCATGAGCTACTCTCCCATTGGGTTTACATTAAGTGGCTTGGAATCAAGGATCCATCTACAAAGTGAACTTGGAAATCTTTGTGTGAGTCAATAAATTAATGTAGTTTGTATGTTAACAGCTTTTCATTCCTATTTAAGAATAAGCAGTCAAGTTTCTTTCCACCATCATAATAGCTTGCCTGTCAATTTGTGTTAACAGGTGTAGGTTTGAAGCTATTGAACTCTTCTGGTTATGTGGATTTGTTATTGAAGTTATTTTCCAAAAAATTACAATAACTATGGTCATAAACCAGAGGTGGGTTCCTGCCAGTTCTAACCTCTTCTATAGAAGAGGTTCCACAAATCTACCGCGCCATTTAGAACTGGCTCCCTTCTCCCGCTTGTCCGCACAATGCTTGCCCCGCCCACCACTCAGTGATTGGCTGGCTCACCAATCCCCCCGTCCACCTCTAAGAGTCCTATCTAAGCCTTGAAGTCTTAAAGCTGTCAAGTTTGAACACTCCGGGAGGTTTTTTTCTAAAGGGTTAGGGGTGCAAGGGTCTTGTAACTTGACAGCTTTAAGACTTGCATACTTCAATGCTAAGTTCCTGAGCCAACATGACTGGAGGAGGAATTCTGGGACTTGAAGTCCACAAGTCTTAAAGCTGTCAAGTTTGAATACCCCTGGGGTTTTTTTCTAAATGTTTAGGGGTGCAAGGGTCTTGTAACTTTACAGCTTTAAGACTTGCATGCTTCAAATGTCAGTGTTTCTGAGCCAACATTTTGGTTGCTAAGCAAAAGTGTTGTTAAGTGAGTTTCATCACATTTTACAAATTGGCCATGTCCACCCAGTCACATGACTGGCAAGCCACTCCCACTCAGTCACATGGCTGGCAAGCCACTCGCACAAAGCAGGCCACACCTACAGAAGAGGTTCTAAAAAATTTTGAAACCCACCACTGTCATAAACATACATCGGTTTTAATCCCTGGACTCAGTACACACCAGCTGTCATTATTATTGATTAAATAGAAGCCTATTCTACTTCTCCTTCCATTTGCCAAAAACCTTTTTGGGTGTCCCTTAAGGATTAAATATGAAGAAATTCTACCTAAACTTTTAAACTTTTGCTTATCTTTTATACCATCTGTTTCCCTTTGCTTTGTTAAAAATAGACGCACTTAAACCCTGGAACATTCAGCTGTACATAAAGTGTTTTCATTGCTCACAGTACTTCTCCTTCTACATCATCTAATCTGAAGAGCTAGATCTAAAAGCCCATCTCATCTCCAATAATCTTCTTCAATCAATTTTACCTTCCATTGTTTGGAATGCTAATAATAATTCACTTGTGCTGTATGCCACCCTCTTGATTTTATTTATATTCATGGTTCTGAATACTTGAAATTTCTGCTTGTGCTCATTCTTGCTACCTGTGGTCCTAAAATTAAACAGGATTGCAGATGTCTCTATGGGTTTTGTTGGGACAAAAGGGAGCAAGAAACAGCTTGGTTGTTTTTGTTGGCAAAAGTCATCTAACACAAGAGACAAATATTTCTATTGCCTCAATAAAGCTTTAATAAAGGCACCATTTTAGTTGAGATGATATTTCAAATTTAATGTGAAAAAAATAAAATGATCTAGAATTATTTCCTCTATATTTCATCATGTTTCTTGAATTTCAAAAGGTTCTCCTAACATAATAACTGCTGTCTATCTGTGATAGAACAAGATGGCTGCTTCAAGTAGCTTAGAGAATAGTAGTGTCACTTCGTTTCTTTTGCCACCTACTGTGTCTAAACTTGCCTTAAAATGTAAAGGTTAAATAAAATACATTTGGGTAGAATTCAGTTCCTCATAATTTAAATGGATCTACAGAGGCAGTTTTCATTATCTAATATGATCATTGTTTGCCATTACTCCTTTTCTGAACATCCCCTCCCCCCCAGTTTTTAGTCTAGCTATCTATGCTCATTGACTTCTAAATGATCTCCCATATGAGTAGTACCTAGGGCCCATCTTGCATACTGAAAACTAATTATTATAAACAAATGCAACAAATTGTGCAAAGAATGAGAACAAACATGCACAAAACCAACAATATATTCTAAAAACACTGCGTTTTTTAAATTGGAGACAGCAAGCTTCAGATCGGCATATAACTGATACAATAATGTGAAATCTACTTTTTTCTTATTTCTAAGGATTTTGCAGATATTGAAAGAGTAATCTAGTATGAATGATCATCTGCAGAAAGTCCTCATTTAGTATTTCTTTTTATTAAGCAAGCCCTTTTCTACCTGGACCTGAATAGGAACATATTCTGAAGAAACTAATTTAAATCTTGTTATTTGATGGAAGAAGTTATTTTAAATGATAAAAGATCACCTTATTCATTACAGAATATATTAATTTTTTCTGTATGTTGAAATCATTATTGAGTATTCATCTCAAAATCTTTATGGTAAAGTAGATGAAGTAAACTTTTGCATTAAGTTGGCACAGTGGTTAGAGTGCAGTCCTGCAGGCTACTTCAGCTGACAGCTAGCTGCAGTTCAGCAGTTCAAATCTCACCGGCTCAAGGTTGACTGAGCCTTCCATTCTTCTGAGGTGGGTAAAATGAGGACCCAGATTGTTGGGGACAATATGACTCTGTAAACTGCTTAGAGAAGGCTGTAAAAGCACTATGAAGTTGTATATAAGTCTAAGTGCTATTGCTGTTTACTGTCTTTTATACCATTGCTTTCCATTTGGAATGTATTTTTCAAATGTCTGTAGCATCTATCCATCCATGCCCACATTATATTTGCTGTAGGATCCAATCTGAATCAGTTACCAGGACCAGAGATTTTGTCTTCTATATTGGACTCCATCCTCAGGAAACCTTTCTTTAGCAGAGGCTGTGTTTTGGACCGTTCTGTGTGTGGCTTTTTAGTTGTTGATTGGGGTGTTGATGGCTGACTATTAAGTCAACAATGACTTAATAATCAGCCATCCACACCCATATCAACAACTAAAAAACCACATGCAATGAGGTATCATATAAATATTACACAAAAAATAGCCCAAAGCACATTTTTTGCTAGACAGAATTTCCTCAGGATGGGCTCCAGCATGAGTTGAAAGCTCAGCTTTGCTCCTGGTGACCTATCCATATTGGATCCTTCCATATTATCTTGGGACATGTAAATCCATCTGCATGTATTGTAATTGTCATTTTTATTTTTACATGTTTACATAAAAGCATAAACTAAAAATCATCTGCTATTTTAAAATAATATTAAATTTTATTTTAATGAATAAATATCTTTCAATCTACGTAGATTTATAAAATAGGCAATAACACTACAATTACTTTTATATTTCTGTGAAAGCTACCTGACAACTTTAGAGCAGTCAATTTCTCTCAACTTATGACAAGCTAAAAACCCTTAGAGAATAAAACTGGACCAGCATGATAAAAATTAGTCTATAACCATAAGCAACTTCCACCTATTAGATTCAGTGATCTACTAGATTGCCAACACTATTCAGAAGATTAACAGTATATCATGCAGTAATGTCAATCTCTTGCTCTGTGGACCAGAGTAATGTCATCGATATAGTTTACTTGGACTTCAGTAAGACATTTGATAAGGTAGACCATAACCTACTACTAGATAAAGTACAAGAATGTGGGTTAGACAGAATCACCACCAGATGGATTTTTAACTGGCTGACCAACCCACTCAACGTGTAGTCCTCAATGGAACTGCATCTTCATGGAGGGAAGTATGCAGTGGAGTGTCCCAAGGCTCTTTTTGGGCCAGTACTCTTCAACATTTTCATAAATGATTTGGATGAGGAATAAATGGGAAACTCATCAAATTTGCAGATGACACCAAGCTGGAAGGAATAGCCAACACTCCAGAAGATAGCCTAAAGATACAGAAGGATCTTGAAAAATGTGAACATTGGGCACTATCTAATAAAATGACATTTAATGGTGAAAAGAGTAAGGTTCTGCATTTAGGCAAGAAAAACAAAATGCACAGGTACAGTATAGGTGGTACCTTGCTCAATAGTAGTAACTGTGAAAGGGATTGTGGAGTCCTAGTGGACAACCATTTAAATATGATCCAGCAGTGTGCAGCAGCTGCCAAAAAAGCCAACACAGTTCTAGGCTGCATAAATATAGGGATAGAATCAAGATCACATGAAGTGGCGAGGTGGCGCAGTGGTTAAATGCAGCACTGCAGGCTACTGCTAGATCAGCAGTTCAGCGGTTCAAATCTCACCGGCTCAGGGTTGACTCAGCCTTCCATCCTTCCGAGGTGGGTAAAATGAGGACCCAGATTGTTGGGGGCAATATGCTGACTCTCTGTAAACCGCTTAGAGAGGGCTGAAAGCCCTATGAAGCAGTATATAAGTCTACTGCTATTGCTAAAAAAAAAAGTGTTAATACCACTTATAATGCCTTGGTAAGGCCACACTTGGAATACTGCATTCAGTTTTGGTCACCATGGTGTAGAAAAGATGTGGAGACTCTAGAAAGAGTACAGAGAAGAGCAACAAAGGTGATTAGGGGACTGGAGACTAAAACATATGAAGAACGGTTGCAGGAACTGGGTATGTCTAGTTTAATGAAAAGAAGGACTAGGGGACACATGATAACAGTGTTCCAATATCTGAAGGGTTGCCACAAAGAAGAGGGAGTCAAACTATTCTCCAAGGCACCTGAGGGTAGAACAAGAAGCAATGGGTGGAAACTAATCAAGGAGAGAAGCAACTTAGAACTGAGGAGAAATTTCCTGACAATTAAGAACAATTAATCAATGGAACAGCTTGCCTCCAGAAGTTATGAATGCCCCAACCCTGGAAGTCTTTAAGAAGATGTTGGAAGCCATTTATCTGAAATGGTATAGGGTTTCCTGCCTAGGCAGGGGGTTTAACTAGAAAACCTCCAAGGTCCCTTCCAACTCTGCTATTGTACTGTATTGTATATTTTGTGTGTGAAGAAGACAATGGTGTATTTTCTCCTCAAGAGGGCATCATTGGACTTTAAGCACGGACAGCTGCATCCATATTAAAAATAATGATTTGAAAGCATTTTCAGAGGGCTAGAGGAAGCCCATTATGGTCAGGTGTCAAGCCATGGTCCAGCACAGAAATGTCATTGTTCCTACTTGCTAATGACCAACACCAGCATGGACCAGTCAGAGGATTTCAATACCATTGATCATGTTTATTTTGGACTATTTGTGGATAGTCACTGTAATAAATGGTTTTCCTCCTTTCTCAGTGGCTAGTAGAGAGGTTGTGTCCTTGTTTCTTCATTTGTGGAACTTTGATGCTTCCTTCCCTCATATTGACATCTATATAAAACCACTGGGGCAAGTCATTTGTCAATTTGTGTTTGAGCATCACCTGAGAATCATCTGACTACAAGTGGTGTACACCTGTTCTGTGGAATTATTTCTGCCCAGATTTCTAAGGGCTTCCATCCTAATAATGTTCTAGAAGTTTTTTAAAAAACTATTTTAGGTCTTGAGGTTGACTAGCTGTCGAGATCCATTAGTATTATTTTTATATGAATTATTTTCTGCACTGTTCACATTCTTCCTTTTAGGTATCTGTTTTTTATTGTAAGTAAAATTAGATTTGGCTTCTACATTTAATAAAAAAAAACTTTCAGTGATAAGACCTTTACCTTCAATAGATTCATTCGGGTGTATGACAGATAGACAGGTGGATAGTTCGCCCTTCTATTGGTTGATAGTTCTCACTGTCAGATCACTAGGTGGTTCCAAGCCAGCTGGCTCTGAGAGATGAGAGATTGCCCTTAAATTCTGTAAATCCTTTTCTTAACTCAAGATAGAATATGTTTAATATTTAGCAGCATACAATAGAAACATACAATAGAAACATACATACATACATACATACATACATACATACATACATACATACATGTTAGGTATCCATATAGTTTAGGTTTTTATCATAACTTGTTAGTGATTCCTGTTTAAAATAGCTTGGGAGAAATTTTAGAGTACAGAAAAAAATAAGAATGGTTTTCTTCTACATTGCCCAATGAAATGTGTTTGAATGGAAGACTCACCCACAAAAGAATACAAACAGTTATTTAAATGAGTGAAGCTGTTTGACTGTTCTGATAAAGCTTGGTTGAGCTTTCTTCCTACTGATGTCAATGAATGAAATATTTTATTTAAAAAAAGAACGGGAAAACTGTGTGGCCTTGTTTATTTCAATCAGATATCTCAAACTGGTGAATGTACTCTAGCATATTTTCGCTTGAACAAGTGTGGTGGAATTAGCATTTTATCCCTGTAAGCATCAGAACTTGAAAATTTAATCATTATTGTATATGATATGAAATTACTTTCAACTGGGTCCTAACAGAATCCATCTTATGGATTTTTGCTCTATTCCTAAATATTTTGCAATGCTTCTTTTTTATTGTACTTTGTTCTTAAAGCTTTCTATATGTATTTATTCTGTCCTAACTGTGCAGCATGCAGACCAGACTTTATTGTTTTTTTCTCTGATCTATCATCTATCTATCTATCTATCTATCTATCTATCTATCTATCTATCTATCTATCTATCTATCTATCTATCATCGTCTGTCTGTCTGTCTGTCTGTCTGTCTGTCTATCTATCTATCTATCTATCTATCTATCTATCTATCTATCTATCTATCTATCTATCTATCTATCTACATCATATATTGCACCAAGATTACAACACTTTGATCTTTTCTCCTTCTTTTGTATGGAAAAATCAAGACAATACATGAGACCTTTTAAATCTCATCCAGTGTTAACTTTTGATTTATATACTTTTTATATTCTTAGAATTTTTCTGGGAATTCTAAGCAAAATAATGAAATAAAATGGATATAAGAAAGCAGTGATTATTTAAATAAAGGTTTGAAAAAGATGTATGCAGTATATTCAGTCTTAGATGTTTCTTCAATTTACTGAAAGATTTTTGCTGTAAAATGGATTGTACCAAATAAGATGAAAATAGATTACATTCTCATTTTTTGGATTATGTAAAAGGAACAGCCTGATTTCTTTTATTATCAACATTCTTACACAAGAAAATAATGTAAGAAATTAAGCAAACAGCAATTTAGTAAATAAAAAATAAAAATAATGAAAAGAAAAAACATCATCTAGGCCTAAAAATGTAACAGTGTCAGATAAATGTCTGGACTGGAGAACCCTTTTTCTTTCTAATTACTTGTTGGATCCAAAAATTCTATATTCTTGACTTTTCAGTATAAACATATAGAGAAAGAAAATAAATGTGCAGATACTATAACTATAAAATGGAACAAATTAAGGCTTTGTGAATGGCAGAACTCTTAAGATGTAGTAACCTTGTGCTTTAGCAAATTTATACAACTTCCTCAACCCAACACAAGAATGGTCCACTGGTCATTTACAACAGCTGTATGGAAGGGTTTCCATAGTGGTAAATTAGCAGATCTGATCATTGTACATTAAGATCTGGCACCAAGAAACTGTCTTAGTCTATGATGGCAAAAAATCCAAAGTCTTATAGGACCTTTTCCAACTAACAACTTTTATTAAAAGTCAGAAGTTTTTGTGAGTTGTACCTCACTTCATTGGAAGCAGAAATAAACTAGAGTGATGATAGAATTTATGTGAGACAGAATACTGGTACCGTGTAAAATAACAAACATAATGTATTAAAAAAATGCTTGTATTTGTTGAGACTGAGTTTGCCTGAAATTTTCTTTTTCAAAGGTTCTGCTTTTAAAGTTCCAGTTTTCTTATAATAAGCATTTTGAGTTTTGCTATGGAGTCTTCAACCGTGTGGCTCTTTGGGGAAGGATAAGCACTATTTTCTTCCAAGTTCTGATCGAAACTAGATTTTGTTCTTTCAGTCACTTTAATACATATATTGTCCCCAAATCCCAGGTTTCCTGAGAGCCCTTAACAAACTTTAAAGTCTTTATCTTATCTCACCATTCCAGCAATGGGAGACAAGAAAACAAAAGCAAAGTGAAAAGTGTCCCATCTTTGCGATACTGATAGAGCCACAAGCTATCATTTTCTTAACAATTACATGGAACTGATTACCAGTAATAGGGTGTAGATAGGCATTGGTATTGGCCCATTTCTGTTTCTGTGCTTGTGCAAGTTTCTATTCATATCTATAGGCATATCTTTGCAAGCTTATCCATGTTTTGATTCACTGGATAGGAAAGCCCATATGTGGCTTTTCAGGCTCAGTATCATTTGTACAGCAGATTGTGTTCTCAGTAAAATCCAAGGAAAGCAGCTGTGCCTGCCTGGAATAGCAACTGACTACCTGCTGTGTGCAAATACACAGCCCCCGTGCCCATTCATGTTAATCCACATGTTAGCATAGGACATTGGCGGAAGATAACAGCAAAATTGTAACCCTAGCCAAAATCCTTTTTCTAAAGAACAGAACACAATTTTAAGCAAAGGAAAAAATAGGGATAGGAATAGGGAATCAAAAGGAATTAAGAAAGTCCATGCTCATCTGCATGTTGCAGTCTGCTTTGAAAGGTATCCTACAACTCTTCTGGGATGCCCAGTCTCTGCGAATTCCATAGATGTCTAATCATCTCTTGTCCCTACATTTCTGAAATGTGGAGAAAGCAGCAGTAAGAATTAAGAAGAGAAGAAACTGTGCTTCCCTCACCTTTCAATAGGGGCTATCAAAGAAAAGTGCCATACTGTGCATTGATCCAAGAGCAATAGAATTGGTTGCTAAATTACCACAAGCATAGGATGCGCAACTGAAACAATAATTAAGTGTAGTTGTAGGTTGATGTGCTTTCATACATAATTGTTCATCCATAGGCTCTTGCCAATGTAAGTATTTTATTGAAAATTCCACCAGGTTTGCCACACAGATGAATTCCCAGTATACTTCCACCTTCTCCATATTGTGGTATAAGAAAATAAAAATTTTGACCTGGCAATGACAAACATTGTGAGAGAATGGATCTAGCATCACAACATTGCTTATGTGTGCTATCCTGTTCCACTAATATTAAATTAGTATTAATTCATTACACTATTCATTACTGTAATTGAATTATTATTAAATCTGCACCTATGGTTTAGTTTCTTCTGCCCTGAGTTCGAGTTCTTGGTGCTCTCTGAGCTTCGTTATTTGTTTGCAGATATTTCATTATCTGACAAGGTAATATTATAAGTGCTCATGAGTGTGTGGTTTTTTCTTGGTACTCCCAAACTGATTTGGATGGAAACCTGTATATTTTATAGCAGGGGATCACATCTTGCTAAGCCAAGTCCTGTATGGTGGATTTGCAAGATCTAGCAGTGGCTAATATGTGAGTCACTGTGAATGCCACATGGTTGTCAGGTTTTGCACTATTTTCATAAAACCATACCCATACAAATATTCTGGCAACATCCAGGTGGGGGAACATTGATGCTGGTGATCAAAAGGCTGCTAAAAAGAAATAACAGGTCAAATATAAAGTCCAGCTTTCCCTCAATCCCCACACCACAACCTGGGTACCCGTGATTGCAAGGATACCTTCTTTTCCTGGTATTGCCATAGAGTGAAAGGAATATTTTTGCATACTTGTATTGCTCTGGTGAGTCTGACTTAGCAATAGCAATAGCAATAGCAGTTAGAATTATATACCGCTTCATAGGGCTTTCAGCCCTCTCTAAGTGCTTTACAGAGTCAGCATATTGCCCCCAACAACAATCCGGGTCCTCATTTTACCAACCTCGGAAGGATGGAAGGCTGAGTCAACCCTGAGCTGGTGAGATTTGAACAGCCGAACTGCAGAACTGCAGTCAGCTGAAGTAGCTTGCAGTGCTGCATTTAACCACTGCGCCACCTCGGCTCTTACTGGACTATCCTGACTTGCATGGATAAGATTGAAGCCTCATAGCACATGTAGCACATGTAAGTGAAAGAAGGTGGGAGAAATGAAAGGAGATTGTTGAGTCTTTTTCTTGTTAATTTTGATAAACTGGTACACAGGTGCTTCCTGTTTAACCAGAAAGCTTTGCATACCTCTGCAGGAATAGTCTGCACAAAGGGCCTGACCATCCCCTGTGGCCATATATTTTGGTAAAAGTCTGCTGCTGATTGACCAGTTGCCTCACATTGTATGTACACCTTTTCCTTTTTGTACTTCATCCACACCTGGTGGGTCATGGGTGGCTGGTAGCATTTCCATTCTGGCTCTTATGATGTCCTTCAGTAGAGCAGAGCAGTCAATAATTGCAATTCATTTCCCCCACACCCCCATGCAGAAACAGGCCAGTATAATTTCTTCAATAACAACATTAGAGAAAAGGGCAATGAAGTAAAGGAACTGATGGACAACACTGACTAATCGCATTAGTGTTGCAGCAACTCCTATCTAACAAACAATGAATTTGGATGCTGAAGCTGAGACAAGGCAATCGAAAAGAATAAGATGGCCATTCAGTCTCCACCATGCAGCAACCATAATGCATAAACCACATATGGCCCTCTGTGTTCTGTTCTGTGAGTGACATATTGACACATGGTTGCACACGCTGATCCCTCCCCAAGCAGTTGTTTACATCATGGGCCACCATGACCCACTTTAATGTCCATGACTATATTGTATATGACTATGGTCAAGCTTTTAATGAACATGGGTGATTTGCTTGCAATAGGGGACAGCATTACATCTTCATGGGTGGATGACAGTATGATGAAAAAGTTGTAAAAAATGATTTGAAGCATGTGGCAATTTCTGAACAGATTATATGAAGCAATCTATAACATTACATGGTAATCATCAATAGGTAGTCTGATTGCCATATGCTGCCCCCGGATGGATAGCAATAATATACTAATACAATGTGGGTGTGAGTTGATATGTGCATTGTACAGGTAGAAGGATTCTGAACATTCTATAGCCGTGACAGAGCATAGAAGCAGAGAGATGTTAGTGTGAATTTGCCTTTTCACATTATATCAATATATATTCAACAATATATATATTCAACATATATTCAACTATATATATATATATATATATATATATATATATATATATATATATTCAATATATATTCAATATATATATATATATATATATATATATATATATATTCAATATATATATTATATATATATATTATATATATATATATATATATATATATATATATATATATATATATATATATTCAATATATATTCAACAATATATCAAAACATGCATAATATCATAAGAATAAGTCAATGTTGCATAAATGAAGCAAAATTTCAGCAAGATTTCCTTCCCTTTAAATATAAGCTACTTAGCTCCCATATTGTGGGGAAAAAACCAGAAAAGAAAACTATATGCATTTTCCAAAAGTGCACTTGGGCAATAATAGCATTTCCTCTGCTAGCAAAGCAGTAATTCACAAAATGCTCCAGTTGGAAATGCTTTGGTGATAGTTTTATGAGCTTTGGCATAAAATTGCAGGAGGTGTTCTTTTAAAAAATCACAGGAGAAGAAAAGGTTAGAACCACATCAATTTTTACAGATTTGTCATTTCTTTTTTCCTGAAATTATTTTCTCATTCTGACTATCTCTGCCTGTAAAGATTGACTATTATTACACACTTTAGGAAAGCAATTGACCTTGTACCTGCTGAGGCTAGAATGACAATTTGGTTTTGGTTAGTTTGTTTTTTTGCTCTTTGTATGTCCCATCTTTATGCTAAGGTTATAAAAATGCCATGCAAAATTAAATTGAAAACTGATGCATATTCCACGATGAATTTCAAATTCCCAAATACACTGAGAGCAAAAGAAAAAGCAAAAAAAGAAAGTCTTAGTTCCCCATCATTCCTTGGGCGCAGTTGCTATTCCCCGCTTTCGCGAAGTAAAACATACCACAGCATCCTCATCGCGCAATACCCCAATCTAACACAGCGGACTGACCCAGCGCGCACTATCAATCTGCATAAATGAAGGAAGCCGGCAGTCTCTTTTTTGCGAGAATCCACTTTCAGTCTCGAAGCAAACTTTACTCCAATCCGAAGAGGGCAAGGCGGAGTTTTCTAAGTTGGGACGCGCTGCCTGGTGCTCTAGCAACTGGTCGAGTGTGGGGGCTCCGTATTGCGTATATGATAATCAGGGCGGCAGAGGCGTATTGCGCTTCTCTGCCTCCCCGTGGCTACGCTGCCTCCTTATGCGCCCGCCGCCGCCGCCGCCGTTTCAGAACTTCTTATATAAGTGTGAAAGCGGTCGCCTGCTGAAGATGAACGCGTCTTGGCTTCGCAGTCCCATCAAAGCACCGTTGTCGAGATCACTTGGAAAAGGGTAGTTGTGACCGGAGCGTAGAGCTGCAGGGACCAGCAACAGCAGGTCCTGGGGGTATCATGAGTTGCTCGGATGTGGTGAGGCATCAGGGGCAAGCGACGCGCCACCCGTCCCAGGTGAAATTGCCCGCAGCATCCGCCGTGTGTTCCACGAGTCCTTGCCCGTTCTCCACACCAGCGTTCACGCCGAGCCAACAGGTGAGACCTTTAATAAGTCAACGGGAAAGCTGTTATTCTCGTAGTGGGCGGAGAAAGCAGAAATGGGAATGACGGAGTCTGCTAGACCCATTCTTGGGAGAGGTGGGATGGATGAACCCAGCAGTGAGAAAAAATTGATGAAGCGTCTGCTCAAAAACGAGCACTGGATGTTTATCTATAGAAGGGGCTGGGTGACCTTTGTAGTTTAACCAATGCCATGTATCACTTAGGAGTTTGACTCATGAGACTCATGAGGTACCTGGTTGAACAGAATGGCTGATTGCTCTGTGTGGAGACCTGTCTTCAGCCACACACCACATATATAAATATTCTTCTGGCATTCTCTAATCTAGAAGTGATACTCATCTCTTCAACATGCAGACTACATATAAAAGGGCATATGAATCCAATCAGATGCAGTGTTTGACTCAGTCACTTACTCATAGATGTATTCATGAACATATGCTTTGCCTTACTACTAACCCCTTATACATAGCCGTTCAAACCTTAGTCTGAATATGGTCCAGAATGTCCCTACATGATGAATAACAGGTTGTTGTTGTTTTTTTGCCACCATATGAGTATTTGGGCAATGTAGGTGTAGGGTGGCTTCAGCCACTGTCAATTGATGAAGTGTCTGCTCAAACGAGGAGCATTAGAACTTTGTATCTGGAGGAGCCTGGGTGATTTTGATAGCTAGATGGCTGAAACTGAAGAAGAGGGTATCAGATGAGTCTTAACAAGCAGAGTCTTAACGAGAAACTTGGAAGAGGGTTGCCTATCTGGCAGAAGAAAAGGTGCTGCCGCTTCAGTAACATAGAATGAATGTACTGCAAACTGGTGGTACTTCATGTTTAAAGTTATTTCCCATCAGACCAAAATGGAGGTATCATATCTGAGGATTGTGGGAGATAGAGGCAGCTTTCTAGTTTTTTCTTCTTTTTACCAATTCTGTGTCCAAGGCTGGAGGGTTTCTTGAGTTATCCTCCTCTTGGAATGTGAAAACCTTTGTGATGACCACATTGAGCGCCACTGTGTCCCTTTTCTGAGTCATCTGAGACCTATTCAAAGTTTTGTATATTCTCTTAGACGTAGGAGTGAACAGGATTTGGAAGATCAGCATTTGCTAAAAAGAAGGCATGTTTGTTCATGAATTCACCATTAATTCTGAATAAAAGCTGGAGGTTGTCCTTAAGGAAGGCTGCTTTTCTGCATTTATGCCACAGTTTTGAATATGCAGCATGCCCAGAAAGAAGTCACATTAAATTCAGTATGGTCTTTTACTTACAAGTACATGTATTCAGAATACATGACTAGAATTTTCTTTTAGAAGATAATGTAACATTATTTTGCCTAAGTTGAAAGTAGGTTCCAAAAAAAGTTTGAGGTTTGTCAATGTGAAAATGTGATCATTATGATGATTATATAGGCATAATAAGTCATCTTAAATGGAAAGCCTAGTCAGTTTTCAATTTTAGTCTTTTAGACATGTCACCAGAAATGCAGTGTCCCATTATTCAAAAGAGAAAAGTTGGTTTGTTACAGCAAACATTTTAAAAACTATAGGACGTATTACTGCAAACTGTATCATGATGGAGTATAATCCTTTGCATAAGAGTATTTGATTAACTGAGTTGTAACACATGGAAATATAATGTAAATGAATATATTTCTGTAAAAGTGGCCACAAGACTATGTTGCTTATATTGTTTCTACTGCTTGCTGTTGTTTTTAATGAAGTCTTTTTATTCTTCAAGTGAGTAGATCAATTCCAAACAGACATAATACAACAAAATGAAGAATTATATGAATAAAATGTCTTCATATACATTTAGCAGGAGTTTCAGTAGATATGTTTTATTAAATAAAATTGGTGGTGGGTTGCAATTTTTTTTTACTACTGGTTCAAGTGCACTAATGCGTGTGCCACTTTTGCACATGTGCAGAAGCATTCGGGCTGTTGAGCAGAGCCTCCTTTCGCTGCTACTACTGCTTTGTCTGATCTGAGCCGAACCGGGAACAACCCACCTCTGATTTCAATGACTTCTTGCCTAAATGTGTGCAGAATTATCTGCCAAAATTTAAATAAATGAGAGAAAGCAGCACTTCGCTTTATGTTTCATCACAGTATTGATTTAAAAGAAAAGTGAAAAATAAACCAGTATAAAAACTACATTTAAAATTTTATTTTTGAAATTCAGCTTTTACCCTTTGACTTAAGAATCTGATGCAACAAAATAAATCAGTACATTCTTATCAGAATGACAACACTTTTAGACTATGCTGTGCGTGGGTGAAGTGGGACTAATATTGACTTGGCCCCAATATAGTCATTTGAGAATTCACTTTTTTTTTTTTTTTGGTTTTTACTGCATTCCATGAGGTTTTATCATTATTGTGCACACAAACACACACACAAATGTTTTCTCCATACATGGGAAGTGACCATCTTGGTTGGAATTCACAAATATGGTCTAAACTCCAATGATTTCTGTTTTATTATTTTTTCTTTCTGCTATTGTAAGAGCAGTTTTATCAAAGCTAGGATAATTATTTCAAGCCCACCCTACAGTATATTAGTGTCAGAGCAGTATAAATTAGGAACTTGCCCCTGTATTTTAATTGTAACTCAATTTTGTATGTAGGTATTCATTTATTTAAAGTAATATTTATTGATTTATAATTTAAAGTTATATTACATTAATATCTATTTTGAACAAACTTGTATGACAAGAAGCAGATGTTTTTTTATATCTAAAATCTAAACTGCTTTGAAACATATTGTATTCTACTTAAATTTTTCTTTTTATTTTTATAATAGAATATTGGAGTATCATATCATAATAGACAAGTTTTATGTAAAAAAAGGGGGGGAATATTTTGAAAACAATTGGCTTAAATTGGGCTGGTTTTTTTCTAGCATAATTTTTTGGTTTATTGGAAAATATATATAATATAAAATTCTTCTGTTTTCCACATTATTTATTCAGTTTAAATCTGCCTTTTTATGCAATTCATAAAAATGCCACAAAGAATTTGCTTTTGCCAAATAAGAAACATCTTAAAGCTGAATAATCCTGAAATAATAAATATGTGGCATTTGTTTTTTTTGATCAAAATTATGGCCTCGATATTTCATAACTTACTCTTTCACTGAAGGATTAATTTTCTCTTCTTTTTCCATTATCTACTGTTCACAATTGCTCATACTAGGAAATAGACATCTTTAAAAAATGTATTTGTTTAGTAGTGAGATGGGATTTTTCACCATTCTGAAACATTCAAAAATACTTGTTTTAATTTTTTTTCTATCACAATCAAATAACCAGATGGGAAATATAAAGGTGATTCTAACAGGCCATGATAGTAACTAATTAACAAACCTGAATACAGTTGAAACAAATATATAAGGTATATTTATTTTCATAGGTTGACAATCATTAGCTTTTAGGATATGTAATTATGTGTTATTCTACTGTCTATCCATTTTTTTCTCCCCTTAGAATAAAATAGTTGTATATAGCAAGATGCAAGAAACTCTGGAAGTGACACTTTCTAATAAGCAAGAGGAAGAGGAGAAAGATCAGCCTACTGAAATGGAATACCTTAATTCTCGCTGCGTCCTTTTCACCTACTTTCAGGGAGACATTGGCTCAGTGGTGGATGAACACTTCTCAAGAGCTTTAACTCAAGCTAACAACTTCAATTCAGAGGCTGTTCTTTCAAAAACCAAAACAGACTTATGGAGAGGTAAGTTTTAAAAGGGAAACTGAATTGAACATTGTTTTCTTCATAGATGTGTAAAAACACATGCAGTGATTTCTTTCAGCTTACTATATTACCTATATTTAAAGAACAAAAACAATGCAATGCAACACAAAACCATTCCACTATATGCACTCAGCACATAACATACACAGCTAGAGAAATTGGGCTAGCTAGCAAAAATATTTTTCTGCATGGATGGAATCTAAATAGCTTCAAGAAGAATGTGAAAATAGTTGGGAATGTTTTAATTATGATTATTATCTTCAATGTATAGATAAATAAAAAAACAAGAATAATTAAAAATTCAAAAGACAAAGGAAAGCAATTGAAATACCTATTATATAGAGAGAAAATCATTTGCCCAATTTTAAACATATCAGTGTGTGGTCATGTAAAATAAAATAACATTGGTTAATATATCAATTAAGTTTCAGTTAATAGACAAAGTGAACACACAGTGTTGATTCGAAATTGTGATTCTGAGCTCTTTGTTTTTAGGACACTGAGGAGTAGTATCATTTAGTATCATCATTCTGTAGCACCTCAAACTTTGCAAATAGTTGGCATAGTTCTTCATTTAATGATAAATTTTAGGTATGAAGTTCAAAAGTATATTCAGTTCTGCAAATCAATTTAAATCAACTAAACAAATGTATGGATATGAAATTAACATAGTGACATGAGCCCATATCATAGGAGTAAGTATCTTTCAACCCATTTAAAACTTTCATTATTACGGGGTTGACAACAAATACTTTTAAAAAGTTAAAATATCTGATTTTTCAATAATAAAAAATTATTACTCAATTATTTCACCTGCAGATAAAATGAATTTTCTATTCCTCAGGGCTCTTAACCACTGATTCGTTAGTATGTGACATTCCAGTTTCTTATTGTACAGTTCTTACAAATAATTAATACTTATCTCAAGTGTACTTTTTAGTTTTTTATAAAAATATTTTGGAAGTTTAAAATTATCCCAGAACCAAACTAATATTGAAAATAATTTAGGTATAAGAATTATGTGTGATTTATCTTGATAGAAGAATGAATTAGAATAATTCAATATACTTCTGTTTTGCAATGGCAGAAAAAAAGTTATGAAGTTTTTTCCACTTTTAGAAATTTGGGCCCTAGTATGCCACTCAGTAATTTTCTCACTCCTTATTAAAGGTGATCATAGTAATAGAAAACAGTAGCACAAATCCAACAATTTGGGTTGGTAAATGAATATGCTTTTTTATAGCCATGAAAGCCAGCTCGTTGACTTTGGGACAGTCATTATCTCTCAGCCCAACCCTTTTTACAGGTTGTTGTGGAAAAATAGGAAGGACACAGAAGTATTAGGCATGTTCGCTGCCTTAAGTTTTATATATAAAAAGACAGTATAACATTATTATGGTTGGTTGCTTAATCAGCCAGATGTTTAGACATCTGGATTTGCATTTCCAAGGATCTTGGATTGTCAGATGTTGTAGTTTGATGGTATTAAAGGTATTGTCACAGGATGTAAGCTTTTCCAAGTAAAGCTGTCCTTGGCAATTGATTGATGATGATTTTGCCATTGCCAAGTATTTTCAAGCAATGATCCCATTGCTTTGGTGATCCCATCTGAGACACCTATTACTATCTTTGCTTTCTTTTGCCACAGTTCTACTTCTATGTAAAGGTCTTTGTATTTTGTGATTTTTCTCTAGTTCTTTCTTTTCTATTCTGCTTATCATTATTTTATATTAGATAATTCAAATAATATTATTACACATGCTTCTCAGACACTAGTAAACTTAAAACCATATAACATATTCTCTTCTAATTATTTTCATTAGTGTAACAACAGACTAAGATAATATAAAGTTCAATGAAGAAATACAACTAAAAAAGAATTTAAGTTTACTTTGGATGGCCAGATCTAAAGAGATAGTAGCATATTGAATTCATAGAGTAGTGTAACTTAGTTGCATAAACAAATGACTTATATGGATTTGCAGAATTTGTGAAAGTATTATTATTTTTCAGTATATTAACAATAAACTAATAATCCTATGACAAACAAAAAAATAGGAAAAAGTAAAATTAACATATTAAACTGGTAGAAATCACTTACAACAGAGGAAAAAATTTGATCAAGGCCCTCCCTCGGCATCTCTATTGGCACTATCCAAATGGAGTCTAGGTCCGTCCGAATCTGAGTGACTTTGTCCAACAGAAACTGGGCAAATTCCTCAGCTCTTCCCTGCAAGGGTTCCCCCGCATCCCTTCCTTTCAGAAGAGAGCGGGT
Organism: Thamnophis elegans; assembly: GCF_009769535.1. Taxonomy (NCBI): domain Eukaryota; kingdom Metazoa; phylum Chordata; class Lepidosauria; order Squamata; family Natricidae; genus Thamnophis; species Thamnophis elegans. Next base: position 41,124,941 of record NC_045546.1, read on the forward strand.
TATCCTAAACAGGGCAGCCAGGCAAGATTCTGCGGATGCAATAAGAGCGGAAAAATAAGTACATTTTGCTGCCCGTATCGCCACCAGATAAGTCCTAATAAAGGCTCTTAGCAGTGTTCGGTCGCATTCGGAGTTACTAGCCCTCCAGTGTCGCTCTAGGTGTCTCTTTTGGCACTTCATCTCCCGGAGTTCCTTGGTAACCAAGGAGCTCTCCTGGATCCACTGCCACGGAGAGGCCCCAAAGGCACAATCCGATCTAATGCCTCAGCCGCTGCTATATTCCAAGCAGCGAGCAAGGACTCAGTCGGACTGTGGGCAAGGGAGTCCAGTATCCTTCCAAGCTCTGTCTGAAATCCCAATGGGTCCATCAGGCGCTTGGGGCATAACCATTTAATCAGCTCCACCTCCCTGCAGTGGGGTAGCAGCTTCCAAAAATCAAGCCTCAACAGGAAGCGATCTGACCATGACAAGGGCGAGATCTCAATCCCCTTTAATTCCAGATCACGTCTCCACTGCCCCAAAAGAAACACAAGGTCGAGTGTGTGTCCCGCCGTATGAGTCGGACCCTGAATTATTTGGGTCAAGTCCATGGTTGCCATGGAAGCCACGAACTCCTGGGTCCCATCAGAGCGTTCACCAAGAGATGGCAGGTTGAAGTCCCCCAGTACTATAAGTCTGGGGAACTCAACCGCCAGTCCGACTACTGAGTCTAGGAGCGCAGGCAGGGCTGTCGTGGCGCAGCTGGGAGGTAGGTACATCAGAAACAAGCCCACTTGACCTCCCAGGTCCAACTTCACAAGGAGGGACTCACACCCAACAGTCTCCGGAGCAGGGATCCTGCGAGGAACTAATGATTCCCGGATAATAGCTGCCACTCCCCCACCCCTTCTATGATGTTGTGGTTGGTGGAGCACCTGAAACCCTTCTGGGCACATTTCTGAGAGGGGGACTCATTCCTCATGGCCCAGCGAGGTTTCAGTAATACATGCCAGGTCTGCCCCCTCATCTAATATTAAGTCCCGGATGAGGAGAGCTTTATGAATAACCTGGCATTTAGCAACAACAACCTGAGACCAGGGCCTTGTCTTCCCTTGTCACCTGGTCCTTGAGATGAGCTCACAGGGCCGGAACAAGGGATCGCTGTGACGTAGCGAACCCTCCTTCCCCGGTAATGGCTAGCCATGCAGCTCCCGTCATACCTGCCCCTCCTAGTCGTAACCACAATGCTCCGGCCCGCCCCCATCCCTGTAGATCCCCCCTCCTCCCATGGTCCTCGTTCCTCTCGGCAGGCCATTCATATCATATTCTCTGGGATGAGAGGTGGGTCCGGGCCCCCACCCAATTCTGCTTCTGCACTCAGTGGAGGGGGCCCCAGGCCGCACTCTCAATCCCCTCATACATACCTGCCAGGCATTCTCCACATGCATACCCCACTATAATATTAAAAATACAACAATACAATAAAATAGAAAATGCAGTTAAATTAATTTTAAAAAGCGTGGAATCACTCAATCACTCAATCACATACATACCACAAACACTCCACGTACAGAAAGTTGTGCAGCTGTTAAAAAATTGTGCAAAGTTGATAGGTGGAATCATAAAAGTTCAGCTAGATAAAGGTTAGCAATGATATGGAGGGAAGATAGTTCGTCTTCCTTCTTTCCTGTGCGGTAGGATGGTGTAGCAGGAGGTCCAAAAAGTCTGAAGGGGCTGTAGTGGCATCCCTGAGCAGCAACGGGTGGCAGTGGTCACACCAGATGAGACCAGTCGTAAGTTCAGAGTCCAGCAGCCGTGAGCAGAGGGAGCCAGATGACAAAAGGCCCCGTGAATGTGAGGGCAAACAGAGGAGAGGCCGTACCGCAGGGAAGACCAAGTTAGGTGGAATGGAGGGGGTAGGCGCCCAAAAGGGCCGAAGCAGCAACAAAGCCAGCTGCCTGATCTCCTCCAGCGCCATGCCAGGCCGACCACCCCCTCTCTGGAATAGTCTAGAATAGTCCAATGCAGTCCGAATGTAGTCTGAAGGTCACAGGAGCGAGGGCAGGAGATGTCGCAAGTCCATCCCTTTCCTCTGGGAGAGTAAAAGCACTCCAACAGTCAACTACCCTCCAGGGTTCCTCCCAGTCAGAAGAAGAAGTTGGGCTAAAACTGTAAAAATCTGCCGGGAACGGCGCCGTCAATGTGGTGCCGCCATGTTCGTCATTTTCGCCGCCGAGCACTTTAGAAATTGGTACGGGTGGCCGCATGGATTGGGGGTCGCCCGATAGCGGCGACCCTCTAAATAACCAGCTATTTGGGTCCCCCGGATTGTGCTCTACTGCTAGGACCCCTCTCCGCATGATCTCAAAGCTCAGCTGTTAATATTTCTGGTGTTTTTTCACTCACTCAGACCGGAGCGAAGGCCATTTCACCTCACACAGGCGCATGTCATTTTCTTCTTTATTTTTGAAAAATCTAACAGGAATCCATAAAGGCTAGCAATAAATCCATCAGGTAAATTTAACCTCCTAGGTTTATTGCCAGGGTGGATGTTCAACACACTATTCTATGGTTTTCAGTCCAATGGTGCTTTGGGTGCAATTCAAACTGTTGTCATCTTTAAAGTCATAGTTGACATAGAACAGCATTTTTCAACCCAGCATGTATGAACTTTGATGCTAGCTGGGGAATTCTAGAAGTTGAAGTCAACACATCTTAAATTTGCTATGGTTAAGGATGTGTGTGTGTGTGTGTGCGTGTGCATGTGCATGTGCATGTGCATATGTAGATAGGTAGATAGATGGATGGATGGATGGATGGATGGATGGATGAGTCCCCTTTGGGGAAAAGGGCGGCATATAAATGCAATAAATTCAATTCAATTCAATTGTCTAAGTGCTGTTGCTATTGCTGTTGCTCTACATAATAGCAGTGGTGTTTCTAAATTCTTTATATCTAAAGACTTTATATTATTTTTGCTTTTTCTCTTAAAAGAAAACACAACAATTGCAAATCAAAGGAGGAACTTCCCAGCTTCATTTTGGACTAGTTCTTATCAAACTCCACCTCCACCATCTTTAAGTGGAATTCATCGTGATTTTCCCATTACTATACCAAGCACCTTTTCAGTAGCAGATCCTAACAGCTGGCCAGGACATACGTTGCATCAGACTGCTCCACCTCCCTCATCTAACATGCCAGAGTCTTGGCATTATCCTTTAGCATCCCAGGTGAGCTCTTCATATGGACATATGCATGATGTGTACATGCATCATCATCATCCCCATGTACACATGCATCATCACCATCATCCAACTTCACATCTCGACCCACGGTACAGACCTTTGCCAGTGCCCTCAGTTTGTGGAGGCAAGATTCCTCCACTACAGTGTGATGCAACAAAGTCAGATCCTACTACTGTCAGCTGTGCTACCTCAGCTTGGGCAGGAGCCTTTCATGGGACAGTTGATATTGTGCCAACATTTGGATTTGAAACAGGTAAGCTGGAATTAGCTTTTGGATATCTACACATATTTCATAACATGTATGACTTATAGGCCTTAAATTATTGTATTTGCATTCTTCTTTATTTTCCAGAGTTCAAGATGGTGTTAGGGTTCCAAATAACATCCAAAATTAAGTCAGAGTCCAAAGCAAAGTATTGCTCTAAGTTCTAATTTATTAAGAGAGTCATGTTGGCACATCTGGAAAACCTGAATCTGAGCTTCCTGGGTTTTCCTCACCCAGTTGAGAGTTTATGATCTTGCTCCCCCACCCCACACACAAGTCCATCACATGGTCCAATCTTCCACTGCCATGCTGGTGGTTCCACCCATCCAGTTCTGGTCAGGTGCAGAGTTGTAGAGACAAAGGATGACCTTGGATTCTAGAAAGGAATTTTATTTTGACAACATCAAATTCTAGTCCTTCCTATTTTCCTTCCCAATTCCTCACTAATGAAACAGCATAGTAGAATAGAATATTAGTGTGGCAGGCCAAATATCCCAAAAGGAACTGTCTGCAGGCGTGACAGATGGTATACTTGTTTTCTCCTATTTTATCTTCATAAAACTCTAAGACATGTTAGAAAATATTAATTGGCTTAAGGTCACCAAGAGCCTTTAAAGTTGAAAATTTGACTTTCATAATCCATGTTTAACATTTTTGTTTATTAGTATAAGCAGTTGTAATGAAATTTGTTCCTTAATCTTGCTCAAGAATAGGACGATCTAAATTCACATACTGTAGACCTGAAGGATGTTTTTAAAAATTCAATAATATGTCAATCTTTTCCCAAATAAATCAACATACACTATCAATTTTACTCAAACATTATTAATAAAATTATGTATTTATTCTTATAAGTAGGAGGGTTTCTTGTTAAAACTAAATTGCTTTTTCTGACTTTTGGCTTTGAGTTTGGAAAATTCATAATCTTTAGCCATTAGTTTAGTTGAGATCTGGTTTCAGACTTGACATTGCCATAATTCCCCGGAATGTTAAGTTACAATTTCGATTACAATTAACTGCCTTATAAATATACAAACCAAATTCCATTGTGATAACTCAATATTTGGAGTAAATATTACATTAATATGTTTTCTGCATTTGTGGAAATGTCAAATTGTTACATTAAACCAAAAACTTAGTTGTTGCAATCCAAACATATAACATTATTGTTAGGCCTATTTTGAATCAGTCACTTAAAATAACTTCTTAAATTTACAACTTCTAAGAATGCTGAGTTCAGATGTTGTCCTTCAGTAGATTTGACTGCATTATGACTATTGAAATGTTAAATTTGATGCAAACTACTGTTTGAAATGTTGATCTGCAAACTCATTCAAAGCTTTTCTAAATGTCCTGTGACATTAACCCTTAAAATATTTTTTTCAATTCATTTTAACATGATTGTTAAAACAATAACAATCTATATTGTTTATGCTTTGTGTTATGAACAAATAACTAATTATCACTTGTCAGACATGCCATGAATTAAAACATGCATGGAGTTGTGTGATCTATATACCAAGCTTGTGTTGTTAGAAAGATATAAGATGCACAAACATTTGCTAGAGTTATCAAACTATTGAAGTACCAGAGTTGGAATAAAAGGAGATAACTCTAATGAGATGGCTCTTCTAGTTATTGGCATTTTGTTACATAGAAGCTGAAATTTTCAGAACTCCACTGCATTTGCTCAATTTGTATGCCTTAACTATTCCTATGCTGTATTATGTAGCAGATGATACAGGAGAGTTCATTGAAATTATTGTGGAAGTTGTACCTTCTGCTTGTGACTGGCATAACTCATTTCTGACAAAATATGAATTATCATTCACTAAATTGTGAAAATTGTGAAGCTCACTAAACTGAACTTTTAAAACCTGGTATCTGCTGTGTATCAACTTAGCCTAGGCCATGTATTCCTTTCCTTCCCTTCCCCTCCCCTCTCATCTTGTTCCCTACTTATTAATGGATAGTAGATCATGAAATTTCAGTCCATAGAAACTATGTCACATTTAAAGAAAATAATCTTTGTTTGGTCTTGTGCGCAAAATAAAACAGCTATCTTTTATTTTGAGATGATTCCATTAAAAAAATGATAGAAAACATGTAGAAATGTATATTGTAAAATCCTTTACCAATTAGCAGTATTTGGGAAAAACATAATGATGACTGTTTTTGATGAATATGTGTTATAGTTCATTTTTTATGAATAAATCCATAGGTTCATTTGGCACTATTGTAAGCAAATATTTTTCTCCATTAAACATCAGTGGATGTTTATTTCAAGATTTCTATATGTTATGGCAGGAAAATATGTTAGATAAATTTTATCACTTTAAAATGATTTTCATTTTTTAAATGTTTGAAATAGAACCTAGAATCCGGCAAAATAATTATCTGAGGGAAGGGCAAAAACAAGTAAGAGTTTGGATCTATTTTAACTGCATTTGACTTTCTCTTTTTTGTTTTCTGTACTAGTGGCTGCAAACTAGCAATCTTTATTTTCACATTTGCATTTATGTAATGGTAGAGTCAGTTGCTTGATACTTGCAGCCTCAAGAAATTAAAAAAATAGCACAACTAGATCTTTTAAAAGCCTAGATGATTTTATGGCAATTAATAATGTTTCCATCTATAGTGATGAAAAATTAATAATTACATTTCATATTTTGAACTTAATGTCATTACCTGCTATGATTTCATCATCTGCTAAAATAAGCAGATTACTCTTTATGGAACCTACTTTTTTTTTTTGCAAAGTATAGTATATTTTTAACTAGACTTGAGTTTTCAATGAAATTTGTCTTGATTAACCTATAGAAGAAAAGGTGGCTCAAATATTATACTCTATATTTTTCTTCTTTTTTTGCCTAGATTATCACTCAGACCACAAAAATAAAACTTTTTTAAAGCTCTAATTTTAAATGAAAAGTCAAAACAAAACAAAACAGAAAATGCAGAACTATTATTTGATGGAGGAAAGAAAATTGGAAGGGCAGAAGGTCATCTCACTGGCTAGCTGTACCCTCACATGTGATAGCTTTAATATAGCCATAATGTATACTTTAAACACACTAATAATCCAGTGTAGAGAGTTACGCCTTTGTGAGAGTTATGGCTTTGTGCTTTCAAATTGGTTAAAGAATCAATTTAGAAAGTATCAATTTAGAAAGAATAGGCTCCTCCTTCCATTCCAAGAGAGTTTGCATTATTCACATTACTGAGATTGATAATGTTCATGAGTCATACCTACACTTGAGACTTCTTACTCTAAGAACATAATTAATTAAAGTGTTAAAGCTGAATCCAGTTTCTTACGGTAGTATGCATATAATTTATTTTACATGGTGTGCCAAATCTTGTTTTAGATTAGAACTTGGGTTATGGCACCTTGGTTATAGCAGTGGAACCTGGATTATGGCACAAAAAAGCTAAATAGGTATAACAAAGTATATGATAAATATGACTTTTTTAAAATATAAAACATTTTTATATAGGCTTTATTCTTTTTTGGGGGGGAGGGGGAAATAAATTTGTATATATCCAACAGCTAACTGCATATGCATGTAAGATCCAGCCTTAAAAATGATGTTGCATAATGGAGAACAGTCTCCATGACATATTTGGCCTTGAAATGGTGTTAGTGATGCCTGTTTTATTTTAGCCAACATGACTAAATGGATATTACATAATGATAAAATCATTTCATGAATAAGCAGGAAATAAGGTTTACACATCCTTTTTCCATCCTCTTTTCAATGAGGATCAGGCTTGTTGAGTTGTGAATATATGGCAGTAGAAGATGGGAATAACGTTTGTTCATTTGTTACGTTTATCCACTGTGTTTCCTCTTAAGGCACCATACATGACTTAGAGTTCCATTTTTTATTGGTAAGAGTCCTGTGAGTAAGTTCAGGTGGAGAGAATATAATTGGCTTAAGGTCATTCTGATTCTATTTCCTTTTTGCACTTCTATGATTTATTGTTAAAAAGTCATCTTATCCATTGTTGTTTCTCTCCATTAATAAAATGGCATGGAGTATTCTTTCTGCAAGGAAAATTCAACAATCAATTCACCCAACTTATTGCTTGCATTATTATGTCATTGCACCAACCTTCCATCATTATCCAACTTTGTTGGCAATTTTTAAACATAAAAATATAATAAATGGGGTATCATTCCTTTTCTTTTCTGTTCAAATGTGTATAATTTTTCTAAGGCTGAGGATTGGAGCTAAACAAAGAATGGTGAAGGGTGAAGTATCATGATAGAGTCTGGATATTAGAATAATTTGAAAGCACAATTGCAATAGTTTTAATTGTAGTTACAAAGGAATATATATTATTTACAAGTCCTATATATCTTGCAATATTTTCAGGCAGGACTTATTTTCAGGGGAGTGCATATTTTAATGCATGCACTCAAAAGCTGGAATGTGTTTATTATCCGGGAAGGTCTTATTTTCTGTTTTTCACTTAACTTAACTTAATCTCCTGGGTGATGTTGAAAAAAAAAAGATGAATCTGCTGGTAACACATTAGTTTCATAATAACTTTGTTATGCTACAGAAAATTTGAGGAGGCATATTTCTCTGGTTATGGTACATTCAGTAATTTTACATGACACTGAGTGCTGGCCAACCATCAAATGCTATATACATGCAATAGAGATGTGCATACTTCATTGATCATTAGATGTTTCTCTTCTTGACCATGTCAGCAATGATAGTACGGTCAGCAAATGGACATTTCATTAATATATTTGACCAAATGCAGAAGAAACGCCTACAGCAGTTTGGCCATGTTAAAAAAATGGCAAGATGACTATACAAGTCACTGCCCTTTGTATGTGCATCATGTGACTGCAATTAACAGGTCACCTGTTTAATAGCTCCCCCCACATCCCCTAATTCAGATTCCCCTAATCACAAATCAAGATATGTCATGACAAAAGATACCATTTGTTCAGTTCATACAGATTTAATATGTTTGCTTTTCTAGAAAGAGGCTGTTTCATTTATTTCTATTTTATGCCACTTGACTTAAAATTTGTTCATGCTATTTAAGTAATGTTTTATTACCATCTCTAAGCTGATGGTTCTACTTTATTTGAGCTTAGGTACAATATTAAGATGTGATACAGCATGTATCACAAGATGTTTGTCTGACTGTAAAAATACAGAAGTAGTCTACATTTACTCACATGTAGTTGCTTTGTTATACACACAGGAGTTACTCCCAAGATCAGATCTAGTGTTTCAGAGTTTATTATTCTATGCTTTGCTCTCATCCAAACTTTTCTTTGCTTGGGCTGAATCACATGTTTATAATAATCAGCATCTTATAAGGAGTACTGGAAAAATAGATGCAATGAAGTGATGTCATGGAAGGACTTGTAGTTGAAATCATTTGGGTCTTGGGGTACCAGTTCTGGGAGACATAAAAAAGCTGCATTAACCTTTAACATGCATATGTCAGTCCTTTTTCCCCCCTCATGCATTGATATTTGAACATAGATCTTTTGGACATTGAAAATAAGGTTAGGTTACTTGCTATTATTGACACTCTTTGGTTGCAGAGATTATATTTAGATATAAATAATACATAAAAGCAGAATGATGCATAGGATGCTTGGCAGAACAGAATTTGATGGACTATAGCAGGGCCCCCCAGCACAGGGCTGTGGCATGCCAGAAACAAACAAGCAATGCCCCATCTGCGGGATGCAGGCAGCATGCAAAATTATACCCACCTTTGGTCCTCTCTCCACAGAACCGATCCCTGATGCCCAAAAGGTTGGGGGGCTGCTGTATTACAGCAAGATTGAAATACTTATATTTACATCATTCTATATTCTAGCTGGATAATATCAGAAATGCAGTTCTGGAAAAGGAAACCCCAAAATAGGGGCCTTTGATACCTACATTGTCTATACAGGAGGACTATTGACATCCTCGCTTCACCATGCATGAATTAACTTTGAGCTCCTCTTTGTAAACACTTCCTCATTTAAATAGTTATTAGAACTTGAATACTATATACAGAAATATGTAGCTCAATAAAAATGTATTTCCTATACCCTGAATCCAACCATTCAACCAAAAGCTTCCTTTTATGCATTTACAAAGGAAAAGCTCTACTTATATCTATCTACCTAACAATATCCTTAAAAGAATAAAAATAGAAACTAATATCCGTTCATTTGCCTCATTCATAGTCCCTAGAAAGACATCTCCATTTGTTCAGGAGGCAGAAGACCAAATACAAATCTTAAGTGCCTAAGAAAATATAGTTTTCTTGATGTTAAAGAATTGTAAAAGTATATTCAATCAAAATATCAAAGTATATTGAAATTATTCAATAGTAAGTAATTTCAGGAATATTGCCATTTTTTCCCCTTTGACTGTTGGAATTTCAGCACCATACTTAATTTTAGTTTGATTAAAAATAGACACCAATAACAGTCTTGTTGTTTCCAATTTCCTTGTGTTAAACTTTTCTAAGACTTTTGTTTGTAGATTCACCTGGTCTGGTAAACAAGAAATCTGAACTAATTATTTTCTGTCCATTTTGTTTTGGTTTTCAAATTGATCCAGTATTCCTTTTTTTATTTTTAGCAGCAGTAAGACTAAGAAAAATTAATAGAACAAGCAAGGTGCAATAGGAAGTGTCTTGAAAGTCAAGCATAGGTCGTCATGGCGTATTCCTGTATTTTTTTTTGTCACACTGTTATTTCAAGATTTTTTGTAGTCTTAAACTACACAATTTCATCATACCTACATATTAGGCTTATTTATTTATTTATTTAACATATGGCATATACAGAGGTCATCCAATCACTGATATACAAATTTAGTTTAAATAAAGCATCAGCAAATACACACATACACACACACACACACACACACACACATACATGCTAGAAATAAATATTTGGGATGGGTGCTCTGTATTCACTAATTAAAATATCATGCTAACTGTAGTTAGTGATATGAACCAAGATGTTGTTCATTCTTCTTTGTTCACACCAGCCAGCTATAAAATGTTCAAATGCCTTTATTTTACATGAATTACCATATATTAACTGTTGTTAGTCATAATTATGCCTAAAGCAACAAATCTCAAAATATGGGTAAGATTAAGCACATTGTAGGTTTTGAGTTTAATACTATAGTGCTGTTATTCTAAGTACAAAAGCAGAAAAAGCTGGGAATCACTTTGCAAGCTTGCTAAGAATTGGGAGAATAAATTTAAGATAACATACATTTAAGATTCACTGTGTCGTATTCCTATCATGCTGAATTGTAATTTCTGAAAGAAAGCACCAGCATCTTTTAGGCACTTATTATTTATAAAGAGAGATAAAGTTCATGCCAAAGAATTTTAGTAACTCTATCATTTTTTAAAAAAATCACAGCAATTTTTCTTGGAAAACTGAAGTAAGTACCTTGTATATATATATTAAAATCATGTCTATTAATTGTATTACATTTTCCATTGATGCATCCTTTCCTTTTTCTTTTGAAGCAGGTACCCAACATCAGGACAAAACTAAGGAGGCTTTATGGTTTTGAAGTACAAATGGAACTTGCAAAGAATCAGCATTAAGAGTTGCTGTCTTTGAGAAAGGGATACGGCACACCTTTTCCGTCTCTCTCCCCCTCTCCCTCCCTCCCTTCCTCCCTCCCTCTCTCTCTCTTTCTGTCTCTCTCTTTCTGTCTCTCTCTCCTTCTCTCTGCATCTTCACAACACTACTAGACATTCTGTTAAGCAGATGCTGAGCCAACTGTATCATATGACTCATCTTTTATGCCCAGCTGCCTGTTTGTCAACCTCAGGATTGCTAAGTAGAAATGAGATGAGAAGACAAGCGCTGTTCATCATCCATCATTTGTCACCTGAATCTGCAACAACATTTTTGATATCCATCTTTTTATGCCGCTAAATAAGCATTTAGTTTGGTTGTGTGTTGGCATCTAAGATTAATGCATAACGAGGACAGGACGTAATTGAAACTAATTTTGGGAATGCATTTTGGTAGCTATTTGTGAATCCTTTTTGAGGAATACAGAAAGTTTACATAAATATTTACAGGCTATTTTAGAAGAGATTGTTTTTTTTAAAGTGAAATAATTTTAAAGTTCTGTTTAAAGAACTTGCTTGTAGGGGTGCAATGTCAGATGTTTTAAATGCCTACTTTTAGTTGTTTGTGGAATTTCATTGTTATTTGATCAAATATCTTGTAATTGTTCACTATTAGCTACATAGGTTCAGTCCTACATAGATAACAAATTCTTGAAGGTGTTTTACCTTCTTCTTAACAATCACACATATATAAAATAGTTTTCATAGATGTAGTATAGAAACCATGAGTATAAGCTTTACTGCTTTTAGTGAAAAATCTGAAATATGGACAATTGGTTTCAAAATGTAATTGGATGCAGAGTTTTTGACTGAAAATTTAACTGCAGAGAAAGCTTTGTTCTTACATTTACACTGACATTAATTCCATTCTTACTGTTGAGCACAAAATAACTAATGCTAGCCTAATTCTTTTCAGCTTCAATCTAAATTAAAACACCTAGTTGGTACTTTAGAAGCCACTTTATATTGCACTTGTACATGTCTCTCCCCCCCTCCCATTGCAAATTATTTGGAAGTTTCCTACTTATACCAGCCTTGAAATGCATGATTATGAAGTACTTTAAGCAATCTATGTAGCATGTACAGTAGACTGGAAAGTACTAGGTGATGCTGCAAAGAGATTTGGTGCAAGTACAAAAATGAAAATTTAAGCAAAAAAGTCATCTAGAAAAAGTCTGGCTTTGTTATTGCTAATGGCTGACACTGACTTTATTAGACATACAGGTAATCCTTGAGTTATGAATGTAATAGAGCCTGCCAATTGCATTTGTAACCCAAGGATTCATTAATTGAATTACGTTAAATTAAATGCATTCGTTAATTGAATGTGCAGGTTGTTAAGTGCACATGAGGTATCAGGGGGGAAGACCATGGGGGACCTAGTGCTGGAACAAGCCACTTGTTTCTGAATCAAGTCTCTCCCAACTTACTGTGATATCTCATGCTCCCCCCCGCATCTTGCCCCGCTGGGTCTCCCTAGGCACCGGGCTTGTTTGTTAGCCTCCCAGATCCCAATTGCTCCTCACCATTCCATGTCTGATCCCTAACTTATTTTTCAAAGATCTTCAGATTTCCAGATCTATGTGGCAGAAACAGTGACCATCTTTAGTCAGACACTGGTGAAGCTATAATAATGAGAGAACTAAGAAAAGCAGCTTCGCCAGCTCTGCAAGCCTGATGACACAAATAAGGTCTGCACTGATTGGCTGCTGCTGCCTTTGCACCCCACTCCATGAAGCTGCTCACTCAAACCAGCCACCCAGTAACAAGCAGAAGGCATCTGAGGCACTACCCAGGTCAGAACCAAATGAGACCTGCAGGGACACTGGCCTCATGGCAAAAAAGCAATGGGGCAGGATGGGGGGGAAATAGGCAGGAGACATGTACTACCATCTCTATAGTCAGTCATAAGGATGAATGACCACTGTAACATATGTAACTTCCAGATTGGATCATAAGTACTTTTTTGGGGGGTGGTCATCGCCATAATTTTGAATCATCACTAAGTAAACTCTCACAACTTAAGGAATACCTGTATTTAATAACTCAATGAACATTTTGTTGAATCAACTGTTTAGTTGAATATGAAAAAAAGACATTCAACAACAATTTCAGTAAGGTCAGAGAGGTTAACAATAATAAATATGGCAAGCTTACCATCAAAATATTAAACACCAGTATTTAATGAAATTTATTAAAATTGTGCTTTGATTTCTCCAAAGTTACATTTTAACTAATTATGGATATTTCTCATGGAAATCATAGAATGAGGTGTGATGTACGCATAAGGGAAAATGGCTTTTGTGATTTGGATTAGGCTTTCTGTTTGTAACCTGATACATTTACAGAAAGCTCACTAATGTTAAATACTGGAATAAAGTTGTTCTTTTTTCATAAGCATTTTTCCCTTGCAGTCTATTGAATGTCTTTTCTACCTCTCTTCAGAACTGTTTTTTTACCCTGAATATATTATATTGATTTCTAGTTCATCCAAAGATTTCAAATGTTCTGAAATGTCATGTTTTCTTCCCTTCAATGTAAAGCTTTGATCTACTGAAGTTGTTTAAAGTTTTCCATGCTCAGAGATATATGTGCCTTTAAAAAAGAGGCAGGAAAAGTGTCACTGCTTGAAAAGGAAAAGGAAGGAAAAAGAGCTATGTGAGAGTAGAAAGAAGCAGAAAACCAGGAAGAACCGAAAATGTACAAACTGAGTCAGCCATCAAGTTGAGGTTATTATTCATTTTTAAAAAAGGAGCCAAGATTATATAAACTAAAGAGGGTAAAGTAAATCCTCTTTCTATAGTCTTTATTCTTTTTGGGGACATTTTTTCAAATGAAGTTCTCTTCATTTAAATAAGGATTTCAAATACTATAGGGCATTGCCAATCATCTCTTCTTTCTGGCGGCCGAAGCTCATAGTTCATTCACAATTCACCTCTGCCAGATAATCCAATGAAATTCTTGCATTTTATTCTGTAAGTTGACCAATTAATAAATGAGACATGCGACAGAACATTTGCTGGGCTGCTGTATGTTCCTATCGTAGTGGTAACTTGAAGTTCCAGCATATAACAAATGTGCTTGAATGATCAATTAGCTTAGCATTCATTCATAAACCTCAATATTATTGCAGCAAAATGTTAATTCTCACTAATAATGAATTCTAGTTAGTTTAATATTGCTTAAATAAAACATTTCTTGTGTTTTGTTCGACATAAGAATGGAAACGTAGGAAAGCATCAGAACATGTCCCTCCTTATTTACTTCTGAGGTTGCCTTTTGCCTTTTAGATTTCATTATTACTGATTCACAACTATCATGTTGTAGAGAAATGAATGACAGATAAAATTACAGCTTTACTCTTCAAGAAAGTACAAGAGACTGGTTTGAATTATGGGGAAAAATTATTTCCCAGTACTGTAAGAGCAAATCAAGGTCCCTTGGCAAAGAGAGTTGGAAATATTGATACTACAGACTGTTTTTACAAAAAAAAAATTCCTCAAAAAAATAATTAACTAGCTCATATTTCATAATCATGGCATTACCATTACAAATTGTATGCACATCATAACCTTTTGATAAATGAGTTCAAATAGATAATTTTATTTCTACACAGATTTATGCATGTAGAGTTCTGTTTTTCTAGGTGTGGGAAAGCTAATTTTTTGTGCTATAGGCAACTAGTAAACTGCATACAAATAAATGGCAGCAAATTTTCACAAGCAATCATCACCCATCATATTTATTTGTCATTTTTGTACTATGAAAAGGAGACTACAGTGATGAACGGGATCAGGTTGTAGACTTTTTTAACTGGAGATAGAAAAGTTCTTCATTTGTTTAGAAATACTTCATTGTGTAATATTGTTTTATGTCTCTTTTGCAAGAATAAATACAAGTGAGTAGATAATCCTATATTGCATAGATAAATTTAAAAAAATAGGATCATAAAACCAACCCTCTTCCTGCCACAAGCTCTTTATAAGATTAGGATTCAATGAAACAAACAGGAAATTCATCTCAAAATTCAACATATTTATTATTCAATGTATAAGTCCATCTGCCCAATTGGCACTGTGGGCAGTTAACAATATCTAAAAGCAAGCAAAAGCAAAACTAAATATAGCCAAGGTAAAAAACAATCAATTCACATTTAAAACTATCCTGTCATGAAAAACCCAACACAAACATGGTCCAGAGCAGATGTGGGTTCCTACAGGTTTGGTAGAACCGGTTCGTCAAATCTACCGAACCGGTTAGAAGAGGTTCCACCAGTGGACCCGGAAAGCAGGCCACAACTACAGAAGAGGTTGAAACCCACCACTGCTACACACACACACACACACACACACACACACACACACACACACAGAGAGAGAGAGAGACTGACACAGAGAGAGAGAAAAAGAGAAAGAAAGGAAGAAAGAACAAAATAAAAAAAGAAAAGAGAAAGAAAAAGAGTGAGAGAAAGATGAAAGAAAAAAAGAAAAAAGGAACAGAGAGACAAAAGGAAGGAAAGAGAGAGAGAGAGAGAACACATGGTCGGCAAGCCACTCCCACCAGGTCACATGGCCAGCAAGCCACTTCCACAAAGGAGGCCACACCCACAGAGTAGATTCCAAAAAATTTTGAAACCCACCACTGGTCCAGAGTCTCACAAAATGATGGTGGATCCTTTCCATAGAATTGTCCAGTTTGAAAAGAAATATAAAGGCCACAATAAAGATGTTTGAAAGTTGTCACTGGGGAACATATGAATTTGCCTTATAGTATTTTGGAGATGCTTTGCATTCTTTGAGACAATCCGTACTTTAAATTAAAAAAAAAAAATCTAATTTTGTGAAATAAACATACGGGTAAATAAAGGCAATATACTGTAACATTAGCCTTGACACTGTAAATGTTTCTAATAAATGCAAAGTACAATATCTATCATCACAGAAAGATAAATAGTGAGACAAATGGTTTGTCTGCAAATATGAGTTTGTATTATTATATTCTTTTTCTAAAAAGTGACTTAATGGTCTGGACATGGTATATTAAAACCTCACTAGGTACATTTCCATAAATCTAATACAACTGGATTAAGGTTATTACAAAAGCCGTTTGTTTGCAAATGTCAGGATTATAACTGCATTGCTTCATATTTCATCAAAACAATCTCAATCTTGCTGATCTTGCAAAGACACCGGGATTAGGGATGGTAGATTTCTTTTAAAATATACCATTCTGCCTCGTCACTTTCTATCCAAACCACTTGCTGAAATAAAGGTGATAACAAATTTTCTTCCACTTGATTAAGGAAGGAGTAAAACAAAAACAAGAAAAATTTGAAATTAGGTTAGTATCCTGTGACATTTTCAGCAGATCTCTATGTTAGGTGGACACGTAACGAGGAAGTACTTCTGCAATGGTCCAATTTTGCTTTGTGGTATTGCTGTTTCTGCTGGCCATTTACATCTTTTACCACAATGAATGCAGCATACAGATGTAAAGATGAGAAAGATGCAGATAGATTTTATTTTTTCTGTGACTTCTGGGTTAAATAGAGTATGAGAAGTACAGTTGATGGCTCTGGGATTTGGCAGTCCACTCCCTACCCACTGTCTTAAATTCTCAGGTTTGAGCTTTATAAATCAAAGTCCCCCTTTTAAGGAGATAAGACTGTTACTACGTTGTAACAGAATAATAGAAAAATCATTCTTAGTCCAAAAAGAACTAACTTTCATGAATCAACTGAAAAAGAATGTTGACAATTTTTTTCCAAGACTACAGTCTTTTCAAACTACATGAATTTTCATTGGGCCAAAAAGATATTAATAACACACTGTCCCCTGGCATACATAACAATTCTTTTCTAGATAGTGATCCCAATACTGGAAATAATAATATCCTTAATATTGTATACAAAAAAAATTAAAATGAGGGATAAACATTAAAGTGTTGAGTTCCTATTTTTAAGCCATTGGAAACATTCTTATTCTCCCAAATAAAATTACTTTTATTTATTTTCTATACGGAAATGGCTATTGATTGTACAGCAAAGAACATGTGGCTTTGAATATTATAGAATTTGTTTATATGCTATATCACAGATTTGAAAATGCAGGCTGTTGCCAGAAATATATTGATAACACTGATTTCCAGAAAACAGTGTAATAGATTCTGATACAAAAAACCTTTATGAATGTCTTTGTTAACAACTGTAACTATCAGTAAGATACAAATCCAGCCATTGCCAGGATTACTTCATTAATACTATTTGAATGATAAAGGACACTTTTGGGGGCCTGGGGGCAGGGGTGAAATCTACTTACCTTTGCTACTGGTTCGGTAGCAATGTAAGCGTGCATGCACATGCAGAGCATCAAAATGACACCTGGGCAGATGGGTGAGAGCCCCTGAAATCCTGTTTTCTAGCTAGTATAAATCATGTGTCACAGCTGATTGTTGGAAAAATCAGTTCACCTGAACCAGAAGCATTTATTTTACTCCTGGTTCAGGGAAAGTGGTAGCATTTTTACTACTGGTTTGTCCAAACTGGTAGCATTTCACTCCTGCCTGGGGGCCTTTGTTATGGTTTGCAAGTTGTCTACACTAATAATAATAAAATAATAATAATAAATAATAAAATTATGTGCTTGCAAATATAGATTAGCATATTTACAGTGTCTTGAAATAAATATGTAGTATAAATTATTGTGAATTCAGAATATTATGAAATGAGTTTCAGTTCTTGCATTGCATAGTGCATCACTGGACCAACAGGAATGTCATGCAACTATAAGGCATCCAACAAGACTTCAGAGCAAGCTACAGAAGCTGCAGAATCGAGAAAAAAATTGCCATAGTTCATGTTTACCCTGTAGTGGGAATACCTGTCATTATATCTGTTTTATAATATATTTATTATCCAACTCTTCGCTGATACAGTTTTGACAGGCTGCTTCATTACTTGCAACAGCAGTAAATATCTTTGTTTCAATGATTTCCATGACCTAAAAATATTGATTTGTTCTCCCCCACTCCATAAAGTAAGGCATGATCCTTTTATTCGAAGGAAATGGATGGAGACTAAGACATCTGGTAAAAATTTCCAATCATTGTTTTTCCTTTTTCTTTTGGGAATGAATTGATGAGAATATTTTGAAGAGGAACATATATGTAATTTAAGCAATCGCCCATCAAGAAGCCTGTGCTCTCTGATTATGGTCATTTGTTTTATATCCATGGATTTCAGTTGGATGTGCATATGCGTGCTGAGTGCTGGATGGTACCCAATATCTGCACATCTGCAGCTAGTTTTGTTATTGTTTTGCACTAGCAGGGAAAAATTGAGTCAATCCTCTGTTGCTTTTCAAATCATGCTTTGTAAATGATGATTGTATGATTCTTTTACAAAAACAGGCAGCTTGTCTCCAATACTACAAAGATCACTGCATCACATATTAATTCCTTTTTCATCTGCAGAATTCTAGAAGTATAGTCCCAATAGCTAAATAATAAAAGAAACATTTTATCAATAGAACTACAAGATTCATTATCATTCCAGGTATATATAGAGAGATCTGTTTTCTTCTGGTTGAACTCAAACAAAAAATATGTGTTGAAGAATTATCCCCCCCTCATCATATATAAAAGCAGAATCATTGAGTTCATACTGAAAAGAAAGAAATCACGTTATGGTTTAGCACAATATATAATTCTACTGTAGTTTTTAAACCATGATTATAGCTTATGTGAAGCCAGCAAACTATGTATGCATTCATATATGTATATGTATTATAGTATATAATAATGTATTAGTGGTTAAGAAACCATTGATATTTTATTTATTTAGTTATTTATGTAGCCTCCCATTGGGATTCTGGGCAGCTTAAAATTAAAACATACAAACATTGAAAACAATGAATGTTTTTATGCAGTACAGTGACTGGGGGAGCACAGACATTCAAAAAAAGTATAACCATTTGATGAGATCTACACTGGTCTCTGATCTGCAAGCCAGATGGCAAAGCCAGGTTTTCAAGTTATTCAAAAGGCCAACAAGCTCATGGCCAGCCAACTCCATGGGAACGATGTTCCATAGGGTGGGTGCAGCAGTTGAAAAGGCCCTATTCTTGAATTCTTACAAGTTGATATTCTCTAGCAGATGGAACCTGCAACAAGCTTCTTCTCCTGGATCTATGAGTAGAGGACATTTGAGATAAGTGGTCCATCAAATAACTTGATTTCATGCCATTCAGCACTTCATGGGTTATTATCATATCTTAAATTGGACTTGGAAGCAAATTGATAATCAATACAGCTCTCAGAGTAGTAGTATGTAATGTGCACTGATCCATGCTACTTCAACTGGGATGATCTGAAGTTTCTGAATACTCTTCAAAGACAGTCCAACATAGAAAGAATTATACTAATTCATAAATTCATACAGAAGGTTACCATGGAATTAGTGACTGAGTGTAGAACTCCTAATCTATGAATGGGTTCAACTGGCACATAACTCAAATGTGACAAGACTCTCTTAGTCATAACTGCCACCTACTTTTTGAACAGTATTCATGAGTCCAGAAGGATTCTTATATTGTGCATCAAGCATGGTGAATTCCTAGATTAAAATGTTCTCAAAATCCAAAGCCATTCAATCTTGCCAGAGTTAAACCAAGTCTATTGTTTTTCCATCCAAATTTGTATAGTCTCTAAGTACTGAGTCAGGACATTGGCAGCATCACTTACTTCAACATGGATGGATGTGTATAATTGGATATTGTCCACATACTGATACCTTAACAACTTGATGTAGATGTTAAATAGGAGCAGTGAAAATCAGGGGTGGTTTACGGCAGGCACTACTGCTGGTTCGCTTGTGGACACACTGCATGTGCAATAAAAATTGTTCTGCGCATGCACAGAAGTAAAAAACCAGATGGCGGTGCCTATGGCGCCACCCAGAGAACCGGTTTGGGAGTGTGGCAGGCCTGGGTTTCTGCCAGTTCCAGCAATCTAGGCTGCCAACAACTACTGGTTTGGCCGAACCGGTCCAAACTGGTAGGAACCCACTACTGGTGAAAATACAAAACCGTGCAGTGTTCCACAATTTAGGTATGGAGGATAGGATCATGGCAAGATTGTGTCTCAAAACATCCCCACAGGGGCTGCACCAAGGCTAGTATCAAGCTGAGTATGAACCTCAGTGATTTTGTCAAATCCTAAAGATGTATTCTGGAATCACCTCCACCAAAGCAAATGTCGTTTACCCTAAACAGAGCCTCCAGTCTGCTATCCTCAGATAAATAAATATGGAGACTTACTGATGTGAAATATTGATATCTGATATGCATCCAATAACATTCTGATTATGAGATAAAATTCTTCCAAATCAATCATATAAAGTTATAAAGTTAAAACTTATTAGTATGCAAAGAAGGTGGAAACCTATAATTAAATGTAAGTATATTCATTTTATGAATAAAAAGAAATTAGATATGTAACAGACTCCAATATATAATGTTCCTGAGATGGATGTGGATTTCAATTGTTTCTGGATCTATTCCCTGTAAACTCCTACTTGTAACCATTCCTATATACATATAAACCAAACATAATGAACAGGAATAAAATAGATCAGTACTAATTAACAATAAGCTAATCGAGATCATTTTCTTCTAAGTAGCCTACAGACAGCATTCCAATAAAAATGTTTAACCAATAGAAATGTTCAATCACAGGAACATACCAAATTTCATGTAGTTACAAATCCCTAGTCATAATATCATTTGATGAATTGGACATCAACTCATCTTGGGGCATCTTTTGTGCATAGTAAACCCCACTGGACAGAACTAAGATAAAGATTGTTGAAACTGAGATCACACAATGGAATTTACATAATTAGTACCTTGCTTTGTTAATTTTAGTGGACTGTACTTTGCCAAATTTGTTATCTATCCAATCCCTTCATGGGGTTCACATTATATGGGTAGGCCAAAGTACAATATATTTATTTTCTAGGTTACTTACATTATGTGAAGCCAGCCAATTTTGACAAAAAGCAAAAATTATTTCAATAAGAAACAATTAAGTAATAATCTATAGCAGTGGTGGGATTCATTTTTTTTTACTACCAGTTCTGTGGGTGTTTCTTGGTGGGTGTGCCAAGGAAAGGTTACTGTAAAATCCCAATTCCCTCCTGGTCAAGGACTCGGGAGGCAGATAATAGATGTGGGCAGGACCAATCAGAGGTGGCATTTACCGGTTCTCTGAACTACTCAAAATTTCTGCTACCGGTTCTCCAGAACTGGTCAGAAACTGCTGAATACCACCTCTGATTTGTATATACAGGGCGGGGCATAACCTTTTCCTAGGGGGTCACAGCAACACTTGTAATAACAACACAAATAATTCATACACCATTCGAAAGCCCATCAAAAACTGAGTTTATTGACACGATTTAATAGTCAGTATGACCACCATTAGCCCTTCGAACAGCATTCAAACGAGGTGGATAAGAACACAACAAATCTTCAAACAGTTCCGTTCGATTTTCCAGATTTTTCAACACAGTTTCCAAATTCATTCTCAAAGTTTCAACCGAATATCGATTTTGACCTTGCTCCTGAATCATCAGAGCTTCCACTTCATCCTTAATTATGGCCCCAATGTTCTCTGCCGGATTGAGATCTGGCGAATTTCCCGGCCAGACGTCATTGCCCCAAAATTCGACATTGTTTTCCTTTAACAATTGCTGAGTCGCATTTGCACGCATGCAAGGAGCTTTGTCATGAAGAAAGACAGCCTCACCAACCACCAAGACATTGTCTGGATCACTGAGAAATGGAATGACATTCTCCAATAAAATTTTCTCATGGAAATAACTGCCATCCCAGGATTCCCCTTTATCCTTCAAACCCAATGCAGTTTCTTGGCTGTGAAAATGACGAAAATCCCGATGCAAGTCGGATTGCGAACGATTTGTCGATATCGTTCATGTTTGGCGATGTCGTCGACGTCTTTAGCCCAAATTCGATCGTTCTGGAAATTCGGTTTTCGAATGGCATAAACGAAGAATTCGTCAGATGGCGCCAAATGAAGAAATCTTCCTCGGTCCATTCAGACAACCAATCGCACAACCAAAGCCGATCTTGAACGTGTGTTTGAGTTTTCAATGGTTTGCAAATGACGTGGAATGGCTTCAAACCTTCTCGTTCTCGATATCGGCCGATTGTCCTTTGATCAACTCGTTTTCCACGAATTGAAGGATTTCTTGGGTCACTTTTCGGTTTCCTTTTCGTTGTTTGCGACTGCCAGTTGCAATGATGGCTTTGCTTTCTTGGGACAGTTGCAGAGGACGCCCTTCTCCAAATTTTGTGAAACATTCTTGGGCTGTTTTGTTCCAATTATCAGTAACCCAATCCGGATGACGTTTCAATTTGTTTGCAATCCATTTTCGATTGATAAACGTCGCTCCAGCATCGCGAGCCTCTCGAAAGGCAATGCATTTTATTCTGTCAATGATCCTTTGTTCTTCCGAATCGAATTTTCCAGCCATTCTTAAAGCAAATTTAACATTTAATAGCTCATTCAATTCAGTTTTTTATGGGCTTTAAAATGAGGTGTCGCGGAAGTTGTAAACTGCTGTCGATCTTGCTGTGACCCCCTAGGAAAAGGTTATGCCCCGCCCTGTACATTGAGAACCACAATCACCAAATGCCATTTCTATCCAGGAGTTCTATATAACTGTTGGAGGTTGAAGGATGCTGTGTATACTGTATGTGTGTGCATTTCTGAAAGCAGCAATCTAACTTTACAAAAGAATGATGAAGCACATTTCATAATTATATATGAACAAAAGGTGATTTAGCAGAGGAAATACATTATAGCTACAAACAAAAGCTAGTACATATCTAAATATATCTTACTAGGATAGGAGACAACTAACATGTTCTCTTTGTGTGGGATGCTTGTGTGTGTGTGGTACATAAAAGGCAGAATGAAGTGACCTCTGAATAGCAATGTCTTAGATAAAGACAGAATAGAGGGGGACAGAATATATTCTTAACTATCTATCTATATTTTACTACTCCCTTGTGATAAGTTGGTCATAAAGTACTCCAGTAGTACTTCCAATAGTGTCAGCAATTGTTAAATAAATGCCATTTTCAAAGGTAGCATTTCAGGCTTTCGGAAGATGAAACCACTTGGGACATGATCAAAGACCATCAATCTTTTAAAATGCCAAAGATGCTCCATCATGAGAAATAGCCCATCTATGGAAGCTAGTTGGCAATGATCCAAACATCATTTCATAAAGCATCTGAAACAATTTTTCTGTAGCCTCTGAAGCTTGAAGACTTAGGGCACTGATGTCATTATATTAGCACCTAATGTTACATATTTAATTGATTTTGTTGTTTTATGTTATTATTTGATGGATAATTTTAATTGTATATTTTGTTTTATAATAAACTGTAATGTTCTGATTTACCAGCATATAAAGATAATAAACAAACCAATTTAAATGGTGTAACAAACAAAAAAAATTGAAAACACAAATAGATGTTTTATTTGTGAGACAAAATTATTTCTGCCATGAGTTCACATTTTGTGTCTTCTGGAGATATTCTCTTTTCTCCTCCACTGAGACATATCTAGTTTACATCTTGGTTTACTGCAACTTGCAGAGAGAATACAAAAAAGACAACAATATTTGGAATTCATTTGGTACACTCTTGAGTCAGAAAGATAAGATACTTTGGCTGCATTTCTAAGAACATATAGGTCCAATGAATATTGGATTGTACATTATTTACTTATTTATATTTCACTCAGGTTCTAAACTCTGACTGTCAAACTAATCTTGGTATGATTTCTTTTACCATGTTGCCCTAAATAAATATCCAGTACATTCACCTTTAAGGATCCAGCATATTTTTCTGTCTCCCAAATTTACTAAGATGCAAATGCCACTGCCTAATTGTAAAGGGAAATCTTTGGAAAGGAAAAAAAAGTTAGATAAGGCAGAAGACAATGGTTAACCACTTCTGTACTATTGAAAAGATATCTATATGATTATGTTCATGTACTATAATTATTAAATCAAATTTGCTTTTTGTCTTCTGCCTCTGATCTACTTTAATACATCGTGTTTTGGCACTTTGTCACAAATTTTTCTGGTGGAATAGATGTCCATCTTAAAGGTGAGCCAGCTGCGGGACCACAAGCAGAGCACAATAAGGAGAAGGTAGCTTTTATTAGTAAAAAAATAAAAAAAATCTATTTTATATTATTATCTCTAACCAGAAAATGTTTTAGTTAGGAGCAATTTGTTAGTTGTCATTTTATATTAAGCTGTGGGTGGAATTATTATGTGTTAAAGAATATAAACTACATCCCTTAGACAGGTCAAACACAATCAATCATGGTTTATCACTGCATCTTCACTGCAGAAAAACTGTTCATGCCTTTTGTCTGTTGGAAGAAAAAAGAGAACAAAGTAGTAACTCTCACAAATATCCAGCTGATTTTGTCATTCTTTCAGTAAGAAAACTAAGATAATTCAGGATCAAGGTCCCCCTCCCCATTATTGTAAAAATCTTAGTTTTTCTCCACTTTTGAGAGAAATAGATAAGGAAAATAACTGTGGTCTCGAACTCATTCCTCTAGCTAACAAAATAACATTGCTTATAAGTCATCAGGGTTAGTTTTGTACTGGCTTTCACTAAAAACAGAGCAAACATTTTAAAAAGTTTCCAAAATAGTTTTACCCAGGGAATGCATATCCACAGAGGTCAGTGTTGCCAGACATATTAGTGATGAATTTTAAAATAAACATAGGGATGTTTAGAAATATTTGTTGTATGCAAATATGTAAAACATGCAAAACAAGGCTAACAGCTGTGGGGTGTTCTCACAAGCCACATGAATAAAACCTCTCCCTGCCCCCTGCCCCCTCCCCTCAATAACAGGCACAGAAGATATTTGATGGCCTTCTACTCAAGAAGAACAATAGATTATAACTGTGAAGTAAGATCTGTTTTTTCAAAACTGTGAAAGCAATGCAAAGTCTCATATTCACATTTTATTTCTTTCCTAGATCAATTTTCAATTTCTATTACCTACTAAAAAGTAAAAAGATATTTAAAATGAGTTTGTCCAAGAACAAAGAGATTACCATTTCTGTTAGTCCCTTCTCTCATTTCTTATCTAATTCGTATCTAGATTACTTTCCTGTTTTTTTTATTGTGAGGGTTGGGACTTTTTCAATGAAGCAAAATGAGTGCCCTACACCTAAACCAAAGGTGTAAAATCATGGTTCTGAGTATTAGTAAATTTGCTGCTGAATTTGAATGGTCAAAAATGAATAGACAGATTGAAGCACTCATTACATTATGCCTATTATTTGCTATTCTTAACTGGCTCCATGCAAAGGAAAAGTTGGAACTTGCATTGCTAACTCAACCTGTTACAGAACTGTTTGGTTTTTAAATTATTTATTGAAGAACTACAGAATAATTATCTTAAAATGCTAAAATTACCATTACTTTTCTATGTGTTGATATGTTTAGACCCAAATGTAAATGCTATATATAGAGTTAGACAAGCTTTCTCTATATTAACTTAAGTCGGCATATCTGAAGCTGGAATCCAAAGAATCTGGAAAACAAATTGAAGGACAGGGTTTGCAGACCCATTCTGTTCAAAGACTGTGGTTCAATACATTATACGAAGCCCTAGGCCATACCATTCAAATACAGTACAGTCACTATTACTGAGAACAGATTTCCAAGATCTCAGATGAGAATCTTTTTTGGAGATGGGAATCTTTTTTGGAGATTCCTAACACAAAATTATGGTTCTCTCTACTGTTAATTCTAAATGCTATGTCCATGTTCTTCATCATTTAATTCCCAAGAACAATAATATTTAATAACAATAAGAAAAAAATATTTCAAGTTTTTTTCTGAAAAACTATGTAATCTACTTAGAATGATTTATTGAATTTCTCTTGGTTAGCCAATATATTCTTATTCATTTCAATAACATTCATATGATATGTGCATCACTGGAATTTAGCACTAAAGCCATATCAGCATTTTATATTTATGCACTTTAAATTTAAGAATAGCTTTTGTTTTCTTTAACATTGATATATCAGATGCAAAACAAATATTCCAGATAACAAAAGAAGCATTCATCAATAATCTCCAAAGATGCAAATGTGTGAACTGAAAAGAAAAAAGGACCACCAGCAGCAAGGTAGATGGACTCAATTAAAAAAGTGATGGTTTATCCTTGGAAAATTGAAAATTGATCAGTGTGAAGAATATCTATCTATAGTATTTCTAATATCATCAATAGCAATTTGATGATCAATTAAATTAATAATTAATTTAATCAATATTGTGTGTACATATATTTTTATACATCTATAGCCCCCTGCCATTTTTAGTATGTACCCATCAGTAAATCTGGAATTAAGGGCATGAATCACTCCATATTTGATTATCCTATAGATTTTTTAGAAGAAAAATGTGGGTCTACCTCCTTTAAGTCTAATTAGTTTTCTGTTGAGAAACACAAAGTGTGAGTTGTCAAAATAAAACTTTTTCTCTCCTCTCCCCAACCCCCTTTCTTGTTTTGTTTTACAGTTACATTCCAATATAAGTAGATGGCTGATTAGACTAACAAACATAACCACAGCTGTTAGAAGTCTAATACTACTTAGGCTGCCTCCTGGCTTTACTTTTGACAAGTACAAAGACATATGGTAATGTTACAATATTTTGTCTCCGTGTGTTGCTAAGCTAGACACTTTAGTTCAGATGCTGAACTCATTAGAAGGAAGAGAGGGAGGGAAGGTGGGAGAGGGGCTGAGAGAGCGTTTTAGTGAAGATCTTAAAACAAAGACAGATACAGGAGGTGAAAATGGGGATAAATTAATAAGGAAGCCCATATACAGGTAACTCAAACTATAAGGAGTGAATGTGTGACGAAAGTCCTGATATGCATTCCATATGAAGCAACTGTGAAGAACCAAATGAAGAGTCAGGATTCAACTTTGAAACTGGTGAAAATATAGTCAAGGAATAACCTTGAAAAAGTTTAAATATCTGGGCTATAGTGAACTATTCTATGGGATAATACGAAGAAAAATGATAAGTGAAAAATCCTGGACAATGGATGAAGGGCCAGATGACAGGAAGAAAATTAGGGGAACATCAGGAAAGGTAGTCTGAAAGCAAAAGAAGACTCTAGAAAGATAATATAACTTATTGTTGCATATTGAATGAATTAAATGCTTTTTAATTTGGATGCTTGCACTAAAGGGAGTTAGGCAATAGCTTATGGTGCTTTCATTCTCTAATTCTAACATAAACCGTTAGACTATGACAAAAATTAAATGCAGTTAAATGCAGGTAATATGACTGCCTACTCATTTTTAAAATTAAATTTGTCTTCAAGCACACTGAAAAATGACACTTTGATTACAAGACTTGGAAAAGCTCTAGTTTATGCACTTGTGTTCTAGTTCCTTAAGCAATGATTCTAACATGCCTTTTGCTTTAGAAAGATTATTTGGTCCATAGTATGTTAGATATTTGCATTATAATTAAGACTCTGAAAAAGTCATATTTATATATACATTACAACTAAGACTTTGGAAGGGCTTTATGTATGCACTAACTAAGCATTTACTCATTTATCCAGACCTTTTCTATATAAGACCTCCTTTATTTATTCTTCAATAAATATCCAGGTAGAGAGTATGATTTTCAATGTATTAGGGCTTCTTGATTCAAAAATAACTTTCCAAATTGCCTGGGTTTGTGCCATTATATGTATAATACACTACACTTAATTAAATTTGGATACTTGATTACTCACCATTACTTATAATACTATTTTATTCTGTTTAATATTAAATAAATAAATCTGCCCAGATTCCCTTGGGTGAGATGTGCTGTGTTATAAATTGAATGTTATATTTTTATAACTTTTATGTATAACCTATTTTTTAAAATAAATATTTAGAACCCAAGACAACTTTTAAAGTCACAATAGTTATATTTTAAAAAACCACACCAGCAGACTATAACAGGGATAGATGTGGTACAGGAAAAAAATACTTTTATAACTTCAGTCTGGCTGGTCTAAAACATGTTAGTTTCCTTCCTTCCTTCCTTCCTTCCTTCCTTCCTTCCTTCCTTCCTTCCTTCCTAAAATCTTAACAAAGACAATTCAGAAATATTATATATTTAGAAACTCAACATGCACCAATTTATGGTAGCCATTTCTCATCTTTATATATAGAATAATTAGCAATCAACTGCGTACATAATATTTATTACATTAATTGATTTACAGAATTCTGATGGGTATTAATAGGTATTTCAAATTTCATATTTTGGGAGGTTAAGGTAGTAAGTAATAGCCTAAAAATAATTGAGTTCTTGAAATCTGGTGGCATGAGCTCTTTGAAGACTGCCACTAATCATATTCATGTGCAAAGTACTGAAACAGCAAAATCAAGCTGTGTATGAAAAGATACCAGAACTGAACTTTTATCAGTAATCATTTTAATGAAACATGCATCTAATTATGTACAGTAGATAGATAGCCCAAATCCTAAAGAACTGAGATGTATTTAGTCTAAGTCATTCTATTGCTCTCTTGAAATAAATTGATCAAGCTGGCCATGATTAAGTCACATCTCATTAATTTCAATTAGACTAAGATATTACTTAGCTTTGAAGCCAATGATTTTCAGAAAAGTTTTGTGCAAATAGCATCCTATTTCTAAGTAATGACTGTCCTCTAAGCAGCAGAAAAATCACATTATCAGCTATGGAAATCAAAGACCCACAAACAGAAGCTAAGAAACAAATAACAATTTAAGCTTTCAGTTGCCTTCAGTATATTCAGTTCTAGTGGTTTATGTCCAATTTTTCACAACCCTATTGACCATAGCACACCATGACCCCTGCCCTTCACTGTCTCCCCAATTAAGAGTTTGGCCCAATTAATGTTCATTGTGTTGATGACACTATCTAACCATCTCATTCTTTGCTGTACCCTTCTCTTTTGCTTTCAATGTAATCTGTGTACTATTAAAACTCTTGTTTGTCATTATCTTTATCTGGGTGAAATGGTGCATCATAGGGCAACAATTTTTAACCAAAATAGTTCAAATGGGATAATTACAGAATGTATCTAAAATCTGAGACCTATGATTCCCTAGGTAGTAACATTAGGGAAAGTTGTAGATGTTTCAATACTACTGACTGCTTCTGCATTGGTGCTGCAGTCATGTTATCCTCATTGTCAACAATCTGTGATAGTTTCTCAGCCAGTCTCTCAAGCACTCACTGCCTCTCTCCCACCCAGCAGCAAGAAATTGATCAATCATGTGGCTGTAAAGAAGCAACAACTTTAAAGGCACATAAAGGAAAGCCTGGATATTTTTATTACTTTATTGCTCTTCTCTGACACAAACACATGCACATATATCTATATACAGAATTCTCTGAAATTTTTTAAGTCAGTGTTCTGGGTCAAGTGTATACCATTTCTTCAAGAAGTTGGGACACATCCTCCCTTTTCAATTTTCCCTATATCACTGTCAAACCCAATAAAGTTTTTTGTCTGCTTTTTATTTTCCATCGTTTCTATCCCTTCATTATCCCCACGTCTTCTTCATGTTTTCCGTCACTTCCTGCTTCTCCTCAATATCTAACTTCAAAATTCTATTTAGACTTGATTTTAGTGATTTATGCATTTTTTAAAATAATTTCAGGTAGTTTTTCAAATTCCCACCTTTCCATAATGTCCGGTTCCAAAATTACAGTTCTTATTTCAGAGTTCTGGTCCATCTTAAATTTAGCTAATTCAGCTGATGTGGAAAGGAAGAGAGGAGGGAGTCAACTTGATCCTTTGTTCTCCCTTCGGCAAAAAACCCTTTGTATTTTCCCAGTTCTTGATTTTATTTTATTTTTTCCCTTGTTACCTTCCATCTCTCATTGGTTATAATTGATATATTAATGAGAATGAACTCAAACATATCAAGTCTACGGTATGTTTCTCTTCACCTCCTGCTTTTTCCAAATTCTGATTTATGACAATTGGTTAATTAATACTTCCTGCTCAGAGTTTCACATTCCATTTGCAGCACCAGCAAGATTAGGTTATCAGTGATAAAATAGTGCTTTTTTCTTGATTTTTCCCCCTTGTTACATTCCTCCTCTCATTAATTGGAGTTGCTTAATATATGTTAGTTAGAAGAAACTAGAACGAAGTGAAGCAAATATCCTCGGTATGCTTTGGTTTCCATTTCACCTTTCTAGTCTCTTTTAAAGACACAATCTTTTCAAATTCAAATCCAAATTTAAAGTTTGTGTTTAAATGAAGGAGTTGAAAGGGGAGAAAGGAGAAGGAGAGAAGAAGGGGAAGTAGAGAAGAGAAGGATGACAGATGGAAGAAAGGAAGTAGGGAGGAGGAGGGGAGAGATAAGAAAGTAATGGATAGAGTACAAATACGGTGTATGTAGAGCAGAAGAGCCAATAATTGTTTTGGGGAGTTGATGGTAAGATGAATTGATGAAACATTTAACAATATAATATGATGTTGGTTATGTAATAGTATACATGTGGTTATTAAGAGCCTAGGTGGCGCAGTGGTTAAATGCAGCACTGCAGGCTACTGCTAGATCAGCAGGTCAGCGGTTCAAATCTCACCGGCTCAGGGTTGACTCAGCCTTCCATCCTTCCGAGGTGGGTAAAATGAGGACCCAGATTGTTGGGGGCAATATGCTGACTCTCTGTAAACCGCTTAGAGAGGCCTGAAAGGCCTATGAAGCGGTATATAAGTCTACTGCTATTGCTATTGCTATTACTGCTATTTGTTATGAAAATAAAAAAAAATAAAAACTTTATTAAAAAAATAATACAATTAAACTTTGGAAAATGTGGAGTAATTCTAACTGTAATAAAAAAATCCTCCATCCTACCTGTACTTAATTTATGATGCTTGTATATATTTAAAATAATGTTTCCCTTAAAAAAAAATGAAATAAGATAATAAGCATAAGACCACCAATATCTTGTAATGGTAACTCGGAAGTGAAAGTAGTTTCCCATAAGATTAGATCAAGAACACTCTGGCATGCATGATAGCTTTAAGTTTATAAAACAATTAAAATTTTTGATATTGGTAGTCAAATTATGCAATGGATTGGAGTCTGAAAGGATCTGCTTGATTTCATTCACAGCAATGCAATTAGAAAAATAGGACTTTATCTGCTGGCCCTGTCTCATTTAGCAGCTGTGCTATAAGCCTTAATAAGAATGTGGGTTTTGGCTAATATCTGTAGTCACTGAAGAATCCATCAACAGGCATTTGAAAGTGGGGTGTGCCTAGTAAACAGGAATCCACTAGCCTCTCAAGAGGTCACTGATTAGGTATGGAGAGAGTCATATGAAGATCTCTTCAGGAAATTATTTGAGATGATGAAAGAGGTCATTACAGAGCCTCTGTTTTCTGTGTTCTTGGCACTGCATTGAAACAGGAAATCAGTACAAAATCTGGCCTAGTTTATTGAAGAACATATCTATAAATTTATGCTAGAGGTTTCTGCAATAAAATTATTGCAATTTTATATTCATTGAAATTGTGAAATACTAATATA
Source organism: Thamnophis elegans (assembly GCF_009769535.1). Lineage (NCBI taxonomy): Eukaryota > Metazoa > Chordata > Lepidosauria > Squamata > Natricidae > Thamnophis > Thamnophis elegans. The sequence continues at coordinate 41,156,757 of NC_045546.1, forward strand.
GGGAACATTTTCTGTTTTCTTCTTAACTCCTACATAATTTGTCTACATAATTGGGTCAACTATTCCACACCAACATGTAATTTTTTCCCACATGTATGAGTGGCTCACACTACTCTCTTACTTCTGATGCTGATCAGAAGTACCATTTCGGTTCTCATTAACCTTGGCAGCTTTGTACCTCTGGTGGTTTTAAAAACAAAACAAAACAGGGGGAATATATTTATTCAAGGCTTCTATTGTTGAGCTTTGAAAGACTATTTTTGCAAGAATCAGCAGCAATTACATTTTCCGCTCCAGATTAAGGAGATCATAATACTGTTAGTCTCTGAGCTATCAGATTTTTAATTAGCTTAATGATTCTTGAAATTTTACATTCTCCCAGAGGATCTGCAACTGAGTTCTTGGGATGAACAAATCTGTCAATGTCAATTTCACCCAGGTTCTCATTTTTTCTAACTTTAAATTCATTTTGTCCTGTTTCTGCATCATTGCCTTTTTTAAAACATGAAAAACGATTTCTCCTTTGGTAAGCACTTTTACCTTATTTTTTGCAAAGCATGCTGTAATATATTGCATTAATACAATTTTTTGTTTGAATATTATTTTTCCCATATTTTCTACAAATAATTTTTAACTGCTAAAAGCAGTACAATATTCACAAAATGTAACTATATAATGTTTGATTTTTATTACAGAAAAGGCTAATTATGTTTATATAAAAGATGAATCAAATTATTTGCTGTTGAAGTTCTAGATTTAGATGGCTTATTTTAGGACTATTTGATGAACTGATTGTGTTTTTATTCTCAGAAGAGTTTATGATCTACACTTTCCAGATTAATCAAATAAAAAAAGTCTTCTTTTTTCTCCTTACTCTTATTGCTAGGAATGTTTTCAGATTTAGGCTGGAAAAATCCAGAAAGCCAATCAGTGACAGGACATAGTGGGGTTTTTTTTACTTCTATGTAAGGACCTTTGAATCCTTGAAGATGAAAGGAGAAGATTATTCTTATTAATTTCACAAAATATAAAAAGTGTGTGTTTTCAAGTTGTTTTAAACAAGAAATTGACAAAAAGACAGCGGGATTCTCAGTAAGAATATCTGTAGAAGGGACACTAATTAATTTATAGCTTGTCCAGAGCTTCATTCTGATATTCATTACCTACAAACTATAACCTATAAATTATGAGTGAAGAATTCATAATTTAAAAATCTTCCTCCTTTCCATCTCCCCCTTTCTTTTACATCTGTTGAGCATGTTGTGCTCCTCAATCATCCAACTCGGCTTGAGCTTCACAATGAGCTCACTGTTTGAAAGCATGTTCAGATGGCATTTTGTCAAGCCATTTGCTTGCCAGGGGTTAAGGGGAGAGAAGCAGAAACAAAAGTCTGCTGCACCATCATCGGCCTGCAATCCACTTTTCAGCCTACAGAAAACTGTAAGTGACCTTGTCAGTAAGACATATTCTTTCTTTACTTTTTTTTTTGAAGAAGCCTTACTGCCTACAGGAAAAGGATACATTTCTTCCACCCTCTCACCACCATTGGTTCCAAGTCTTTAGAAAAAAAAAGCATTTGAGGATTGTTTTCATAAGGTTTTCTTTAATTTGGATTTTCCTGGGTGAGAAATTTCATTTTTGTGCCAATTGGATAGCATTTTGCACAGTACAATCATGTATTAAATGTAAGAAACCCATAAATAATGTTCTCTTCAAAAAGGCATTTCCAACCAAATCTGAAAAATGATTTGGTGATGCAAACTCTACTGAAGTTAGAATAGAACTGGGTATGTGACTCCTGTTTAAGTCCTGTAAAAAGCAGTTGTGTGGCTATATATTTTTGATAATGACAACTTACATTTATTTATCTCTTCCCAAAATGAGTCAGCTGTGATTCAATGAGATTTAGTTCCAAGTAAATATGTCCCTGGGATTGCATTTATGATCCTTTGCACTTGATGAGGATAGGATAATAGAGCAAATTGAGTGCATAATTCACTGCAATGCAGACAGACAGGTAAACAAAATACCAATCTTGAGACACAATGGACTTATTGACGGTGCTTTAAGCACAACAATTTCTAACTAACGCAGGTCCTGATGTCAGTGTGCTTCAAGTGAAGGATTCAGTAGAGAAACATTTCTGTTCATTAAAAAGTAAAGTACAAAAATAAAGTACAGTTCTGTAGTGTAGCATAGCTTTGGTATATTCTTAAACTACAAACAGCAGCCTTTTTAAGCATGGGAAAGAAGAAATTATACAAAATTCAGAGAATCAAGCAACAATTCCTGAAAAAGTGAGGTAAACCCCCAATTCTTTGTTGTTTCTCTATACCAAATGGTATGCTGGCCATGTCCTCCCACCATGAGCTCTGTCATCCACCATCTGGCAAGTTTCAAACAATCCCTAATGTGCCTTCACTATTTCTGTAAACTGCTGCACTTAGGTGTTATACACATGATTTCTAAATGTATTTTGTATTTTGCACTTTTGCCTAGACAGTGCAGTGAAGATAGTGTGCATGCAAAACTGCTTATTACCATATTTTTCACCAAGGTTTTGAAGAGGCAAATTAAAAAAAAAGTAGGTAGTTATATAGAGGGATAGAGAGGGGGAGAAAGAGAGAGAAATACAGTAGGTAGGTAGGTAGGTAGGTAAAGGGAGAGAGGGAGGAAGAGAAAAAAAAAGAGAGAGAGAGAGAGAGAGAAATACAGTAGGTAGGTAGGGAGACAGAGAGTGTAGGTAGGTAGATAAGGGATAGAGAGTGAAATAGAGAGAAATAGAGTAGATAGGTAGGGAGAGAGAGAGTAGTAGGTACATAGGTAGATAGAGGGGGGAGAGAAATACAGTAGATAGGTAGGGAGAGAGAGAGTAGGTAGGTAAGGAGGAAGGGAGAGAGAGAGAGAGAGAGAGAGATACAGTAGGTAGGGAGAGAGAGAGAGTAGGTAGGTATGTAGATGTTTCCAAATGTATTTATCCATGTGCTGGAGAAGGAAATTGCTGACAATCTATAGCACCTAAGACTTTGTTTCTGCTGGCACAGCACTTGATCAATGTAATTATCAATCAGTTAAAGAGCTTTCCAAAAGGGAAAAAAAGTTTTTGCACTCTGCAAATCTCCCAAAAAAGTCTTTTATTAACATTGGCTTTACTATGTTCAGTCATAGCTGGGACTTCACTAAGTAATTAAAATATTAAAAATATTAAAAAGTGGCAGGAATCATATTTCTTATGAAAATAAATGGGAAAACAGTACTTGTGTAATTTGCTTTTGTTTATCTAAATGAAATGTTGTTATCTAAAACAGATAGCTAAAGCTTACAGCTAATGATGCTCTAGTTACATTTCATATTCAGGAAAAAGTCAACCATCAATTATTAAGTAACATCAGACGATCTTTCTACAGCTCTCAGCATGTATGCAATAGCATGGTAGATCATATGGAATTAAAACACTTGCTGTGTTTATCCTACCATAACTGTAGTAAAAGCACAAGCCATTTTAATGGATGCTATATTATTAATAACCCAGTTCTTCCCAGTTCAGATCACAGTAGCAAGTACAGACCAGTGATCTGCTACCAAAATGACATAGTCATCCATGTACATAGGCTACAATAATGGCAAAATTATGTGACTAGTTAGATTTCTGATAAATGAGTACATTCATCCAAAGAAATATTTTGTAGCTAATTTACTCTTAGCAAATGGCTAAGTGCAGCCTGTTTTCACATTTAAATAAACTTGTAACATTACCACTTTTTTCCTGCTCTTGTCTCAGTGTAAGAGTTTTCAACACCATTTCAGAAATTTGCACAGAAAGAACTAACAGGACCACATAATGTTTCTAAAGTCTTTCTGGAGGCATTTCAGAACAGGCCTTTGGGGAAATGCCTAGTAAATAAGGAATTTACCAAATGACATATTTATTCAGTCACAACATTTTAATAACCAACAAGGTACTCCTGAGAGTAACTAATATACGTCTCACATAAATACATCTGAGATTTATCTGCAGAAAACATTTTTATGGGTTAGGAGGATTACATGTTTAAGAAGTACTGAGGACAACATTTTTTTGTAGAACAATTAAGATAATTTTCTCTATTGAAATAGAAAAAAAACTATGTTTGTGCAGATCAGGAAATGTAATGGAAAGCATGTTCTGTTCCTACAATGAGGTGAAACTACATCCAAATCCAACTAGGATTATATTGAATCATAATTGATACTTTTATCATTTAAGCAGATATTTTTGGATTCTGGAAGAGTTCAATCTCTTTCTGTGGAATGTGGAAATAATTGTTGAGGCTAGACTTTCTAAAAATACCACCTCAAATACTTTGGTTTTAAGCAAGAGTGCCAACAAAAAGTATTAATACATACACTCATGGTATGGTATTGCAAGAATAATAATTTTCTTATGATCATAATATCATCAGTATAGCATTTATATTACAGAGCCAGTTTGGTGTAGTGGTAAAGGGACCAAGCTAGACAGTGTGAGAGTGACACTATAAGTTCAAATCCTGCCTTAGGTTCAAATCTGGGTGACTATGGTCATGTCACTCTCTCCATCCTAAAAAAAGGCAATGGCAAACCACTTCTCAAATCTTGCCAAGAAAGTTTTATGAAGGTGATGGCCAAGGGTTAATAAAAGTTAAAAGTTAAAAAACCAAAAGGAATATAATGATAGATATTGATACCTGCATGTAATTTCTTCTCATCAGGGACAGCCTTCTATATGTTTGGATTCTTATATATTATGAAAAGGCCATAGTTCTATAATTTAAACAAATATGTGCATACATTACTGTAAGTTAGTAGTATGTTATGATACTGTCCAGAAGGAATGCAATTCTCAGAATCTGATGTTGATAGGGAATTATAAGAGCAGGAGTCCCAAGATCAACAGAAGGCACTGAAGGGAAAATGTCAAAAATGTTTGTCAAAGTTTTAAGAAGACATATTTGTGGGGGTGATTTTTTATTTTTACTTTTTAAATGAATGTCTGAATAGGACAATAAAAATTATGGATTGGAACCAGAGGTGGTATTCAGCAGGTTCTGACCAGTTCTGGAGAACCAGTAGCAGAAAATTTGAGTAGTTTGGGTAACTGGTAAATACCACCTCTGACTGGCCCTGTTCCAATCTATTCTCTGCCTCCCAGCTGATTGGGAGGAAATGGGGATTTTGCAGTATCCTTCCCCTGTCACACCCACCAAACCATGCCCACAGAATCGGTAGTAAAAATATTTAAATCCCACCACTGATTGGAACTATCCTTTGGCTTCAACGACAAAAGTTCTTAGTGCTCTTAATAAAATCTAAAATGGTATCCTTAATTCCTACCAACTATAAAAAAGCTGTGTAAACATGTAATATTCTGATATCATTCTAAATCATTAGTATTTTTAATTATCTCAAAAGACAGAAATAATTCACAAAAGCATGATTCTTTTCAGGAATATTCCTATCACAGGTTCATGATTATCAGCTCTGCAATTTGTTGAGTCAAATTGTTGTGCAGACAGCTGGCCCACAACCATAGAGCGTGCGCCAAGAGTGGCCACTGCCAAAAGACTCGGGTTGGAAGCCGCGGAAAAAGCCATGCTGGGATGGCAGCGGCGGCACCCTGGCTCCGTAATGAGAGCTGGACCATGCATCGTGAGGCTGGGAAGTGGGTGAGCGAGAGCGGAACAGCTGCTCACTCAACCTCCCTCTCCAGCCTTGCAGAGTGCCATTCACTACATTTGGAAGGCACCAAGCTGCAGGAGCCGGGCAGCGGAGAACAGGCGCTCACACTGCTTGGAAATACCCCTAGGTCAGTGAATGGCGCTGTGCCCGGCTGCAAAGGGGGTTTGCCAGGTGGCTGTTCATGAGTGTGGTCACTTCATGGCTGTTGTGTTGCGTTGCTACGACAGTGCAACACAGCCATTCACCCATGAGGCTGTTCCCGGCTTTTTGGGAGCCCGCTTGCAAGAGAGCAGCCACCCGGCAACCCCCCTCTTCAGCTGGGCACAGCGCCGCTCACCAAACTAGCAGGATCCCAAAGGCGCCAAGCAACACGATCACCTTTGTCTCCCCACAGGTTCCCGCAACTTGGCACCTTTGCGATACTGCTAGGTTGGTGAGCAGCGCTCTGCCTGGCCGGAGGTGGGGGGTTGTCCAGGGAGCTTATATGCAGAGGGGGACCTTATATTTTTGCCCACCAGAAAAATGTGGCATAGCTGTATTATGAGGACATGTATTTTTGGGAAAACACAGAAGGGAAGAGAAGGGGGCAGTGTATTTTCAATAGCTAAAGAATCAGGGCTCTATAAAATTTGGGGCTACATTATTTTTTTTTAATTTTAATTTAATAATTTATTTAAAATGTTTGTTGCATTGATTTTAATATTTATTAAATAAAAATGCTAATTTACAGTAGCATTTCTTTCCAATTTATCCAATATTATACAAGCGACATTGTATAATACGTCACTCTATCCAATCTTTTCTCCATATGCTATTTTTGGAACCAGTAGATGTGTCTTTTCTGCCATAGCTTTTGCTGTCTGTAATATTCTCCCTTCAGATATCAAGATGATCTTGGTCAGTTAGCTTTTCACAAGGCCATGAAAACTTTTTTATATGCCCAGGCCTAGGGCCAAAATGTGTTAATGGTCCTGTTTCCTGTTTATATTACCATCCATATTAACAATTTCACTTAGTGCTGTCTGTCTGTCTGTCTGTCTGTCCGTCCGTCCGTCCATCCATCCATCCATCCATCCATCCATCCATCCATCCATCCATCCATCCATCCATCTATCTATCTATCTATCTATCTATCTATCTATCTATCTATCTATCTATCATACTGTTTAAATGTTTTTATGTTTTATGATGTACATTTTCCAGGATTATTTTATGAGATGGCAATTATTTAATGAATTATTTTTTTAAAAAAATTTCTGATGTAATGATCAATTCATTTTAAATACGCTGTTCTAGATTTTAAATTTATAAAGTACTAATAATCAAATTTATAGTATTTAAAGAATACAATTCGAGTTTAGAAAGTGTGTTTTAATAAACACAAAACTCTATGTAGAATTTACTGGCAGATTATACAAATGGAAAATCATAGCAAAATCACAATTATACAAAATTTCAAATGGAAAAAACAAAGGTAGTAAATGTGGCTCCATTAAAAGTTTAATGAAGGTTAAAAATATCTACAAAGGTACACATTAAATGGAAAATCAGTTTCCAAGGAAGAGTATATAAAGATGGTTTCAAAACAAAATTAAAAATCAATTGTTAGATAAGGAAAATAGCAACAAAAGTAAAAATATTTGATATACAAATTGAAATAAAAGATAATAAAATCTGGGTGCCCCAGAAGCCTGCTGAAATACTAAAAATAAGGAAGAAAATATGTTTTTGTTCATTCAGCTCTATCAGGTAATTGTGAAAGAGCAACATGCAGCTTTAGGCTGATAAAAATAATTAAGAAACATTTATTTTTAAATTTCAAATCTCCAGGACCAGATGAATTGCTTTATAGACTATTGAAGGAACTTGCTGATGGTCTGTGAAATTCTATCTCTTATTTTTGGGAAATGTTGGGGCAACTTGGCTGAAAGATGACTTGAATATATTAAATGTAAACTTCTAAAAAGGAACAAAAGTCAAATTGACTTCTAAACATGAAACAATATTAATCTTTCAAGGGAGGAATTGATTATCAGAAGTAAACATGAATTTATGAAAAAGACATATCTTTTCAGATTGTCCAGTTGCAATCTGACCTTTGTGCAACTGAAAAAATGTTAGGTAAAATTAGTCCTAGTGAATATATACCAGATTTGTGTATTTGAAAAAGAGGGACCATGAAAATTACAGGTGAATTTAATTAAGTTGTCTCTAAATTTCCTCTTTATTGTTTGTTGGTTTGATTTGTTGGTTTACTGTTCCAGGTTTACACAGCTTCTACTTTGGAAACAGGCAATTGTTTATTTACATATATAAAGAAATCTGCACTTCGGATTATTATTGAAGCTTACATATTTGAACATTTTAGATAATAAATATCAGCATAATGATTGGTTAGTCACAAATATGTTGCAGTTAGTAAACATACAGTTGCAATAACACAACTAAAATTAATTTATGTGGAGTGAGAAGGATTACAATGGAAAATTTAACTCCTGGTTTACTTGCATTTGCTATATATCACATTTACAGAATTTGAATCCTGGATGGCTTCAGGTATAATACTTGCATAATAATATAACATTTGTATGAATAATTGCAAAGTATAATTGCTATAATGAGTGCAAGCAAGTCAAGAATGTGCTCTAGAACATATGTATAGTAACATTTGAACTTTTTATGAATTGATTTTTTTAAAAGGTTCCAAATGGCCAGATGTAAAATGTCATCACAGCATTAACAGTAGAAGAATCATAATGTCTTAGCAGTTTCCTCCAGAACCTCATCTTAACAAATGGTAGAAGTAAGTAATAAAAATGATCATGGTTAAGTAGTTAGAGGCCATTTTCTGAATTTCAGTAAACTCAACTCTAAACATTTCAATAGTTCCTCATATAGAATTTTGAGTTATATTGCAGGGTGGGGGGAAATAAAGAGATAAATATACTATAACATAATTAAAATATTGCAGACCCATGCTAATCAAAATGTCATTATCACTGCCTGCAAGTCTACTAGGCAAAGAGGCAGTTAAAGAGATATATCATTTGGGCTTTGATCATCAGCAAGCTTTTTGAATTTTTGAAATGACTTAATTTCTGGTAAATTACTGGGGTTGTGTTATCCTGATGTAAATTATCTAAGAGGATGAATTAACTGTATGCTTCCAACATTCACAACTACCTTAAGTCAAATCCCATTGTAAAGTTTGTTCACATTGTAGTATGAATATTCTGCAGATTTTTAATGTTGAAAAGAATTATGTATGGTATTAGAATTCTTGCCCCATTGTCTATAGTTTTCTCCTAATACAGGTATTCCTCAATTTCAAACCACAATTGATCCCAACATTTCTGTTGTTAAATGATATATCTGTTAAGTGAGTTTTGCTCTATTTTACGACATTTCTTGCCACAGTTGTTAAGTGAAGCACCACAGTTAATAAGTTAGTAACATAGATGTTAAGCGAATCTGGCTTCCCCATTGGTTGATTTTGCATTGGTACACAGCAAAGGTCACAAGTATGAGTCAGTTGCCAACATCTAAATTTTGATCACATAATCATGGGAATGCTACAAAGGTCATAAATGTGAAAAATGATCATGTCACTTTTTCAGTGCCGTTGTAACTTTGAATGGTCACTAAATGAACTGTTGTAAGTCAGGGACTATCTGTATTTTGAAATTGAAATCTCTGAGTAATTTATATCTATGTGATGATATGTTAACAGTGAATCATAATTTGGTATCATGATGCATTCTGCACAGTTTAATGCAACTGTAAGAATTTTAGAGGATAAAATATTCCATAAAATCACATGCCTAGTTTATTTTTGTTGGGGACAAATTTTGTGGATTGATTCCAGCATACTGTTCAAAACAGTTTTATAAGTTAACTCAATAAGCTTTATTATTTGTACAATTGATTGAAGTTCATGCTTTTACTGGTAATTTCTGAATAAAAATATTCATAGATGACAAAGGACAAATATATTGATTGAAACAGAAACTTCATTTGTGATGATTATATAAAACAAATAGATGAATATTTTATGTTCAGATTACTTTTACACATTATGCGGGGAGATTCCTGTGCAAATAGTATAATCAGGTCTATGATATATTTTTGTGATTACATCCATTTCAAAATGGATTTGGTAAAGCTGAACAGATTGTCAAAAACATAGTTTCTATGTATTTCCATAATGCTTATGGAATGTTATAATGTTAGTTTTTAAGTTCTTTCTTATCCTTGTCCTTGTCTTTTGTTCAGTGTTATGTGCCAAATTAACACAGTTATGACTGTAAAACCATCAGATGTCATGATATTAGTGTATAGGACAATGTAAACATGTATGTAAATAAATAGGTTTATTGTTCTAACCAGCATATTGTTCTAACTAGCATATAATATACCATAAAATATAATAAACCAACAATAAAACAGAAAAAATGTAAAATAAATTAATAAAACAGTACTTGGTGTAAAAAGTACTGCATAACAAGTATAGCAAGATAAAGCCAAAGCTATAGCTAAGAACATGTATTCTTTTCTAAGTTTAACAGAAGAGCAAAAGTAGCAGCTTGGATGCTGACATTGGGAGAATGTCTACCACAATATAGGTAATTTTTTGGAGATCTAAAACCTTGAGCTCACTTGCCATCAGTATAGAGTAGTGGAGTAATGAAGGCATTATGGACATTGAGATGATAAAAGAAAGATCATTAACTATTATTAATAATTATTAAAGGTCTGGTAATGCATAGTCCTTGGGATTCATTAAAGTATTAAGGTTCTTGGTTTTATAATTTTATAAATATATAATTTTAACTGTAACTTGAAGGCATTTTCATATATGTTATTACTGTAAACTACTGAGATCAATTTTAGCAGATGGAAAATATTAATGAATTAAAAATGAAATTAATGATGTGGCATGGAGAACAATAGTCAAACAATATAAATATAGTAAAAATCAATACAAAATTTACAAGTATTTTTATTATCAACATGAAAAAAATGAAAACATAATTTAAATGCAAGAAAAATACTGATTTGGCTATGGTAAAGCTTGGATTAAATAAATAAAAAGTTGAAAAATCTGGAGTGTCTGCTGAAATCATCCCTGAGTCAAAATAGATGCTTTAACTGTCTTATTCTTTTTTGTGTTAACTGTTATGCAAGGCTCATTACAAAACAATTTATTTAGCATTAATATATTAAACTCAAATCTTAAGAAACAATGTTTATAAAAGATAAAAATGATTTCATTCATTATGCAATGATCCTTAAAGATCAGATGATGTATTCCATATGTTTTTACACTATAGTATCTCAATACTTTGGAAATACATTGTATAAGTAGGATTTTTGGCTGTACCAAGAACAACAAGGAAAATGGGGGGATAAACAGATAACATCAAGATAAGACAAAAAAGATGTAGATTTTTCTTGTTATTCTTTCTCATGGTTGTCAATCACTGGAGTCTGTTCAACAATGCTTCATCACACAGACTTCCCTGTCTTTTGAGGATATTTCCTACAAATAAGAACACAACCTAGAATGTAATTCTTCATAGGAAGTCACATGATTTTGAAATAAAGCAGAAATTGTTATACTCATAAATCTTGTGGTTATTTTCAAAAGAAATATTTGGTTACAGTTGAAACTATTTTATCTGATGAGTTTACTTCACATACTTCTGCCAATTTCATTTCAGATACATCTTCCAATTTTGGAAAAAGACCACCAAACACAGTCCAATTAAAATTCAATTTGTAATAACTCTCATTAACAAATAACTCTTCAAACTAACAAATCCCATGTTATTATCTAGTTTGCAAAAGCCAGAGGTTATTCAAAATGCAAAGACAAAGTCTATTATTTCTTTTCTAAGATAAATGTCATGGAATTATAGTGTTGTCACTTGTCTGGCTTCACCTAAGAATGACTTGATTGACAGTACCCTAGGAGATGTCAACAGTCCATCACCTCCATTGTAGTCTTGCGTACCACAGCTGCCTTGGGACTTCTTTTTCAGATATTCCTGAAGAGCTGTCAACATACTAGAATGATGACTTCTTGTGGAGTTACTTGGTTAAGATAAGGTGCCTGCCTAAGTGAAAGACATCAGGCATCTACAGTACATGAATGGACGAGAAAGAACCTTATTACAGTATAGATCCCCTTCAGAAAGCACAGAGACTGAAATGTCCATATGAAAACATTATTGACAGGTCTTCTCTATTTTCTGCTTTGCCAGAAGAGGCTCTGACAGTTTTAAAGACAGAGCCTTTGTAGAAATCAGCAAGTGGTAGAACATATACTCGTCAATTGCCTGCATAACTGACATTCCATCCAATGTCCTGATGGAGGACCAACGTCCTACCTTCCCCATCTTTTTCCTTCCTTTTTTAATATTGCTAGAGCAGTAAAACAAGAACCCTTTTTGTGCTAATGGCACAAAATAACAATATCTGCCTATCCCAGGTCCTTGGAAAGGACTCAAGAGGTGGAAAAAAAATGCCAAACCCAATCCAAACATCTGTGACTGTGTGGCCAACCATAATAATGCTTCTTAAAATGTTTGTGGGATCTGTGGTCAATAAGTTTACTTATGAGAGGAACACTGGGGCAAAGCAAAAGTCACAAAATTGAAGGTGCCTGAAATTTGTACAACATTAAAATGGACTTGTGAAAGCATTTTACTTTTTAAAAATTCCAAGTCTTCTAGATTGACTTGATTAGTTGTACTGAAACCACAAAGTGGGAGAATTGTTTTATCCTATATTTATTTAGAGTATGAAGAGAACAAAAGTTTATGATTCTTGGAGGAACTTGTTGCATATATGTTAAAGAATAACTCACGAATAAACAATATAAAGGGATTGACAACAGAAGATGGATGATGGGTTGCTCAAGTAAGTTGGCACTTCACTGGTGACTGGGAAAGCATTGATAATATTTCAGTATATAAATGATGTTTATGATGACCTACATTAAAACCATCATCATCGTGTTGATGATGTTGCCACACAGGAAAAGAAAATTAGAAACTCTAAGACAGAATTACAATGGAAATATGGGATGTAAGTAACATGAACACAGAAGAGCTCAGTAGAGTGAAAGATGAATTTAAATGACTACAAATTGACATTTTAGGCATTAGTCAATTTAGGCAGACCAGGATTGTACATTTTCAATCATAGAATCCCACTGTTTATACTCAGGACATGAAAAACAACAGAGGAATAATATCGTTTCAATGGCTGTGAAGAACATAGCAAGGACAGTATTTGGCTACAATGCAGTCAAAGACTGAATGGTATCAATTAGACTTAATGGCTCATGGACAACCTGTTAATATGACAGTTATCCAAGTTTATGCTCCAGGTACTGATGCAGAAAAATAGGAGATTGATGAATTATAGGTAGTCTTTGTTGAGTGACCTCTTATTTAGTGTTTTCTTTTATAAAAATAACACAACAAACTCGTTTGCTTTCATCATAAGAATACGTGTAGGTTATTATGCTTTTTATTGCAATACAGGAATTTGAACAGGAACAGTACTTTCATGTTCATGGTGTTGATTTTATGTGCTTCCTCACTGTAACTATTCCAAGAGGTGAAAGGGGCAGAAAACCAGTTTCTCCAAATACTTGCCAAATGGTGCCATCCTGTTCTGCTTTTGGACCATCTTCCTATGTAATTCATTGAAGTTAATGAAGAATGATATGGACGACAAGCAACCATGCTTCCAGCTTTTACCTTTACACAACTATATTGGTTTTACAGAAATACATCCAATCTAATGCCATCTTTGAAATCATAGCATCAGTGAAGGGCCACATACTTGACTTGTCCTCTTTTCTCAAAATCTCAAAAAAAGCAATAAAGTAACTATTACAATTATTTTCATTTTCAGAAATATTCAATAAATTAAGCGGTGATTTGCAGCAGCAGTCTTAGCTTTTGGTTTACCAAAGAAATGCTAGTGGAGTATCAGAGAGGCCTATGTGCCACAGGTCACCAAAAATATGACCACACAAGCAAAATTAGTGACCATAATATTTAACAACTCAATTTACAGTCATGAACTGTTCAGATTGGAGGCACTAAAATAACAGAGACTAACTTCATTTTATAATGTATGGACATACAGAAACACCATAGGTTTAATTCCAACTCTAAAAATGTATGACTCTTCTGTAAATCATTCAGAAATTGGTTATAAGGAAATGAAGTTTCGTGGATTCAGAATATGGGTGCAGGTTTTTAATAGGGTGGAATAATATTTTCAAGTTATGATAATGACATTTAAAAAGAAAATAGATTCTCTTTTTAAAATAACCATAATACATACAAATTTTAAACAATGGCATTTTAAATAATTATTTTCAAGACTTACTGCTAGCAACATGATGATTTTATTTATGTTGGTTCCAGTGGAATTAATACAATTTTAATCTTGGGAACACTTACTTGTAATTATACTTTACACATATTTATAATTTCTATTTTGAAGTGCTCTTCACATTTATAAAATCATAAAACATTCATAGAATCAGGTTAATTGAAACACATTTCTGTTTATACAGTAGACTAGTGATTTACAAGCTTAACAGGGAGAAAGAATATACTAAATGCTGTAAAATGAACTTCTCATTTGTAAAGTATCTTAGACTAGTTTTCCAGAATTGTTATCATAAAGTTTTGAAGCTAACACTTGTTCCATCATTTTATAATATATGCAGATAAGATATGCATAATCTCATTCACTCATTAAAAGACTTCAAACATCTGCTATATATTCCAATGGGTACTTCCATTTTCATAGATATGTTAGAACAGATACCTCCTAAATTATTGCTTACCTGCCTACTGAAAGGTAATAAAGAACATAATCCACCATAGTGTAATAAAATTCCACATATAAACCTCAGTCTTGAATAAAATTACAAAACAAGTGTGATTATCAAGTCTTATATTCCCAGAATATACAGAATCATTTGTAGCTTAAAGCCTACATTCAAATCAATTCTGTCTTATAAATCACATTATTTTGTATTCCCGATAGTTCTGGTAATTATACAAGATGGCTAGAATAGTTATTTTGTTCAGCGCAACAATGTCAGAATCACATGAATTCTTCTGGGAGACTATGTGTAATTTTAAGCTTATATGGACTAAATCTCACAAAGTGGGATACTCTTGTGAGGTTTGAGGCACTTTTATTTTAATTTTCAGGGAATCAATCATCTATATTATTGTATTAATCTATCTGGAGATGGCTGATGTTGCAGTTAAAGGCCTAATAGGAAAAATGAAACCATATAATTGTTAAAAACATATATTAGTTCATGTGTGAAATGGCACATATAGAAACTGAAAGTAATCTTTTATATTCATGTGCACTAAATGTGTACTCACATTTATTCCTCTAACACTTAAGAATAATAATCCTAGCAAAACCATTTATTTAAAACTTTAGCAAAATGATTTCAAAAAATACCAAGAGAAACAAAGGAGAGATTTAGAAGGAACAAGTAATTCTTCTTTGTTACCATCCCAATAAGAGATCTTCTTTGGCTTTAGATTTCAAAGCTGGAAATATGACTGAATAAGTATTCTTGGCTTCTTGTTTAAGGTACTATGTTTAAATATCATAAGGCGCTTTGATTATATGTTCAAATGGAAGCAGCAATTCAAACGAATCCTGAGCAAATAAGCCTTTCAGTGGCAGAATACTGTGCAGATTGATTTGTCCATTACAGAAAGCAACATTACTTCAAAAATCCCTTATGTGATGTTTTTATATATTTGAATCAAATGCCTTTCTTTTATAAAAAGATTCATCTCTCAACCCAACTATGCAATTGAAAGAAAATTCTTCTAGCATAACTGTGATCATAAGGTAAGTGATCCAGAAAACATTTAACCCCAAGATTTTGACATTTACAGAACAGTGGTAACACAAGTGTAGGTACTATGGCTACATAAACAAAAGATAATTTGAATAGTTATTACTATTCAATATTGTTTTATAAAACCATAAATATTTTAGAATGTACAGACACATTTTGTATTTAAAAATCATTCTTTGCAAAATGATTTTGGTACTAAATTGTGATAATGATGATGAGAAATATTACTTTCAACTACTTCAATGCAGGGCAGTACAAGACATCTGTCTGGCTAAGTAGTTGGCTTACTTAGACAGGCGGGTGTCCACAGGGAGGGACGCAGTGGTGGGATTCAATTTTTTTTTACTACTGGTTCTGTGGACATGGCTTTGTGGGCGTGGCAGGGGAAGGATACTGCAAAATTCCCATTCGCTCCCCACTCTCAAAATTTCCACTACTGGTTCTACAAAACCTGTCAGAACTGGCTCAATACCACCTCTAGATAGACTCAACAAAATAGACAGTCGGCATAATCATGTGACCAAATTCCACCTTTTTAAAAGTGTGACACGTCTTACAGAGTAAATAGGACCATCTACTGCATCTGAAAGCATTAAGATTACATATATACATAAAACTAGTTGCACACTTCTTTGCACACTTTTTCTTTTAACCTTTGATATGTTTATTTATTAAGGCCTTGTCCTTAACAAATACTGTGCTGTATTTTAAAAAGAATATCCAATAAACTGTATATGAAACAATGAGTCAAAAGAATATCTGAATCTTCCTATTTTCAATGGTGAATCACTCTTAATTCCTTTTAGCGTAATTATTTGTTGAAAAATAAAGAGTAAATAAAAGGTAATGGCAAAGGTTTCTCCTGTCCAGTCATTTCTTTTTTTATATAAAAAAGTTTTTTATTTTTAGATAAACATAAAGCAAACAGACATAAACACACACAAAATAAAACCCTTCTCCAATTACTTAGTGTGTGTCAATTAGTTACAAAACATTTGTGCTTTTTCACAATAGTCTTCATTTGCAATTTACATAAAGACTCATATTATAATTCTAATATATATAATATTTATTTATTTATTTATGCACATACATATATACATACATAAATTTGTTATGGTTATTAAACATTCATTTGATTATAGCTATTATTACATCATTTTTACCCCTCCACTTTCAGATGCGCATGTGCGATGATTAAGATGGCTGCAAGGCTCTGTCCGCTCCAAAACTAGCGACGAAAATGCAGGAAAAACCGCGGGTAATATCTTTAAAATACAACACAAGAGGCTCGTTCGGGGAGCCCAAGACCCAGGGAGCCCAAAAAGATCAGTCAGCGGTAGGGGCTACCTCTTTGGGGATAGCCCCGAACCGCAAGGGCTCCGGCGTCTTTGGCGGTTTCCATGCTGGTCGGGCCGCTCGGCAGCGAAGAGGAGAATTTCGGCTTGGAAATGGCGGCGGCGTTTTCTGGGGGCTCCGTCGCTTGTTCCATCTTCTAACTGTGCTTGCTAGCGGCGGGAGCGCCCCACGATTGTGCGACCACCCCCAGGACCATCTCCGGGCCATTAGGACACTGCAGCCGCGGACTGTGGAGGCTTGGGCGGCTTTAGCGATCTCCGTGCTGCCTTATTTACACCAGCTGTTCAGCGGCGAGGAGAGGAATATCAGCTCGGTGGCAGTGGTGTTGTGTTTCGGCGGCCCCATTGCCTCCCCCACCCCTGCCCTCCGTTTGTCTGCTGTGGGATTGCGGAACTGGAAAGACCATCTCTGGATCCTGCAGACCTGGAAGATCCCATTGGCCTCAGAGACTCCGAAGCTTTTCAGGCTGCCTTGGCCATTTAACACTGAGGGAGCAAGCCCCATCTTGGAAACAGCAACGGGGTCTCTAGGCAAGTACAACGCCTGTTTCATCTCTTACCATTTATTTTTAATGGTGTGCCACTGGGAATCTCTTGGAGTGGCCCTATTTCCAGAAGAAAAACTTTGGATTTGTACTGCGGGTGGACAGATGATGATTGCACCGCGGGTTTGTTTTGAACCCCCACAGGACCTTCTGACTAACAAAGTTATAGAAAAAGAGAGGGGTTATAAGACACTCCCCCATATGTTTTTGCTTGAACTATAACTGGCCCTCAGCCATTTCAACTCTGATCATTGAGAGCCGACTTTTACCACCTGATCTCGCACTTTAAATTAATCAATTGCGCAATTTTTAATTTCTCCCCTTTTCTTTCATCTTTCTCTTCTTTCTTTGTATGGGATATGTATGAGATATGTGTGAGATGAATGAATGGCCCACTTTTATAACCATATTGTTGTAAAATTTTGTGTTTTTTAACTTTCACGTGGGGACTGCTTGGAAGAGTGTATGAGTACGCATGATTCGGAGGACCTGCCGGGAGATGCGGGGGCCACGGGGGTGGTTGAGGGGACTAGAGACACGGGAGAGGGTCGGGGTATTACGGTCGTAACAGGGAGAGGCAGATATGGCGGGGACTTTAGGGCAGGCCATTACCGGGGAAGGAGGGTTCACTACATTACAGAGATCCCTCCTTCCGGCCCTAGGAGTCCCACTCCGAGACCAGATGGCGTAAGCAGTCAGGACCCTGGTCTCAGGCTGTTGTCGCTAAATGCCAGGTCTGTTGTACATAAAGCTCCTCTCGTCTGGGACTTAATTTTAGACGAGAGGGCAGACCTGGCATGTATTACTGAAACCTGGCTGGGCCCAGAGGGAGGAGTCCCCCTTGTAGAACTGTGCCCAGAAGGATTTCAGGTGCTACATCAGCCGAGAGCCCAGGGAAGGGGTGGGGGTGTGGCCGCTGTTATCCGAGAGTCGTTAGTTCCTCGTAGGGTCCCTGCTCCGGAGATTGTCGGGTGTGAGTCTTTGCTGTTAAAGTTGGACCTCAAGGGTCAAGTGGGTCTGCTGTTAACGTACCTGCCTCCCAACAGCGTTGCAGCAGCCCTCCCCTCGCTCCTCGAGTCGGTAGCTGAGCTGGCAGTTGAGTTCCCTAGGTTGATGGTCCTGGGGGACTTTAATTTGCCGTCGCTCGGTGAAAACTCAGAGGGGGCGCAGGAGTTCATGGCTTCCATGACAGCCATGGGCTTGACCCAAGTAATTCGAGGCCCAACCCATTCGGCGGGACACATGCTTGACCTTATATTTCTCTCGGAGCAGTGGATTTGTGATCTTGGTCTGAGGGGGAACGACATCATACCCCTGTCGTGGTCAGACCACTGCCTACTGAGGCTCGACTTTCGGAGACCAAACCCCCACTGTAGGGAGGAGGAACCGACCAGGTGGTTCCGCCCCAGGCGTCTTATGGAACCGTTAAGGTTCCAGACAGAGCTTGGGGTTATTCCTGACACTTTCGCCCACAGTCCGGTGGAGACTCTGGTTGCTGCGTGGCACTCGGCAGCATCGGAGACCCTCGACCGGATTGCGCCACTGCGGCCCCTCCGAGGCGGCGGATCCCGGAGACCTCCTTGGTTCACCGAGGAACTCCGGGAGATGAAGCGCCGGAGGAGATGCCTAGAGCACCGTTGGAGGTCCGATAAGTCCGAAGCGAACCGAGCAATGGTAACCACCTGCACCAAGGAATACACCAGGGCACTTAGGGCTGCAAAAAGATCCCATATAGCCACCTTGGTTGCGTCCGCTGAGTCCCGCCCGGCCGCCCTGTTTAGGATAACCCGCTCCCTACTGAACAAAAGGGAAGCGGGGGAACCCTTGCAGGGCAGAGCCGAAGAGTATGCCCAATTCTTAGCGGACAAAATTGCTCGGTTTCGGTCGGACTTGGACTCCACCCCTGCAGCTCCAGCCGAGGCACAGGAGGATCAATTTGAACAACTCTGGGTTGAGTTTCAAGACGTTACCCCCGGGGATGTGGACAAGGCCATGAGGGCTGTAAGTACCTCCACCTGTGTACTGGATCCGTGTCCCTCATGGTTAGTTACTAACTGCAGTGAGGTGACACGAGGCTGGATCCAGGCGGTTGTCACCGCCTCACTTCGGGAGGGGAACTTCCCCGCCGCACTGAAAGCGGCGGTGGTGAGACCCCTCCTGAAGAAGCCATCTTTGGATCCAGCTATCCTTAATAATTATCGTCCAGTCTCCAACCTCCCCTTTCTGGGGAAGGTTGTTGAGAAGGTGGTGGCCTTCCAGCTCCAGCGGTCCTTGGAGGAAGCAAACTATCTAGACCCCTTCCAGTCAGGCTTCAGACCCGGTTACAGCACAGAAACCGCTTTGGTCGCATTGACCGATGATCTCTGGAGGGCCAGAGATGGAGGACATTCCTCCATCCTGGTTCTCCTCGACCTCTCAGCAGCTTTCGATACCATCGACCATGGTATCCTTCTGCGACGACTGCGGGAGGTGGGAGTGGGAGGCGCCGTGTTGCGGTGGTTCTCCTCCTACCTCTCGGACAGGTCGCAGTCGGTGTTAGTGGGGGGGCAGAGATCGTCCCCTAGGCCCCTAACTTATGGGGTGCCTCAGGGCTCGGTCTTATCCCCCCTACTATTCAACATCTACATGAAACCGCTGGGTGAGATCATTCGCAGGCACGGGATTAGATACCATCAATATGCGGACGATACTCAACTGTATCTGTCCGCCCCGTGCCAACTCAATGAAGCGGCAGACGTGATGAACCGCGGCCTCGAAGCTGTTATGGACTGGATGAGGGTTAACAAGCTCGTGCTCAACCCAGAAAAGACCGAGTGGCTGTTGTGTTTCCCTCCCAGAGATTCGACCAATATTCCATCACTCAGGCTGGGGGGTCAAATTCTACACCCCTCAGAGAGGGTTCGCAACTTGGGAGTCCTCCTGGACTCACAGCTATTGTTTGACCACCATTTAATGGCTGTGACCAGGGGGGCATTCGCCCAGGTTCGCCTGGTGCGCCAGTTGCGACCCTACCTGAATCGGGAGGCTCTCACAACAGTCACCCGGGCCCTTGTGACCTCTAGGCTGGAATACTGCAACGTGCTCTACATGGGGCTGCCCTTGAAGAGCATCCGGCGACTTCAGCTAGTACAGAATGCGGCCGCGCGAGTGATTGTGGGTGCACCTCGGTTCACCCGCATAACACCTATCCTCCGCGAGCTGCGCTGGCTACCTGTCGATCTCCGGATGCGCTTCAAGGTGCTATTAGTCACCCATAAAGCCCTACATGGCAGTGGATCTGGATACTTGAGAGACCGCCTTCTGCCAATTACATCCCTGCGACCAATAAGATCACACAGATTAGGCCTCCTCCGTATACCATCGGCCAGCCAGTGTCGGCTGGCAACTACAAGGAGGAGGGCCTTCTCAGTAGTAGCCCCGACCCTTTGGAACGAGCTCCCCGTAGAGATTCGCACCCTCGCCACCGTCCCGGCCTTCCGCACAGCCTTGAAGAACTGGCTCGCCCGTCAGGCCTGGGGGCAAGGATAGTTCCCCTCCCGAATGATGAATGTATGTTGTTTACTATTTTATTATATGTCTTATCTTAATGTCTGTATTCCCCTTCCCCGATTTTATGTGAGCCGCCCTGAGTCCCCTCAGGGAAAAGGGCGGCCTACAAATATTAATAAAATCTCAAAATCTCAAAAATCTTTATGTAAAATATTCTAAATTAAAAATATATTTATATTACGGCATTTCATTGCATCATCCTGAAATCATCCAATAGTATTACATCTTTATATTCTATTCTATATAGAATTATTTATCTTTTATAACAAAGCTTTTCAACATTGTCTCCATAGTCCTCACAATTTATATAAAATTTCATATTATAAATCTAATATGTATGTATGTATGTATGTATGTATGTATGTATGTATGTATGTATGTATTTTGTGTCACAACCCCTGGTATGCCCAAATATGGGAGGAAGCATACTGCTTCCTTTCTCTGTCTATCGGCTCATCCCAAGAGATAATATATATGCATTATTATCATTATTAATCATTTAACTATTATTAATTTATTTCATACATAATACTCTAAATTTAACCAATTTTTACTTAATTTTTATTCTAACATTTCATTTCATCATCCTGTATCCTTCCAATAGTAGTCCTATATCTCTTGCCATTTATGGTATTTGTATACTAATAGTTTTCTTGATAAGTCTTATGTAGAATTCTCTTGGTACCTTGTTGTTCCTTGTGTATCTTGTAAAGACTCGAAACCCTCCCTCTGTTCCTTCCATCCGCCTGCCTTTAGTTATCACCTGTGCTTCTGCCAGAATTTCTCCCATTGTTTCTGTCAAATTTTCTCTCTTTTCTTCTTCCATGTTTTGAGGTTTGAGATAGGGTTCCAGTTTGTTAATCTCTCCTTTCAACATTCCACTCCTGTCGTTTCCAACCACACTTTATTTGCTAGCAATATCAACAATTTTCTTATCATTTTGTTCATATTTTTCTTCAATTTTTTGAACTCTATCCTCAAATTTCATCATCATTTTATAAATATTCTCAACTCTTCCCTCTATTTTTTCTGTTTTTTGTTCTATGTTCTCTATCCTCTTTTCAATGCTTTTTGTACTTATTTGTACTTTTTGAATTTCTAACATAATCATTTGCAATGTTAATTCTTTTTTTTCTTCATGTTGCACCATTCTTCCAGATAAACCTCTCACTGAGAAGAAACCTTTTCCTGGAATAAGCAATTATTTCTCAAGTATCAAATTACACAAGCAACCTATATAGATAGATTTTCAAGTACTTTCTATGACGCTTCAAAAAAAATAACTTGAGTTCCTAAGTATTGCACTGCATTTTCCTTTTCCAAGTATTAATAGTTATCTGGCCCTGATGATGTAATACACTAGTGGAAATACAAGCTGCTATTAGCTGGCTTATCAGCAAAGAGCAGTGTTTCTGTAACTGGCATTAAAGTGATATTGCTGGCCAGTTAGAAATTAATTAGTGAGTCAGTTTTATTGTGGAGTGATAATATTTAAGAAAAGAATAGTTATTAGTAAAAATGACTGAATTATTCAATTCAGTTAATTAAATAAGTAAGGGGCCCTTTGTGTGATTCATAATGCTATAATCTCTTTCTCTACTGATTTAGAATTATAAAATTTTCTAAGCATATGCTTTCCTCCCCCATGAATTCAGATATCTTTGTGTTGTTGAAACAGGAACTAGGGATGATGAAAGATACATTATTCTGATTTTTTGGAGTTAATCTCATAGAATTACCATTTAAAAATCCTCGCAGATGTTTAATATCATAATAGTTGTTAGATACAGTTTTTCTCTACAAATCTACTATTGAATTTAGCCCCTCATAATGGAATGTCAGAGACAAACTACTAGATTATCTCTTAGCAGACCATACTACTATATAGACCATAAAGTAGCCAAACTGTACTTGACTGCCATCAGGGTCAGCCAGCAGATATTATCTAATAAAATTGCATTGCTTTGATAGCTTCACAATTTTAACTTCTCCCGCTTCTTTTTATTTTTATCTCTTCTAATTCTTTTAATTGTTATTTTTATCAACTATGTAGAATGTTAGATGTTATATATATATATATATGATATACATAGCACACACATACACACACATAGTCAAAACCATAGGATTTATTACTACTACAATTCAAAATACATATTACTATTGTGTATATATGCATGTATGCATAGTTAACAAGTGAATAAAATCCCCCAATAATAAGACACTTTCCTTTTGATTGTCTTGTTGTTGTTGGTTGCGAAGTCATTCCAATGCATCATGACCCCATGGACAATGTTCCTCCAGGCCTTCCTGTCCTCTACCATTCTCTGGAGTCCATTTAAGCTCATGCCAACTGCTTCGGTGACTCCATCCAGCCACCTCATTCTCTGTCGTCTCCTTCTTCTTTTGCCTTCAATCTTTCCCAGCATTAGGCTCTTCTCCAGTGAATCCTTTCTTCTCATTAGGTGGCCAAAGTATTTGAGTTTCATCTTCAGGATCTGGCCTTCTAAAGAGCAGTCAGGGTTGTTATCCTCAAGGACTGAGGAGATCAACCCTGACTGCTCTTTAGAAGGTCAGATTTTCTTAATCTATCATAAACATTTGTCTCAGGCTCAATTTATTACTATGCCACTATTATATCTATCTTCCTCTGTTTCACTAACTATTGCAGAACTATCACAATTGTGCTTTTTAAAGACTCACTATCATTAAGATATCTTTGGTGTTTTCTAAGCTTTGTTGTTTTCTTCCAGACATTTCATTAACCCAAACTGGGTAATATCATCACTGTTAGACCCTTCATTTCAATCCTGAGCTACAAATATTTTCTTTATCTTATCATTATTTTCATGAATTGAGCTGTTGGCAAGACAATAAAGAAATAATTCAGGCAATAAAATATAGATACTACAGTTCATAAAATTGCTATGGTCCAAGCTCTATAAAATTTACAGACATTGTATCAGTTTCACAGAGATACCATAATGTTCAACTCTGCCCTGCAATTTAGGGTCTTACTTTCAAAGTGATTTTCTGAGGAGCAGAGGAGCAATAAGGATTTTAAGGTGATTGATCCACAACTAGCCCAACATTATGATCTGACTTAATATACAAATATATCCAAAAATACAGTATAATCTCCCCCCAGTGAAATTGTGTGAATGCCTAAGAGAACAGAAGCTGACACATCCTTTATAAGGTATAAAGTCAAACTTGATGATTTTCTGTAAATTTGAAAGCACTTTATAATTATATACTTATAATTTGTCAGCAGTTGTTCACAGATTTAAAATAAGAAAACAGTAAATATGGAAGGTGCAGATGTTTGGATACCCTTCTGGTTAATACCTTTTAATAGCTCTTTTGGCAGAACTTCCGCTGCTAAATATGTCCTGTAGCCAGCAAAAAGACTTTTCTATTCTTACATAGATATTTTTTTCCCTGCAATAAGTCTTCTAGTTCAGAAATATGTTTTTAATGCAGTATTTGTTTAAGATCTTCCCTCGGGTAGTCAATAATATTCAAAACTGGGAATTATGAAGGCTATTCCAAAATCCTTATCATTCTTTCATATAAGCACTTCATGGTTGATTTGGAGATATGTTTTAGATTACTGAAATAACCAGTCTCTTTGAAATTCTAATTTCTTATCTGACTGTAGTAAAGCAACATCATGCCACATTGTCTTTTAATTTTTGTTACTTATTTGGGAAAGAAAAAAAAAGGGCTTTCAGCTCGTAGTATAATTTATCATATCTGTTCTGACTGCTGAAACAGCCTGGCCCAACTTGATGTCCTGCAGACATATTGGATCTGACTGTAATGGCTGGGAATTTTGGGAGTGTAAATGTGTACCATCTGGACTCCATGTTGGCTGAAAATGCTTTGAGTTCTAATCCCAGCATATCTTGGCAAAGTTGATCTGAGGCAACCAGTATGATATGATCATTTTGAAAATTAAGTGTTATCACTATGATTAACAGGAAATGAAGGATAAAACTAACTCCTGTACTGACAAGTTTAATCCAGTGTTAAGCCCATTTTTTATGTTCTTTCACAATTCCAATAATTACTTATTTCTTTGCCAAATTAGACATAAAAATTCCCAAGCACCAGTGTGACATAGTACAAATTAATAATAATTTTAAAAAAGCATTTTTTTTAAAAAAAAGGTTAATTTTAAATTAACTATTTGGAAGGAGATGGGTCTGATTCCATTCCAGACAACGGCTACTCAATACACCTCCATAAAAAAACATTTATAGGAAGAAAACTTCAGGGTAGCTTTTAGTTTTCTGATATCTGACAGTACAGATATGACAAAAGTAATGGCAATAATAATAATGCAGTCGATCAAATGAATTTCTGTACATTAAATTGCTTATCTCTCTCTCTCCCCGTCCCTCCCTCCCTCTCTCATTGTGTGTGTGTGTGTGTGTGTGTGTGTGTGTGTGTGTGTGTGTGTGGCTATGAATATAAATTAGGAGAAAAATGCAGAGAGCAAATTCTACCTGAATATGTATTTTGAACCTGCTCCTTTAGATATTACATTTTTATTGTTCTCACAAAAACTGTTTTAAATATAGTTCCAGTTTGAGAACTACTGAACTCAGATTTTCTCAAAACAGTCATGTGAACAGAATTCTGATTTTTTAACACTCATCAAAGAAAAGTTCATTTGTTCCTCTTTACCTGAAGGGAGAAAAATGCACAAGTGTAGTACACCTGTTATTTGGGTGATTATGTGACCAACTGCACAAGAATGTAAACTGTCTCCTTAAAGATCCTTGTCAGTGAACAAGTTATAAATCCCTGCAAAGTCAGACAAATTAGCCATTCTTGTTTTTCATACTGCTCTGAGTCTCTCACATGGCATTCCCAAATAAGGCATTATAGTGTAAGCCAACTCTGACCACTAGTAATGACTTAGCTGCAAAGGAATTATAACAGTCTGAATAACAGCGGTTTGCACTATGAATGTCTCAACTACTCCAGGAATGCCTGAGCAACTCTACAAACGTTCTTCTCATTGACTAGTCTGAAAGGCCAAGAAAGTCAGCACATTTTGAAATTGCTGTTGAGATGCCATGACAATAGTTCAGCAAGGCC
The DNA here is from genome assembly GCF_009769535.1 of Thamnophis elegans. Taxonomy (NCBI): domain Eukaryota; kingdom Metazoa; phylum Chordata; class Lepidosauria; order Squamata; family Natricidae; genus Thamnophis; species Thamnophis elegans. Next base: position 41,182,940 of record NC_045546.1, read on the forward strand.
ATTTATTCTATGCAAATCAGGGGATACCTGAATCTTTTCATGTAGTCAAAGACAGAAAATGAAATAATTCATTTGTTCTTTGTCCCAAGGCACTTGAATAAAGGAACTAATACAGGAAAGTAATATATGTGCAAGCTATCATTGTTTTTCTAATTTTATTTTTTAGAGTAGGTGATTTCATATGTTGTGACAGTCTGTTTGGTCAACTTTGTTTTATGATTTGGTATGTTGTGAGAACTTGCCAAGTAGCTTACTCAGCATGTAAAAATCCCCAACCCACGATTAAATAAAGCATGGCTTAGTATAATGTGAAAATGCAATTTCAAAAATTAAATTTAGCTTTATAAATTATATTTAGGATCATGTAGGTCATCCTTGACGTATGACCACAGTTGAGTCTAAAATTTCTGTTGCTAAGTGAAACATTTGTTAAATGAATTTTGCCCCATTTTACAACCTTTCTTGCCATATTTATTAAGTGAATCATGGCAGTTAAGTTAGGAACATGTTAATTGAATCTGGCTTCTCCATTGACTTTACTTTTCAGAAGGTCGCAAAAGGTATTCACATGGCCTGAGCACATTGCAGTTACCATAAATACATGCCAGTTGCTAAGCATCCACATTTTGTTCACATGACCAGGGATATGCTGCAATGGTCTTAAGTGTAAAAAATAGTCATGTCACTTTTTTTCAGTGGTGTTGCAACTTTGAATAGTCACTAAATGAACTATTGTAAATCAAAGTCTACCTTTACGGCAGTGGTGGGTTTCAAATACTTTTAGAACCTCTTCTGTAGGTGTGCAACTACAGAAGAGCCACTTTGTGGGAGTGGCTTGCAAGCCATGTGACCGAGTGGGAGTGACTTGCCAGCCATGTGACTGGTGGGCGTGACCAATTTGTAAAATGTGGTGAAACTCACTTAACAACACTCTTGCTTAGCAAGCAAAATGTTGGCTCAGAAACTCTGGCATTTGAGGCACACAAGTCTTAAAGCTGTCAAGTTACAAGACCCTTACACCCCTAACCCTTTAGAAAAAAAACAAACCCCAGGAGTGTTCAAACTTGACAGCTTTAAGACTTGTGGACTTCAACTCCCAGAATTCTTCCTCCAGTCATGTTGGCTCAGGAACTCTGGCATTGAAGCACGCAAGTCTTAAAGTTGTCAAGTTACAAGACCCTTGCACGCCTAACCCTTTAGAAAAAACCCCCAGGGGTGTTCAAACTTGACAGCTTTAAGACTTTAAGGTTTAGATAGGACTCTTAGAGATGGGCGGGGCCATTGGTGAGCGAGCCAATGAGTGAACAGTGGGTGGGGCAAGCGTAGTGGAACCAGTTCTAAACGACACAGTAGATTTGTGGAACCTCTTCTATAGAAGAGGTTAGAACTGGCAGGAACCCACCCCTGCTTTATGGCCCAGGATAACTTCTTGAGGATTTACCTTTGCCCACAATTAGCTTGGCTAAAACTTTATAGCACAATAGTCTTCTTCGTATTGCTGTTACCACATAAAAGCTTATAAAAGTGTTTCAGGGATGTTTCATTTCTCAGCTAATCTGGATAAACTCATTAGGTGAGTAGACAGAGAGTTGTTGGGATATAAATGTTCTAGCTCCTAAATCCAACTGAGAAATAAACCTATGCAAGACAAATATGGGGTCCCCCTAACTAACTTGCTCAGACTGAAGAAGCTACTTGAATAAGCAGCAAAATGTCTTGAGCCAACCAGAAACGAAGTCCACCTGCCATGACTAAATTTTCACACAACTCTATCTGGATGACTGAGAATCTTCATTGACTCAACGTATAACTCATTTGAAAAAGTACACTATTATGTAAACAAAGATGCTCAGTGACAGGGCTATGGTATTTATCTCACTGAGGCTCTATCTATGTCTTTTAAAATATACATCATATAATAGTCTTCAGAATAATGGTGCTAGAAATTAAGAAATTAAGAACTAGACTCCCACACTTTCTTATGTCAGCATCAGCAACTGCCTCTCATGGCTGTGAAGGAGTGGCTATGTAGTCTATGTCTTTTTTATATTTTATAAAGGCATGCATATTTGTGGTCATATGGAAAACTAGTAACTACTAAATATATTATTTCTCATCTACACAGTTCTATGTTCCAAAATGCAGAAATGGCTGAGTGTATTCCATCAATTTTGGTTACTGAAAGATAGTTCCAAGCTATTCTTATTCTTTTTCAGCAGGTTCATGTGTAAGATAAAAAATGGCAACATTTCAGATTTTGACAGTTATTGTAGATCCAGAAGTTGACACCATATTCTAATGAAAACTCTTCTGAACAATAAAAAGATACATAATGAAATTTCCTGATGAAGACAGCTTATAGTTGATATGGAGAATTTTGAAAGCTTTTGAGAATAGTTAAATCAACATTAGACATTTGTTTATTGTGCAAAGAGACTAAGAAAGAATAACAAACACAAATAGAGTGAAATTCTACACTATGGTAATGGCTTGTGGAGCCTACACTTCTAATTGTTTAAGCTTTTGTTTTCATTCCATTTTATCATTCCATTCCATCAGAGCCATTACTCTATTGCCATCTGTTTTTGCTGAAATAGATGAGCACAGATCTTCCTCTGGATATTAAGACAATGAAGAATGCTATATGTTTGTTCTTTACAATTCCTACTTCATTTAAGATATAAGGATAGGGAGGGTCTCCAGATCCACCTGCATTACTGAGTCTTTTAAGTTGTACAGAAAATTTAGACCATGTAGCAGAAAGCTGGGCATCAACAATCCCTCAACAGTGTATTCCTAAGATCTTAGCCTGGAAATAGTTCATACTTTGAAATGTATGACAAACCTTTGATGCCCAGGCTGTAAGCACTTTCTTTCCTTGTCATCGCTCTCAAAACAGATTGTGCATGTTTTAAATAATACAAATTAGCTGCAAAATATTTCACAATGGCCAACATGGGATGATTATGTAAGCCTAAGCAATGATGTGTTGCTTGGCTGCTTTCAAAAATCTGAAAACAAAACCCAGAAGAAAACAAAACCCAGAAATGATTATTTCTATGCTCTCTCATGTCCTGATTCACTCCATTTATAATAACAATGCCCACTTCTGATGATAAATGATTAGTCAGTTTCCTTGTAAAAAACATCACCATTGCCTATAAAACATTGTTTCAACTCCGTCATTGATTGGTTCCATTGCCATATTTTTAACTTTAAGTATTGCTTCCATATATTCAAACTAACTGTGATTTTTCTATATGATGATTGATTGTGCCTTATGCTTTCTACTTTGCATCTCTGATAAACAGATGTTCAGTCTCATCTTTGCAATGGTCTTTTCCACTTTTTGAGTGATTCTGTAATGACTCATCTGCCCTATAAATTGTAGATGGATAGGACATCGCCTCATCTTTTCATTGCTGATTTCTGTATATTTTCATTTTTGCAATTCGTAGCGTGTACAATTTCTTGCCTAAGAAAAACTTCACAACATGAGCTGCTAGCTGTGTTTTCTGGAAATTCAGAGGTATATAGTCTAGTCTAGGTATATAGTCCCAATTAAATTGGGAAAAACTGCTCTTCCATTTTCATAGAAAGTAACCTCTGAAAAGTTTCCATAGTTGACAAATAACAAAATTCTATGCTAGAATTCTATTGATTATATCCAATGTTCCTCCAGCAGCTACAGGTGCTACTTTTAGAAAGCATCCTCTTTTTATCCTTGCTGTAATGGTCAAAGGTCATTGGTGAACTCTGTGATTGTATAGTGATTTGAATCTTTTTTTAGTCCTGTTCCAGTGCTTGCTGAATATTGCACAAACAATATATAGTTTTGCCTACTTTTGCCTGTTTTAGATCAAGAATATATAAGACTGGTGATTTATTGCAGAGAAAATGTGCTTCTCATAAAAAACCTCTCAATGAAGATTCTGATAGCAATCTGAAAAGATTTGTTCTGGCTAATGAAATCTGCAAAAACTGCTGCCAAATGAAATACTTTTATTTAATGTTCCATCTAACAATTTTGGGGGGAAGGGAGAAGGACCATACTTTTATATTGACTCTTGGCTGCTGACTGGATAGGCGCTTTTGCTATTTATGTATAGTCTTCATTGAAACTTGGTGCATCCAACTCTCTCTCTCTCTCTCTCTCTCTCTCACTCTCTCTCTCTCCCTCCCTCCCTCCCTCCCTCCCTCCCTCCCTCCCTCTCCCTCTCCCTCTCCCTCTCCCTCCCTCCCTCCCTCTCCTCCTTTACTACTGTTTACTCATATTAGACACTAAATACATATCCTCTGGGAATAATGTTTAGGGATGTGAAATACTCTGGAAATAATTCAGAAAAGGTGCTTCAAACCTCTCTGCCCTCTACAACTGCCACATGATCCTAAGAAAAAGAAATGTTGGTCTTTTAAATAAGTGCAAACAGGTGCTACTTCAGATATAGACATGAAAAGTGATGCAAAACACTTCTCCAAAACACATAAAACATGAAGCAGTGCATAGATCTACAATCTAACCAGTTCATTATTCCCATTTATGCCCTACTGCCAAGATAATTTATCACACGTATTAATTCCTTCCCTAGAGTAGTATGACTGTCACTCTTCTCTTTCTTTCTTCCTGTTTAATGTTCTTCCTGCTTGTGGTTTGTTTTATAAGCCTTGGTAACAGTCCACTGACTTATAGATACTTCTGATTAATTCAAATAATATATGAATTGAAGTCACTTTATGACTTTAATTAATTAATTAACATCCGGACTATGTCAATGGCAAATGTTGTGATCAATGTGTACCACTGAAAGACGCATGAAAAAGAAGAGCCAAATTATCACTGTGACCATCCAAGAGGAATCAGATGCAATCTGCTACCATTATGGCCTCAAAATGCTCAGAATATTATAAATTTATTGTTATTCCAGAAAAGTAAAATGCATTAAAAAATCCTAGGAACATGCTACACTTTTGTAGAATTCCATATTTGATTTTATAAATGAGGTTGTTATAAAATAAAAGTTTTTTTCTGTCTTAGTTTAAATTGTTTGAATCTAAATTGAACCATTACAGAATAAACACAATTTCTAACAATATATACATTATTATATAAAAACCTTTCAATGCTTCAGTGCTATTAAAGAAAGCACCCATTCTATCCAAAGCATATGCTGTATTTAAAGAGACAGATATACAACAAGAACCATTTTCATATATCTGATGAAATGATATGTGACCCATAGATGATTTGGTCACAGTATGTTTGTTAGTCTTTAACAAAAACGTAAAATTTCCTGTGTTTGCTGTAAAACATTGACATGATTACTCGTTTCCATTGATTTATTCTCTGTTAAAATTAAAACAGTATTTCATGAATGAAGTAATATCAAAGTATTTTTATCTTCCTTTTTTATTTAGGACTAGAAGAAATTCATTAGTCTCCAGCTGCCCCCTAGTGGTTATAGCTACAGTTGTAGAAGGAATTATTTATTTAGGTTCTGGATTTTTCCCCTGTTGCAAATATATTACTTGCAGGACCACCTCTCATCCCATCAGATCTGTCAAGAAAAATATGGTCTGAGTCCCTTGGGTAAAATAAGTGTCATCTAGGGGAACCCAGGAAACATCCCTTCTCTGTCACTGCCCCTGCTTAGGAAACACTTTACTAACAGATGTGGCAAAGATTTTCCCTAGTTCTTATGGCCAGATGGAACTTAATATATGTGTTGTAACTTGGTTCATAAGGTGCTGAATTATATAAATTACATTTGTTTGTTTGTGTTTTTTATTTATGGGCCATCCAGATTTGCTTAAGAAATATGTATCTTCTAGCTAAATAAACAAACAAGCTCTTCAGATATATATTTTGGGCAGAATATACAAGAATAACATAATAACAGAGTTGGAAGGGACCTTGGAGATCTTCTAGGCCGGAAACCCTATATGTATATACATATATAGAACATAGAGCATCGACTCATAAAACTGGAACAAACACTGGATGTCTTTTTATACAACCCTCCACTCAAGGCAGGAAACCTTATACCATCTCAGTTAAATGTCCAATCTATACTTGATAACATTCAGCAATGGTGCACCCACAATCCAGGAGGCAAATTGTTTCATTGCTCTCACTGCCATTGTCAAATTTTTTTTCTTATTTCTATGTTGGATCTCTCTTTAACAAGCTTATACCCATTATTTCTTTTCCTGCCATCTATTATTTTGGAGAATAAATCGATCCATTCTTCTCTGTGACAGCCCCTCAAGGTACTGGAAGACAGCTATCTTGTCACCCCTAATCCTTCTCTTTTATATGTCAAACATGCAATTCATCATATTATTTAGTCCCTTATTATCTTTGTTATTCTTCTCTACACACTTTCTAGCAACTTGGCATCTTTTTTGCTTTATGACATAAAGCAGCATTATTAGTTCTCTTGATTTGGATTTTATCCTTCTGGTTATGTAGCCTAGGATTGCATTGGCCTTTTTGGCAGCTTCAACATACTGCAGGATCATATTAAGTGGTTGTCCATTAGGACACCTACATCCCTGTCACAGTTACTTTGTCCTATGTGTACTTGGATCAGGTGCAGAAATCAGCTTGTCTTCTTTATCATTGGTTGGCTGCAACCCAGGGTCGTGCAGTCACTAGAGGCAGGGGAGGCGTGGCCTCACAGTCATGAGGAAAAGGAAAGAATTTTAAAGAATTTTTTTTAAATAATTAAAGCCAAGGTAGTTGCTACCAGATTCACAGTGACTTGGAACAGTGCTTAGTGTTAACTATAGGAGGAGGCCAGAGAAATAGGGGCCTCCTATGCATAAGCAATTTTTCGCCTTTTAAGAGTTAAGCAAAGGTTAACAAGCAAAAAATTTCGTATGCAAAGGAGGCACGTGTTTTCTCGCCTCCTGTAGAGGGCATTTTTAGAGGCTTTTTAGAGTTCTCTGGGAGCAACTAGCTCAGTCTGACTCAGAGCTCTGGCCTTTCATGAGGGCAGGGCAGGCAGAAGCAGAGTTGAAATCGTCTCTGAAACAGCTGGAAAAGGTGTGTGTGGGGGGAGGGGGGAGGAAGTCAAAAAGTTTGATCGGAAGGCAGCAGGGGAAGGGGGTTATGGCAGAGGAGCTGCTTTCAAGCCTTTGGAAAATATATCCAATCCAACTTCTGTGTTTGTGTTTGTTTGAGAGTGAGTGAGTGAGAGAGAGATCCAATTTTTCTGTGTGTGTGTGTCTGTTTGAGAGAGGGGGGAGGGAGAGAGAGAGGGAGGAAGGAGGGGAAGGGAGAAGAAAAAAATGGGAAAACTTATTTTGCAAGGGGGAAAAATGCTGTCACTTTAAATTGGAACTGAGCATGCCTGGCTGTGGAATTCTGGGAGTTGAAGTCCACAAGTCTAAAAAGTGCCTCACCAGCCATAAAGCTGACTGCACATCACTGCTGCAACTGTATGCTTTTCCTATCTGAAGCCTCAGGGTTATCCTGCTGCAGCTGTACTTCAGCCAAATCCCCCTCCGCCCCTCTCTCCTTTCATACCTATCTATCATCTATCTACTGTGTTTCCCTGAAAATAAGACAGGGTCTTATTTTGTTTTGAAATAAGCCTTGGCCTTATTTTCAGAGAGGTCTTATTATTTTTGAGGTGCAGGAGGCAGCAAGCATGGTCATAGATACTGCTGGGTTGCAATATTTTTGAGGAGGGCTTATTTTCAGGAGAGGGTTTATTTTAGCTCATGCACCCAAAGGCCCAATTGGGCTTACTATCTGGGAAGGTCTTATTTTTGGGGAAACAGGAATATCATCTATCTATCATCCATCATATCATCCATCATTTATCACAAAGTGTTGTGACATTTCTGTGTCACCTGTCCTATAGCCATCTTCAGCTGATGTTACAGGTATTTTTTTCAGAACTCAGGTGACTCTAGTTACTATCTTCCTGCCAACATTCAGTGAGAAAATTGAAAAATCTTCACTCTAACTCTCTCCCCTCTGTAATTGGATAGACACAAAAATGTTGTGTGAAGCAAACAAGCCTACAAGCCTTATTCCTTATCCCTCTCAAGCCATCATCATGTAAAAAACCCTGAAGGCCTGCCCACTCTGGGCTTTAATTATTTCTCCATTCTATCTAGTTCCTAGGATGCCAAAAAGTAAATAAAAAGGATATTCAGTCTCCTTCAGCAAACAGTTGCCCTTCCCTAAGTAAGAGCTCTGTCGTTTGCTTCTTTGCCTTCAGCACCGAAGTACTTTCACTGAAACAATTGCCAAAAGAAAATGTGTACTGAAATCTCAAGAGCTCACTGGCCCTCTGAAATAGCCTAGTTTCTCTCCCTCCCAGGGCTCTTTGGTTTTATCTCAGTATTCCAAATGTCTTTGAATGTATTATTTATCATACTTAATTATTCTGAAAGTGTACTGCTGTATATTTTTAGTGTGTATGGAGAGTACATACCATATTTTTTGGAGTATAAGACCCACCGGAGTATTAGACACACCAAGGCTTTGAAGAGGCATTTTTTTAAAAAAGTAGGTAGGTAGATAGAAAGATAGAGCGGGAGAGAAAGAGAGAGAAATACAGTAGGTAGGTAGGAAGAGACAGAGAGTAGTTAGGCAAGTAGGTATATAAAGGGATAGAGAAAGAGAGAGAGAGAAAGAGAGAGAGAGAAATACAGTAGGTAGGCAGGGAAAGAGAGAGAGTAGGTAGGTACGTAGATGTTTCCAGGTGCATTTATCCATGTGCTGGAGAAGGAAATCACTGACAATTTGCAGCATCTAAAACTTTGTTTCTGCTGGCACAGCACTTGATCAATGTAATTCTCATCAATCAGTTAAAGAGCTTTCCAAAAGGGAAAAAAGTTTTTGTACTCTGCAAACCTCCCAAAAACAGCTTGTTTTTTTGCAAAAACGGGCCCCATTTTTTTTTTTAAAAAAGGCATGAATAGCCTTGGGGAAGCTTGCACAGTGCTCCGGGTAGGGCAAAAATGAGCAAAAATGGCCCATTTTTCGTGAAAACTGGCTGTTTTTTTGTCCAAAGAATTTCATGTATAGCCCTATGGAAGCTTATAGAATGCTGCTGGGGACTAGGAGGATGAAAAACGGTCTGTTTTTTGTTCATTTCTGGCCTTCCCAGCCCCCAGGAGCTCTCTGAAAGCCTTCATAAAGCTATGCATGGCCATTTTGGTGAAGGGGGTGGGGCTTCAGGAGGCAAAAATTGCTGTATTCAATGTATAAGATGTACTCAGATTTTCAGCTTCTTTTTTGAGGTAAAAAGGCGTGTCTTATACTCCAAAAAATACAGTACCTTAGTACGGAACTATTTCTTGTTCTGGATCTAATTTTTTCCCCCCTACATAGAATTTATAGCTGAAGTTTTATTTAGAATTGAATAGAATAGTGGTGAGATTCAAATTTTTTTACTACTGGTTCTGTGGGTGTGGCTTTGTAGGCATGGGGTAGCTTTGTGGGTGTAGCTTTGTGGGCGTGGCAGGGGAATGAAATCAAAATCCCCATTCCTTCCCACCACACTAACCTGCTTTCCAGCTACGTTCTCCTGTTCAAGGCAATAAAAGAAGATCAGTTGGGAGGTTGGGAGGCGGGGGGGGGCAGTCTATTTGCTGGTTTTCCGAACTACCCAAAATTTCCACTACCATTTCTCCAGAACCTGTCAAAACTGGCTGAATACCACCTCTGGAATGGAACCATTAGAAACATGCATGTGTATGTGTGTGCACGCACGCGCGTGCGCGCGCGCGCACACACACACACACATACAAACACAGGTGAGGACAAAGACTGAGAGAGGGGGACATTGAACCACTTAAAATTGATTTGTGCATTGCAAGGCATGACATTCACATGTATATCCATGGCCATTGTAGAACTAAGCTAACTTATTCACCCATAAGCACTTAACTGAAAACAGCATTTATTTTGTCCTAGATTGAAAGGAAATAGGAAAAGTGGAGGGGCGGTTGGCTCAGCACTAGCTAAAAATGACATTCTGTAAGCAGATTAATCTTTCAGTTGTTTTAATAAACTCCTCAAAGGCTTCTCTCATCTATTCTACTACTATGCAAGTTTATGATTTTTTAAACCTCAATTTTCTGGTTTAGCTTGAATAGGAGAAAAGATTGCTTCTTTAGCACTCACGGTAATGAGATTTATAATAATATGAGTTTTCCAATTGCATCATTCAGCCTTCAGCTTCACTTCCAAGAACACACCTGCTCCATGCCAATATCTCAGCTCAACAAATAGCCTTCTTTTCATTGGAGCTTAATGGAAATTAATATAAGAGGCCCTGTGTATAATACTAAGAAATTAAAGTAGGAAAATGGAACCAGCAGAAGATAGAGGACGTATTATATAAATAGAAAACAAGAAAACGCAAACATGAAAGAAGATAAAAACATTCATTCCTTAATTTAACTCCTGAAGCTCTTCATTTGCATTTGAAATATAAGGAAAGAGGCCAATTTTTGTTTCTGGAATGATGTCTTCTTATCTTGTAGGTTTCTGAATGAAGAATGGTTATGTAATTATCTGCCTAAGAGAAACTAAATTTCATCCAGTCAAACAAATTCAACTGAAGGTCATAATATGCCCTGAAGCAAATAGGTTGTAGTGAGTCTCTCATGAAGTCTCATCTTCTAATTTAATGCAACTGCAACCATACACTACATGTTGTTCTTTAAACTGCTCACGTTTTTCTTTTTGAGGAACTCATCAATTCTATTCAGCCATGACTTTTTGTTATTCCCTTTTGCCTTGTAATTTGATTCTTTTCCATTCTCTCTAAGGGCAAGTCTACTCTTTTTTTTAATTTGCTCCCTCACCAGTTCCAGCTACCCATAACTTCTTGAATGCTAAGACAGATGATGTCAGGAAAAGAAAGGGAACACTCTATATCAGTGTTTCTCAAGCTTGGCAACTTGAAGATGTCTGGACTTCAACTCCCAGAATTCCCCAGCCAGCATTCGCATTTGCTGGCTGGGGAATTCTGGGAGTTGAAGTCCAGACATCTTCAAGTTGCCAAGGTTGAGAAACACTGCTCTATATCAAAGCCAAAAGAAAGTATATGAAAATGGGATGTGAAAGCATCTATGCAAGCAAACATCTGCAAAAGCAAGTGGAAAAAATGAAGATTAGTGAGGAGGGTACAATCCCTAAAATGATCTATTGGTACAGGCCAGTAAGTAAGCATGGATGGAAGGCAAAGATGCAAAAGGGTGATCTGCTGGACCATGTCCTGGTCATAGTTCAAATCCAGCCCCATTTACCTCCTTGCCAACTCACTGCAATGCAGATTAATATTCTTAAAGTCATATCAAAGGAAGTTTTTATTTTGAAAAGGCAACTGGACTGTTTTTTTTTTTTTTGAGGAAAAACAAGGTGTTCGCTTCCTATCCTGAAACTTTCATCAGTTGTATTATATGCTGTGGGAGATGGAAGGACAGTTGAGATTTATTGGTGGAATTATAGGTTCTGACAAGGATAGGTTATGACAGAATTCTTAAAGTCAGTTTCAGGAGCAATTGAGAGCAGCATTAGCAGCCTTAGTCTAGAACTGTCATAAACTGTATAGCAAATAGCCTGAATCTGCAAGTCAGGAAGGTTAGGGCCTAGAATGGCTTAAGACTGGCAACTAATGCAAAAAAACAACAACAGCAACAATTTTTTTCAGTATGTTAGGTAAAAAATAATAATCAAAGAACTGATAAGTCCACTAATGAGAGCAGATGGCAAGAGAGTAATAGGCAGCAGGGAGAAGGAGAACTGCATAATTTCTTCTTTGCATCATCTTTGCAAAAAGAAGAAATAGCACATCCAGTCAAAAATTGCATTGAGGGATATAGACCAGGTCAAAATAGGCAAGGAATTAATAAGAGAATACTATGCACTTTGGACAACTATGAATAGAATAGAATTCTTTATTGGCCGTGTGATTGGACACACAAGGAATTTGTCTTTGGTGCATATGCTCTCAGTCTACATAAAAAGACATTTGTCAAGAATCATAAGGTACAACACTTAATGATAGTCATAGGATACAAATAAGCAATCAGGAAACAATCAATAACAATATAAATCATAAGGATACAAGGAACAAAGTTACAGTCATGCAGTCATAAGTGGGAGGAGATGGGTGATAGGTATGATGTAACGTGACCAGACGTCCCGCTTTTGGCGGGACACCCCCGCCTTTTGATGCATATTCCCGCGTCCCGCCTGCTTTTTAAAAAGGCACGCTTTTTTTGGCGCTGGCAGCTCCCGCCCATCAGCTGCTGGGCTGGCTCATCGTTTCGTTCTATGCTACCTACAAATTTAAGCCAGCCCAGCCTGCCGCTCACTAATTTGATTGGCTTGACTCCAGCCAATCAGTGAGCTGGCCAACCAGCTCACTGATTGGCTGGACTCCTTAGCTGAGGACGCATGCGCGAGTTCTCCATTTTATTTCGTCTTTCTTTCTTGTTGGGGTTGCAGCTGCTGCGCTTACTCACTGGTGGTGAGTATGTTTTGTATTGTCTAATTAATTTGGTACCGTGGGAATCGGGAGGCGCTGGGGGGAGGAGACGTTGCTGGTCGCCGCGTGCTGCCTCGCTCGCGGCGGAGGAGGAGGAGGGGAAAGCAGCCCGGCGTTGCTGGTCGCCGCATGCTCCCTCGCTCGTGGCTGAGGAGGGGGAGGAGGGGAAGCAACCCGGCGTTGCTCGCGGAGGAGGAGGAGGAGGGGTGGAAGGCAAGCAGCCCGGCGTTGCGTTGCTCGCGGAGGAGGAGGAGGGGGGGAAGGCAAGCAGCCCGGCGTTGCACGCGGCGGAGGAGGAGGAGGGGTGGAAGGCAAGCAGCCCGGCGTTGCACACGGCGGAGGAGGAGGAGGGGTGGAAGGCAAGCAGCCCCGCGTTGCGTTGCTCGTGGAGGAGGAGGAGGAGGGGGGAAGGCAAGCAGCCCAGCGTTGCACGCGGCGGAGGAGGAGGAGGGGTGGAAGGCAAGCAGCCCCGCGTTGCGTTGCTCGCGGAGGAGGAGGAGGAGGGGGGAAGGCAAGCAGCCCAGCATTGCACGCGGCGGAGAAGGAAGCAGCCTGGCGTCGCTGCTCGCCGCGCGCTCCCTCGCTCGCGGCCAGGCTTTGGTGGTGCCTTTCCCGCTCTGTGCGTGCTGCCCAGACCAGACCTCTCTTCCTTCCGTGGAGTCCGTTCGTGAATCCATGGGATTCGCCGCGGAAGGAAGAGATATCGGGGGAGCGGCGGATGCCAGCAGAGAACGTCCCCTCGCTTCTGGGCCTCCCCGCTGCTGTCCCGATGTCTCTTCCTTCCGTGGAGTCCGTTCGTGAATCCATGGGATTCGCCGCGGAAGGAAGAGAGGTCGGGGGAGCGGCGGACGCCAGCAGAGAACGTCCTCTGGCTTCTGGGCCTCCCCGCTGCTGTCCCGATGTCTCTTCCTTCCGTGGAGTCCGTTCGTGAATCCATGGGATTCGCCGCGGAAGAAAGAGAGGTCGGGGGAGCGGCGGACGCCAGCAGAGAACGTCCTCTGGCTTCTGGGCCTCCCCGCTGCTGTCCCGATGTCTCTTCCTTCCGTGGAGTCCGTTCGTGAATCCATGGGATTCGCCGCGGAAGGAAGAGAGGTCGGGGGAGCGGCGGACGCCAGCAGAGAACGTCCCCTCGCTTCTGGGCCTCCCCGCTGCTGTCCCGATGTCTCTTCCTTCCGTGGAGTCCGTTCGTGAATCCATGGGATTCGCCGCGGAAGGAAGAGAGGTCGGGGGAGCGGCGGACACCAGCAGAGAACGTCCCCTCGCTTCTGGGCCTCCCCGCTGCTGTCCCGATGTCTCTTCCTTCCGTGGAGTCCGTTCGTGAATCCATGGGATTCGCCGTGGAAGGAAGAGAGGTCGGGGGAGCGGCGGACGCCAGCAGAGAACGTCCCCTCGCTTCTGGGCCTCCCCGCTGCTGTCCCGATGTCTCTTCCTTCCGTGGAGTCCGTTCGTGAATCCATGGGATTCGCCGCGGAAGGAAGAGATATCGGGGGAGCGGCGCCGCCAGCAGAGAATGTCCCCTCGCTTCTGGGCCTCCCCGCTGCTGTCCCGATGTCTCTTCCTTCCGTGGAGTCCGTTTGTGAATCCATGGGATTCGCCGCGGAAGGAAGAGAGGTCGGGGGAGCGGCGGACGCCAGCAGAGAACGTCCCCTCGCTTCTGGGCCTCCCCGCTGCTGTCCCGATGTCTCTTCCTTCCGTGGAGTCCGTTTGTGAATCCATGGGATTCGCCGCAGAAGGAAGAGATATCGGGGGAGCGGCGGACGCCAGCAGAGAATGTCCCCTCGCTTCTGGGCCTCCCCGCTGCTGTCCCGATGTCTCTTCCTTCCGTGGAGTCCGTTTGTGAATCCATGGGATTCGCCGCGGAAGGAAGAGAGGTCGGGGGAGCGGCGCCGCCAGCAGAGAACGTCCCCTCGCTTCTGGGCCTCCGAGAGCGTGGACGCAGCGGCAGCTGCCCGCAGACAACTTCCACGCGCTTCCAGGGCTCCTGTCGCTCGGCAGAAGCTCCTGAAGCGTGTGGAAGTTGTCTGCGGGGTAGCTGCCAGCGCACCCACCTCTCCTCCTGCCTCTTCGTGCATGGGATCACTGCCTCCGAGAGCGTGGGAGCGGCCGCGAGGAGTCCGTTCGTGCAGCGCCCCAACCTCTCCTCCTGCCTCTTCGTGTATGGGATCGCTGCCTCCTGCCGCAGGAGGAGAGGTTGGGGCGCTGCACGAACGGACTCCTCGCGGCCGCTCCCACGCTCTCGGAGGCAGCGATCCCATGCACGAAGAGGCAGTCCTGCCTCTTCGTGTATGGGATCGCTGCCTCCGAGAGCGTGGGAGCGGCCGCGAGGAGTCCGTTCGTGCAGCGCCCCAACCTCTCCTCCTGCCTCTTCGTGCATGGGATCACTGCCTCCGAGAGCGTCTCTTTGGTTCCCTTCACCACCTCCTCCTCCTCCTCCTCCTCCTCCTCCTCCTCCTCCTCCTCCTCCTTTCTGGCGCCCCTTCCTTAAAGATTTGGTACCAAAGCAATGGCGGTGAGGTCGTGAGGAAGTTGTGTCTTTTGGATTTTGCTGCACTGTTGTCTTTTCAATGGTTCTCAGACTGGTTGAACCTTTAGCAGCTGGGGTGATATTCTTTACTGTTAAGGTTACAATTGGATGTGTTGGACGAATCTTAAAAGATGAAGCTTTTATTAAAACGTTTGACTTAACTAAAAACGTCTTCCTTTTTCTTCTTCTTCTTAAATATGATTTATTTATTTATTTTTACTTCAGAAGTTTGATGACTGTTGTACAAACTAATCCAACCTAAATGTAGAGGAGGAGAAGAGGAGGGGGGTTAAAAAGAGCAGAAGAAAAAGAAAAGAAAGCATGAAGAAAACATAAAGAAAACATAAAGAAAGGGATGGGAGGGAGGGAGGGAGGGAGGGAGGGAGGGAAGGAAGGAAGGAAGGCACTTTATGTTGAAACAGAAAATATTATATAAGGAAGAAAATGGAAATAACTTAGGAAGGAAGGAAGGAAGGAAGGAAGGAAGGAAGGAAGGAAGGAAGGAATTGCACTTAATATTGAAGGAAAAGAGAATGAAGGAAAAAGTATTGGAAGGATTGAAAGAAGGAAGGAGGAACAAAGAATTACACTTAATATTGAAATGGAAAAGAAAATATAATGAATGAAAGAAGAAGTATAGGAAGGAAGGGAAGGAAGGAGGGAAGGAAGGAAGGAAGAAACAAAGACTGTTGAAACAGAAAAGATAATATAAGGAAGAAAATGGAAAGACGTAGAGGAAGGAAGGAAGGAAAAAAGGAAGACAATGTTGAAATGGAAAAGAATATAAGGAAGAAAATGGAAAAAATTATAGGAAGAAAGGAAGAAATGTACTTAATATTGAAACAGACAAGTGAATGAAGGAAAAAAATATTGGAAGGATTGAAAGAACAAGGTTTTCCTTGTATGGGATTGATAGTGTCATTCTTAAATTTATTCCCCAAAATTTTTCCCATTTGTCTAGTTCAATGTTATAGCCAAAGTTCTGTGCCCATTTTATCATTGGTTCTTTTACAGTTTCCAATTTCCTCTTCCATTTGATACTTCAAGAGGAATTTGTATATTTCCCCTATCATCTTTCTGTCCAGACTTTGAATAATTTTATTCAATTTGTGTGGTTCTGTTTCAATACCATATATTTTAGTGTCTTTATTGTATTTAGTTTTAATTTGGAGGTAGGTTAGCCAGTCACCTTTCATATTCTGATCTGCCAATTCTTCAATTGTTTTTAAATTTCCCTGTCTGTCAATTAGATCTCTGTATCTTAGAATTTTGTTCCAATCTGTAAAATTTGGGTGTGTCGTTCTTTCTGTTGGTGATAGCCAATTTGGGGTTTTCACATAGTGGATTTTTTTAATTTTGAGCCATTGTTGCAGTAAAGTTCTAATTAAATGATTTTGAAAGTATTTGTGCGTTTTATGTTTGTCATTCATTCCATAAGAAATTATGCCAGCCTGGCTGCAGGTCATGGCCTTCTAAGATCAGAATTCTTTTATTCTTTAACTCAATCCAATCCTTTGTCATTGTCATTGTTACTGCAGTTCCGTATATATAGGCTCCCTGTGTGCTTCCATCCATCCCTACGAAGATCTGCTGACTCTGCCTGCCTGCTGGTAAGTGAGCTGGGTTTTTTCTTTTATTTTTTTAATGTATTTTAAAATAATATTTTATTTATTGTGCATATGATTTTTAAAAATAGTGTTATTCTGTGTTGATTCTTTTTTTAAATTGTCTTAAACTATTTAAAAAAAGATTCTATCCAAAATAAATTGAAACAAGCCATTTTAAAAATTTCTATGCACAATACTTTGAAATGGACTCAGGAGTCATGATTGACACTGAGTGAATTTGCACTTTTAATAATCAGGAAGATACAATGGCATTGAAAAAAGTGACTGATGACCATTTTTCACACTTAGCGACCGTTGCGACCATTTTTCACACTTAGCGACCGTTGCAGCATCCTCATGGTCACGTGATCAAAATTTTGTTTGGCAACAGATTCGTATTTATGCTGGTTTCAGTGTCCTGGGGTGACCTTTTGACAAAATTTTTTTTTTTTAATAAAGCCCCCCCCCCCCCCCCGTCAAGGGTGTCCCTCTTTTCCAATCTGAAAATCTGGTCACCTTAGTATGATGAGAAGACTAATAGTAATAGTAATGAAGCCCTAGTGAATAGTTTGACAATGGTTAGAAAATTATTTGTTTAGCAGAGTGATGGCATTCGGGGAAAAAACTGTTCTTGTGTCTAGTTGTCTTTGTGTGCAGTGTTCTATAGCGTTGAAACAATTTATGTCAAGGATGCAAGGAGTTTGTAAATATTTTCACGGCCATCTTTTTTACTTGTGCATTGTACAGGTTCTCAATGGAAGGCAGGTTGGTAGTAATTGTTTTTTCTGCAATTCTAATTATCCTCTGAAGTCTGTGTGTGTCTTGTTGGGTTGCACCAAATGGTTTTACATCCCAAGTTTCTTTTATTTTTTTATACAGGTTTTTTTTTCATTTTCATAACATATAACCACATGTATATTATTACATAACCAACATCATATTGTATTATTAAATGTTTACATCAATTCATCTTACCAACAACTCCCCAA
Organism: Thamnophis elegans; assembly: GCF_009769535.1. Taxonomy (NCBI): domain Eukaryota; kingdom Metazoa; phylum Chordata; class Lepidosauria; order Squamata; family Natricidae; genus Thamnophis; species Thamnophis elegans. Next base: position 41,200,578 of record NC_045546.1, read on the forward strand.
AACCAATTATTGGCTCTTCTGCTCTCCATACACCTTATTTGTACTTTATTCATCACTTTCTTCTCCCTCTCTCCTCCCCCTCCCTACCTCCTTTCTTCCCTCTGTCATCCTTCCCTTCTCAACTTCAGTTTCATATTTATCAATATTCCATATATTTTAACCGTTATTTAGTTATCTTTCCATTGTAATATTCAACCAGTTAGCAACTCCATTTTATTGTCATATTTAGGAATAAAGCCCTTATCTTAACTTTATATTTTCCCATATAGTAGTTTCTAGTTATTTGATTTTTTTCCTAGTAAGTCTTTTGTCCCACTTCTATGTTCCTGTCTTCCCCCTTTTCTTTTTTTGATACAACCACTCTCTTCAATTTTCCCCAGGTCACTATCAAAAGGATATTTTATATTTTTCTCTGTTGGGGCATAATCTCCTCCTTCAATTTTACTTATGTCACTAACAACTTCCAAAACCACTTTTGTCTGCTTTTTATTTCCTTTTGTTGGGACACCTCCCCTTTGTACAATTTTCCCTACACCACTGCCAGGACCAATGGAGTTTTTTGTCTGCTTTTTATCTCCCTCCATTTCTACCCCTTCATTGTCTTGCCCCTCCCCCCATTTTCTTTGGATACTTCTTTAGATATCTGCGTCTCTGGATTCAGAATTCTATTTAGACTTGATATTAATGATTTATGCATTTTTAAAATAATTTCACATAGTTCTTCAAATTCCCAGTTTTTCATGATGTCCAGTTCCAAAGTTACAGTTAATTATACAGTTCTTATTTCAGAGTTCTGTTCCAAATTAAATTTATCTATGGGAGATATGGAAGCCATCTTGATCTTTTGTTCTTTCTTAATGTCTAGTTCCAAAATTGCAGTTAGTTATACAAGTCTTATTTCGAGATTCTGGTTCACCTTAAATTTAATTCAAACCAGAAGAGAAGCTGGGGCCATCTTAAGAAGAAGAAGAAGAAATAAAAAAAACTTTTGTATTTCCCAGTTTTTGATACTTTTATTATTCTGTTATTATTCTTTCCCTTGCCACCTTCCAGGTCTGGTCGATTGTAGCTGCTCACAATATATTACTTGGAACAAACTTGCAATCAGCCATATTCAGGTATTTCTCTTTGCCTCCTACTTTTCCAAATTCTGGTTTATGGCAATTGGTTAATTAAAACTTCCAGCACAGACAAGGTTAGGTTATCAGTTATCAGAAAGAAGAAGTGCTTTTTTTTTTTGGAGTTAAGATATATTAGTTGGAAGAAATTCAAACAGAGTAAATCCTTCCGAATGTTTGGTTTCTATTTCAAATCCAAAACCAAGTTTAGAGTTTATACTTGAGTGGGTTTGTCACCGCTCTGCTTTCTCCCTTTCTGTCCAAAATAGTTTCAAATAAATACCTTTTGGGAGGGCTGGGGTTTCAATCCTCCATTTTCCTTTTCTTTCTTTCTTTTTGAAATAATCCCGATCTGATCATCAATATTATTTATGTTGTCAAGATTTCTTTGCCTTTCCCAGGTTTGATTTATGGCTGTGGGTTAGATAAATTTTCTTACCGGTCTTTTACAAGAAGCCAGTATCTTGTCAGCCATATTGCCGACTGCCACCCCGATTCCGATTCATAGGGCAAATCTCCGACCTGCGAGGGACCTGTTGCCTTCCTCTGGGTCTGGTGAGATGCTGCCCTTCTGCACCCTGCCTTCCAGGGGGGTTCTTATCAAAAAGTATCTCAGAGACAGGGTTTATGCGAGGCTCTTAATAGCCTACACACCCCATGTCTGTCCAGCTGAAGAACTTCCTGTCGACTCTCTACATCCCAAGTTTTTGAAGAAGCTGGTAGAAATGATCCCAGAATTATTGAATGTCATCTTTCAAAACTCTTCTAACACAAAGGAACCACCAGAACCCTGGAAAAGAGCTACTGTGCTTCCAATTTACAAAAAGGGCAAAAATAGCTCCAAGAAACTATAGGCCAATCAGCCTGACATCAATACTTGTGACAATGTCGGAAAAGATAATCAAGCAACTAATCTGTGAACACCTAAAAACAAGCAAAACTACTACTAGAAGCCATCATTATTAAATAGATAGATAGTACCACCACCAAATGGACTTACATTTGGCTGACCAACCACACGCAGCATGTAGTCCTCAATAGAACTACATCTGAATGGAGAGAAGTTTGCAGCAGGATACTCTGTTCTGTCTTGGGCCAAATGCTCTTCAACATCTTCATAAAATGATCTAGAAGAAAGGATAGAAGGGGAAATTATCCAATTTGCATTTTTATTACTATTCACATTAAATGGAAAAAATGATGAAAATGAAAAGGTTCATGGTTCTCCTCTACATGTAAAAGGTAAGGATTGGTTTAGCTCCCAGGAATAAAAAAAATATTAGGTAATTAAGTAAGAACATTCTTCCTATGGAAATTTAGGTTTCTTATAACTTTTCAGGAGCTTCACTGGAATAAAAGTAAAATCACAAAAGCTTAGCTCAGCTTACCAAATACTGTGAGAACAAGGGTCTGTAATTAGTTTTAAATCGGTGGTACATTGTTATATGGTAATGTCCTTTGCCGAACCTTTCATTTAATGGTACCTTATCAGACCTGGGAACTATATAAATAGAAAGGACTTTTCTTTGTATCTGATGAATAGCCGTCTGATTTGCTGGCCCAGTATTTTCTGTTCTGGATTACACCGGAGCTCCAGGGTATCACACAAATTTTTGTTTATCATCTGTAGTCTTTTAAACCTAGCATTTTAAATCTAGAGGAAACCTCAAGTTTACATGAGATATGACTAAACTTCAGCTCTGGCATACCACATAAGTGAAACATTTTCAGCTGCCAAAGAATCCTCACTAAGTGCCCCAGTTTGCTCCAGATATGCATACCTATGGAGAGATTCCAATGTGCAAACATATACAAGAAATCCCCATGTGCTTACTTCTCTATTTATGTGATTCTGTATATAGAGGTAGCATTTTCTACACACAATTTTCAGGTACTTTTATGCTGAACCCCCTTTTCCAAACTTCAGTTTGTAGTGATTGTTTTTATTTCTTATTTGAAGTGTTGAGAACGAGAAACAAAAATAATTGTTCCGCCTGAAGTTGCTACAGATCATGCAGAAAGAAGGAAGGAAGGAAGGAAGGAAGGAAGGAAGGAAGGAAGGAAGGAAGGAAGGAAGGAAGGAAGGAAGGAAGGAAGGGGATATATAGTCAATCCTGATGAGAAGGGCAAACTGGCAAAATTGTTGCAAATTATTTGCCTGCTCATTTTGTCTCCACTATTAAGGATTGCTAGTAGGATTTGAAGCCAGGAACAGAAAGGCAATGTAAGAGAAGAGTTCCCTCCAATGGATAAATAAAGCCATAACATCTCTTCCTGTATCTAAAATAAATGTAAAAATCCTAGTTTTATTGTGATTTCAATTGCACTGAAAATAAATTAGTTCACCTTACCAACTCAACTGACACGATGGGAAAATGTCATCTTAGCCTGCTTTCAAACTAGCAGAGGGATTATACAAATTTTACATTTCCTGTAATAATATGTCCTGTTCATTTTCAAAGTGAATTCTTGTACTTTTAGGGTTTATTTTGACCTACTTTTTAGAAAATAGCATTTCATGGACAATCTTGTAAGCACAATTATATTTTTAAGACAGATTGGAATTTAGTAGTCCACTGTATATGAGGGAAAGAAAAAGTTAGGTTGATTTTTTCGAAGATTACAAAAATGTGTTACAAAAATATTATAAAAATGTGACAGATTGTTAAGTGATACAAGGAGACAGCATCTACTCAATATGGCTAGTGATTTATTATATTTTGACAATTGGGAAAACATAGTAATTGAAGAAAAGAGAATTAAGCGTGGGACAATGATAAATGGACAGATATAAAGTTAACATAGTTTAAGAATGCTTGGTGAAATCAAACAGACTTCTTTAACTGAAAACTTCAAAGTTGTTTTAGACCTGCTGAAGGATACCAAAGTCGATATAATTCAGAAAGAAAATACTGAAGGAAAACTTTTGATCACCAGAAAAGCAATGCCAAAGCAGTTTTCCACATGTTATAGCAGACCTTTAAAATCTTTTAAGACAGTAATATTGTTAATAAAAAGAAAAAGGCTTCATAAAAACTACCAGCTTTAGTAGGCTGGGCCAAAGTCTGTCATCAGCCTGTGTTGTAGAGCACCCAATTATATGCATCTGAGAAACTTAAGACCAGGATAGGAAAAAATAGCTCTTCTTCATGTTGCTGATCAGAAGTGGTATTTAAAGAATACTGGCTATAACTAGTGGACTATAGCCTTTAACTACTCTATGCTCCATTAATTTATGCATGACTTATTTAAAACCTTCTAAAATGTTGTCATTACCCATCAAATTGTAGAGAATTCTGTAGTTTAGCTGTGAACTGTATAATGAACTAGATCTTCTATTAGCCTCTACATTGTGCTTCTATAAATAGCACATTATATGATATATTTTCCTATAATGACAAGGAAACATATCTCTGTTTTCTATAAATCTAGAGTGGAAGTAGGTAATTTCTGATTGGATTCAAGTTTAAAGGAAACTTTCTTTATCACTGAATTTATTCTGGAATTGGCAGGATTCAGCAGGCAGGAGAGAATAGAGTAGAATAGAATAGAATAGAATAGAATAGAATAGAATAGAATAGAATAACAGAGTTGAAAGGGACCTTGGAAGTCTTCTAGTCCAATGCCCTGCTTAGGTAAGAAACCCTGCACCATTTCAGACAAATGGTTATCTAACATCTTCTTAAAAACTTCCCGTGTTGGATCATTCACAACTTCTGGAGGCAAGTTGTTCCACTGATTAATTGTTCTAACTGTCAGGAAATTTCTCCTTAGTTCTAAGTTGCTTCTCTCCTTGATTAGTTTCCATCCATTGCTTCTTGTTCTACCTCAGGTGCTTTGGAGAATAGCTTGTCTCCCTCTTCTTTGTGGCAACCTCTGAGATATTGGAACACTCCCTTAGTCTCCCCTAGTCTTTCTTTTAATTAAACTAGACATCCAGATCCTGCAACTGTTCTTCATATGTTTTAGTCTCCAGTCCTCTAATCATCTTTGTTGCTCTTCTCTGCACTCTTTCTAGAATCTCAACATCTTTTTTACTTTGTGACAAAAACTGGATCCAGTATTGTAAGTGTGGTCTTACCAAGGCATTATAAAGTGGTATTAACACTTCATGTGATCTTGATTCTATCCCTCTGTTTATGCAGCCTAGAAATGTGTTGGGTTTTTTGGCAGCTGCTGCAAACTCCTGGCTCATATTTAAATAGTTGTCCACTGTGGGAAAAAAACATGCATTTTTTTTAATCTGCCACTAAGTAAGTTGTGGCATTTTACATCTAAAAAACAGAACTACGACACAAAACCATTGGAAATACCAATATGACTGGCTCAGCTATTGGAACTTGTTGGATCCTAAAAGGCCTTGGCAACATTCTAACCTGGAATAGAGAATGATTCAAACAATTGCCCTTAATTACTCTCTCCATCTGCTACAGAAGGCCCTATGAATGAACTGGAAGAGCTAAAGCAGCAATTTAGATAGCTAATGCGCAGGTGGAGGTAGACTTGATTAAAATCTAATAAGGCACAGCATAAACTCCATTTGAAGTTTTTACGTGTTATTGCATTTGTAGCATACGGAATGCCTTTTTTCTTCCTTCTTTTTCTTTCCAATGCACATGTTGTATCTCCAAACTCATGTTTAGATGAGTTGTTTTGGATTGTGACATGAAAAACTCAAACCTTTCAAACTGCTTCTCAAAGCTTCAATAGTTAATTGCTGAACCTTTATTTTTTTTTAAAAAAATATTCTAAGATATTTAAAGTAAAATACCAGAAGCTTTGATAGATCTCGATTCTCCTGATTTTCAGGAAGATTGTGAAAAATTAACTGTTCCAGAAGGCTTTTAGGATTTATGTATATGTAGAAAACAAAGTGCCAGGAATATTGTATTAATCATATTTTTTAGAACAATTTTATATTATATTTCTGATTATAGACTATTGTATATTACCATTTTTACTGCATTGGTTCTGGATATTGTTTTCATACTATCTGGCCTAGTCTTGACCAAAGCAGTTGATAAATTTGTAAGTAGATAGAATTATAAAATAGTTAAAAATAGAAGTAAATAGGTTAATGATTTTGGCCATACGGTAATAAAATTTTCATTATTAGGCCTAAACCAATTGCTATTAATAAGACAACATTGCACTGATGGCATTGTTTTAAATATGTCTTTCTCTTATAGATAGGAATACCCACCCACCCCGGCCCAATTTTTATTATTTTTAGTTTGGGTGGGCTTTTCATATTGCACCATGTTTACTAGGTTTAGGGTGAGGAGAGGTTCTTCAGACAGCTGGTATGGGAGGAGCAGCCCTGTCATTTATCTCATTTCCCTATCCTCCCCTTTCTCTTCCTACAGGCTCTCCAAGGGCTGGATGTTAACAAATTACCTTAATTATTCCCACACTCCATTCCTTTGGTGGTGGATATGGTACAAGCCATATGCAACTCTGTAGGAGTAAATTTATAAATGGAATTCCCAAAGTTTAGAGCTCAGAAGGTGATTGAAAGTGGAATTGATGGAAAAGGCCTTCGAGACCATATATTCTGAGCAATGTCAAGAATAAGTACTGCAATCTGCACTGCTGAAATCATGCAGGCAATGGCTTAATTACTATAATTAGCTTGGAATCAAAGCCTATCACAGAAACTTAATAAGTCCCAAGCATAATAAGTTACACTCTGAAATAGCTGATTTTTAAAAAATAGACTTACAGCAAAATGAGAAACAAAGAAAAGATAAATACTTCATTTAAGTATTCATTTATATTTGAAACACTTTGATGCTATGCTGGCTAGCATATTACAAAGAACAGAACAGTATAGTGGAGCTATGTATAATGCTATTTTAAAAAATTAATACAATAATTTTCAAATATGATGCTTGTAGTTGAAAATATTTAAGCTTCATAATGATTTCATGATGCATATATCCTTTTTTGCCACTGTCTTTTCACATAAGTGCTGTATGTTCTTTTTAATGTAATTTTATTCCAAAAAATTAAAAAGGAAAATAAAACTAACACAAACTAACATAAAATAAAAAATAACAAAAGAAATAAATAAATCAGAAAGAAAGCTAAAAGTAAAAGAGAAGAAAAAAAGATAAAGAAAAATGGAAAAGAAAGGAAAAGAAGTAGTTTCCTACCTTCTTTTCAGCAATTGTAAATACAATGATACATTTGCCTTTTACTCTAAGTTCTCAACTTGACTCACTTCTTTTTATGACATCTCCTGTTTAATCAAAATCATAAATCACAAGCTCACTTTTTCTGTTTTATAAAAGTGGTTTCTAGATAAATATATATAGATATTGTCTTTTATCAAAGACGGCAATATCACCAACTCAGCAAGTTCAATCATCTTCACTAACCATTCCTCTAATGTGGTAGTTGCAAATCTTTGCACATACAACAATCTTGCGACAGTTATCATATACAAAAAAAGAAATGTTCCATTACTTTTTCCCAGCTATTAAATTGATATTTAAAGTTCTCTGAATCAGTATGTAGAATCTAAAACATTCTAGGTTTTTTTTACATGTCTGCCAAGCTTTATAAAATGTCCCTTATTGCTTTTCATATTTCAAGCATAAATTTGAAGTGTCTTCATACATTGTGGACAATTTATCGAGTGACATATACCTGGTATGTCATATTTTTTTTAGTTTTCCTATTAATATTTCAATTCCCTTTCAAAGTTATTCTAAATCCAACTCCATACCATTTGCAAATTATATTTGTACATTTATTTTTAAAACGGTACTCCCACAATCCTCTCAACTTGCCTTATATTTCTATTTACTATTTCAGGAGCCAAAATAAACCACAGAGGATATAGTGGACATCCCTATCTTGTTCCTTTCTGTATCTCACAAGTCTTCGTTAGATCTCCAGTTACAATTATTTGTGTTTTCGGTGAGGTATAAATCAATCTTTCCCATTTTATAAAGCTCTGTCTCTCCAAACTTCATATCTTTCAAAACTTTGAACAAGAAAGTGCAGTTCAAACTGTCAAAGTCCTTCTCTATATCTAAGAAAATCAATATGGCCTGTTTTTCATTATGTTGCTTCAAATACTTCAAAATGTCCAAGGCAACATATGCGCACACACAGTGACTGTCATGGATGCACTCATGCACACACAGACATACAAACACAAACATACACACAAACATTTAAAAATTATAATAAAAGAATAAAAAAATTATGAGCAGAAAATTAAAAAGTAGAAAGAAAAGTTAAAAAAATAAAATGTTATATTACACACACACACACACACACACACACACACACACACACATTCTATAGAGCATCTATAGACCACTTCTACATACATCTGTTACCCAGGATAACAGTATTTCTAAGTCCTCATAGAGATGCATAAGCTTGTGGAAGAAGAAATGATGGACTAAAAATAGTGCTAAGAAAAGTAGAGTTGTCATTGTTACGTATTCAGGTCCGTTCGATGTCATGCCATAGGAGGGAGAGACCTTGGATGCTGATTGGCTAAGCCATCTGACAGCAGGGTTTTTAAGGAGCTGTCAGACGGGGAAACCTCGTCTGTTCATTCATAGTTTAAAGCAGTGGCAGTTAGCTAGAGATGTTAATAAAGTGTTTGAACTAAAGCTGTTTTGCCTCATTTGTCTACACCCACCTCCAATGTTCACAATATTGAACAATCACCATGATGAAGAACAAAAACTCAGTGAGTTCACTGAATCACAGTGGTTTTAGGAGAGGACAAAAGACCACCAACAAATGCTCCAGACAATTACTCAGTGTTTTTAAAAGTATACTAAGTTTGATTCTTCCTTTTCTAATCACAATAATCATATGAACACTGGGCCACTGGCCTTTCAGCTCCAACGGGCCTTGGAGGAAGCTAGCTATCTTGACCCCTTCCAGTCCGGCTTCAGACCTGGTTACAGCACAGAAACCGCTTTGGTCGCATTGACCGATGATCTCTGGAGGGCCAGAGATGGAGGCTATGCGTCCATCCTGGTTCTCCTTGACCTCTCAGCGGCTTTCGATACCATCGACCATGGTATCCTTCTGCGACGACTGCGGGAGGTGGGAGTGGGAGGCACTGTTTTGCGGTGGTTCTCCTCCTACCTCTCGGACAGGTCGCAGTCGGTGTTGGTCGGGGGGCAGAGATCGTCCCTGAGGCCCCTAACGTGTGGGGTGCCACAGGGTTCGGTCTTATCCCCCCTACTATTTAACATATACATGAAACCGCTGGGCGAGATCATTCGGAGGCACGGGATAAAATACCACCAATATGCGGACGATACGCAATTGTATCTGTCCGCCCCGTGCCAACTCAATGAAGCGGTGGACGTGATGAACCGGGGTCTGGAGGCCGTTAAGAACTGGATGAGTGCTAACAAACTGGTACTCAACCCGGACAAGACCGAGTGGCTGTTGTGCTTCCCCCCCAATAATTTGGCTAATATACCAACGCTTAGGCTGGGGGGTCAAATTTTATACCCCTCAGATAGGGTCCGCAACTTAGGAGTCCTCCTGGACCCACAGCTGACTTTTGATCACCAGCTGTCAGCTGTGACCAGGGGGGCATTTGCCCAGGTTCGCCTGGTCCGCCAGTTGCGGCCCTACCTAGACCGGGGGGCTCTCACAACAGTCACTCGAGCCCTTGTGATCTCTAGACTGGAATACTGCAATGGGCTCTAAATGGGGTTGCCCTTGAAGTGCATCCGGCGACTGCAGCTAGTCCAGAATGCAGCCGCGCGAGTGATAGTGGGCGCACCGCGGTTCGCCCACGTTACACCTGTCCTCCGCGAGCTGCACTGGCTACCTGTTGGTCTCCGGGTGCGCTTCAGGGTACTGATGACCACCTTTAAAGCACTCCATGGTAGTGGATCTGAGTACTTGAGAGACCGCCTTCTGCCGATTACTTCCCTAAATCGACCAATTAGATCGCACAGACTGGGCCTCCTCCGAATCCCATCTGCCAGTCAATGCCGACTGGCGACCACACGGAGGAGAGCCTTTTCTGTTGCTGCTCCGACCCTGTGGAACGAGCTCCCCATGGAGATCCGTACCCTCACCACTATCCAGACCTTCCGCGCAGCCCTCAAGATCTGGCTCTCCCAGCAGGCCTGGGGATAGGCTTCCAATTCACCCGCCCGAGTGTTTGATTGTTGAATGAAAGTTGTGTTTTACTATTTTTTCTTTGTTCACATATTGTTTTGTTTTTGACCTTGCACCCCCCCCCCTGTGGTTGTAAGCCGCCCTGAGTCCCCTCAGGGAAAAGGGCGGCATATAAATCCCAATAAACCTATAAACCTATATCTAAAAAAAATTAAATTCAATGTAAGTAAAAAATAAGGTTTCATGCTTAGGCAAAAAAAGCCAACTGTGCAGGTACTGATGAGGTAAAACTTGACTCAAAACTGGTACTAACTGTGAGAAGGATCTCAGAGACCAAGTGGACAATCACTTAAATATGAGCCAACAGTGTGCAGCAGCCACCAAAAAGGTCAATGAAAAGGTCAATGAAGTCCTAGCCTGTATTAATAGAGGGATAGAATGAAGATCATGTAAACTATTAGTACTGCTTTGCAAATATTTGATAAGACCACACTTGAACTACTGCATCCAATTTTGATCACCTTAACATAAAAAAGATGTTGACACTCTGGAAAGAGTGGAGAGAAGAGCAACAAAGATGATTGGGAGGTAGGTTGGGGTGGAGGCTAAAACAAGAACAGTTGCGGGAATTGGATATATCCAGTCCAGTGGAAAGAAGGACTATGAGAGACATGATAGCAGTGTTCCAATATTTGAGGGGCTGCCACAAAGATGAGGGGCTCAATCTTTTTTTCAGAGCACCAGAAGGCAAGACAAGAAACAATGGATGGAAACTAATCCAGGAGAGAAGCAATTTAGAACCAAGGAGAAATTTCTTAACAGTGAGAACAATGAACCAGTGGAATGGCTTGCCATCAAAAGTTATGGGTGTCCCATCAAGAAGAGATGGACAGGCATTTGTCTCAAATGGAATAGGGTTTCCTGCTCAAGCAGGTGGGTAGACTAGATGACCTCCAAGGTCTGTTCCAACATAGTTGGAACATAGTCCATAGTTCAACATATAGGTCAACATAGTTCCAACATAGTCTATGTTCAATATTCTCACGTTCAGAAATTGCTTAGTGACTATTTTTCAGCTATTAGAAACTATTAGAGTGACACATCTGAAAATACTAGAATACTACTTCACAATTAAACACAGTTACCTTAATAAGACATTGGACTGTTGATTTTATTTTTGTTGTATATATTCTAGTACAACCTCTGGCAATTTCCACAAACAAACAGTCAGAAAAACCAACCAACCAACAAACAAGCAAATAAAATGACTAAAGCACAGTAAAATCAATGTAAAACATATTTCTTTTTTTTAATAAATGTTTTTTAATTTTAATTTAAAACAGGTACAGCATCTTTCTTTACATCTGTAGAAAATGTGTCAATCAATTACAGATAAGTTTTGGTACATCTCCTCCACAGTCAACCAACATAACTCATATTAACTCAAGCATTATTATATATCCATTTTCATTTAACTGTAATTATTATTTAGAGATATTAATAAAAGTAATAATCTTGAACAATACCTGCCCACACTGGTGGGAAAAGAAAAAATCAAAAAGAAAGGGCAAAAAAATAAAAATAAAATAAAAAATAAAAAATAAAAATAATACAAAAAAAGACAAAAACGACAAGGGACAAGGCAGGAAAACAAAACAAAACACAGGTATCTATTATAAAAAAAAGAAGTATATCAACTGGTTACAACATGCTTTGGTGCTTCTCTTCCATTAACTCATATTAATTCAAATATCTTAACTCGAATATTTACCATATCAACATCATTATACCTCCAGTTTTAATTACCTATGGTTATTTAAACATCCTTCATCCTTAGCTATGCCAAAGAATTAATCCATAACACATGCTGACATTTCATTTACTTATTTGTAAAATCCTCTATTATCATCAAATCCTCATGTCCTATTTTAGCTGAACATCCATAATATTTAATTATATCATATATCATAACATTTTCCCAGTATTGATTAACATTTGATTGTATGTATTTTATTTAGTTTTTTTAATAGTGATAATTATTGTAGTTAATACTCTTTATGTATAATCTAAAAATGTTTTCTCATATCCAATTGTTATTTATCATATCAACTCCACATTATATACATTACTATCAATATCAATTATTATTCAACTATATCTGTTACAAAAAAGAGCAATTAGGTTTAGCTAGTTTTCAATTGTATTCTTCAATCTATCAGCCAGTTCCAAATTATATACATTTCTATCCATATCAGTCATTATTCAGCTATATCTATTACAAATTAAGGTAATCAGATTTAGCTAATTTTAAATTGCGTTCTTCCATCTGTCAGCCTGTGTCTCTCCAATAGCAAAATCTTCTCAAACCAATTGCCACGCGTTGGATAAATTTACCAAATGTTTTTATAAGCAAGTCCAAACAAAGATATCTTCGCACCTTTTGGCTCTGAATGTCGGTGGTGAAATAATAGTGTTGTCCCGGGCTTGTAAAAATTTTCAAATTGACTATAATTCTCAGGGGTGGAGTTTTCATTTCTCTTACACTCTGTCTCTTTAAATGAATCTTCTTTATAGCTCCCCCCCCTCCTTTCTTCCTCTGAGATAGACCAGACGCCATTTCTCACATTTTCCATTTGTATTTCAGGAACATTCAAACATTCAACGATCTCAGTTTTTCCTTCATATTTTAAAATCAGATCCAATTTTCTTTCCAATCTCTGAAAAGAGTCAAAAAGCTCTCGACATGCGGAAAAAAGAATCTGGAGTGAAGCCATGATGTGTCGCAGTTAAAAATTACAAGTAAAAAGACGCTGAAAACTGTGCAATCTTATCTGATCGTAAACACAACCAAGTAATAAAAATGTCAAATCGTGAAAGGCTAATTAGTAGAGAGTAAACTTTATGATCCACTTAGAGAGAATCAGAGGGGGGGGGATGTCGAAGAGTTCCTTGAAGCTTTTAAGAAATAAAGTAGCCACCAGCCATAAGTCCATAAAAAGGAGACCAATTCGCCGCTAGATTCTTCTATTCTTTGGTTTCAATTAGCTTAGGCTTTTAGCGCGGACAGTCTCTCTTGAATAATAAAATCAGCTTACCAGATGACATCACTTCTGCCATTCTTAGGGGCAACCTGCAGTTTCATTTAGCACGCAGCTAATCCAGAAAGGAATTGGCAAGATACCCCCCCCCCCGAGACTTTGCGAACGTCTCTGAGGTCACTGGGTCTCCCCTCACCTTTCACTGTCATCTCCGGGACAGTTAGGGTTCAAAAACCCGTCCAAAAATCCTTCGGTATAGAGGAATTTCAGGAATAGCCTGAAACTCCATCTTCTCACTGCTAAGCCCCGCCTTCTTCCAATGTAAAACATATTTCGATTAGGAACAGTTCTCATAAAAATAATCATACTTGAAGGCCTTATTTAACAATATTATATAACACTACTCTACAAAACAAATACATGAACAAAATAGGTGCCAATGAAATATCAGTAAAAGATGGGGAGCTGGGAGGAATTCCAGAGAGAAGCAATGAGGCTACCATTCCCATTATCATATCTGGAATGGCAATGTTTAGAGAGTTCAATGCAAGTTACAGTCAACCATTTCTGAAGGGCACAAGTTGTGATAAAAGCTATGTTAATCCCTTGAAACATTTAATCAGCAACAATAATAAAGACATTAAATAAGACAGAATTACCACATTGTTTAAAATATACTTCATTTGATTACACACCACAAACAGATCATTGGATACTGTTCATGTATCAGTATCAAGTATTAAGGAGTATCTGCACAAAACAGAAAACAGAGATAATAGGAGGATGACTCGGATGCATACCATTTATCAGCATTTTTCCTTAACAACTTATTCACAGAACTAGTACATATGAGCAGCTGACACATAGCAGGTGTTCTAAACTACATGCTGAGAAATTCATTGAATGTGAGCAATCTTATCACTGGGATAATTTTCGCCACTGCAAAGGCTTGAAATGATGTACTTAAAAAGAAGTGTTATCTGGTTGTGATGTTGCAGGTATTTTATCCTACAGAGACACTTCTATTAGCCCAATTATTTTAAACTGTTCTGTTATGACCACCCATTTATCTAGTTAAGCTACAATTGACCCTACTATCATAGGATTGTTATGATTTGGTGCACCGACTTCTTCACAAACTTCTAACTTTTATTGGGGACGAGGGAAGAGATGTGTATGAGAGACAGACAAGCAGGGGTGGCTTCGAATATGGCCTCTCAGGAAGGTGATTGATTCTGCAAACCTAAAAAGTCGGGAGGTTTCGTACTGCCACATATCTAATCTAAGTTTATTATTTGCCATTTTCTTTAGTTTATTTGCTTATTTTCACCTTGGAAAAATATTAGCAAATGTTTTAAGAGAAGATACATCAACAATTGTAGTTTCAGGTATTTCGGTATTCTGTCTATAATACCTCTCAAAATCTATTATTATCATTTTCATTTTTCCTCAATCCCTTTCAAAAAAAAATTTCTTCACTTTAAATAATTATAACATTCAAAACAATTCACTTTCCTCCACTGTAAAGCTCTGTTCTTCATTTGTTTTGTTCTTCAAGTTTTCTATAATAACAAAACTTTTTATTTTGAACTAAACCCTTCGTGGGAACCCAGTTAACCCTCTTCCATTTGAATTTAAATTATTCATGTTCTGGGGATTAACAAACAGGTATTTTGAAATGGGAGAACATTACTTCTCTATCTTTTTTTATTTCAAAAAGAAGAGAGAGAGAATAGATCAGAATATGTTTGAGACAAAGAGCACTCTGTTTTATAACACAAAAGGTTGGTTCATGTCATAAAATCAAAACCACTTCCTATTATCAAAGCTCAAACACATTATTCACATGTCAACCATATTTATAAATATATTCCCCATGGAGTTGAACTGAAAGCATGAAGTAAACAGAACACAGGGAATTATGAAGATGAATTAAGAACAGTAGTTACATGGTTTAATTGCTTCATTAGTCAATTAAAAGAGCAATGCTTTCACTTTAAAGTGAAGATTTTAAAGGACAATGTCAGGGCTACAAACATTAACAGGGATTATTAGAATTTTAGGAGTCTTGTTGATTCCATATGATCAGGATGAAAAAGGAATGACACAATTGCTATACTCTATAGAGAAAACTTTATTCAAGTCCCATATGCTACCTGCAACTTTTGACTCCTACTTCTCTCGTATCTATAATAATTTATTTGGGACACTTAATTTTAGACAAGCCAATGAAAACATAAGAAATGTAACTAGTCTATTTTACTTAGGTTATACAAACTGCATGCATGTATGCCTATGGAGATGTGTGCATGTGTGAATGCATGCATGAATGCATGCATGCATGCATGAACAAATAAATGAATGATACGATACTGAAGACCAGAAGCCTCCACAGGGTGCATCAAAGATGCCAAAATGGTATGCATGACCACATAATCAAATATCCACACTTTTTACCTGCATGTGATACATTCAATACACATTAAAAATTGATTCGGTTATTCAGTCACAACCATGTTGACTTAATGTATGCTCCCTGCAGATGCACTTACTGAGGCCATGCTATGGATTGTGCAGTTATATACACTGTTCTTTGGCAATTATTACCAGTGGCCATTTCATTCTTATTCTTTTACATATTAGAAGTCTTGCAGTGAAAAAAGAATGATCACAGGAAGAGCCAACATGGAAAAGTGGTTAGAATGCATACTGCAGACTACTTTAGTTGCCTGAAATTTGGCAGTTTGAATCTCACCAGGCTCAAGGTTGACTTAGCCTACCATCCTTCTTAGGTCAATAAAATGAGAATCCAGATTGTTGGGGGCAATATGCTGACTCTGTAAATCGCTTAGAGAGTGCTGTAAAGCACTGTGAAGCAGTATATAAGTCTAAGTGCTATTGCTATCACTATCTGCTTGGAGGGGAAAGCTAAAAGGACCTTAACATTTGTAACATAAAAAGGAAGTTAGGACTGGTAATCATACAAACGATAGTACTAGCTGCTATGTCCCCAAACATGAACATAACCTTCGAATTCTTGCCATCAAAACATGAATAGATCAAATTTAAAAACAAATTGAGCTAAGTTCTGCTCAGTGTTGTTAATACTTTTTCATCAGCATTCTGTGGCCTTGTTTGTTAAATCCCAAACCAGTCTTACTGATATACTGCATGCACTAAGTACTTTGCTGTTAGAACTTAACCATACAGTGAAGCCTATTGTCAAGGTAAGTTTTGTACTGCACAGTTCAAGTAGCGGTTCTAATACACAGTTCTCAAATTGGTTTTACTTGTCATTTGTTTGGGACGGCAATTTACATGGGCATAGGAAAACATAGTTTAATTTAAAAGCCTCTGATTCTTTATGTGAAGATAATAGCACTAGTCAAGTAATTACACAATACAGATAGTAGTGATGGATCATATTTTGGCAGAACTTAAAATACTGATATACTGTGAACATGAACCTTGCTACAATAGGAGGTAGTCTACAATGAAAGGATATACAATATGTCTCTCCACTCCTACTCTGTCACTTTCTCATCTTTCCTGTAAGAAATTCATATCAATATTTGTAAAGAGATCATTCATTTTTGAGTGACATTGCTATATTTCATAAGATTAAGAACATCTCTTTTTGAGACTCAAGAACTGATGAGAACTGATTCTGTTATCTCTTCTAACTGGTTATTGGAAGAAAAAGGCTAATGTTCAAATCCATCTTAAAATTGATAGTGGGTTATAGATTTAAGGATGGTTCTCTGTTTTATACCTGTATGTATTTGTGGTTGATTAGAATTCATTACATTATTAGCAATTTATTATTTGGTTTCATTTAAACATCCACTGTTATTTCTCAACATGGGATGCTCAAAACTTCTTTTCATACATGATGTCAAAAATTAAGGCTACTTGATAAAGTGGTCTCAAAATATTGAAGAACTAATAATGTTGGATACATGGGAAAGAATATGGGTAAGAAATGTGAAGTTCACACAAGCACAAAATCTGAGAGAAAATTTTTATAAGATGTTTTATAGATGGCATTTAGATCCTAAAAAACTGGCTTCTATATACCCGAATGTACAGCCTAAATGTTGGAGATGTGGTTCTCTCGATGCTACATATTTTCATATATGGTGGACTTGTCAAAAGGTTAAGGCATTTTGGATAAAAATGTGGTGGATTATGCAAAATATTTTTAAAAGAAGAATAAAGTTTACTCCTCAGTTATTTTTATTAAGTATATGTACTGAATTTACAGCAGTAGACTAATTTGGTTCTGCACTTAATAACGGCAGCAAGACTGTTGGTGGTGCAATACTGGAAGAAGGAAGACTTGCCTACAACTCAAGATTGGACATTGAAAGTCACAAACCTAGCCGAGATGGCTAAAATATTGGCATATCTTAAAGACCATTCAAATGAGAGATACAAACGAGACTGGAAAAAATGGATTGACTATATACAAAACAAATACGGAACTAAGAAATTACAGATAGCCTATGCTTAAGATTAGGAATAATTTAAACTGCTTAAAGTTAGTGCAACAGGAAGAAGCTGAGTTTAATGCAGAGATGTTATTAACTTCTTTTTTTATTTCCTTTGTCTTAATATATTTTAGACTGTATTTGTTAAAAACCTATACCATGTACGGGCTCTGGGAAGTCAGGGGGGGGAAGGTAGGTGGGGTATTAGGGGTGAGGGGGGAGGGGGGATATATAGTATGTGTTAGATTTTATAGTAACGCGATTGCACTTGTATACTGTTGCTCTTTAATTTCACTGTAAAAATAGGACAAGCTGAATATATTAATAGATAGTAGAAATACACCGAAGGGAGGAGTAGAGGGCTAGAAGAAAGAGGGGTAGAGAGGGTGGGAGAGAGGACGGGAGGGAGGGTGAGAAGGAAGGGAGGGAGTGTATTGGGAGAGAGGAGTGATAGAGGGGGAGGGGAAGTAGGGTAGAGGGGAATGTTGGAGGGAAGAAGGAAAGTTGGAGGGGGGCAAAAGAAAGTGTGTATGGAGGGTCGAAGTGGTACATTGGGTTTGTATTTTGGGGGGTATTGTTGACAAGAGGAATCGCTGTGTTTATTGTTTAATGTTATATGGCCCCGGTTATGCACAGTATATATGTGACTGTACGAAATGAAAATGGAAAATAAAAACACATTTACTGGAAAAAAAATTAAGGCTACTGATAGATTAGATTGTAAAACAGACAATCTAGAATTCTTTTGACTGGTGCTGGGGGAGCTTCTATATTTAAAATTTATCTATTTGAATCTGGGAAAGATATATCTCTGAGAACAGTTGCTGTTGAAGAGTTAAGCAAGGCAGATTAACATATAGTCCCAATAGATCTTGTTTCAAATAATTCAGTCTTTGGGGAATGTGTGCTTGGTACTGACAGAATTAATTTATCATTGATAGTTCTTCTATCTCTCTGATAGAGATGAGATTGGCCATTTTATCAATGTTTATGGTTGGCTTCAAATTAACTTCTTTGGCTTTGTGCCCGACTTTTCTTTCAAATAATAATGATCCAACAACAAGTCCTTGAATACTCAGCTTGGATATGTTTTGCAAAGGTTCATATTTTTTAAATTTCATTTCAAATTGATGGGATAGCTGAACTATTAGTTTTATTTTAAATACTGTGCCAGTTAAAGTTCTTAGGAAGCCACCAATCATTTTTACATCAATTTTTGACATGTGAATATAATAAAGCAGCTGAGTGAAAGAATAATAACTGTGAAAACTGTATATGCTTATTTATTTTATTTATAATTGAAAGTGTTATTTGGGATCTTTGAAGATCTTGAGTGAAAAGAAAACCTTTTAAATGATTTTCAGAGAGGGGGATAATGGAATTCTTGTTGGAAGAACTTCTACACCTGGAAGAAATTGAGATAAGAATTTCTTCTTAACTTGTGACTTAGACAAATCTCCATTTTAATGTCATATGAACAGATAACTTATTCAATATCTTGCAAATTCTGGAATGTAGCTTCATTGCCTCTGCAGTGAAAAGTATAAGTATAAATCTTTATTACAGTCAAAGACGAACAATACACATTAGTTTTTTACAATATGTTAAAAAGTACTGACGTTAAGATATAATTAAAAAGTTTCGCATGGAAAAGGCAAATGACCTATATGAACTGTTAGGACTATTATCTTCATTACATAGATTAATTAACCCTGGAACATTAGGTAAGATGTAGTTCATATTTTGGGGGAGAGGGCAGCTTCTATTATATTCTTCCCCATGGTATAATATCATTAATGACTCACATTGATTATGTAATGAAAATAATTCATCATTCTTTGGGTAAGAGCACAATTTTGTATTTTTTGAAACTACTGAAAAAGAGTGTTCTTTTTTTCCCTTCCTTCATACCTAGGTCAGGAAGTCTAAAAAGCACCACCTATTACAATAATTATAGAGCTCAGTCTTTTAATAGTCAAATATATTTACCAAGTAAAAAAATACACATAAGTATATAAGCCAATAGATTAAACATTTATAAAAGTTGACAATTATTGGATCATATCAAACATGGTTCAAAGCAAAAACCATTTGGCAGTGTATTATTTTCTCTGGACTTTGAGAGACAGGTGAACATTTCCACAAATATTAAAGTATATTACAATAATGTGTGAATTCTAATATAATTTTTGGAAGCTGAACTAGAGCTAAATTGTCTAGAAAATTCAAAGAAGAGTAGAAAAGGTACTTTGCAAAAGGTTTTCAGGAAAAATGCTTATGTTGAAATCTTTCCTATGTAAGTGAAGGATCTGAATATGGTCATTCTTTCTAAATCAATGAAACATACCTAGGAATTTGATATTTACATCAGGGTATTCACAGATGGTCTCCTTGATGTACACCAGCTCTCTTTCTCATTTGACTTAATTTTTAAAAATAAGCTTTAATTTTTAAATGTGAACCCTATAAACTGGCATACTACAAAGAAAGACTACAGACTTTATTCTAACCATTATTTGTAAGTATATAGCATAACCCAAAAGAATTTCCAAGTGCATCCCTAGAAGTAAAAATGATGGTGTTTTTTTTTGCAGCTCAATAATTTATATGGAAATGTACTCATCCACCTAGGAAACATAAGAAAATAGGAAATAACAAAGGCAGCAAAGACTTAAAACTGTTTTGATACTAGTCATTTCTAATACAGAGGCTATTTATTTTATGCATTTTATCCAAATCAATATTTCTGAAAACAGAAAACAAGCTACTGTGTCTTAGAAGAAGAATCTGATTACTGATATGTTGCCAAACATTATATTGTATTCATATTTCTTTATCCAGCATATATTTGCTTTCTAGAGGTCTTGGAAAACTTACACTGCAGTAGAATTTCTAAAATATAATTAAGTCCAAAGTTTACTTAATTAAAGACAAATGCAGTTTTATGTTTTTCCTAAAAGCCTGTCAATATATTGCACTAGAGAATTTGAAAAAAGTATATTCCAAATGAAAATATTCAGCATCATCTACGCAGAGCATCATATGAAATATAAAGGCAAGTATTATTAGCATAATTACAAGGCTACTTTAAATTGCTGTTATCAACTGAAAGAATTACTCATGCATCTATAATATTATATTTTCCTTAAAGCATATTAGAAGACTGCACGACTCAGCAAATATCTAACTGCCTTTTAATTATCTTCTACACTTTTTGCCAGAGACTAATGGGAAGAAATCTCAAATCATCAATTGGTTTACTGACATTTCAATGAAACAAAACAAAACAATTCTTTTTCTTTAAAAAGTATAAGTATCATATACTGGACAATGAATATGCATTGTATTCACAAATAAATTTTAAGTGTGTAATTATTGCTTACTAATAGTACTTAAATACTGCTGTACTGCTATTATACATAACTTTGTATTACCTGTTCTGCATAATACACACCTCAAAGAACTGGAGTCAATCCATTTAACAATGCATTCCTATGCTTGTTTGCAAACCTTGTTTTGAAGGCCTTTTAGAGGGCAAACAAGGTTGGGACCAGCTACACTTCAGGAAAAATGTTGTTTCATATGGCAGGAGCCATGACAAAAAATGCTTTCCTATGAGGTCCCACTCAATAAAACTCCCTAGCTGATGGGATCCATAGCATGTCTCTCCTGCCAGACCTGATTGGATGGGTATAAATGGGGAGAAGCAGTCCTTCAAATAACCTGTCATGTGGTGCATTAAAAGCAGTGGTAGGTTTCAATTTTTTTTAGAACCTCTTCTGTAGGTGTGGCCTGCTTTGTGGGAGTGGCTTGCTGGCTATGTGACCAGGTGGGAGTGGCTTGGCAGTCATGTGACTGGGTGGACATGGCCAACTTGTAAAATGTGGTGAAACTCACTTAACAACACTCTTGCTTAGCAACCAAAATGTTGGCTTAGAAACTCTGGCATTTGAAGCACGTAAGTCTTAAAGCTGTCAAATTACAAGACCCTTGCACCCCTAACTCTTTAGAAAAAACCTCCATGTTCAAACTTGACAGCTTTAAGACTTTAAGGTTTAGATAGGACTCTTAGAGGCGGGTGGGGAGATTGGTGAGCCAGCCAATCAGTGAGCGGTCGACAGGTCAAGTGTGGTGCGGACAGGTGGGGGAGGGAGCTGGAACCAGTTCTAAACGGCATGATAGATTTGTGGAACCTCTTCTATAGAAGAGTTTAGAACTGGCAGGAACCCACCCCTAATTAAAAGTCATAACCAATACCCGAAATTGGACTCAGATATATGCAGTTCACAAAGCATAGTATTAACATGTTCAGTTTTTGGACCACACATATAGCTACTGCATTTTGCATTATCTTAAGTATCTGATTAGTCTTCAAGGACGGTCCCTTGAAGAACATACTATGTAATCCATCCCGGAGTGACTAGGTCATGAGTGACTGAAAAATGTAAAAGTATTTTTTATATCTAACTTTTATTTCTTTCCCTATAAATTTCAAGCTTGTGATTTTAGGACAATAAAGAAATCCATTGCTTCCTGGGTAAGATATTCATTTAGATTTATAAGTGGTGCTGTGACATCTCCCCTTCTGCTAGTCTTACCTTCTGCAGGCTAAACTTACCCAATCACTTTATTCTTCACAGGACTTGATTTGCAATCTCTTCATTATCTTGATAGCTCTTTCCTGAAGTTACTCTGTTTGTTAAAATACTTTTTTAAGTGTTTCTTAAAAATTTATCTATATCTTACAATTCATAGATCTTTATTCACAAAAGTGAGAAAATCAGTTTGAAATAATAAATAACTTACTTTCATTATTATTTACTAAGTATTCATCATTTTGTTTTGTTTTTTAAAATTTTCAAAATCATTGTGGTAAGCAGAGCAATTGCCAATAAAAAAGACTAGTTAAATTTTGGAAACAGTTAAAAACTATTCAGATGATAATCTCTATGCAAATCTCCTTCCTGTTATAAAATCCACTAATCCTTATCAGATCAGATCAGATTCTTGCACCCAAGCATACACATAACATTTCAACCACCAATAGATTAGATATAATTGTGCATATTTGTAATCTAAAATGTTTCTTTTGTGATTAGAATCCCTTGGCCTGTGGCAACTAAAACAGCCGGAGCAATTCCATTCATATTGAATACATTTATCCCTTAGAAGATTATTACACAGATAAAAAACCTGTTTGGAGTTCTGAGCTTGGCTTGTCAAGAAAACATTCCCATAATAATCAAAACATTAAAATTATAGGCCATAGCTGTAGATGTACTAATTAGGAATCAGCAGGAGATTCATCAAGTTTCTTGGCACATTTCTTGGTTATGTACATTATTGAGTAGTAAAAGCCGCAGCAATTTTAGTGTCTGACAGTGCCCTTGACAACTGAACAACTATAATACAATATCTATCTCCTTTGCATCTGATTTTAGTAACCATATACCCAGATGTTATGGAATGTAAGAAAGTGAATCCTTTTTCAAAACAAGTAAATATGTGACACTCTTGCAACCCAACTCTGTGCATATTTATTTGAAATCACATCTTACTATGTCAAATGGCGCTCCTTAGGCATTATATTTCATACAGCATCCTAATGTTTATTAATTTAGCAAAAGGCCACTGCCAGGACTATAATTACTACCATTGGAAATTGTATGTGTGTGTGTGTGTGTTTGTGTGTGTGGAATATATCTTGTATCTTGTATCTTGTGGTATGTTTTTTAATTGTTTTGTAACAAATGCGATTACATTGTGCATGCCCTGAGCCTTTTGGAGACATGCTGCGAGATATTATTAACAGGTTTTTTTTTAAGCTGATACAAGTAGCATATCAAAAATTTCTATCAAATTTGGGATCAAAGAAATAAAAGCGGGTAAATTTCTTAAATTTTGCAGGGAATGAAAAATACTCCAATCTTTTCTCAAACAAAGGAATTTTTTAGATATAAAGAGTTTCCTCACAGCATCCCTTGGTATTTAATGGAATCATGGAGACCATATGCATCATTTGAGGAAGAATTCTACAAATGACCATTCACAAACATAGAAATGTACAAAAGTGCGACATTTCCCATATTAGGCTATGTGAAACAGTTATTTTCTACAGCAAATTCTTTTTCATCAGATTTTTGGGGAATAACGGAAGAATATTTTTCCTAGCAAGTAGGAAAGTTGTTAACCCAAGGAAGGGAATATTATTTGTCAGTCTGCAGAGCACATACTTTGAATGCAGAAAGTTTCAATTTCTAACCCGGGTACCCTCAAAAAATTTGGAAGCAAGTGATCACGAAGCCTCTGAGACTGGCTGATAGTCACAGTAGATAAAAAACGGCTTAGGTGGACACACTTTCTCTAAGGACACAGTAGATTTCTATAACTGCCTTGAAACCTCGGAAGTGGCTGTGATTAGAAAAGTTCAGGGATATATAACCACCAATATTTGTCTAGACTTCAAAACTGCCTTCTGTTCTAAGTCTGCTTGCGTAATACATTTCTTCTACTATAGTTATTGCAGAAGCATATCCAATGTTTTCCTTTAACCTAGGCAGAAGGGATCCTTGAAAATTCATCCGATTCAAGATGAATCCCTTCCTGCAATGTTTCATTTATGTTAGGAAAGTTGTTAGAATGTACTTACTGGCATTGCATGTTTTCTATTCTTTTCCTGTAATTACTTTTTGATACCAACATTTACATAACTGGGAATTTTATATTTGAGCCCCCATCAACATGGAAACAAATCTGGAATTGTGTGTACGATATTTATATCCAAGACTGAGGAATTGTACTTTCAGCTTTCATTATTTTATATAAGTCTCTGACCTTGAAGCTGAGGACCGAATAAAACAACAAAACCAAAACTGATCTCTTTGGGTCTAAATTTGAGCTACCTAATTATATGAATGCACAACACATTCATATAAATTAAAGCTGATTCCAGAAACATATAATTAATCATTTTTTTCTTAAGTGGAAGTGTTAGATCTCTAAAGAACAAAATTAATTGATAATTACTACTTCATATTTTTTTTAAACCCTCAAATTTCAAAACCATTCTAACTTTTTACTGACATCTAGTGGATAAGATAAAAATTGTGTCCTTCAGATTCTAATAAACTGAAAATCTTCTAAATATTGACAACCGGGTTTAAAATATTTCTATTACATCTGGAATAAAGCAATGAATGTTCTTATCAGAATGAGGGGAATTCCTAGAATTAACTAGTGCAAAATATTATATTTAACTTGGATCCTAACTCTGATTACCTGTATCTGTTTCAGGCTGGTATCAGGCTAGGATACAATGCAGAGACAGCACTGGTATCACTTACTGATAGCCTTTGTCAGAGCCAGAATAGGGTGGTGTGGTGATATTCTTCAGTGGCTCCCCTCTTTCCTCAGTTTCAATGGAGTTGCCAGGGAAAAATATCACATCTGGTGCTTATATAGTTGCACTTCCCCACCAAACACTGGTACACAACTTTAGGGGTCCATCTGAACTTTCAGCTATTGTTCAAAAGGAATTGCCAGGAGTTCATCATCTGCCCCAGTTGTGCCTTTTCCTTGATCAGGAAGTCTTTCACAAGTTACTCATTTCTTGGTAACCTTACAATTGGATTGCTGCTCTAAAGACCGTCTCAAAATTCAGCAGCACAAGCAGTAATGGGTGCTTTTTGGTATGCTCATATGTTACTGCTGTTACACAAGCTGCATTGGCTGATGGTTGTCTTCCAATTAAAATCTGTTTCTAAAATGTTATATGGCATAGGGCCCTGACATCTGGACATGACTTGTCTCCAATATTTTCTGCCTGCACAATATTTTTCAGCAGGATGGGTGCACTCTTGGTCCCTTCTTTAAACATTGTCATCTTGTGGTTCCAAGGTTGTATTTTCTGGTGCAATTCCCATTTTGTGAACAGCATGCCACAAGAGTTTCTGGAAATAGCACTTCATAGTGCTTTGTTCTGCTTTACAGTACTTTCTAAGTGGTTTACGAAATCAGCATATTGCCCCCAACAATCTGAGACCTCTTTTTACTGAATTCAGAAGGTTGGAAGTCTAAGTCAACCTTGAGACAGTCAGGATTGAACTCCTGGCAGTGAACACAATTAGTCTGCATTGCTGCCTTCTAACTAGTCTTTTCTTCTAGACCTGAGGTTGATTGTTTGTCTATGGATTCTGTCTCGTTTCAGTTGTTTGAGTTTTGTAATCTGTAAACCTGTAAAGGAACAGTCTGGGCTGTCTCTTTGGGTTTTATTTTAATTGTCATTTTTAATTTTAACCCCTTTTTATTATATGGTTATAAATGTTGAGATATTGTACTGTTTCAAAAGAATGATATTTTGTGATATGATTAGAAGTCATTACAATTCTATTACTTAGATAGGTTAAAGTTTTGAAAATAGAGAAAAGAAATAAAAATTCTTTTCTTTTTGAAATTCTGATAACTTACATCAGAAATGATTTTTACTGTACTCTTTAGCAGAGGTGGGTTCCTGCCAGTTCGGCCAAACTGGTAGTAACTTGGTGACCTGGGTCTCTGGAACTGGCAGAGACCCAGATCTGCCAAGCCCCTGAACCAGTTCTTTCGGTGGTGCCTATGGCAGCACCATCTTGTTTTTGCTTTCTGCGCATGTGCAGAGCAAACCAGCAGTAGTGGCAACTGGAACACACCCTATTCTCTAGTATATAAAATTTAACCTAGGTAGCAGTATACTGCATATAGGTAAAGGTAAAGGTCCCCCTTGCACATATGTGCTAGCCATTCCCGATTCTAGGGGATGGGTTCATCGCTGTATCAAAGCTAAAGAGCCAGTGCTGTCGGAAGACATCTCTGTGGTCATGGGCCTGGCATGACTAGATGCCTTAGGCACACGGAATGCTATTACCTTCCCACCAAAGATGGTCCCTATTTTTTCTACTTACATTTTTACATGCTTTCAAACTGCTAGATTGGGAGAAGCTGGGACAAATAACGGGAGCTCACTCCGTTATGCGGTGCTAGGGATTTGATCTGCTGAACTGCCAACCTTCCTGATTAACAAGCTCAGTGTCTTAGCTACTGAGCCACCATGTCCTTCATATTGCATATATAACAATATAAATAAATAACATATGAAAACATGACTCATCTTCTTGATGAGCACACTTGAACTGTGTTTTATTCGGTCAGAGACTAGTAATCTGACCCTTCTACAGAGGAAAAAAACAACAACCCAAGAGTTGTGTCAAATGGATAGAAATACATTTTAGTAACTCTTGGAAAAGACTTCTTTCCCCAACTTAGCAGAAGCTGAAAAATTAAGTCTAGCTTTTATAGGAGATCAATATCTCCTTCAGTTCAAATTCCATTAGACTTAAATCTGCTACAAAACTTTCAAGCCCAAATCCAATTCTACTCCTTCACTTAAAGAGCACCGCTTTTAGCCATTTACCTGTAGATGATTCAGAGTGCATATAAAAATCTATAAAGTTCTCTTTTTTCATGCCATGATCACAATAGTTCTTACACTTTCAAAGAATGCTTATGATGATATATTTCAAGCATTAACTGAGTAAATGTGAGCTATTATAGAATATTTTCAAGATTTTCATCAAAATCTTTATTCTATCCAGTCACCACTTTCCATCCCCCGATGCCAGTGGCATTTGAGAAGAAAACAATTTGGGTAAATGGAAGCACTTTCCACCTTAACAGAGCTACCAAACCGGGCTGTAAGTGTTGGGTCCATCATCTGATGGGAGAAAATTGCTTCTTATCTCTTTGCTACCATCTAGTTGTCTCAGTTTTGAAGCACAGATCTGGTAGCTGAAACCTTGTATTATTTATTTATGAAGTTTAATATCACCTTAACTCAGATGACCTATAAGCTGTTTATAAAAATTAAAATAAGTAAGTTCAGTTTTAAGAAGAACAAATTAGTAACTTAGTCTTAGGAGATCATAAAAAGATCTGTTGTTTCTCATGAAATTTACAACACATCTTTTACAACACATCTTGTAAGACTAAGTTACTAATTTGTTCTTCTTAAAACACATGGTGTCGAAATTTTCCTTTCTAGCTAGAATTTTAGGAGCATTCTCCAGCTATTGTTTTAGCCCTGTTGAAACAATTCTTGTAAAAAGGACAGATTTAAGATTAGGTGTAGCCCTCCTACTTTACTGAATTGAGTACTGGGAAAGCACTGTTTCAAAAGAAAAATAATAGAAAAGAGGTTGTTTTGCTCCATTGTATTATGTCAAAGATTTCTCAAACCATATTTTTTACTTCAAAGTGTCAGTGTTTTACTGACACTAAACCTATGGACAAAATGCTCCAGGCTACTAATGTAATACCCTTTCACCACTAAGCAGTACGTTTGTTAATCTTTCCATTTTCTATACGGCTACAAAAACAATTAAAGAATCTGCATATTTTCTCATAAAGTCTCCATATACTGATTTTTTTCAGTCCAGAAAAGTCATTTTTCATTAAATTAATTTATAAAAATATCTACTAACCACCAACCAATTACTTACAAAAATGCACATAGTCTTATAGTCCAACTCCCTGTTCAGGCAGGAAACCCTATACCATTTCAGACAAATGATGGTCCAATCTCTTAATAAATCTTTAGTGTTTGGAGCACCCACAACTTCTGGAGGCAAGTCATTCCACTGATTAATTGATTTAACTGTCAGGAAATTTCTTCTTTGTTCTAGGTTACTTCTCTCCTTGATTAGCTTTCATCCATTGCTTTTTGTCCTGCCTTTGGAGAACAGATTGACCCCCTCTTCTTTGTGGCGGCCCCTTAGATATTGGAACACTACTGTCATTTCATTCCCAGTCCTTCATTAAAATAGACAGATCTAATTCCAGCAACTGTTCTTTATATGTTTTAGCCTCCAATCCCCTAATCATCTCTGTTGCTCTTCTCAGTACTCTTTCTAGAGTCTCAGCATCTTTTTACATTACTGGATGCAGTACTCCTTAGATTTATTCTCTGTTAGGAATTTAATTCTCCTTGATATTTCAACAAAATGCATATTGCAGAGTTTCCTAACTATTATGTA
Organism: Thamnophis elegans; assembly: GCF_009769535.1. NCBI lineage: Eukaryota > Metazoa > Chordata > Lepidosauria > Squamata > Natricidae > Thamnophis > Thamnophis elegans. Next base: position 41,229,407 of record NC_045546.1, read on the forward strand.
TTCATGGACTGATTGACACGTTTATTTATTTTAGACAAATGTTAGTTGCATTTCGAATTGTGGAAATCTTATAACTAACTTCATTTTTATTGCAAGCGTCTTCTGTTTACTGAGATTATAATTCAGGATGTTCATAAACTCAACCATCACTTGATAATTTAATTTTTAATACTCTTAGCCATTATTCTGTTTGTATTGAAAAAGCAATGAAGAGGATGGAACATTGCCATTCTTAAGAGCAATTCAAAGAAATAAAAGAGATTTGTAATCCATTTTACTGGAGAGAATTCCAAATGCCCAAAATAAAATGCATGGTTTAAGATCAAGGACAAATGTAGTTTCACTCATCAAGCTTAGTGATCTGCTATATCTTCTATGCATGTCAGAAACAGTAATAAGAGTAATAGTGATGTCCAGTGAAACTGAATAATTTCATAGTAAGCCCCACTTTGCAGTAACATCACTATGCAAGCCCATCTTTTATGTTCCTGCATTGTTATATCTTTAGGGAAGAGCGTGCACATTGACATTGCTATACAGTAGATGCTCAGATCCTACAAAAGCATTTCTTGCTTTTTGCTTATTAGTAAAAAAAAAAAAAAAGACCAGGAAGCTCAGCTCACTTGTTTTCCACTAGTAATTGCCAATGATCATCTGAAAGCAACTTTCTGTTACTAGCTTTTTCATTTTTATCAAGCATATTGTAAAATCCTTGCTATAAGTAATTGGAGAAGAGACAAAACAATGTTCTGTTGAATAAAATAAAGTTCTATTTAAAAAATAGAAAATAAGGAATTCATTCAATTTTTAGATTTCAAACCAGAGCACAGCAAAGCAGAATAGCTTTATTTGGCCAAGTGTGGTTAGATATGCAAGGAATTTGTCTTCAATACACAAGCAATCAGTGTACTTGCAAAGCAGCAGAAAAGTACAGCATCCTAATCATCATCATTGTCTGGCTAACATTGGCAAAACCTACCTGATAGTGAAAGATCCAGCAAAACAAGAAGCACCAGGCAATTACAAGTCACTTACCTGCTTACCAACAACTTTCAAATTGCTAACTGGTCTGATAGCTGATGGAGCCCAATGGCATCTTGTTGAAAACAAGCTCTTTCCAACTGAGCAGAAATGAAACCACCCCAATAGCAAAGGAGCAAAATATCAACTCCTAATTGACAAGATGATTTTGTAAAGAAAAGAAAGACACCTGGATATAGCATGGATTAACTAAAAAGCCATCTGCCTCTCTACCACTTGACTGGATTATTAAGTGTCTAGAAATAATAGGAGTCGGTAGAAACATCAGATGCTTTGTGCAAAGATCAATGGCTCAATGGAAGACATGGTTGAAGGTCAATGGTGAGAGACTGGAGATATTAATATGAAGTGAGGAATATGTCAAGGAGATTTACTACCAATACTACTATTTGTCACTGTCAACAATACTGAGTAACTCAGGCCATGGCTATCAAACATCTCACTCCTTTACATGGATGATCTGAAGCTCTATGGAAAAACACCATCTGAAATAGAATCACTGCTCAACACTGTCTGTATATACAGCCAAGATATTGCAATGGAGTTTGGACTGGACAAATATGCCACACTGACAATCAAAGTAGGAAAAATAATGAAAGCTGAAAGAATCAACATGCCCTATGAAAATAACATCAGTAGTCTGGAAGAAGATGATTGCTACAAATACTTGGGTATCCTTCAAGTTGACAACATCAATCACAGTCAAGTAAGAAAAAGATTAGAGATGACTACATAAGATATTGAAGCAGATCTTAAAGTCCACACTTAATGGGGGAAATACCATCAAAGCAAACAACACCTGGGCAATTTCAGTTATTAGATATACAGCTGGAATGGATTGGACTCAAGCAGAAATAAAAGCAATGGATATATAATGACAGTGAATCATGCCTTTTATCCTTGCAGCGACATTGACAGAATCTACCTACCAAGGTAAATAGATAGGTGTGGAAGGTTGCAAGTATACCAAATGGTTGAAAAAGAAAAAGAAAAGGCTTTTGAAAAATATCTAAAGAACAATGAAGAAGATGCACTGAAGTAATATTCCTACACATTAGGTTCTGATGTTTCCACTTCAAGTCTTGGGAAATTATAGAACCCAAATATGTGAAGGACTCTACTACTGACACCATAGATAGGTGAATCAAAACCATACGGTTGAATATGGCAATAAAGAGTAAAATGGAAGGGCTCCTCATAAAATCCACTATCATCTGTTCAGTTTTAAGTATATTCACCTCCAGATTGTTATAGTTCACTACAGGTTGAGTTGTTCAATCTTCCATCTATATGCAGATTCATCACTGTCTCAAAATGAGGCCAAGACTGTTATATTGTCTGTGAACTTCAGAACTTTAACAGAGGATTCCCTTGAGGTGTAGTTATTGATATAGAGGGGAAAAAGCAATGGAGAGAGCACCCAGTCCTAAGAACACACAGTCCTAAGGGATGCCTATGCCAATTGCCCATGTAGTGGTGTATGTTCTGTATGTTAAATAAGTATTATAACAGGACCAATCTAAAGATTGTCTAGAAGACCATTGATCCAATTTAGTTTAGTGGTTAAAACATCAGTCTAAATCTATTGATGGGGCAAATTAAAGGAGGAAAAGTAACATTCCCTAGCATAACAAACAGTAACATTTAAGGTAGTGGAAGCAGAAAAACAATACATTGAAAGAATGTCAAGAAAATGTGCCTAAAATCTTTTTTTGTAATAGATGAAAGGTTAATAATGGGCAATGTCCATTCCTGATATCCAAAAACAGTCAACAGTCAGTGCTGATCCGTCCATGATCACTATATCTAGCTACCAGGAAATAATTGCAAATTCATGCTTCTCAGACACATACTGTATTGAAAACTTCAAGCATATTGAAATGTGCACAATGTTTTGTTACTACGTATTTGTGAGAAAGAATAAACTCTTTAAGCAGTTTTATACTAATAGGAATCTGTCATTGAATCACCTACTGTGGAGGGAACTGTGATTGAACTCTTCACTATGCATATTCATGAAAAAATTAAAAGAAATTATGCATAATTTACTGCTGCCTGGGAACTGAATTGACATGTGTGATTTCAAAACTTTACAGGGGATATAAAGAAATCACAAAGTATTTTTAAAATTCACTATCATTTGGTGCACGTTTAGTGTCAATAATTTCAGCCACATAAACTTGTTTGTTGTTTGTTGTTATTTATTTATTTATTTATTTATTTATGATTTGATATGGTTTTATTTGATTTCTATAGCTGCTCATATCTACAAATGACTCTGGATGGCTCACAATTCAAAACTTTCCAAGATGCCAACTATTTACCACTCTGCAACCTGTCAAGAGAATCAGTGATATCATTTGTTAACAAAATATGGGATTAGATTACTGAAACGGTGAAAAACTGATATTTTAGATTGTATTATTGAAATTACAAAGACATAGCAAAACAACTATTTCTAAGCTTTACTTCTACAGACTGTATTTTTGAAATGGTATAGAAACGTAAATAAAATATTATACCATACAGACAGTGTGAAGAAAATTGATGACTTATTATATCTTAGATATTGTGTACTTAGATCAGTACATCAGTTAACTATTAAGTAAAAATAATTTGAAAATCCTCATTCTCTTTTCAGCTGTCAAAATAATACATTTAGTTAAAAATCTATATCAAAGTGAACTGTCACCCACAGGCAATCCATTTGCAAAGATGGAGACGATAAAATACATCTTAGTTATGTCCACTTCACTGCAGCAAGTGACCTCCAGGTCCTTAGTGATTCATTTTAAAAACACTTTAGACAAGGCAGTGTTATGTGTGTTGAACAGAAGTGTCTTTCACATTTCTTTTAAAATTAAATGCCAATATTCTTTGACAAGGGTAAAAATGACAAGATGGAGAAGCAACAATGAGAAATGAACAAAAAAAGTAAAAAAAGTAAATTTCAATGTTGCAGGTGACTACATTACCCCGAGATCTCATTTTCACTCATAAGAGCTCATCTTCTAAAATTATCCTTATTTTCTGCTCTTAGGCTTTTTTTTATGGCTTTAGGATGGATCTACCTTTGCTCACAGATAGTTAGAAAGAAGGGACAAAATAACCACTTTGGATTATAAGCGTTGTAAATTTAATGTGAACACAACCACATCCTATACAACAAACAGGAATTTGATAATATATGATAAAGCCATAATGTATAGGACCAAGTTTTTAATTTGTTCTGCGATATATGTAAAAATTGTTGCAATGCCCTGTTGAATTGGAACAGCACATAAGATCTAATTTGTCAGTCAGATATTGTAAATAGGCAGGCTGGCAGGCACGCGGTCACAACCAGCGAACTAATGTGCTGAAGCTGACCAGGCTGTTTGCTAAGGACACTAGCCAAATGAATACCGATGGATGCTGGTAGGCAGAATTTCTTTTTCTTATTTTCTTCCCCAAAAAGGTGTGTCTTATACTCCAAAGCGTCTTGTACTCCAAAATTACGGTATATTACACTCCTTGAAAATTCAACACGACGTACCAGAAAAGTCCTGAACAATACAGACACTGGTTCAATTTCACCTGATACAATTTTACATGAAACCCAAAAGTCCTGAAGATATAATCAGAGAAAGGTTATAACCAGAGAGCGGTTATAAGAAAAAATACATTTTTCTGTGTTTTAAATTTAGCGCCAAAGTACCTATTCCTTTAAAGTATCTCTTACAATTTTTGCTTTTGTATGTTGCCATGTCTACATGTCTAAAGGCTTGTTTTGAATCAGAAAAAAAACAGGAGGCATAAATAAATTATATCAGAATGCATTTGTGATGAAACAAAGTATGGTGCTCAAAATTTTTGGCAAACAAAATCAGCAACATTTTGTAAAACATGATATGATGTTAGAATGCCAAATTGCACATCATGACTGATCAACTAACTGTGACTTTGGGTAATAAAGATTCCACATGGATCATGTTGCTCAAACAACATCTTGAATATAGAGGCAGACAATATTATTCAGAATTCCCTACAAACAGCTTAATATTTCCCTTTCCATTTATCACTGTCCAATAATGTTGCTTAAGGTAACAGCAGAAAAGATAATTTTGGAATGAAAAGCCCGACACCATAAGAGAATGCTATTTATTTTTACAGGTTAAAAATGTCATGCCTAATACCATAATTTGTTATCAGTCATATTTATTTAAATTGTCTAAAACACATGAAACAGTCTGAATTATTAAATAAATTGTAACATTTATGGAATGAATATCCTAGAGAAATAATAATACAATGGATGTTAAGTATAACTTTTTTCTCTGGAACAGTCTTGATGTAAAGTTGATGCCTGACTTTTATATTTAACAATATCTATAACTTTTTAAAACTTGAAGTTGAATTTATGGTGGATTATTTTAAGAAAGTCTATTTTTATATGGTAACATATTATTTATGCCTGATCTCCTTTTAAATGTGTTAAATTTTGACTCAAATTTTTTGCTACTGCAGTTTATTGAAACTAAAATTCAAAAACTGAAGATTGTTCTATAAACTTTTTCCATATAGATCTGATATCTCTTCTTTCTCTGATTCTTTGATCATTCTCAGCTAATGATCTCATAAACTTTTTTTGGCATGGAATGTTATATTATTATTATTTTCAAAATTCAAATTACAGTGGCCTACATATTGGTTTAATATGGAAAAGATTCTTAAATTCTTGAAGCTTACAATTGAATAAAATAATAAGCAATACTACATAAGTTAGGATAATATTTAAATGATATATGCAGTTATATTAAGATTCATTTCATTTCCAGACTATAAATTTAGGGAAAAATCGGATTTTTCAACTAATAAATATCAAATATTTATTTATTTATTCTAAAAATATTAATAAATATATCATACACATACACAAATATATAAATATACATATTTATGATACTTCCAGTCAATTTATTCATCTGTGGTGTTGTGAAAGGAATTCTTGTGAAGACTTTGATCTTGATTATAATCTTGATATTCCTTGACAGTATTTTATCCCAGTATAATTAAGCCTTCCTAGCTAAGAATGGCTTCTGCTACATGCTACTACCATGCTGAAACATCATAGTAAATGTGTTTAAGAATGTAATCTTAATAAAGTATTAGGTTAATTGTATGCAATGCTCAATTTAAAATAGGGTTTTGTTATCAGCTACTCAATAGAAATGAATGTATTATCTATATGTCTATGATAATTTCAATCAAAGCTATACATAATTAAACAACATTGTAACACTGCTTAGGATTCTGTAATGAGGCATATTTACATATCAGCCTTTTCATTTGCTTATTGAATCAGTTTTGAAGTGATGAAGCATAATGGTAGAGAGTTTAAGCAAAATACCCAGGATGTTCTGGCTTCGAAGCTTAAATTCACCATGAATATTCATGAAGTTCTACAAGAATCATTATTTTTATCTTTAAACCTATTAAAAATAGAAATAATAATATTAGCTTATTCTACAAGAATACATCTTGGGATAATATCCCCTTGAAAACTAAGTTTAGATGCTTACCTTTTAAGTTTTAAAACTAATATTGCACTGGTATAGTAATGAATAGTGATATTGGAATGCAGAACTTTTAAAAGAACTATCTGAATTACAGAATGATTATTTCACTTATTAGAAAAATGGGAAGTTTATCCAGAACTTGTTTCTTTCTGTGGCAGTGGCACTAAAGAGATATGAAAATACCAAGAGGTACTTCTTAAATTACAGGTAGTAAGATTCAATTTGATGTGGAGAATCAAGTTTCAAAAAAAAAACAACAATCCCAAAAGAAATAAACAAATAAATATCAAGCAATCCCAACAAATTCTATATGTGACTTAATTCAAGGTTAGATCATAGGCTATGAAGAGTTTATAAAAGTAAACAAAAGGTGTTGAAAAATCAAGAAGGTGGTAGTCCCTTTAGAAACCAAGTTTTCAGCCAGATAGAAACAAGGATTTTATTTAAGTAAGTTTCTGAAACATTTCCTCTTTTAAGGCAGAAATAGCAGGGTTAAGTAAAAGGCAGCAGACTCCATAGTGTTCAGTCCTTGGTGCTTTCTAAGTTTGGCTGTTTGCTTGAAGATATTTTATTACCCAACTAGATAACATCTTTAGTACATTTATCCTAACAGCCACTATGTAAGAGAAACATGCAGAAGACTAGCAAAGCATATGAACATCAAGCAGAAGTCCCAATACACAATGAAAATTCTTAATCTCACAAAAGTGGATAGATTAAACTAGGGGTCGCCAACCAGAAACCACTCTGTGCAAACAAGCAAAGTCCCATCTGCAGAATGCAAGCAGCACACAAAACCATGTCCCTTCTAGTCGGTGGAAAAACCATTCTCCATGGAACTGGTTCCTGGTGCCCACAAAGTTGAGGATTGCTGGATTAAACCATAGTTTTGACTGAGAAACTGTCAGCATCCCAGACCAAGCTAAATTCCAAAACTTGAGGGAATTCCTAGAAGCTAAATATTCAGATAAATCAAGCTCCAAGAGAAAAACACAGAAATATACAATATTTATACATTATTCAAAATAAACAATAACAAAGCTAAAAGGGAACAAAAAGAGGAGAACACTTGCTTGTCAGCAATTATCAGCAAAATGAACAGGGATTAATACCAGGATTAACACCAGACAAACAACCAAGCAGTAAACAATACCTTAATCAAGGAGCTACCAATTGAGAGAAACAATCAGCCAGTAAATGGCAGCCTAATCAAGGAACTATGAAGGAGAAAACAATCTTCCCACCAACACTAACAAGGCAAGATATTGTATATAAATAGAGAACAAATCCCACTCACTTCTAGTACTAAAGATGTTAATTAGATATTTGTTACTAATCTGGTAACAAATATCTGCAAACAAAAAAGGAACCAAAAACTCTATAGTTTAACCCTGAGCTGCATGTTCCCTCTATAGATTTATAAGTAATTTACACCAGTGTAAATAATTTAACAACTGGCTCTCTGCACTAATGATTTCTTCCAACAACCAGTTCCCCCAACTGCTCAGAAAGATAACAATTGCTTCTTTCGAAGTGGTGTGAACTGGCTGAATCCCACTGATTTATACTTAATATTATTGTTATACATAATTTAAAAATTGTTCTGCAATTCCTATTAACTTTTACTTTTCCCCATACGAGTTTTCCATACATAAAGAACTGAAACATGATATTTCTATTCAAATTAGCCTTTTTTGCTGGGTTGAGTTTTTTTTAATAATATAGAAATTGGTATTTAATTCTGTAATTCTTATTTAAGGTTATTTATATAAAGAATTTAAGTTTGGACTGTTATTGCTATATTGTAGAGAAACAAAACATGAAGCATATTCAGCCAGTGGCTGAATTTCTATCCACTCTGTCTGGTACATGAAGTGGACTGTGTACATTTATATAAATTACTTAAGTTTATACACATATATTTCTTGGATGGTTTAGAATGGAATTTGTTGCAGATTTTCACTTTGCTATATCCATGTGCATTAGCAATAATAAAATTACTTTATACAATGGCTCACCTAGACTTTTAGTAATGATGATAAGTGGCTGTAGAAAAAAACTGCAATAACTTTTAATAAAATATATTTGGGTATTATCTAAACATTCTCGGATAGAAATAATAGAAGGATATAGAAGAGTAGAGAAAAAAAATAAAGGATGAACAGATTTTTTTTAAAAAACTTTTCATAAATGTTATATTTTGAGTGTGTAAACCAACCTTGGTAATAAATATTAAATTTAGTTTTGATAATCAACAAACATTTAACTAAATTTAATACAGATTTTTAATACTTTCCATTTATCTTGAAAAAATGAAATCCTCTAAAAATAAAAGGTAATTATCTTTTGTATGTTGAATGATTTTCTTTCTTGATTATAGCTTGTGACTGCTGAATTGTTGTGTGATATTATCAGATTTTATTAATTGGCTTGATAAGAGAGGCCACCTTCATAGACCTTTTAGTTAAATATGGCTTTATAATTCTAAGCTATTGTACATTGTGAATTACATTAAAGTTCTTTCTTAAATACCCTTGACCTCATTAAAAATAACAAGACCTCTCTATAGCTTTGCAAGCACTTAGCTATGCTGAAGGGTGTTGCAAAGAGGGTGGAATATATTATAAAGTGCCATACAAAATCCAAACTAGGTATGCAATTAGTGAACTAATAATACAGGTGCAAAAGTAATTCCTTAGAAACTGTTAATTTTGACATCAGTAAGTAATTATCATATGTTGCTAATACAGCATAAATGCATAGCTCTTGCTGGTTTAATAACATGGCTCCAGAAAAGATAGGATTTTAAACATTGTAAATATAATCTTAATATCAGAAACATAAAAATATAGAATATATTTTATACAATTACACTGTATTGCTAAGTAATTAAAAAAAACCTCTACATTATTTTTCTGGATTACACTGTGAGACAAGCATAATGTGGCTCAGAATGAACACCTAGTTGGTTGTTTTGTTTTGTTTTGTTTTTATTTACTTTTCTATAACAGCTAGAGCAAATATAGCTTCTCTGCTTTCTCTGTAATGGTGCCCTCCTTGTAGAGCATTTTCTTCCCTGATGTTAGGTTTTCTCCTTCTGTGCTTTGAGAAGTCCCTCAGGACTTGATTATATCATCTCAACTTGGGGGTCTTTGACAACTGGAGACATTTTTCAATGTTCCACTGTGAGTAATATTTGAGCCATAATGTTTATATATTTTAATTGTTTATATTACATGTTATTGTATTATATATAAAATGTATATATTATTATATACATATAAAATGTATATATTATACATTTTAATAGTTATTGTTATGCTTTTATAATGATATTATAATATTTATTATAATATTTTTATTTAACTTTGTTTTAGATGGGTGGCATATAATTGAGATGGATGGATGGATGGATGGATGGATGGATGGATGGATGGATGGATGGATGGATGGATAGATAGATAGATAGATAGATAGATAGATAGATAGATAGATGATAAATAGATGTCCAGTTATAATAAATTTAGATTTAACTGCATATGAGTTTTCTTCTTCATATTGTACTTGTGGTGCTAGCCTTAAAATGTTGAGTGAAAAAATGTTTGTTTTATCATGAATATTTAAGAATTGCTTTAATATAGCCCAGAAATATCCATAGCCTTATGCAAATTTCCACCTATCGCCTGAGAATAGTTCCTGATTTTATTTTAATTTGGTTGATAATACACAATACTCCTACCTTTGTGTATCTGTTAGTTTTATATACTGCCTTTATTCTAGAAGTATAAGGTTGCTACTCAATATAGTTCTATAGTTCCATTTCCTTGTCTATCTTATCCCCATAGATATTCTCGCAAAGTTGGTTGGATTTTAAAAAGTGGCAGATTCTCAGCTGCTCATGAATTTCCATGGCTCAAATTGGATTAGGGCTGGATCTACCTGATGTTCATTCAATACTTAATCCAATGTGATTGATTGATAAAAGCCCACTGAAATCCCTGGTAATATTGGAAATGTGATTATTTTTCAGAAATCAGTTCTCATTGCAAAAATGCAATATTTATCTTCCATGTCATTCTGTAAGAATAGATGATTATGGAAATTATTTGTCATTAAAAACATTTATATTCACTGTTTTCCATATTTTGTTCTCAGCCTGAAAATAAAATAAAAAATACATTGTTTTTAGGTCAATTTAAACCTACAGAGATGATAGCTATTAACCACTGGCAGAGAGTTGCAGGAGTCTGTCACACCCGAAAATGGCCCTCTTGAGCTCCATTTCCCTGGGAGAGAAAACGGAGCTAGGGAGGGCTGTTTTTGCTGGCAGAGGTTTGCAAGAAGCTGTCGCAGCTGAAAACAGAGCTCAGGAGCCTGTTTTAAGTGGCACAGCACTCAGCCACCATAGGTGACCCCGACATGAGTGATGTTGGCCACACCCACCCTGACCATACCCATCCCGCCCTTCCAAGGTCAAACACAACCGTGATTCAGCCATCAATGAAATCAAGTTTAATACCTCTCTGTTAAATCATTCTGCCTTGCTTTGTGAACTTTGGTTACTGTTCTCCTTAACTTGAAATTTTTTAATTACTAAACTTTTATATACTGGATTATCATTATAAATGTTATAATTAACTGAAACTGGACATATATGAACATATTTGCTTGGAATTCTTTTGAATCAGTTTAGCTATTGCATTTTATTCCCTGGCTGGTACATTTCAGCTGACTGTTTCTATTCAAAAGTAGAGGCAGGTGCCAATTTGGATTTGATTGTGCAGAGTCCTTGGTGCTCTGCCTGAGCTTGGTTATATTTTTGCCACTATTTCATCACCAAACCAGGTAACATTAACAGTGCTTACATCCAAGCCTAGAGAGCACCAAGAATCCCACACTTTATCTATGTAGTACAAATATTCTTCTCTATCAGATCTAATTGTTTACTGTTATTTTACATTCCCAGTCATTCATCAAGGATTAGACCTACATTACTGTGCTAATACAGTATCTCTCAGTAGTACACTGGAAATGTTTTAAATTCATCTTTACCAGTAAAACCTAAAAACTACTTTCTTTATATTGGGAAATTGTGTCCTTTCACAGTCTTTATCAACATCAATTGTCCAATATAACTTCGTAGTTATACTGGAGATTGCATGATTTTTACTTCTATAAGGAAAAAATATATGTTTTCTATTAAAAACTGGTTATTTACTTTTAACTTTTTGTGGGGGAAAATCCTCTCATGCTTTCAATGATAACACTGTTTCAAAGCTGCTTCTTCTTCTTCTTCTTCTTCTTCTTCTTCTTCTTCTTCTTCTTCTTCTTCTTCTTCTTCTTCTTCTTCTTCTTCTTCTTCTTTTTGTCATTCAGATATCTTGACCTACCACATAAAAGTATTCCAATTAAGACTTTTCTTGTGAAAGATTATGGATTGGATTTGTCATTTAAATACCAGTTATCTTTCTTGGGTTTTAGATGAATGGTATATGCAACATTAAAAAATGGAGGCATTTTCAGAGATCATGACCACTGTAAATTAAATAATATTACAGTCTAAACCACACATTCATTATCGGTAAAACATTTATATACTTTTATCAAAATAACTGTTTCCAGAAGTGCCATCATATAAGAAAAATGAGAGAGAAGTGAAGAGGTCACATAGACTTGTGCTATCATAATAGGGTAAATATGAAGCAATATATTTAAAATAAAATTGCCATGCACTAGTGTGATAAGGGAATCTCTACTTATTTTTGATGAAATTATTCTTCTCAGCAAATGTATCAAGGCTAATAAAAAAAGGCCAGGAATGAATATTATATGGTGTTTGGAAAATGTTATTGAGATAATAAGATAATGAAAGTAGGAAAAAGGATTATGACCTGATCCTTTATTCTGGCAGAATTTGCACTGGGCAAAAAAAGCATGATCTTATAGTTGAAACCTGTTTTATAAAAACTGACTATATTTGCTATCAGGCTAACAGTTCTTCTCAGGGGCCATTTTTCCTGTGACAAGATTAATAAACATTTCAAAGATCTTGTTTTGTAATACTTACACATACATTTTTTCTGTTTTGTACTCCTAGAAATCAGCTTCTGATATACAGCACATGCATTCATCAAAATAATAATAAAAAAAACTATTTTTGTTGGTAGAAATGCTTTATATCAATAGTAGGATTTAGATTTCCCAACTGTATCTTTTGAAAAAGATAATGTTCTGGAGAAGGTTCCAGAGATTTCTTTCCCCACTATAATATACTGTAGAGAGAATTTGTTTTTATTTTTTGTTCCTGCATCCTTGTGGAAAAATGAAGGGCTTGATAAATGTGTTGTAATTCTGCTGGGCCCTCTTGCCAGAGCTTGTCAATCCAAAAGCAGTGTTTCAAAATCAAAAGTGCCCACAGCTTCTAAATCACTTCTAAACCAGTGTTTTAAACACACATTCTCTTATTCTTTTTCTGAAAGAACTACTTATTAATTAATTAAGTTTACTTGCTGCCCAGCTCTACAAATCCTGGGTTTTTTGGACATCTTATGTCCAGGAGCACCTAGTTCAGTTCAAATTATTTTATTATGATTATGGCTCAAAATAAAATTCAAAATTAAAGCATACACATTGCAATAACGAGTAGAGAAAACCTACATGTGACTACTTATTTTTAGTTTTCTTTAATTAATTGGATTTTTTAAAAAGAATACAAACAGTCTATTTTATTCTTAGACATATCTTTTTGCCTTGGTGAAATGCCATGCAATATTATTGAGTGCAGAGTGCTACCATGCTTTATAAAGTATTTTGTGCCATTTATTCCAGTAATCATTATTATGTTGCATAACTTCACACAAAGAAATAAGCCACCTATTGACCACAAGCTCAGCCAGTGACAACAGCAAAATACATTTTAAAAGGCTGTGGGTACCAAAGAAGTAGGTCATTCTCAATATACACATAAAAATCATCCAATACCACTTATTCATTTGGGTTGGAGTGCTTAGTCTTTTATGCATATTTATTTCCTTCTCCATTTAAAATTGTTTTATTTCATTTTCATTTTCATTTTATACAATCACATATATACTGTGCATGATTAAGGCCATATAACATTAAGCAATAAACACAACTCTTCTTATATTCCAAAATACAGAACCAACATAACGCTTCAACCCTCCATACACCCTTTCTTTCTCCTCCCTCCAACTTTCCTTTCTCCCCTTCAGCATTCCCCTCTTCTACTTCCCCTCCCCCTCTAACGTTCCTTTCTCCCCCTCCCTTCCATCTCACCCTCCTTCCATTCCCCTCTCACTCCCTCTCTACCCCTCTCTCTTCTTTCCCTCTACTCCTCACTTCGGTGTATTTCTACTATTCGTCAATGTATTCGGCTTCTTATTTTATACCAAAATTAGAAAAAAAAGAAAAAGGCAACAGTATACAAGTGCATTCTTGTTATTTTAAAGATTAGCATAAACTATGTTTCCCCCCTCCCCCCCTCCCCCCTATGATCCCCCCTCCCTTCCCCCCTTCTGACTTCCCAGATCCCGTACCCGGTATAGCTTTTTATCAAACACAGTCTGGAATATATTAAAACCAAGTAAGTTAAAAATTAAAAGAGAAAAGAAAAAGGTAAAAGAAAAAAATAAGAAAAAAAAGATCAATAAACTCTCTGTATTGAGTTCAGCTTCTTATCATTACAAAAACTTAAGCAGTTTACATCATTCCTAATCTTAATCAATTAATTACCTGCAGGATTTCAAAATATATTAAAACCAAGTAAGTTAACCAAGTAGAATTCTTCTCTAGCTAGGGGCCTTATCTCTTTATCTAGATATCTATCTGTTTCAAAACCCTTAATTTGTCCCTTTTATACCTCCTTCCTCTATGACACAATTTAAACACATCTCAAATTCTTCTCTCAGTTTTCTCTTCCAGCTCTTCTCGTCCCTGCCTCTGTCTGTATCCATATACATACACACACACATACACACACACACACACACACACACACACACACACACACACACACACATATATATATATATATACATACATATATATATATATATATATATATATATATATATATATACACACACACACACACATACATACACATACATATCTTTTATATTCATTCGTACTCCTCTCATATATGCTCCGCCTTAGTCTCCTGCAAGCTCCCTGGATGTATCCTTCCAAGCAGTATATTCAAATAACAATTTTTACAATCATCAATATACTTTCCGTCTCAAAGTAAGCTCTCATTCGACCTCCACTACCCTCCCGTCTACACCACACCTCCCACCTCCATCCAAGCTGGGCCGCGATCCAGGAGAATCACGACAATCTCCGCCCTCCTCACCCTGGAAAATGAGTCATCAGTAATTTATATAAAAATTCAAAATTATCCATCAAGTCTTTTTAAATCCCATACAATAAATCTTCCAAAGAGATCAGCATCAGTTCGTTCAGCCTTAATGTCTCTTCATCGGTATACAACTATACCATTTTATGCAAAACAAAAGTCACAGAATGTTGACCAAGTTCAAAATTAAGAAAATATTTTGGGTCAGTTAATTTAATATAATTTTCTTACAGAGAAATTATATCGTTTTTGAGCTGTTTGATATAGCAAGTTGTTTACTTTCTCTTTTGTAATGAGTTCATACATATCTCCTTAATCAATGGCTGATGATCATAGATGTTGCTGCGATCCACTTTATTTTCCATTCATCTGGGAGCACGGCTAGGTCCTTGTTCTCCGGTCTCCTGCTCTTCCGGAAGGGGAAAGCGATACTTCCTGTCTTGTAATTGTGTGTTCTGTTGTTTCTCTTGTCCTTCTCTTTGTCTTTCTCCAGGTCCAGGTGATTCAGGATGTCCCACCTTTAGGATCTTACAATAAAAATCTCGGGCTTCCCATACAGAGTTGAGACGATATTTTTGCTCACCGAATGTAATTATAATACCAAATGGCACATCCCATCTATACTGTATCTGATGATTTCTAAGTTCTTTGACTAGAAAAGCATAATCTCTCCTGGCTCTTAACATTTGGGGTGGTATTTCCTTGAAAACAATCAAGTCCTGTCCGTCAATTTGCAGCCTGGTATTATAAAACTCTTGTAGTATCGCATTTCTGGATTCTCTTGTAGCAAAATATATAATTACATCTCTCGGAAGCTGTCTCTGTTTTGCCGCCCACGAATTATGACGGTAAATTTTCTGGATCTGCCAGTCAAAGTTGAATCCCGGACTTCCCACCAAACGACTGAAAGCCTCTAAAAAAATCTGTTTCAAGTTCTCCTGTTCATTTTCATGCAATCCCCTAACTCTTAATGCAAGCTCCATCTTTTTATAATTTGTCATAACAAGTTGTTTTTCCGCGTTTTCAACTTTCTGTTGCAGCACTTCAATTTTGGATATCAGGTTAGTGTTGGCTTCCTCCAGAAGCTCCAGCTTATCTTCCATTCCAACAACATAGTCTGTCAATACAGTTACAAATCCTACCATATCATCCTTTGTTTGGGCAATCCTGGTATCAAGCTTATCACATAAGTCTGTAATAAGTTGCTTCATCTCCTCTCTAAATTCTTTAAGAGTCTCAAAAAGAAATTCTTTCGTTAACAAATCTCCAGTAGGGGGGCGTAGAAGATAAGGGCTGCAACTTTGTAGCAAATGCCTGAGATGTATTGCTAAAAGGACGTCTCCCCAACTTTGATTTTGGTGCCATTATAGAAAGGAAGCAAACAAAGTTCTCAGGTCCGGTCTCTGCTCACGTTGATTTCAGATAAAATAATTTCAGTAAACTTTTAGAGGTTGGTAAGAGGAGATTTTCAAGGGAGTGGAGCTAATTAGTTTGTAAGAAGTTATTCCTTTGATTCTGTGCCAGGAAGTTGGAGATATATCATTATAGCAAATGCGGAAGCTATAAAATTGCCATTTTGAAAACAATTAAACAAAGGAGTTTTTTTATAACATTGAAGCTGGTATTTTTGATAGAAAAAAACAAATAAAGTTCTCCGGTTCGGTCTCTGCTTGTATTAATTTTCAGTAGCTTAGTTTCAAAACATTGTCCTGAGGGGGGGGGGGTTTCCTTGCCTTGTGCTGTGAAAAACAGCTGAGAAATTCTGGCCGGAGTTAAATGACTCAGCCTTGGCTGATCCTCCCCCTCCGTTCACAGCCAAAAAAAAACAACTGCAAACTTCAAAGAAGGTTCTTACCGACTGAGTCGCTCTCTGCTTTTTTCTTGCCTGAAAAAAGAGATATCTATTAGATATTAAATAGATAACGAACCAGAACTCTGGGGGCAGCTCAGTTAAGCTGCTGGCGACGGCAACCCCTCCCCGGAAGTTCTTTATTTCCTTCTCCATAGCCTATTTCATTTCACTATTCATCAAGTATCCTTCTTGATACTTTACATTAGGATGATCTCACTTCTGTGGCATTTTGTAATGAAATTATTTTTATTCTGCTCCAAGCAGTTTCTATAACATATTTCTGATACCCACTGACCATTCATTCTGCTGGTAGGTTAATCTAAGTTGATATGTAACAATGTTATTTGATTTGGCTTAATTATCTTCTAATTCATACCTTTATTTACCACAGGCATTCTAATTTCATTCATTCAGTTCTTTCTCTTCAAAGTCTATTTTTCTCAATTTCACTATCCATTACAGTGAACCATAGCATGCACTACTACAAATCTATGAATTCCTACTTTAATATCCCTCGGCAGTAATCTACTGTAGATAATGCTAATTCATACTTTACCACCCATTATTACCATTTACCAAGATCTCCTATTTATAGATGGACAACTACATAAATTCATTAAATACATTCATACATATTTTCTGGTATGTATTTTAGATCATTCATTCAAAATAAAAGCTAAACTTTCACTTCTATGGGCATTTATTCGAATGAATTACATGTGGCTATATAATCTTAATGCACACCTATTACATCCTTTCCTCTTCTTAGTTTTTATTTTGTATCATGTTATTATTTCATATCCTTTTCTATTCATTCCTCATATATTTCAAGATGTAGCTATATTTCATATAGCATCAATATGAATAATAAATGCATACAAACAGATTAACAGAGTTGGAAGGGATGTTATAGTTCTTCTAATCCAACCTCCCCACCCAAGCAGGAGATCTCATGAATAATAAGTTATTAGCTTATCCAAGGGTTCACATTATGTATTTTATTAAGAAAGAGGACATTAGGATACCACAAATAGCTGACTCATGTCACATGCAATAGTTCATGCTAATGGTAACAACACAATAGGGATAAATTTGGAACACCAAACATAATCAAAGCCTACTATTAACCCAAGCACCCTTGCATACCCCAAATATCTTTGCAAGCTAAAATGTCTAACCTAAAGACTACTTTCAAAGTCTAAATTACTTCTGACTGCATTCACCCAAGTAGGTGAGATGTACAGTGTATTGGCTCTATTATGAAACATTCTTCAGCTATATTTTGATTTATTGGCTGCATAGAAGAATAGGTTATACTTCATTGTGGTAGGCGTTAACTTTGACCAGCCTCAAGTCTACTCTTCTCTCCCCTCTACCATGTTATGAAGTGGAAATAGGAAAAAAATAATGATTATTCAGTTAACTGCAGTGCAGCATTTTATCCAGACCCTAAAATGTAACTAACTTTGACTACATGATTTGTTAAAATAGGTCAACTGCAAAGCTCTAAGACATTTTTAAACAAACCATAATTAAAATTAACTATAGTTAATCATGCTGCTTTGAGCAACTTAACAAGCTAGCATGAGCAGGTATAAAGTTTTAAAATTCTTGCAATAATATTTTGTGAAACCAAAATTAGCCCAGGCACATGATTGTGCAAACAAAACCATATGCTATTATCTCCGGCAAATTGATGCTAATATCACGACCTTTATAAAAGTCTAGGGACACATGCAGAAGTTATTTAGGAAGATTTAGAGCACTGAAGCCAAGAGCGAAGATCTTAATGTTCCAGCAATGATTTTGATAATTAATTGGCAGATAATTTAGACATACAAACTGGAAAATCTGAAACTACACTTTAGGCAGGTTTTTTGAATGACATCCAAGTAACTGATCACAGTCTTCTTGAACACTGCTGGCTGAAATAAATTTGCTTGCTGATTATCGCAGTCTGTGCAATAAAGTGTACATCAAATATGCAGGGGGTGGAACAGATTTAATGAACCATAGAAAATGCTGTGGATTTTTTTTTAGCTGCAAGTATAATATTATCTATATGGATGCTACTTTCCTGAAATAATGACTGAAAATACTGAAAAAATAATATTATTTTCTTAAGCCATAACCGCATACCCCCAAAGCAACGTCTATCCAAGCATACTTTTCTTATTGTAGTCTGTGTCATGTCAGGCAGTGAGAGTTTCAGGCAGAGGGATTAACTCTAACTATATCAAATGGAATAAAAAGAACTGCAAAGTGATATCAAGATAGTTATAAATTGGTGGCTGGGATTCCTTCAGACATGGGAAAGTCTTATGGAGTCAGACATGGAAAAATATTGGTTCTGATCTGATTCACTGATAAATGAAGTCTTGAGATGAGAATTGTTGTCCTTGGTTAAAATAAATCAATCTTTTAAAGACTGGAAAAAGGAGAGCTGGTACATTGGCTGTTATGAGAGTTGACAACGTATAGGCTGAGAAAGAATACAAGTAGACAATAATCCCAAAGTATGACTGGAATCTGTGTGAAAGTAGAAATCCATGGGCTATTTATAAATTATACTCCAGTGAATTTTAATGAAAAATAAAATCATAGACTTTGGAGAAAAAATATGCAGCCTTCTGAATGAATGCAATTTAAAGAAAAATTAAGTAACTAATGAAATGTGGGAGGGGAATGTCACTGTCAGTGAGATAGACAGCATATAAATTTAATAAGAAAGGAAATGAAATAAGAAAAATAACAAAAATGTAATTGAGTTGTTAAGAAACTACAAAATGAATGTGAATTTTAATAACTGTATGACTATGGACTTAAAAAGGGTGTGTTTCCAGTATTTGGCTTATGTCTACAGACAGAGAGCGCAAAGGAGTAAATAGTGATCAAGAGCATGACATTTGATTCTTTAAATAGTCACAACTTAAACTAATAAATAAATAACAGGATAAATTTGTACTATAGGCAATTTGCAGTCTGTGCTTATCTTCAGTTCATAAATTATATGATTACCTGTTTTCTCTCTGTGTGTGTCTCTCCCTCCCTCCCTCCCTCCCTTTACTTTACAGAACTATCCAAGGTGCAGTTGTAATTCTGTGTGGATAAGGTTATAAACAAATGAACAAAAAGTAACCAAAATAAAAATAAACAACTGAAAATACCCATAATTCTCTTAATTAGCTCATTTATTACTGATAGCTCAATGTATGGAAGAAGAGTCAGGTTTTTAAAGACTTGTGAAAAGGTATTTGTGTGTAAGGATGGGGTGAGGAATACTGCTTACAAGTTTGGGGCCAGGAAGCAGAAGGCACACTTTGTGCGTGAATGCACTGTTTCACACAGGTTTTGTGGGATTGACAGAGATGATTTGAGGCAATTGGTCCTGAAAGTAACTTACTCCTGTTTTATGGAGAGTTTAATACAGGAGTATCAAACTTGATTTCATTGACAGCTGCATCAGGGTGGGGTTTGATTTTGGTGGTGGGGGCTTAGTTAGTGTGGCCAGGGTGGGCATGGCCAGCTTGATGTCATGCAGCCCTATACCGGTAAAATCTGAGCCCAGGAGGGCCATGCATGGCCCTCTTGGGCTCCATTTTTGACTGTGATGGCCTCCTACAGCCGTCTGCCCTCTGTCAGCAAAAATGGAGCCCACAGGGCCACCCTGGAAACAGCAAAGGACTGGCCTGAAGTGCCTCTTCCAGTGAACACAGAGTTTGGGAGGGCTGGGTGCGCCCCCTCCCTGGGCTCCATTTTCTCTGTCAGAGAGCTGCAGGACACTACCTCAGCTGAAAACGCAGCTTGGGAATGCCATACATACTCCTCTCAAGTGCCATTTTCACTGACAGAGGCACCAGTGGGCAGTCCTTCGCTGTTTCCAGGGTGACCCCATGGGCCAGATCTAAGCCCCCCATAGGCCGGAGCCAGCTCACAGCCTTGAGTTTGACAGTCTTGGTTTAATAGATCATAACCAGTATTTCAAATTGCATCTAAAAGTCTACTGGAGCTACCTGAGCTCATAGAGCAATGATGGAACATGGATAAATTGTGATGGACTCATAACTATCCAGGCCATTAGATGCTGAAAAGCAAACTTCAAGAGCAGCATTATAAAGAAAACATTGGTATATTCCAAACAGGAAGTGCCATGTAGGAGGACCTCCTGATCCATGAATGGCACAATTGGTGCATAAGGTGGAATTATGCAAAGGCACTCTTGGCCCCATTTATCAAATGGTCTTTGAATTAATTTTCTCTCAGTAAGTGCTACTCCATCTGGAACTAATGAGAAGTTTCCCAGCTCTGGGCTACCTAAGACCACAATTACTGTTTTGGACCAGAATTCAGATTTAGACTCTGACAAATGTCTATGGAGAATTCAGATTTTAGACCCTGACAACATTGCTGCAGCAGGGGATTGTCAAGCTTGGGAATCTTCAAACCATGATTCATCTGAAGAGGCTGAGCAATAGGCACCTCCTGATCAGCTGCAGCAGTCAAATGATGAGGCACAATGTCCAAGTCCCAGGTCTTGATGCATGCAATAGCAAGCAGAACAACCCAGTCAATGAGGCTTCTCACTAGGCAAAGGACGAAGATTGGGAAATTATAACCTCTTTGTCTTTAGTCTTTGTTGGAAACAACTATTTGGAATCCTAGTTTGTGACTCTTGCTCTTGAGTTTATTTACTATTGAACTTTGAATACTGCCTGACCAGGGGTGGGTTCCTGCCTGTTCTAACCTCTTCTATAGATGAGGTTCCACAAATCTACAGTGCCGTTTAGAACTGGTTCCAGCTCCCTCCCCCTGCCCATCCGCCCATCATCAAGATGAAGAGTGAGAGGAGGAATTCTGGGAGTTGAAGTCCACAAGTCTTAAATCTGTCAAGTTTGAACACCCCTGGGTTTTTTTCTAAAGGGTTAGGGATGCAAGGGTCTTGTAATTTGACAGCTTTAAGACTTGCGTGCTTCAAATGCCAGAGTTTCTGAGCCAACATTTTGGTTGCTAAGCAAGAGAGTTAAGAGAGTTTCACCACATTTTATAAGTTGGCCATGCCCACCCAGTCACATGGCTGGCAAGCCACTCCCACACGGTCAAATGGCTGGCAAACCACTCCCACATGGTCACATGGCAAGCCACTCCCACAAATCAGGTCACACCTACAGAAGAGGTTCTAAAAATTTTTGAAACCCACCACTGTGCCTGACACAGCACTCAGCACTCTGACTCCTGGAATTAATTTGGACCACTCTATTGCTGCTTAAACTGCAAACAGTCTTATTCAGGCAAGCTATCTTTGCACAGACCCCGATTTATGTCTACCGCTTTCTACTTAATTCCATAGCAACTGTGTATGCATGTATGTGTTTTGCTATCTGAGACAGAACATTTGTTTTCAATCCTTAACTCTTAAGTGACTGAATAAAATTTATTTTGTCTTTGAAAAGCATTGCAATAATCCAGTATGGAACAACTGACGGCTGAAAATCTCAATTAATTTAGCAAATTGCCTTACTCACTGTTCAACTGCAAGCTAGGTGGGTTCAGCCAGCACAGGAAACAGTCGCATATCCTTCACATCATAAATATTTCATTTATCAGAAAAAATTGACAAAATGTTATCTCAATTTCATAGTTTCTCGGATCAATGTATAATTTAATACAGAAATCTGAACCTGAGATCTTAAGGCTTCCCTACACATAGAGTTAAAGTTGGATTTGCCATACATTTACTGAATGGAACAGCTGTTAAGTGAGCGCAGCAGAATTTTTAGTGCAACAGAATTCTTGTTAGAGAACTTGGTTGAATTTAGTCAGCATTACAAACGATGTTAATTACAAACAATTAATAGTCATATTTGTGAAATAAAACTAGGACACTGCTCTACATATGTGACTTCAGGTTAATTTCTCAGGATTCAGCCTGGAATGAAGGAGCCTTGGTTGATCAGTTCCAGTAAGGGTGCTGATGAAATCCTAGATGAGTTGGTTAGAACTGAATGTCTGGATACTTGCATTAAATAATATACAGTATGTATATCTTTGACTAGATGTTTGGTTACAAAATGAAAAGTTAGAAATGAAAGATACAAGCTTATTACCAAACTTCCTGAAATGGAGGGTTAGGATTAGGGTACCCAGGATACTAGGCTGTCATTAGCCTTTCAAGAAACCATCTCCAGCAAGTTCAGAATAAATGGTCACAGCTCAAGCCCAAATATCACATAGCCTTCCATCTAAACATCTGTTACTTACTTACTGTTATCCTGCACCTTACTGCAAGCCATAAATATTCAAACTATGATTGACTCAGGTAAACTGCCAAATTATGGACTTACATTTTCCGAAAGAGCAAGGAATATCCACCAATTTCATTCAACCCCTATTGATGATCGAAACCAGTGGTGGGATTCAAATAATTTAAGAATCGGGTCTCTGCCCTAAAGGCCAGCTGTACAGTCATGGCTTGGTGGTCATGTGACTGGCTAGTCATGGCCAACTCAATGTCACTTACACTGATGAGCACTTCACCTTAGCTGTTACAATGTAATAAGGTTTAACCAGAGAGGCAGTTTCTGTAAGCAGGGGAATAAAGATTAGGTTAGAAACAATACCAGAATGTTTCCTTCCTGCCTTACAGGATTAGCCCTTTGAAATGGAAAAAAAACCAAAATAAGATTTCTTCCAACAATTGGTTCTCCGAATTGCTTAGAAAGTTAACAACCGGTTCTCCCAAATAGGTGTCAACTAGCTGAATCTCATGACTGGTTGAAACTCTTGATGATGACCTTTACATTCAGAACAAATAGTCAGGTCCACACCTAAGCTTTGAATTTGTTTAGGTTAACATTGATAACATGTGGAATGCACTCCATTTCCATGTTATTTTAGAGCTTGAATAACTTCAAGCTCATTATCCACATATTATCTTATCCGAATGCTCCATAATCTGGTCACCTGGTTGCAGAAATCATGTGAAATCAAGTACAGTTTTTAACAGCAGCTGAACTCACCAAATAAACTTGTCAAGTCTTACCTGCCAAGTATGCTGAATATCAAGATGTATTCAGGGGAAAAAAGGAAGCAGATCAATTGCTTCCTCACTGAACTAATGATTGCCCCTCAATTGATCTTGTTCCAGAGGGGCCAAGGTTCCATTGATTGCTTGTATTCACTTTCAGTACCCAAAGTAGCTACTAAATTTCATACCGTGTTTCTCCAAAAATAAGACCCTGTCTTATATTTTTTCCCACACAAAAAAGGCACCAGATCTTATTTTCAGGGGGAGGAGGGAATGTCATCCACTGACTCACCTCACTTGCGCATTGCTCCTGGCCTCTTTTTCACTATCAGAGCTCTTCAGAAACTTCTTCAGCCAGCAAGACTTTGCTGAAGGCCTTTGCAGTTGATAACAGAGCTCTGGATTGATATGGAGCTCTGTTATTGGCTAGAGAGCCCTTCAGGAAAGGCCTTTAGGAAAGGCTTCTGCTTTCTGAGTAGGTCGTATTTTCGGGGAAACACAGTATGTAAAAACTTGAAAATAGGGTTTACTGCAGTTATTAGTAGAACCAACTGCCTCCAATCAACTCTGTACCTTAGGTCAATTGCCTAAGGCTTGAACAGTAATTTTTTTCAGATTTACATAATTATTTGGATGCATCTAAAACAAAACACACAAAACACCACACCTCTAATGACCAATTCCATCATTGGTCCAGAAAGATAACATTGGAACACATCAAGAGGTCCAAAAGAAGCAGTTGAAAAATAATTAAATATAATGTCTAAAGTACTTTATTTTTATGAAACATGATATATTACTCTCAATATAACATGCAAATAAGAAAATCATGCTACTTAAATGGTATGAAATAACATGTTTGCTTAGAAACAATTTCCACTGCAATGCATTTTAATTAGAATGTTGCTTCTCTTTTCCTATACATAGGATGACAAATGTATTCTGTATTTTGTAGATTCTCAGGAAACCAAACTAATGAAACCTCCCCAGAATATAATAAAAAATAATCTGTTTTATTCTATTGTAACAGAACCTAGGTGATATCAGAGTTTAGGGGAAGGCCCTTGCTCATCTATGGACGCTTGGATTGCTACTATAAAAAAAAATCAAACAAATGCTATGTATGTTATATTGAATGGAAAGGTATTATAGAAACAAAAATAGTAAGGAAAACTTTTAAAACTTGCTGAATTTCAAACTTGTTCAGAATTTGTATACTTTGTTCGTATGATACAAGAACCTATTAGTAAAAGTAGCACACTACATATAGTAGTAACATACTACAATAGTAGTAGTATAGAATAATAGTAGTAGCATACTACATATAGTAATGTAATAGAATACTGCACATAGTAATGTAGTAGTATAGTGTAATATGTCCATTTCTTGCTTTCTTTTATGACCATTTCTCTATCTACAGCTGTCTGTATGTGTTGGAACTATAATCCTCAGAGCTGCAAGGAACCAAAGCTACAGTGGATCTGAATTCTACAAACTTAACATACCACAACAGCAACAAACTGAGGAAGACTGCTTTGGATTCACCTCTAGCATGGCAATAAATTCTGTGATTTATTTGTGTCAAGCCATAGCTCATATAATGCCCCCATCCTTTTTTTTCTGAAATTGTCACATCCACCACAATTGTGAGATTTTCTTATTAAGTTTCAGAAAGCTATTTACAGGGGGAAAAGTAATATGGAAGGAATTCTTCTCTGTGCTGCCATACACGGCATTCTCCTTCTGAATTACTATCACAAGCAAATGTGCGAGTGTTGTCACTTATTCATTGAAGAAGTTAGGTCCTGCTGTTACCTTTTGATAACACCATTTAGCAGAGCATATTTTACAGAAAAACTTATTGGACAGAATATAAAACTCCACAAAAACTAGTCTGCAAGACTATTACTCTGCCTGAAATCATTAGGACTTTCCCTACATCCAAAACATTTGCAATATCTACAAATAATCAAGCAATGGTTGAAAATGCAATTCTGACCTCAACAATTCAAAAATCCATTTCAGATAGATGGGCCCTGTAATCAGTAAAAAATGATTAGATTTTGCATGCCCACTAGACCATTTTGAAAATGCAATCCTTTCAAATCCATAGGAATAACCATGTGCAAAACCAGAGAATCAACACAGCATGATACTAAACCTAAAACTTCAGTCAATCATTACAAATAAGATTACTAATAATTGGATTAGTCAGCATTCTTCTACTGTTCGAGTGTCACTACCATTTTAAAGGAAAAGAGGGCAGAAAATAAAACAAAAACTTGGTATTCTTGTTTTGTGAATATTGTGAATATTCCACAATGTTCCAAATCATATTAAATAGTTTGCTATATGATTGCCTAAATTTCTGTATAGGTACCAGTGGTGGTTTCAAAAATTTTTGGAACCTCTTCTGCAGATGTGGCCTGCTTTCTGGGTCGACTGGTGGAACCCCTTCTAACCGGTTTGGTAGATTTGACAAACCGGTTCTACCGAATAGGTGCGAACTGGTAGGAACCCACCTCTGATACAGACTGTATATACATCAATCACAGTTTTTAATTATTCATATGCATTTCATTTCACTATACATCCATCTATGATCCTTGTCACCTAATTTAACAGTAACATAAATGGAAAGAAACTAAGAGAGGAGTGGAGAGAAACTTCTTATTATTCTCTTCACAAGCCCCCAAGTTTGCCTATAACCTATGAATTGGACTACTTTGCAGTCTTGGATAGTACTGTGTCATTGTCCAAAACTAGTGTAAGTGAAAAATTGCAGAGGTGAATGCAGCCCAGAAATAAAATGTTTGATTTCACAGCATTGATGAACATGAGCCAAATATGGAAAAGCAAGGACATCAGCTGGCAACAAAATGTAGGCCAGTCTGCTCTATTGTGTTCCTTGTGGCTATTTATTATTGTGAAAGGTGGAGCTTAAAAAAGCAAAACAGGAAGAAAATTGACTGGTTCTGGTAAAGACTCCTGAACATTTCTTGGGCAGCAAAGGTGGCCAACAAACAAGTACTAGAGCGCTGTTATGCTGACCAGGCATGTCACTGAAAGGCAAAATCACAAAACTGTGTCTCACTTATTTTGGCTATGTCACATGGGAAAATTCACTGGAGAAAGCAATTAGGTTTGGAAGAGTTAGCGATAAAAGGAAATCAGGACGCCAAAGATCATGGTGACTGGACACCATCAAAGCTAACATCACTCAGAACATTAAAAAACCCTCAAAGAAATAATGCAAGATCAGAAGTGTGGCAAGACCTGGCCCCATAGAGTCATCAAGAGTTGGACATGGCTGTATGGATATCATCATCATCACCATCACCATCATCATCATCAAAGTTGAAGGAAACTTTTCCAATGTTCTGGAAAAACTTCCACCTCAGACCATGTTCTTCTGGTACATGCAATTAGTACAATTTGCTTTGTAGGGGATTAGTGTTCTAGAAGAATGCTCAAATAAAGCCTAAGTAGTATCAGGATGGAATACCTTTATGATCAATCAGTCAATCAATCAGAATAGAGCTGGAAGGGATCTTGGAGGTCTTCTAGTCCAAACCCTGCTCAAGGAGGAGGCCCCATACCATTTCAGACAAGTGGCTGTCCAGTCTTTTCTTTAAAAAAACTCCAATGATGAAGCATCCACAAGATCTGAAGGCAAGTTGTTCCACTGGTTAATTGTCCTCACTGTTAGGAAGTTTCTCCTTAATTCCAAGTTGCTTCTCTCCTTGAATAATTTCCATACATTGTTTCTTCTCTGGTGCTTGCTGTGGACAATAAATTGACCCCTTCCTCTTTGTGGTAGTCTCTCAAATACTGAAGTACTGTTATCATGCCCCCCCCCCAAATCCTTCTTTTCTCTATACTAGCCAAAACAAAATCCGCAACCATTCTTCATATGTTTTAGTCTCCAGTTATTCAGGCAACCTTAAGGATATGGCTCAGAGTCTATTTCAGATATCTGCTATAGTTACCAAACCCAGCTTATTCATTTATTAAGCATTAACTTTTCACTTCTCAATTTGAAGTAAGTCACCATCCATCCAGGTCCCTTACATTTTTCCATTTTTCTTTCTTTGCTTATGTGGACCACTTTCTCCTTTTCTTCTTGCTTATGGAACCCATTTCTCCTTTTTATGCCCTGGAACATGTTTAGTATTACATATTTAAAATTATAGCATTGTCCCTAACTTTTTATTAGATAATTAAAATGTGTCTTCTTGGTGGCATGGTTGACATTTTTTTCTCAGTTATTTTAAAGTTTTATTTGACATGGAAAAAGAAACTAAAAAGTCCAGCATCAATGTCCTATTTGTGTCTGCCATTAGAGGAAGTCAAAGTCAAAGTAGAGAAAAGGGCTTTTATCTTCAGGCTGACAAGCAATTTCTTAAACAGAAATTCAGATATTGGCATCTTGATCCAATATGCTGGAAAAGAAATCTGAGTTGGCAATCTTTCTTCATGATCTCAGCAATGACCAATTAATCCTTGAAGTGAGACTACTTTCTTTTCCTTACTCAATGCATGCAATAGAATAAAATAGAATTGGAAGGGATCTTGAAGGTCTTTTAGTCCAACCCCCTGCTTAGGCAGGAAACCCTATACCATTTCAGACAAATGGTTATCCAATCTCTTCTCAAAAACGTCCAGTGTTGGAGCATTTACACGTTCTGGAGGCAATTTCTTGATGCTCCTGGGTTGTTCATCCCACCCCTTTAAAACAGTGAGCTATTTTGTTTTCTGAAGATCAATGTCCTATTTCTATGCTCAGTTCTGCTTTCCTACAGAGGTTATTTCAATAATTTCTTGGTCAGCATTCTATCTGCTTAGGATTTCAGCATTTTCATGCCTGTTAACTTATTTTGTACTGCTTGTATTATCATATAGCAACAGCAATAGCACTTAGACTTATATACTGCCTGATAGTGCTTTTACAGCCCTCTCTAAGTAGTTTACAGAGTCAGGTTATTGCCCCCAACAATCTGGATTGTCATTTTACCCACCTCGGAAGAATGGAAGGATGGAAGGCTGAGTCAACCTTGAGCTGGTGAGATTTGAACTGCTGAACTGCAACTAGCAGTCAGCTTATGTAGCCTGCAGTACTCTAACCACTGTGCAACCTTGGCTCTTTCATATAGTGAGTGTCATAGGTCTTATGTCCTTCTCTGTTACATTATTCTTTTAGGAATGTTGTTTGTTCCCACTTCATATACTTCATGTATACAGGAATCAGTGTTGAACAGGTAGTTTTATAAACCTATCATTTTCTACCATGTTTTCAATATGTGCAATAGGAAGACTGCATATTGCTTGCAATAGATTCTGGTCCACACACATTAGATTTTGCCTTTTGTAAGCATTTTTCTTCATTGCTAATCTTTGATTTGATAGCTTTTTAAGACCTGAGGAGTTGTCCTTTCCATTTTTTCTGAAGATGTTGAGCAGATAGAACTATATTAAGTGGTTGGAGTTTTTCTTCCATATCCATATCAAGAAATAGGTCAGCCATCCCAAGAAACATGAACTTTCTCCTTGGTTGTTCATTTTATTTCTTTTCAGTTGTCTTCATTCACTTTATTATATTACCAGAGTACCTTTTCCTCCTTTGAGTCATCCTCTATCTTCTTCTGGTTCTGGACACCTTCTGTAGTATGCCTTCTTTGGAACTCTCTTTCTTCTGGTCTTCATGGAGAGTTTTCTCTATGATATGTGTTCTTTGATTTTTCTAAGGATCCTAAAGAAGACAGATTTTTCAGCCCTTTCAACTTTTCCTGCGCAGGCTGATAAATTTGCATTTTTGGATAAGGCTAGTAGCACTTTTCTGGTTTCTCTTCTTCCAATAGGGCTTTAGGTTGCCCTAGTTCTCCTCCTGTGAACTCTCCTATTTCTATTTATTCATTCGCTTGTGTGCTTCTAGGAGCATGTAGCCTTTCTAAAGAACGCTATCTGGTACTGAGCTTCTTGCTAAAGTATGCCATTCCAAGTGAAGATGATTAATGCTGCTGTAATCCTCTTCCCTTCAGATCATGTGATCACATTGTATCAGTGGTGGGTTGCAAATATTTTTACTACCGATTTGGGTGTGCTCCTGTGCGTGCTTGTGTGTGCAATGCTTCTGCGCATGTGCAGAAGTGTCCAGGCAGGTGGGCGGGGCCTCCTATTGCTGCTACTACCGGTTTGGCTGAACTGGGCCAAACTGGGAGCAACCCACCACTGCATTGTATAATCAACAAACAAGGAAATATATATATACACATTCATGCACAAATAAACACACACATACACAAACAGCCCAGCTTGCTCAGATCTCCCCCCCCAAAAAAAATGAAGAAAAATTCTACATCTCACAATCTTTCACAAAAGTCTTATATTGTTGCTTCATTTATTGTATGTTTGCTTTCCTATATTGTCAATCTACATACAGGCATCATGCTGTATTCTAGATTATTCTCAATGGTACTTCACCAATCATATATTTATTGAATTTAAAGTGTTACGTAAAGATAAAGCTTCAGAGGAAAGGATGAATAGGAAATAACTGTTCATAGAGATTGTCTATGGTTGACACAAAATTAGGTTTCAACCTTCTTTTGGAAATTCAAGGAAAGAGGGCACTAAAGGGGAAAAAAACCCTCAAAATTTCTAGGTGTTACGTTTAAACAGGAATTGCTGTTCATATTTTGGTATGGATTGCAGCAGAACAGAAGGAAGTTGTTGCATATTCTCCTACAGATTTTCAGGGGGAAACAATCAGATTGGTGCAAACTCCACTTGTAATATTTGTAAGTGTTGCCTCTTCATTTTCTGCTCAATCTAAACTATAGAAGTACTGATTAAACCCAAGTATATCTGAAGATTAATGTGTAAAGCTAGAGAGAACCCAGATGAATACATAACAGATGACTTCCTGCTGTTTTAATATTGAGCCATGTGAAAACATGAGTCTGTGGGAAAGGATGTAATGTACTTCAAGTATCTAGGCCTGCAATCCCAGAAGATGTATCGTTGCAACAGTTCTAGCTGAATGAGTTCTAATTTGCCACTCAAGTGGCAACCTACCAGGTAATAACTATGAGGCTTATACAGTGTGCCTAATGTAATGTTCTGTGCTCTCTTTTTAAGACAGCAGCTGATGTGAAAATTTGTCAGCTTCATCAAAGTTTCTGTCTTCTGTCTTCTATTTGAAACACATAACTACCAGTAAAAATAAGAACAGTGTCTAAGATGGGCATGGAAAATTTCTCAGTAAGTGCTGCACTAAACTTAGTAGGTAATGTAGTAGAGTCAAAATAAATTGGGGAGAGAGATTGAACCTTTGGGGTCCTTGATTTTCCCATTATTTATCTAGTCCTTAATTGGGTGAGGGGACCTAGGCTGAATGTTTTGATCTTGCCTGCTTTGTGCTATTGTTTGTTTACATTAACATCCAACCACAATAAAAGTGACTTCCAGAGGTAGGAATTAGGGAGAGGTAAGATCCATAGGTTTTGTACCTTTCTTCTGACTTTTCAAATGAGTGACATGAGTGAAATTTGTCACTAGCAATTCTAAGGCTGTCACTGCTAATTACATACATGACAGTAACTTTCTAAAATGTGGAATAGCTTTTTTGGTCTTAAACTTACAAGAAAAGATCCAAATTTAGTCCTATGTATTTCCTTTTTTTCTGTCTGTTTTGTCTTCAAAATTGAAAGTATATTTTATCAGACAAATATGTTTTTATGTACAAGCATATTATTTTACCAATGAAAATTTAAATTTTTAATGATATCACTTTCCATTGTCTTCTATATAGTCTCTTCAGTTTTAATGGGTTCTTATTTATTGCTCATGTTACATTTACTACTCATATCTTGATATGAGCAGTAAATAGATGATTATCTATTGACCAAATTGTTCTTGATACTGAAATAATCAATATTGTGTATACATACATGCATAGCAATTCTACAGCATTAAGTTTTTATAACTTAAGTTGGAGATACTCTTTAACTTTTTCATTATATATATAGAAAAATAGTCAGATAAAAGCATGTTAGACAGCAAATCAGAATATGAGAAATATTCCATAATTCAGAATATAAGAACTTGAAAGCTTGTTAGTCATCCTCAGCTCTTTCAGTGAAGGTCTCTATGAAGGGCTTTGAAAACTAAGTACATCCGGTTACTTGAGAAAAAGTAAATCATGATATATGCTGCTCTCATTCTATTTAGGGATAGAATACCATAAAAATATAACAATAAATTAAATTTACAATTTATTGTATTGCAAAGAAATCTGTCAATTAGTCTTCGGTCTTCTTTGTTGCCTTTAATTTTTGATCTGAAAAATCCTTTACAAAAACATAATTAAAGAGAAATCACTGGATATTCAAGAAGTAACAAATAAAATGGGAGACATATATTTTTGTTGCTTCATACATGGTAGAGTCCTGCACATGGTAAGAATTTTTTTCTGTTTTGTCTCCCCCCCCCCCTTCTCAAAACCAAATTGATAACATGGTACAAAACAGTGGAAAACCACTTTATATGCCAATAATTTTAGCTGGTCTTCATAGAGAAAAAAATGCCACCAGTATCACTTATGTCTTGCTTTATTAAAGAATACTGAGATGAACAGATAGGCATGTAGCAGCTGAAATAAATTAGAACAGCTTTTATTAACAGAACACAAGTCAATGATAACTATTTACAATTCAATAGCAATAGCAGTTAGACTTATATACCTCTTCATAGGGCTTTCAGCCCTCTCTAAGCGGTTTACAGAGTCAGCATATTGCCCCCAACAACAATTCGGGTCCTCATTTTACCCACCTCGGAAGGATGGAAGGCTGAGTCAACCCTGAGCCAGTGAGATTTGAACAGCCAAACTGCAGAACTGCAGTCAGCTGAAGTAGCCTGCAGTGCTGCATTTAACCACTGTGCCACCTCGACTCTTCAGCACCTTGCCCTGCCTGATAGCTATTTATATTCAAGCTGTCAAGCAGGGCAACCAATAACAACAGCAGAAACAGTCCGAGTTCAGCCAGCCATGCCTTAACCAATCAGGCGCAGCTTAGCAGTTGCCGGTTGTCAGTCATATGTCAAGAACTTGCGGCTGGTCGTAAGTCAAGGACATAATACTGCTCCCTTAACAAAGGCGCATGCGCAGATGTGGCACAAGTGTAGTAGTTTAAATAGGCCGGGTGGCGCCAGACCCACCCAGAATGATGCAGTAGCAGTGCTGCAGGCAAAGAAGCAGGGCATGCCTGTGGTAGCTCCTCTACCATGGAAGTGGAGCTCTGGGTGATGACAGGAGGACCCTCCCCAACAGGGGGTGGCATCTGAGAAAGTAAGTCCAACAACAGTGGTGGTTCGGCTTTAGGCTGGTAGTGGGCTGGTGGCCGGCTGGTGGCAGCATTATAGGAGAGGCCTGACTCAGGGAAGGCCTCGGTTGGTAGGCGGTGCCTCAGTTGGTCCACGTGATACTGCCATTCACACCCATCTGGGAAGCCGACCCTATAAGAACAGGGTCCAGTTATTTGGGTGATAGTGGCGGGCACTCACCTAGGGTCCCCAGTGTAGGACCTGGCGTAGACTAAATCCCCCTCCCAGAAAAATCTAGGAGGCTTCTGGGACAAAAAGGAGGAGGACTAATGTAGTGAGGATGTAACCTGTTCAGGATAGTCCTCAGGCAGTGGCCCATCAGCAGCTCTGCAGGGCTTTTGTGAGAGATGGGGTAGGTGGCTGAATGCTGGCCCAGGAGGTAGGCCATGATTTTGTCCGGCCAGCCACCATGGCCCATTCTACACAGAGCCTTCTTGGCCGAGCCTACCGAACGTTCTCCCCGGCCATTACAGGTAGGGTGCGGTGAGGGTATGGTGGATGCCCAAGCCAGCCAGGAACACCTGGACTAAATTGTCAGCCGTGAATTGGGTGCCATTGTTGGACACCAATGTGTCCGGAATGCCATGTGTGGCAAAAAGCTGGCGCAGCTTATGGATGGTGGCCTCAGCGGTGGTGGATGTCATGATGAAGAGCTCTACCCACTTCAAGTAGGCATCAACCACCAGGACATTCTAGCCATGGAAGGGCCTCATGAAATTAACGTGGAGCCTGGACCAGGGCCCTCGGGGTAGGTCCCACTCCCTAACCGGAGCTGCCGTGGGGTGCCACTTCCCTGGGCGGTACTGCAGCATATAAGAATTCACCACCAATAATTCAATCCATCTGGACATCTGCAGTGAAGGAATTGGTGGGGTGGGCTGGTCACCGGCCAGAAGCCCAAGGAGAGGCTTGTGGTTGGTGATCACGTACTTGAGAGACCACCTGCTGCCAATTACCTCCACCCGACCGATTAGATCCCACAGATTAGGCCTCCTCCGAATTCCATCCGCCGGCCAGTGTCGACTGGCGACTACCCGGAGGAGAGCCTTCTCTGTGGCTGCTTCGACCCTCTGGAACGAACTCCCCGTGGAGATTCGAACCCTCACCACCCTCCAGGCCTTCCACAAAGCCCTTAAAACCTGGCTGTTCTGTCAGGCCTGGGGCTAAAGAACCGTTGCCCCCGTCTCGAATGGTATGACTGCTGTGTGTTTTAAACTATGTATTATTTTGTGTCATTTTTAATTTTGTCTGTATCCCCCCCTTCCCTGGTTGAGTTGTGAGCCGCCCTGAGTCCCCTTCGGGGGGAAAGGGCGGCATATAAATAAAATCAACATTCAACATTCAACATTCAACATCAAGGTGAAGTGCCGCCCGTAAAAGTAATCATGGAACTTTTTAATCCCGGACACTGCAGCCAGAGCCTGCTTGTTGATCTGGCTGTAATTCCATTTGGTGGAAGATAGTGTCTGGGAGTAAAAAGCAATGGGGGCTTCCGAGCCATCAGGAAATACATGGCTCAGGATAGCCCCCACACCATAGGGGGAGGCATCACATGCTAACGTCAGCAGCAGCATGTCATTATACTGTACTAGGACAACCGCTGATGTAAGCATGGCTTTGACAGCCGCGAGTGCATGCGCTTCGCGGCTGCCCCAGTGCCAGGCCATCGATCAGTTGAGCAACCAATGGAGCGGCTCGGCAAGTGATGCCTTGTCGGGAATGAAAGGTGCATGGAAATTGAGGAGGCCAAGGAACGCCTGCAGCTACGCCTTATAGGTAGGAGTGGGGGCGTTCCTAATGGTGGCAAGTTTGGAAGAGATGGGGTGGATGCCCTGAGTGTCCACTAAGAAGCAGAGGAATTCCACCTGGGGAACAGCAAAAACACATTTGGTGAGTTTCAATTTGAGGCCCGTGCCCCTAAAATGTAGGAGGACCTTCCGAAGTAGTTTGATGAGCCCTGATCGACTGCTAGCAGCAATTAGGACATTCATTAAAATATGGGACCACACCGGGGAGCCCATGGAGCAATTGCTCCATCAGGCTCTGGAAGATCCCCGGGGCGACGGATATGCCTAATTGTAGCCTACAGCAGCAGAAAGCACCCCAGTGGGTGATGATGGTCTGGGCTGTGGCTGCCTCATCGTCCACCAGAAGCTGCAGATAGGCCTGGGCCATATGCAGTTTCGCAAAGATGTAGCCCTGCCCCAAGGAATTGGAACAGGTGCTGCACCACTGGAACTGGATATGGGTTTGCCTGGAGGCCTCTATTGATCGTCGACTTATAGTCGGCGCAGATCCTTATAGAGCCATCGGCCTTAATGGGGACCACTATGGGGTCTCCCATTTGGCATGGTCGATGGGCTCAAGATACCCTGTGCCAACAATTTGTCAAACTCCGCATCAACTAGAGGCCTCAAGGCAAACAGCACCTGCTGTGCCTTGAGCCAAATAGGAGTCACCTGGGGGTCAAGGTTGAGGCAGATGGGTGATCCCTTATATTCACCTAAGGTGCTGTCGAAGATGTTAGCGAACTCAGAGATGATGTCTTCGACAGATGTTGAGGAGATTGAAGTTTGTGGACCCCCAAAAGTGAAAGGCCAAGGGATGGGAACCAAGCAAGGCCCAGGAGGGCCAGCAGGGGCTTCCCAACAACCAGAATGGGAAGCCTGCCATGGAAGGCCCCGTAGTACACCCAAACACAACAGCAGCCCAGGGTTGGAATCTGAGTCCCCTTCAGGGTGGTATCTGCTGGATTCAGCTGGCTTCTGGAGATGGCAGGACACATCTTGGAGAGAGTGCTCCAGGAGAGGAGGGAACGGGAGGACCAGAATCCACCTCCATCACACATGGAGCCCCCTCAATGAGCACAGAGACAGCAATCTATTTTGTGTCAGCTGAAGCCTTGCTGTCTGAGGCAGTAGAGGCATCATGGTGCTTGTCAATGGCATAGCAGTCATCTCTCTGAGACAGCTGCCGGCGCTGTTGGTGGCTAGGGGCCAGTCAGTAATCGATTTGAGGCATCAATGGCAGGGTAGTGTGGCTCACATGAGTGAGTTGGCCCTTCTTATTGCAGTAGCAGCAGGTATCTCCTTTAAAGGGGCAGGTTGCCCGAGCATGGTTGCCGCTGCAACCCATGCAGCCAGTTGCCTGGGATGGGCAGAGGCAGGGACAGGCAATCTTCTGGTTTGTGCTCTGATGCAGTTAACCTGGTCCTCGTCTATGTCTTCAAAGAGCTAATTCATCAATGAGGCAAGGTCATTGGGGGGGGGTGCAATCAGCTGATGGCAGCATTGAATCTCGGCCATAGAATGGTCCAACAGTTCCACGGCTCTGGCTTCATATACCATCTGCTGTGGGGTGATATCAGCCCGGGCTAGCAACCTCCGCTTGAGATAGACATCCCACACCCTGCACACAAATTGTTCGACCAGGGAGTCATCCAGATCG
The DNA here is from genome assembly GCF_009769535.1 of Thamnophis elegans. Lineage (NCBI taxonomy): Eukaryota > Metazoa > Chordata > Lepidosauria > Squamata > Natricidae > Thamnophis > Thamnophis elegans. The sequence continues at coordinate 41,266,084 of NC_045546.1, forward strand.
ATGAACTTGCACTGGATGGCTGCTGTACAGAGGGACTGTAGGAACTGGCTGACCGTCTCCATGTCCTTCTGAACACACTGATGGAAGGCATATTGGCGGTCTATGTGTGAAGGTGTAGGTACATAATGATTTTTTAAGTTAGCAATCAAAGTGTCCCAAGTCAAAGCGTGGACTGGCAAAGGTGAGGTGAGGGCTCTGGCAGTATTAAACATCTCTGGTCCACATGAACTGAGGAAAAAATGCATTTTCTGTCCTCAGGCAGCTGATCATAATTGTTAGCAATTAGAAAATACTCAAAGCATTTGAGGAACCCGGACCAAGATTCAGAGGCCGAGCCAAAAGGCGCAAATTGCGGCAGTGAAGCCATAGCTAACAACAGGAGAAAAAAGTGTGAGAAGAGAAATTAAAAAATATTTTTCCTTCTTCTTACAGCTGTTCTAGCCAAAGACCTTCAGCATCCCATCTTCGTTGCCAGTAAAGAATATTGAGATGAACAGATAGGTGTGGAGCTGCTGAGGTAAATTATAACAGCTTTTATTAACAGAACACGAGTCAACGATAACTATTTACAATTCAGCACCTTGCCCTGCCTGACAGCTATCAAGCAGGGCAAGCAATAACAACAGCAGAAACAGCCTGCGCTCAGCCAGACACGCCTTAACCAATCAGACGTGGCTCAGCAGCTGCCGGCTGTCAGTCATATGTCGAGGACTTGCGGCCGGTCGCAAGTCGAGGACATAACACTTATTAAAGGCAAATTTCTTTCTTTTTTGTTAGATATACGATGCTTTATAGATACAGGTCTGAAGCAACAACATACGTCTCACGATTTAACTGATTGAAATAGATGAGTTTACACTTTTAAAAAAAGTTTAAAAACTAGGAACAGAAACAAAAAATCTTCACACAAGGCCACTCTATATCATGGTGCCAGGAACTGAGTTTATTATATGTGATGCTTTCGTTTACTGCATATAATGATAACCTTAGAGCAGTTTCAAGGCATCCCATACATTGCCTTCTGATAATACAACCATTTAAGTTAGATCAGTATTATTTCACACTGCAGAAAGAGCATATGCGTGTGGGTGGATATAGAGGATGAGAAAATGAAGCCTGCCTAACAGTTTGAAACAAGGTACTGGAAATATACTGTACGATCTCTAATAATATTACGTTGAAATGCTGTATCCATTTTCCATCCAACAAATGAAATTGAACTAAAGGGAACTTATTTCTGAGTAAAATTGTGTCTCTCTCTCTCTCTGTATCACAAACCAAACAGAAAGAAAAGTAGCTTTTCAGTAGCTACTTTTGGAAAACTATGGTGATTTGACACAGGTTTGTACAAGACAAAGGTAATGGATCAAACTTTGTTATTAATTTCTTCTATGTAATTTTCCCAATCAATCACATTTCAGAAATATTTCATCCTTCAATATCATGAAAATGTAAGATATCTTATTTATTACATTTTTCTTAATAGGAAAAACAGCAGTAAAGATAGACAATAACTTAGTTTGGAAACATTGTGCACACTGAAGAGAATTAAACCTTTTTTCTCCAGCTTCATGACTGTCATTTTTTTACCTCATCTTTTGGTTTTATGAGGAATGAAGAACAACAGGATCTCGGATGGATGCCTGAAGGCACCAGACTGGTTCAAGTGAATAGGTAGTTCCAATCAGCAGCTGGGCCCATCTACCCACCCCAGCGCTATCCCATCCTATATATTGTTGTTTGTTTGCTTCCATTCGTGCATGCTCACATTTTCGTGTTCTGGGTGAACCGGTTGTTATAGTATATGATGTCCACCTCTGATGCAGTTCCACATTTTTAAAAAGGTTATGAATTAAACCTATTTGTACTTAGCTTTAATTCTACACAAAGAATATTGCAACAAATTCTTACATACTTGGTTTTAGATGACATGGATTTTTTTTGTTTGTTATACCTTTGAAAATAACAGCAATATAACTAAAAAATTATGGGGCTATTTTGGGAAATACCCCTTGATATTAATGCTTTTGTTGGAGTCTATGATTTTTCAGTTTTGAAAAGTGCAACTTTTTTTTAGAAATAGGTATTCATTTTTTATTTAGATTTAGATTATTTATTTATTTTAATTAGATCATACCATTTATAACCTCAGATATGAAAAATCAAGAAGAAACAGTGGCGCTTTCATAGTCTACAAGCATATAGCAACAACAATACTTGGGTACAAAACAGTTAATGGACAAATAACATCAATTAGACTTTGCTGATAACCTTTTAATATGACAGTTATCCAAGTCTCCAACTACTGATGCAAAAAACAAACAAACTAAGAGGTTGATGAGCATTAGGGCCAAGTTGTCTCTGCAAGTCACAGAACATGCAAGAAAGATAAGTTGCTTGTTGTTGGGAATGTTGACGTTAGGAATAATTAGAGGAAAATGTAATTAGACTGTATGGCCTAGGAAAGCAAAATGAAGCAGGTGAACAATTTATCAATTTCTGGGTATTCATTGTTTTGATTGCTAAAATGTTTCAAGAAACTAAAATGACCCTTTTAACATTGGCATTATCAGACCAATCAAATCAAACTGACTACATTGTTGGTGCAAAAAGGTGAAAAATTCAGGTATAAACAATAAATAAATATCTAGAGGCTAACTATGGAACAGATTGTGGACTGCTCAGGTAGAAGTTCAAAGTTAAGCTAAAGAGGAAGAACAAAACCAACCAGTTTCTATGATATGATCTTAAATCTATAAACCCATTTCTTTCACTGGTATCCTAAAGGACTTCAAAGGACATGCAGTAATTCATGCAAATATCAAACATGGAAGGAGTATGCTGAAAAGATGACAGAACATTGAATAAATTCTGTATTTAAAAGAAATCCAAGTATTAGAAGATAAAGTTGGGTCAATACTTCAGTCAATACAAATACTCATATCCCTATGAGTAGCCATAGGGATATCTATGGAAATTTGATAAACAACTGATAAAAGAATTTTTTCTGGATCCCTTCCAATCTGGGAAAAATGCAAGCAATTAGGACTCAAGACAAACAGCTTTTGGAAAGTAGGTTTCTCTTTATTTATTCTCTTTATTAAAAAAAAAAAAACCAAGGGAGCTTATTTTTGGACCAGCTATCTACTTCCTAATACATCAGCAAGATTTTATAGGATTTTGAACCCTTTGTGTTATGCTTGTGAAGTGGCCACAACACATCTTATATGTCAGCTTACATATCAATATCAAAGAATGGAGAGTTAATAGTGTGCAAGCTTTATTTAATAAATTAGCAAAATAATCTTTATGATCATCCATGCAGATTAAAGCCCTATATGAAAAAAAAAGATATAGATTCTCAAGTTTTAGAAAAGATTACATAATGTTGATGTATATTGGATGATTGAGAAAGCCAAATCTATACCTATATCCTGACTATACAGTACATTGAAGAGGCTATAAAGATAAGACATTAAAGATGCAATGTTCTATGGCAGTGAAACTTGGATGTTGAAGAAGTAGAATAGAAACACTAATGAGGGTTTTTAACTTTGATGTTGGAGAGCATTCATGTGCATACCATGGATATTCAAAAATAAACAAATAGATAATTGAACAAATCAGTTGAAGGTTCTCACTGAAGACACAAATAATCAGGATCATATTATCATATTTTGGATACATTAAACACAGAGCTATTTATACTGAGTTGTCTATATTGTTGGAAAACGTAGAAGGAAAATGATGACTAGCAACAAATTGGATGGACCTGATTACAACAGTAATACATACATTGTTGAAAGAATTGAAAGGTCAAGTTCAGGACCATCCTGTAAAAGGTGTAGCTATATGATTGATAACAGTTTTCACCAATTTGATGGCAATCAATAATACCCACTATATAATTTTATACTATACTGGATTGACATTTTCATTGAGTTCTCAGCAAACCAAAATTCATCCAGTCCAGCTCAGATCACATAAAACTATTTTGAAAAATAGGATGGGGAAGGAGGGTGTACATTGACTGTAAGAGAGAATTGACTGGTCCAACTAATTTCTTCTACAAGGAGTATCAAGTATTCTGCAACCTAGAGGAGAAGTGATAACAATTCAGAACATTTCCATGGCACTGTAATTATGAGAAGTAATTAATATATTTATTAAAGTAGCCCCTGTCAAAAGTATCTACCTAGAAGAGTGAATGTGAACATTGAGGAAAGTGCTATATGTATCTAAAACCCCATTTTTGCTATATATCCCTATAAAATATTTTAAAGTGGGATATTTTTAATGGTGCAGTATCAGAGTTTTCCCAATAGATGGAACCATCCTCAATGCAGTAAGCCTGAGCAGGTACAATGAGTTGTATGAAAATAAAAACCGGTGCTAATATTTGTACTTACTTTTTAAAAAATATTTTGAATATAGTATATTCCTCAACCATAGAAGTATCTTTATTATTGAACTTAAATGCTTTAAATAAAACATTATATAGTCTTTTACCAGCATTCTAAGTGCTATCGCTATTATCACATTTTTCCTTTTCATGAATATAATGATTTACAAATGATTAAAGGGATTTGCAGTCTCTGGGCAAAATTGCTATTAACAGTTCATTACTAAATTTGCTAAAATTTAACCCCTCCAATAAATACTAGCTTTCTCTAGATTTGGTGTCTCTAGTTTTGGATTTCATTTTCCATTTAGTTCCCAATTAGATATAAAATTCAATATAATGGAAAATGCCAGACTGAAAAAAGATTCCATTAATGTAAGTGTTTAATTATGTAAGAGAAACAAAATTGCTTAGTTTTCATATTATATGAATGCTATTATAATAGAAAATTAACATTATACATAAACCAATACAAGTAACCAATGTGAAAAATCAATATGGATCAATCAATACCCTTAAAAGACTGTTTAAAGCAATGTTAATGACTTGATTCACATGATATCAGTTATCTCATGGTAATATGGGTGTCCAATAAATTTCATAAATAATTTAATATTTCGGGACCAGAATTATGAACATATTGTTGGGAAACTCAAAGAGAATTATACATACTATATGGGGGTGGGGTAGGGTAGAGAATAAGTGAACTTTCATTTTGGCCTTACAAAGCTACTGGACAGCAACATATTAAGATGAAATATTTAATTATTTTATCTGAATCCCTCATACATAAAATCAAATTGGCCTTTAAATTGCTAAGAAAATTATAAGTATACATATACGTATGTATATGAATAAGCACACCGACCCACACACCCATCCACACATTGAAGCCAAGCAGTGATTGGGAACTATGAATTTTATCATCAAACCATAGATAAAAGTAAGGTGAGATTTTTTTTTTTAAAAAAAGAAAGAAATGCATTTACTGACCAGAGTCACTAAATTCTTGTTTCAAAAAATCAGTGCAGGGTGCTTCCAAATGCAAGCTGCTGGAGGAAAATGTGGAAGAGATAACTCTATTTATATCCTGTTTATCGGCTTCCTAGAAACATCTGACCAATTGTGATAGAAAACAACAGGCAGGATTAAACAGAACTCTGAACTGATCAAGCAGGCTTTTCCTTGGTTTCAAATCACTTTATATCAATCTGATAGATCAGATTTTTCCCAACCTTGTGCTGTCCAAATTTGTTTGGACTACAGCTCTCAGAATGTCCTGCTATGTAATAGATATTCTGTAAAAGGTATTTTGAAGAAAGTTTCTATTAAGAAATAGACAGTTGCTCCTATAAAAAATGAGCAAAAAGTGAAGTAAAATAGACATTTGCTTGCCTTCTCTTCACAATAACAGAAAACACATTGCAACAAATGCAAAAACAGTATCCTCCCAATAAAATACTAAGACTAGTTTCAATTATCAATATGAAGATGCATTCAACCTTTTCTTCACTGAGTGTCTTTTTTAAGAAAAAGGAAGAAAACAATCATCTATTTGCATATAAATCTGGCCAACTCATTTTCAGAAAGATAGAAACCCCAAGAAAGATCAAAGAATAGCAACAAAATAATTACAAAACAGTTGGGATTTGCCTATAAAGAAGATTAAAAGAGCTAAATAAATATGTAAAGTTTGGCTAAGCACCATCTGAAGAGAAGCACTCTAATCATCTACAAATATTTGATTGGTTTAAACACTTGGGAAAGTGAGGAATTGCTTTATGCAGAATGAACAGGAAGGAAGATAAATTAAGAAATTTAGGTGGAAATCAATTCTCCTTATTAGATGGTCCATTAGCTTGTAGGTAGTATGATAGCAAATGTACAACAGAACAGTATTCTGCCTTGATACGAAGGAACTACATGACCTGTTAGGTCTTTTCTATCCTGAATATTTATGATTCTATAATTAAGCATTATTAAATATAATTGCCTGTGCCAATGGTTGTCTCTCACAAATGTTTGACTAATACCTTGGGTCAGAAGTGTGCAATTATTATCTAAGCAAAGGTCTTTCACTTTACCTCATCCACTCCATTGAAATTACCTTCCAGATTTGATGATTTACAAGAGCTTTCATGAAAGCCACCTGTTAGATCTGGAAGTACTTTCTGGCACACAGATCTGAAGCAAGAATGATAAAATAAGAACTGAGATAAAAGGAGGAGCATGAGGGATAGCTGATACATCATGTGTGATTCAGATAGAAGACCCCTACGTAGGTGAACTAATTTAAGCTTTGTGGAATAAATGATTATGTGAGGGAAAAGAAAGCATACCATAGATATACACCTGGTGATTACTTTGGCTTTTTTGAATCCTAATCACATAGTAACTCATATCCTCCCTCTGCACTGCAACTGATGTTCATATGCATGGGAAAGGAGCTATTTACAAAAAAGCAATTTCAGGAAAGAAGTATTGTAATTTCATGAAGGTAGCTAGATGAAAATTTTAAAAAACTATTTTTCCTCTTTTTGCATTTGTTTTCTGGTAGATGTCATGATTTGCTTTCAAAGACTTTCTAGTGAAGTATCCAATCTTTTTATGTGGGAAGAACTATGATAAAAGGAAGTCAAGGGAAGTTTCCACAACAATTGGCATCTTCTATCATAATGGATGAAGACGACGTGTCTCATGTCCACTACACTAAAACATTCAGTCAGCAATAATTGCAAGGGTTTACTGTTAAATAACGTGAATAAAAGTAAGAGGTCAGTAGACAGAGAAAGATAGTTTCTCCCACAGAATATCTCTGATATCATTGTCCATGTCTTTTTAGCATCAGGCAAGGAAGGTTTTTTTTCTTACATGGCCTCATAAATTTTCATTACACTAGCTTATTTTTTTTAGCTATACGACATAGCTTATTTATTTATGATTGTATTTTAAGGCAGTTTCTTTTTAAAAAAAAACACATTTAACTGAATTTGAATCCATATCCTTTTTATATTGTCTTTATATTTTACTCGAGATTTTTCAAATACTATCCTAAGATATCTTAGAACAAGGTTCTTCAGCTCTTTGGATCTGAAATCAAATATATATACTGATACCATTGCCATATCTATCAGCATTTTCTTAAAGCAAATGTGTTTTTTCATGAGAATACCTTCTTCTCTTCAAGCTATTGGTGTAAGATAATGATGTTCATTATAATTGCCTGTACATTCTGTCATTGTCTGGAAGGCACTTCATATAATAGTTATTTTGGCCTAGACTGTTTAATTTAGACAAAATGATGATGAATACAAAGCTTTAAAATTACCTGTCTAGGAACAACATATTGTAAATGAAAAAAAAAAAAAAAGATTGAACCTTATCCTTTAGGTTTGATGGGAAAATATTTGTTCACATTTAAAGTAATTGCACTTCCTGAACTTTATGAAAACTACTACAGTTATACAGATTTACTAAACACAATTGATACTGGCAACTCAATTGATAAATGAAGTGGTTGCTAAATGGAAATCGTGTGATTGACAACTCTTTTCTGACAAGATTAACCAGTTTCATAACTTTGGTTTATGAGGGAAAAGGATTACCAGAGAATAAGCAGGCACACACTGGGGAATACACATCAACAACAATGTGTTGACACTGGCAACTTCCAGAGCATTCCTTTCAACCTGTACTACTCATTGTGTGCCTGCTTAGTCTCTTGTAATTCCTTCTCCCCAAACTCTCTAAGGGGAAAAAATCCAACAAGACAGAAAGAGGATAATGAATACCAACTGCAATGGTGATCATGTGACTGAGGGAGAGCAGTGTTGAAACTTTGAATGGTCATTGAAGGATACAAGCAAGGACTACCTGTATATGGATATCATAATATTTTAAAATGTTGTGATGTAGTTATGTACACATATACAATAACTAAAAAACATGCAAAGTATGGATAAATAATAAAAATATTCATGTGAATTTAAAAAGTAAACCCAATGAAATTAAAGAAAATAAACAGAATTAGAATTTATAGAATTGCTACCTCCAGTTTAGATATTTACATCTGGAAATCAGTGGCCAAAACTTTTTCTTACCTGATGTGAAATTCTTTTTATTTGACTTCATTCTGAAATTTATCAACACCATAGCAGAGTTTTAATATTTTTCATAAATAAAATTCTTAACTTTATATAATAGAATAGGTTACTTAATTTGCAGTTGCAGTATTTTAAGTGATTGTTCCTAATTAGTACCATGCACTAAACATCTTCATTTTTCAGTCCAATACTGGGAATCCGAAAATACATTTGGGATCACATGAGACAAAATATGATAAGATAGTTGGCTGTGTGAATTCTCAGACAAGCAGTTAAGGAACGACTGTTATATAATTAGTTTCTCATTGTAGTTTCTGTGAATCATAAGAAAGGATAAATAGCAACCTTCTTATCCATAAGAGGCAATCAAGGGTAAGAAAGCCATCCAAAACTACATCTCTTGGAAATAAAGGCTACATGTTGGTACTGAATCTCTGTGATATGGATCATAATATTAATGAACTTAAATTGGAGATCAACATAGAACAAGATGCATGACAAGGAAAAGTATTTTACAAACTATACTGGGAAAAAGATGGAGTAAAAATAAATAGTGCCTATTGAAATCACTTAAATTTGCATACATACATACACACATACATACATACATACATACATATATATTTCTTCTCTCTCTCTCTTTCTCTCTCTCTCTCTCTCCATATATATATATATATATATATATATATATATATATATATATATGTGTGTGTGTGTGTGTGTGTGTGTGTGTGTGTGTGTGTGTGTGTGTGTGTTGCATTTGTGCTGATAAATATCTTTCGCAAATTGATTTCAGTGGAAAATGATACTAAAAAGGAAATTGAACGAGGAAAGGAAAAAGGAAAGTGAAACATGGACACCAACCAGAGGTGAGTTGCTATTTTTTTACTACCGGTTCGGGCACACACTCGCACGTGATGCTTCTGTGCATGTGCAGAAGCATCCGGGAAGGTATGCAGAATCTCCCGTAGCCATTACTACTGGTTCGGGGGGATCCGGGACGGACCGGCAGCCACCCACCTCTGACACTAACCTCAGGTAAAGACCCTTTAGGAGTCAGGCATACTAGACACTTAGAAGATTCTAAATGTTTAATTTTGATTGATTTTCTCAGTGCTAATAAGACCTGAGAAAGACAGAAAAGTGGATGCATCTCTTCAAAAGGTGAGGAAAGTGCTACAGAACTTTTGAAACACGGAGGAAGAGAAAAAAAACTACAATACTTGAAATATGTCATTCTTAAAGATTTCTTCACAGAGTGATTCAAAAATGAACATGATTGCATAACACTTACTAAGTAAATGTTTGCCAGCATAATGATTTACTGTGTCTCTTTCACCATGTCAAAAAAGTTTATGTTAATTTGAAGGAGAAATTTTGCTCCTTCAACAATAATGCTTGTAAAATTAACCCTTGTAGGCACTATATTATGATAGAAGGTATGGTGTCCTAAACCTCTATTAGGATCTGAAGAATAGTTAAGAGAACTTCTATGATCACTTACCAAAAAATTCTTTGATCATTTCCTCCTTGTATTATAGCATTGATTTTACATTGTGCATATATTTGTGTTTCTGCATTGTAGTAATGAAAAATGTAGATTTTTAAAAATACTTTACCCTGTAATTTTCCCCTTCATTTTGTTCAAATGCATTCATAGCGTTCTTTACAATTACCATTTCTATAGAAAATAATAGAAATAGTTTATAATGTATTAATAAAATCATTTTAATCTCTGCATAGTGTATCATTTCCACTTTATAAAAAGTGAGACATATATGGGAATACTTCTAACATGTGCACTTTAAGGCTGTATATATTCAACAAGGGAGGAAGAAAAAATTCTTGCCAAGGTTGCAATCTATTTCAATCCTCTGGAACGGAAAGATTTAGTAGAGAAATGTAATGTGAGCACAATTCACTTCAACATGAATTTTCTTATGTGAAAACAATACAGATAAAGTTCCTAAGGTATGGAGGTGATCCTAAATTTCAACCTTTGATTTTGCAGAAAGTCCCTGGAATCACCTGTTTCTAGTTTGACATTGGTGATTTTTCTTGCAAGGATTACTCTGATTAGAATTTTCATCATATTCTGACTTCTAAACTCTACCTTAGAGTCAGAATGTTTAAACTGGACACTAATTTCCTTGAATTATTCATGTGATTTTATAAGGCCCAAGTAGCTTATTAAATAAAAGTAGCAGCCATTGTATTTTTCTTATCCTAACCAGCGTGAATGTACTCTATTCCAGTTAGATCTGGATATTCAATTATTTAAAATATCCCAGAGAGACTCAAATCTGAGGAACTAATTTATCATACAATGATATGATTGGAATAGACTTTGAAGCTATTTTATGCTGTTCCACTGCCCAGGGCAGGAACCTTCATTCCAGACTCATAGCTATCAAATGTTTGCTTGAAGACCTCCATTGATGGAGTGCTCATAAACAGAAGATAGAAGACAGACTGCTCCATTACTTAAAAGATCTTATAGTCAGAAAATTCCTCCTTAGTTGGAATTTGATTTCCCTCTGTAAAGCTTCCACTCATTGCTTCTAATACTATTTTCAAGCATTATGTAAAATATGAGCTTTGGTGGCGGCAGTGATTAGAATGCAGTATTGCAGGTTAACGCTGCCCACAAGCAGGAGGTTGATCCTGACTAACTCAAAGTTGGTTCAGCCTTCTATTCTTCTGAAGTTGGTAAAGTGAGGACCCAGATTAATGGAGGCAATCTGCTGACATTTGTAAACTGCTCAGAAAGTGCTGCAAAGTATATGGAGCAGTATATAAGGCTAAGTGCTATTGCTATTCTTATTGCTAAATCTATACTGTCCACTCACTCTGATAGTTCTTTAAATATGGATACATTGCTGTCATTATTTTCTTAACTCCTCTTTTTTTAGACTAAACATATTTATTTCTTTAACTATTCTTTATATTATTTAACTTACAAGCCCTTCTTATCCTTGTCCATACACTTTCCGATTTCAGTTTCTTTTCTTTATTGTGGTAAATGGAACTGAATATTCCACGCATAGAATATCCAGAATATAATATCCCAGGTGCTGTTCTGACCAACGCAATATGCAGCAGAATGATTACTTCTCATGATATAACATTAAACCTCAGTTGATGCAGTCCAAGACTGCAATGGTTCTTTAGAAGGCTGAAACACCCTGCTGGCTCACAATTAAAATAATTATAATAAGTAATATGCCAATCCACTTCTCTCTGTGATCATGCATCTACTAGATGTAGAAACTTATATATATTTTTACCATCGAGTTTCATATTTTGGCTAGTCTGACAATATCCTCTTGAGCCTTGAACCTGTCTTGTGAGGTATTAATAATAAATGGCAGTTTTGTGTGATCTACATATGTGATGGACATCTTTTAACTTGTCTAATTTTGAAAATTAGTAACTAGTTAATGCTTCCCTCCATGTAGACGTTGATCCATTAAGGACCATCGCTTGAGAATAGTTATTTAGCTAATTGTAAATTTATCAAATAGATATGGTGTTTGCTTCTACATTGTGAGTTATCCAGAATCAAATAGATTCAAGCGGTGTCTAAATTAAATAAATAAATAATAGGACCATCCTTCCCTACTTGTTTGACTTCCTTGAAGAAGGTAACTGCAATTAATTTCATTAAGTTCCTTACTGAAATCTAAGTACAGAATATCTATAGTATTCCCTTGGCCTACTAATCTAGTTGCCTTATCAAAACAAGCAGTAAAAATTGCCCGACTTTATCTGTTTTTACAAAATTATGTTGCCTTAGAATAATTATTGTGTTTCTTTCTAAGTGCCTGCAAACCCGTTGTCTGATCATTTGTTTTCTACAATTTTCCCAGGTTCTAATGTCAGGCTGATCAACTACCCAAACTGGACTGGGTGATCTTTGCTTTAATGTATAACCACTAAAAAGCCGTTTATCTCTGGCCGTTATACCTTTTACATACGGAGGAAAACTGTCGTTTTATTGACTAGATATAAAAATGTCTGACTCCCAGCAATAGTTTCAACTATAAAGTGACTATAAAATGACAAAAAAAGATGTTGATCCAGATAAAGAGCTATACAAAACAAAAAGAAAATGACTTATTTATAATATATACCAGTCCATATATTTATTTAAGGTTCTATATAGATACTTGAAACAAAGTTTTTTGAGCGCACCAATAAAATAGAATAAAAAAATCAGTGTTCCACAGAGGGTTTTTTCCCCAAATGCCAATCCTCTTCTAATAAGTGCTTCAAATTTACTTCAGTTTTCTCTACTTTTGTGGGTTTCACCTTCTTTATGTTCTCTCTGTTTTTACCTCTTTCTTCCATCTTTCTTAGTTTAACAATTATCATGCTTGTTGCAACTTTGTTATTACATTGGATAATGTACTTATTGTTTTTCTTTAATCAGTATCTAGTACATACATTTAAAGTCATTTAAATATATGAACACACACACACACACACCATCACACCAGGGGTGGGTTCTGGTAGGCACTATTGCCGGTTCGCTTGTGTGCACACCACACAGACATGCACATTTTATATATGCCGTGCACACACGCGCAGTACAATTAAAATTGTTCTGTGCATATGAACTGAAAAACAATATGTCGGCGCCTATGGCACCACCCAGAGAACTGGTTTGGGGGTGTGGCAGGCCTGGGTCGCTGCTGGCTCCAGCGTCCCAGGACACCAAACCTCTACCGGTTTGGCCGAACCAGTCCGAACCGGTAGGAACCTTCCACTGCATCTCACACACAATATATGTACCTACTGTACAAGCATTTCTAATCATTCTAAAATATTCAGAATATTTAAAATTTTAAAAAGTTACATAGTTTATCTGTTGCAGAGATTTATAGAATGAATACTACGTATGTCCATTTTAGCACAGGTCTTCTTCACCCAACATATGTTTCTTAATCTTTTCTAGATGCTGATTGCTCTGTTCAGTTATTACTCCTCTATTCAGTTATTTTGATAGTACATGTAGTTCTGTATTATGTCCTGACAACAATTTATTTAATGACCATTCAAAGTTACAATCCCACTGAAAAAAGCTACCTATGACCATTTTTCAAATGTACAATCATTGCAGTATCCCAATAAGCATGTGATCAAAATTCAAATGCTTGGTAATTGGCTCACATTTATGATGATTGTTTCAGTGTCCCAGGACCATGGGACCATCTTTTGCGACCTTCTGAAAAGCAAAGTCAGTGGGAAAACCAATTTCACTTTACAACTGTGTGAGTAACTTAACAACTGCAGTGAGTCACTTAACAAATGTGGCAAGAAACATCGTAAAATGTGGTAAAACAACTATCTCACTTAACAAAAGAAATTTTGGGCTCAGTGGTGGTTGTAAGTTGAGGACTACCTGTATACCAACTACATACACACATAGAAATAATATAGAATATAGAACATAGAATAATAGATTTGGAAGGCACCTTAGAGGTCTTGTAGTCCAACTGAGGTAGTCCATGAGTCCATGAGCCAAGGTGGCGCAGTGGTTAGGGTGTAGTACTACAGCCACTTTAGCTGACTGCTAGTTCTGTAGCTCGGCGGTTCAAATCTCACCGGCTCAGGGTTGACTCAGCCTTCCATCCTTCCGAGGTGGGTAAAATGAGGACCCAGATTGTGGGGGCAATATGCCGACTCTGTAAACTGCTGAGAGAGGGCTGAAAGCCCTATGAAGTGGTATATAAGTCTAACTGCTATTGCTAACTGCTATTGCTAACCCTCTGCTCGAGCAAGAGATTTATTGTTAAAATTTATATGCCGCCCAATCCCAAAGGATCCTACATAATTTCATATAAATGGTTGTCCAGTCTCTTTTTGAAAGCCTTCAGCACCCAAAACTTTGAAGGCCAGTTGTTCCATTGCTTAATTGCTCTAACCATTAGGAAATTTTTCCTTAGTTCTAGATTGCTTCTCACCTTGGTTACTTTCCATCCATTGTTCCTTGTCTTGTCTATTGGTGCTTTGGAAAATAGCTTAATTCCCTCATCTTTGTAGGAGCCCCTCAAATATTACAACAGTGCTAACATGTCCTCTACAGTCCTTTTCATTAGACTAGACATACCGTATATACTCAAGTATAAGCCGGATTTTTCAGCCCACTTTTTGGGCTGAAAAAAGCCGCCTCGGCTTATACTCGAGTCAGTGAAAAATTTGCCCAAAATGGAGGAGAAAAAGGGGTGGGGCCATGCCACTGGATGACGCTTGTGAATGGCCCGGCGCCCCTGTGAGTTTCCCCTCCCTCTGTGTCAGTTTGCCGCGCAGCGCGCACCGCACCATCCCCCCTCCTCACGTTCTAATGTAATGCAGGGCTGCTTACGATTCCCCTTCCTCCCCCTCCTGCTGCTCTGCAACGATGTCCCACCTCCTCCTTGTTATGGCAAGCAGCCACATAGCAATGTCCCACCTCCTCTGGTACAGTGATCCAATGATAGGAATCACTGTGCCGTGTGTCATAGGAGGCGGGACATCGCTCCCGCGGCTGCACGGGACATCATCATCACAGCGGGACATCAGCATCATGAGGTGAGTGAAGTATTTCATTGAATACACCGGTATTGTGTGATAATAATTTGTTATCCAGAGCAAATTTTTACAATGGCTACTGTATATTTAATGGGCACAGGCAGACTGTATATGTTATTCAATGGGCAATGGCATTATTGGTATCTATTTTTATTTTTGAAATTTACCGGTAGCTGCTGCATTTCCCACCCTAGGCTTATACTCGAGTCAATAACTTTTCCAGTTTTTTGTGGTAAAATTAGGTGCCTCGGCTTATATTCGGGTCGGCCTATACTCGAGTATATACGGTATCCAATTCCTGTAACCATTCTTTTTATATTTTAGCCTCCAATCCCCCAATAATTTTTGGTCCTCGTCTTTGCACTTTTTTCAGAGTCCCAATAATTTTTTCAAGTATTGTAGTGATCAGAAATGGATGCAGTATTCCAAGTGTGGTCTTACTATGGCTTTGTAAAGCAGTACTGGAACTTCATGTGACCTTGATTCTATCCTTCTGTTAATGCAGCCCAGAATTGCACTGGCTTTTTTGGCTACTGCTGCTGCACACTGTTGGTTCATATTTAAGTGATTGTCTGCTAGGACTACATGATCCCATTTGCAGTTACTGGCATTAAGCCAAGTTTCACCTAGTCTATTTATACCGTTGGTTTTTCTTACCTAAATGTAGGGCATTTAACCAATGTATGTTTTCTATGTCTTTGTAACTCTGTTTGTATTTCCCCTCCCTTTTTGAGTTGTGAGCCGCCCTGAGTCCCTTCAGGGAAAAGGGCGGCATACAAATAAATTAAACCAAACCAAACCATTACTTTTATAATGAAAGACTTTGTCTTAAAATGCATAATAGCTAATAATGAACTTGTACACACAGACACACACACATAAATGCCTATGTACGTACATACGTATGTAGGTATATATGTATCAGTGGTGGAATTCAGCCAGTTCACACCACTTCAGGAGACCGGTTGTTAACTTTCTGAGCAGTTTGATGAACTGATTGTTGGAAGAAATCATTAGGGCAGAGAACTGGCTGTTAAATTATTTGAATCCCACCACTGATATGTATACACAAATGTCTCCCTTTATTTATTTATCAGCACAAATGCAACACAAAAATAGTTTTCTGCCTGGAAGGCTCCTAGGGTGGAGCTGAAAGGCAAAAGGGAAGCAGTATGCTCCCTTTTTGGGCATATTTGGGCATACCAGGTGCTTTGACATCACACACATACACACACACATACACACATACACACACATACACACACACATACACATTTCCAGAGCTAAAAATAATTTATACCTTTTTTTTCATTTTCTACAGAGTATGGAAATATTTTTCCCCACAGAGTAGGGAAGTAAAAATGCATACTTCTAGAGTTGTAAAATATATAGCTGTTTACTCATGTGTAGAGAACAAATTACTTTTTTGGTAGCCTGAGAATATTAGACTTCTGAATTGAGGGATATTTTTGTTATCTTAAAGAATGTCAAGTCTTCTTTTACTGGATAATTTTTTTAAGACAACAATAAGAAATTACTTTGCAGCAGTGATGTATTGTTAAACTCAAGGCTTCACATATTTTGCATTTCTTTCTTTAAAAAAAAAAACAGTTTCCTGGATAGCTTCTGTGAAAGATAATTTTCTTCTCTGACATCCTCTAGATAGTATCTGTAGATTGTCCTGAGGGGGAAAAGAATAAACTCCCATTAGTGGCCAAAGATGACTATTCTTTTGCAATCAACATTCTGAATGAAATGATTTCCTTCACCCAAATTTCTTCATCTAGTTTAAACTCTCAACTCACAGTTATATGTCTGAAAAATCTACTTTGATATAGTTGCTGAGGGTGATTTTTTTTGTTTCTTTGCTTTGTTTCATTTTACTTCTGTTTTGCTATGTAAGGTAGCACCAGATCAAATTCAGCATTTACGTTTATACAGGGTTAATTCCTGGAATAAATGAAGTATGAATAAATGAAAACTGTCCTTGAAAAAAACAGAGTGTATTTCTGTCATATCAAATAGCTGCTAGTAATTTTAGAAGCCACATTGTTTCTTTTTAAATTTATTAATAGCTACCCATGAGTGGGGATTTATTTTGGTCTTCTGAAGCATCGTTCTTCCTAATCAGGAAAAATAAAAGCATTCCAGCATTGTCCACTAAGTCCAATTCCATATTGCCTATTTAAGCTGATCCATCCATTGCTCATGGCAGTTTAAAGTTTTTTTTTTTTTTAAGTTCAGGATTGCATAGTTTCTTACCAGTGGTGGGTTCCGATCCCGTTCCAACTGGTATGGTTGGAACAGGCCTAGCGTCTCCCACATGGATGCGCACAGCACACATCTCATGCCTGCCTGAGACGCCTTGGCAAACCTCCACGATGCTCCAGCTGCTCGGCGAAGCATTACGCAGGCGCCGTACACATGAGCTCCATACTGGAATGGTACCCAGTGCTCTGGGCAGGTTCCGGTACGTCCATACAAGGCCATACTGCCTGCAACCCACCACTGTTTCTTACCCTTTTTCCTCAAGCACCTTGAAGATGATAAAAAGATGCAACTTTTCATTTAAGAGGTCTTCTGTGAAGTAGCTAATGAATGGTTGTGATTAGCCAATAAGAAAACAAAGTGCTCTATGACAAAAGTACTCATGGCAGTTTAACAGCACTTTCTAATGACAGAAAACATGCACCTGCTACAGGAAGCCATGAATATGACCTTGTAGAATCTACTTGGAGATGGTTATAACAACATATTCAAAAACACGCGTTGTGCCTAGGAAACAGTGAGAGGAAGAGACACACTGATGATTCCCTGGGGTGTAAGAGTGACAGAAGAGAAAATGCAGTCAGACTTCTAAGTTTCCTGATCTGGTCAATCATGAAGGGTATGATAACTGGAGGTCAGCTATTCATTGGGAGATAGTAAAAGCTGACAGTGTTCACTTTTGCTCTTGGAAAATGATTGTGGTAATGGTGCAATTAGGTAATGTGGATGAACCTTAAAAGGTTCATTATGACAGCTGCAAGTAAATGCAGTTAAAGCTAAGAAAATATTTTTGAATAAGCCTCTTCTTGATGTGTATGATGCAGAGGTGGTCAATTTTTGGCCTTCCAGATGTTGCTAATTACATCTACAGATGAACCTAATTGGTATCCCTCACTATTAGCTCTGCTGACTATGGTTGCTAAGGATGTAATTGAGAAATGCCTGGAGGCCACAGATTCCTCATTCAGGGGTATAATATATAAATAATATATATCCAAGTGCTTCTTTTATGGCTAAGATATTTATCAAGTCTCACTCTAAATATATAGGAAAAATAATAGTAATTCTTCTGAGAATTATAGTAAAGGTAATCTACACTACCAATTAAAATGTTGTAATGCACAAATAAGAAAAAGACATCTGGATATACCGAGAAGGAAGAAATACTTCAGTTGTGCTACTGAAACTGGAACATGAAAATCTAGGCAACCTCTAGATAGAAATAAATATAATACATGATGCCATTCAAGATAGATTTTTGCATCTTGTAGGGTAGTCATAGTTGAACTGAAAGTTAGTCCCAGAACCATTCAGTCTTGAAAAGGTTTTAGATCAGGCTACTTGTCTGCAAGATGTTCAAAATATTTTGATTAGTATCTACTAATCAAATTCTACTTTATCCTTGGAGAAAAAGATAATAGAAAATAAGAATCGTATAAGAGTGCATATAAAAAAAAATCAACTAAACATCCAGAACCTATTTAATGACTTGACAGCTAGTGTCTGTCTGTCTGTATAAAAATGTAAAAAATCATCATGTTCTTGTTTATCTTCAAATTTGTTTCCTTTCATCATGCAATGAACTCCAACCACATACCTTTAAAATAAGAAATATCAATACCACATCCACTCCTTGGTACCTCCTCCAATTTTGTAAACATGTATACAAAAATAAGGAATACTACTCCTAGATTCCTCTGTTACTTATCTTGTATTTCTTATGTTAATATAAAGATGATGAACTAATACTATACTTGCAAAAAGAAATTTTCCATGAAATAATGAGAAAATTTTAACAGATCCCTTGATATTTCTTTAGCTGGCTATTATTTCTGTTTGTTTTACTGCAAATGATTTTATCCAAATTGTAATTATTTCATAAAACCTAAAGTAGCTTAAGAGTTTTTATGGAACACATCAATTTCACCAGACACAATGATATTTTCCCCATTTCTAAGTTATATTACATACCACCCAGAATCTTTTCCAGCTCTTAGTTTTACTCTTCATATGTTTTTGTTATCCATCCAGGCACCATATCTGGGTATCTCGCAGGCACTATATGTGATAATCTCTGCTCTAAAAGTCCTGCATTTAATTTACTTATTTATCTTTGTATATTGTTTGAAGTCTCACATTGTTGCCTCTTCAGCCTTCTCAAAGGTCCAGACTTTTCTCTTCTGTCAAAGACCTTTTTTATGTTTCCTTTTCCTTTCTATATTATTTGCTTCCAAAGAACACCACATATTTGCCTCCTCCAATCATTCTGGTGGATGATGTGAGAGATAATTCTCCTGATTGTGTTATATACTGAAATATTGTTTGGAGGTCTTTGGTAATCCTGTATAACAGGGTGTAACATTCGATGTAAGAAACTATCTTTCTTATGGACTGGAGATATCTCAGTTTAGCAATACTGGGGTTTCTGGATCTCAAATATCTGTCAAAAATCAGATTAAATTCAGTACAGTTTTTCTAATGGCCAGCAAACCTCATTAAGATATATATGGAAAATCTAGGTTATCTTGTTTGTCAAAAATTAATAATAATTGGTTGTAGAGTATAAATTGATAATAAAATATGATTTTGAGCACCTGAGAAAACTTGCCTGTAGTCAGAGATGAGTTCCTACCAGTTCGGCCTGGTAGTGGTATGGTGGTCTGGGTCACTGGAACTGGCAGTTCCCCAGTCAGTAAGTTTTAATTGAACTGTGCATACATGCACAGCAAGCATCCAGAGCGCATAGAACAAGCTGGTGATAAAGTTGGCCGGAACCCACCCTTGCCTGTATGGAATAGAATACGTAACAAAAAAATAAGATGTCATTTGACTTCTGAATAACAATACTAGAATGGATTGTGAAATAATAACAACAAAGCAATATGAATGATGAAGATGGACAAATAAAGATGAACTTTTGTCTTTTTAGGTGTACTGTAAAGTGCACCTAAAAAATGCACTTTACAGTACACCTAAAGTGAAATGCTGGTCCAAAATGTCAGTGAGTGGATTATGGCAAAGAAATCTTACAGCCAAAATATGACAAAAGAATATTTTTTAAAAAAAATCAAGCAAAAGTTCAAAATAACAGATTGGGTTAGAAGGAAAATGTATACCGAGGAGACATAAAATATTTTCAAATAATGCTTATATTAAATAGTTTTTGGAAGGTGAAAACAATGGGATTTTTTTGGCCAGGGGAGGGGAGAGGGGGAATGTCTATTGAAATCAATAATCCAGTAAGTAAAAATATATGAGCAAATCATATATTAAGAATCTAAAAAGTGTATCTAAAATAATTATGTGTATTAAATGTAATTTAATGGTGTAATTTTAAATATTAGTAGGACCTCTTTCCATGTAAAAAAAAAATCCTTCAGCAAAACTTGGAGTCATTGAAAATTTGTCCTATGCCATAGCACAGTTCCATGCCATTTCACTTTAAATAAACTCACTCATTTCAAGTAAATTTAAGATTGCTAAACCTAAAAATATTTTATTACAGAGATTATCACTCTACCACCTCTCTCTCTCTCATTCCCTCTCTCCCTCTCCCTCCCTCCCCCTCCAGGTTTTCTTGCTCGTTTCCTATTAGTTTTGTTTCCTTATACAATTAAGTGGTTTGGCTTTTTAAAAATTTATGACTTCATTGATGTTTTTAATCTTAGGTTTTAAAAAGTGCAGTGTATCGTTTTGACTCTAAAAGAAGACAGATATAAATCTTTTAATCCAACTAAGTCAATTATTCTGTTCCACCATTAACATTGGCTGAGTTTCCACAATCCATTTAAAACATACTTATTACCTACTATGTCCTAGAACTCTAAAAAAACATTCTAGATACTTTTTTTGTTTTGTTTCTTAATTTGTTTCTTAATCTTGAACAAGACCTTTTTGCTTTTATTCTTATTCTTAAATTCTGTCTACTTATTACCTTTTCATAATCCCAAACTATTTAAAATAGTTTATTTGACCATCTTTGGGTGGCCCTCTTTGCTCTTTTCATTGCTATAGTTATTGATTTGTTTGTTAAACTTCAATCAATTATTATAACTATGTTTAGATTTCATTAAGTTATGTCATTTATTATGTATTTATATTATGCATGTTTTGATTGTCAGTTGTGCTCTGAATTCCTGACAGTTTCAGTGATACAGAAACAAAAATAGATCACAAGCCTCATCCTGTAAGCAATATTATTCTTTTCACATTCAAAGTAATAGAAATTAATTGTTCAGATTTTACAGAAAGCACCCAACATTGCAAAGTTTCAATTTAGTTTGCTTTTATTACTATTACCTTCCTGGTCAGAGATAGACAGACACAAAATGTTGGATGATCTTACCTAATGTATACTCAGTATTACTGATGCAGAGACTGGCAGAAATTTCAGAGTGAATCCTTTGCATAGAGTTTCTACATGCTTAATTTTTACACAGATATTTGAAGTTGGAGGAAAAAAATAGAGTTCAATTTCCTTTTTGTAATTTGAAAGATGCCCTTTGTTGATCCCTAACTAATTGTACTATATTTGGTAATCAGCAGATGTCTAGGTACAGTCCCATTAGCATATGGCTTTTGATTTGTATGAAATATTTTTGATGTTGTTTTTTAAAAGAAAGCAAAAAAGAGACTTCTTAAAGCTGGTCTTTAAAGAGTGCTCAATTACCATATTTTTCAGACTATAAAACACACCACAGCATAAGACACACCAAGATTTTGAAGAGTAAATGAAAAAAAAAGTTTTTGCACTCTGCAGGTCTCCCAAACCCTGTGCACCCCTCATTTTTTTGTGAATACAGACAGTTTGAGAGGCTTGCAAAGTGCTGCTGAGGGCTGGAGGGGGCAAAAAATGGCCCATTTTCCTCTTGTTTTTGCCCTCCTCAGCCCCCAGGAGCACTTTGCAGGTCTCTCAAACCCGCTGCATGTCCATTTTTGTGAAGGGGGCGGGGTTTCAGGAAGCCAAAAATGTTGTATTCAGTGTATAAGATCCACCCAGATTTTCACAATCTTTTTTGTGGGGGAAAGGTGCTTCTTATACTCTGAAAAATACAGTAATGCTATACTGCAGTGAGATGAGCAGCAAACAAAGTTAATAAATACAAAAATAAATAAACATTAAGTATAAGATTCTGTCCTGGTGCTTTTGAAATTGATGACATCTTCAACTCCTGACTACTGTGGGCATTACTTATTATAACTTTATGTTTTAAGCAGTAGCTCCTCCACTGGGTTTTCCAAGTAAATGTATTGTTTGGGTTTTTTTTTGATTAATATTCAACCTTGTTGAACTTTGTCCCTACAGATAAGTAAGTGATCAAGATACAGCTGGATTGAAATAATAATAATAAAAAATAGTGACCCGCCCAATTGAAATGAAGTTCAATTTCAGAAGGAAATATAAGTCAATACATTCCTTAAACAATTAACATGAAAAGAAGGTAGAGAGGATAAGCTGATAAGGATAATGTCAGGCCTGGAAGCCATCTTTTGAGTTGAGCCTTCAGGCCTGACACATTTATTGTGAGAGAAAACTGGGAGGGGGATTATATGTAGTGGGGTACATATACTCAAAATAACAGTCCTTTCTCAGAGAGCCAAGGACATTTGCCCTGCACCTGGAGTGGGGTAACTGGGAGGCATCTCCAGTTGTGATGGTGCTTGATTGGACCATGTGATGGACATGTGGGTGCTGTGCAGGGACTTGAACTTTTGTTTGAGAGGGGAAAACCTGGAAACTTTCAGATTTGGGTTTTCCCAGATGTGCCAAAATGACATCTCTAATAAAATGGAACTTTGAGGAATCTTAAGCCTCAGAGTCTTCTTTCATTAGGGATGTTACTTGGAATCCTGACAGATGATAGACTAGGAACTTTCAGCAGCTCCAGTGGTTCTCTTTGCCTATTATTGCTTTAAATCCAACTAAATATATCATTTATCTCATAATAGCTTATTGCTATATTTGAATCATCATTATTTATTTATAAATGGATGAAGAGGTAATGTATCTTTCTGAAGAAGATGGAAAATGTATGTCGTCCTCTATCTTTATTATGTTTTATGAAACAGTAGGCTAGATTCATGTATCATGTTAAAATGTACTGTAATCTTGTTTTGGCTTATTACACATCCATTCTAAATATGAACAAGATATTCAAGAAAATTCTACCACTAATTGTGTTCTAAGATGCTGAGCTTGTCAATCATAAAGGTTGGCAGTTTGACGGTTTGAATCCCTAGCACTGTGTAATGGAGTGAGCTCCTTGTCCCAGCTTCTGCCAATCTAGCAGTTCGAAAACATATAAAAATGCAAGTAGAAAAATAGGAACCACCTTTGGTGTGAAGGTAACAACATTCCATGCACCTTCGGCAGTTATTTATGATGGCCACATGACCATGGAGAGTTCTTCAGCTTTAAATGGATATGAGACCTGCCCCCTAGAGTCGGGAACAACTAGCACATATGTGTGAGGGGAAGCTTTACTTTATACATTCTGAATTATGCCCAGCAATGGATTTGTCTATGTGAGGTGTGATTTCAGCACAAAAGTGGACAGTGACTGGTGAAATTATATTATAAATTAGCTCCTGGAAAAATGCTCAGTTTCTGTGTAATTTCTTTTAATTATACCATAGGATAGACTCAATTTTTTTGAGTTACAATTGTGTAATGACAGTTGGCTGTCATTGTCATGATTTATGAAATAACTAATCAATATGGAATTGGAGTCCTTTCAAAAAATGGACCATTTTTTGTTTCATTCATTTGATTCCTGGCAATTCAGCATTCAATATGCATTGTCAGAATTGAACAGAGTGGTGATGAAAATGGGATGAAGCATTATGAGATGCCACTGCAGATCAGTCAGTCATCTGAGATTATTAATCACCTTATTGGAATCCTTCTCATCACACCAGCACTGTCTACTCAATAACCTTTATAACAAAATTAAAAAAAAATGTACATGTTAAGAAAGAACAAAATATTACTGAAAATATTTAAATGTATTCAGTTTATTATGCCTATTAAATTGAGGAAACAATAATTTGCAAATGCAAAGATAATTTATAAGTAAATAAAGATGTGAAGTTGGCATACTTGATCCCAGTGAATGTTATGGACTTATCCATGCAGGAAAGAATTGATATATGATAGCAAAAGAATTCAAACTATATAAACATGCTAAATTAGTCCAAACAGAAAAGGATGAGAAACAATTGGAACAGAACTGTGAAATGAGACGAAATATACAAGGAAAAAATAAGTGAGAATAAAAGAGAATTTGTCAACTAGACAGATTCTTTGGGTATTAAAAGTTTCTTTACCATGTGGAATGGGAAAAAGGATGATTATCCTTAAGATTAGTTGTTCTGTTTGCTTCACCTAACTAAAACAAATAGGATATTGGTATTAATACCCCTGTGGGGAGGTAAATGAGTAATGAATGTCATATCTGTTTTGGGAGATTGTGTACGAGGCCTACATGACATAGGAAAGGGGTCTACATGACACAGGAAAGGGGTCTACATGATACAGGAAGACCAGGTATTTGGGGATGATCGATAACCTGGCTAAGTGTATAAAAGACTGTGAACAACTGCCTTTCGGAGTTCAGATTTTTGCTTGACCAACTGCTGAACCTTTGTGCAAATAAACCTCTCCCCCTGACAAAGAGCTGGTTTTGTCTCATTTTCTGCTACAAGAAGACTTAAAATGTTTGAAAAAGTGAGATGGAAGACTACAAACCAAATCACTAAAAGTAATATGCAATATGCAGAAGGCCCATACACTAAAACACATAATTTACTTTTAAAAAGTCTGAAAGATTCTGTTAAAATAATCAAATAGATGCAAAAATGGCATTATACAGAAGCCATAATGTATGGCTTATGTATGCTGTATGTACTAAGCAACTATGATGCTTAGTACAAATATTGCATACATAGCAAAACGTTGCAGTATATTTCCAAACATTAATACAAATCACTGTTCCCTCTAAGGTGCGCGCCTGCGCGGCCGCGCATGTTGCAAGAAAACCCCGCGCAGAAGTTTTTATCTGCCGCGCAGAGATTTCTTAAGGAAGCGTGTGGAAGTCCTTTGCAGGCGGCTACAACTGAATCCGGCAGTGCTGTTGCCTGTTGGAGAAGGAGGAGGCGAACTAGCCTTCCACCACCGCCCACCGCCAGCCCCGCTGCTCTTCCCACCCCCTTCTTAGCCCCACAGTCCAGCGGTCGCAGCAAAAGCAGCCCCGGGGCTCCGCTGCCGCTCCCCACATTTTCTGGATGGGGTCTCGCAGGAAGGAATCCCCTCTCCAAGGGATCACCATCCAGAAAATGCGGGGAGCGGCAGTGGAGCCCCGGGGCTGCTTCTGCTGCAACCGCTGGACTGTGGGGCTGGGAAGGGGGCGGGAAGAGCGGCGGGGCTAGCGGTGGCTGGCGGTGGCAGGCTGGTTCGCCTCCTCCTCCTCCTCCAACAGCACTGCCGGATTTCCGCCTAACACTGCGGGGGTGCCAGCGGGAGCTTTGGCGGCTTCACCTCAGCCGCAGCGCTGGGCAGCAAATGTGTTGGTGCTGTTGGAGGAGGAGGAGGAGGCGGAGGCAGCAATAGCACCTGAGGACAGGACAAGAACCAATGGAAACTTGTCAGGAGACTCAAGCTGGAAATAAGGAGAAATCTGACAGTAAGAACAATTAAAATCAATGGAATCTTAATTTATTTGCTACAGGTTTTCAAAAGACTGGAGGGCCATTTGTCTCAGATGATATAAAGACTCCTGCTTTGGACAAGGCGCTGGACTAGAAGACCTCCAGTATCCCTTCTGATTCTATGATTTTAAAAACCACAAGCTTTTTACAGCTCACTTGCAACGTTACCAAATTTAATTCAGCCATTTCCTTTTGTTATTAAATGGGTATTGCTAGTTCAATGCACATGCACTCCACTTTTAAGATGCTGAAAAAATCCCCATGACCTGCAACAAAATTCATTCTTCCACTCTTATCTTGCCCTAACTTCTGATAGGTTCCTGAAATATAGATCTATAAAATTTAGTAAAAATATCTATTTTAATACAGACTCGTAAAACAGATTGGGACAAATGACATTAGTGTTCTGGGATAATAGCAGGTTTACTCTATTTGGATTTTCAGATAAAAGGTATCTTTTGTGCTAAGTTCTAACAATGTAGTTCTCTAATGTAACTATGAAACAGTCCAAATATATAGTTCCCCTCAGGGAGGAATTCTGGGAGTTGAAGTCCACAAGTCTTAAAGCTGTCACGTTTGAAGACCCCTGGGGTTTTTTTTTCCCTAAAGGGTTAGGGGTGCAAGGGTCTTATAACAACAGCTTTAAGACTTGCGTGCTTCAAATGCCAGACTTTCTGAGCCAACATTTTGGTTGCTAAGCAGGAGCGTTGTTAAGTGATACTGATATTATATAACACTTTTAATTAAGTGGGTACCTTGAATAAACATAACTTTGAGTTTCAAATAATACTGATTTTGTTGTTGTCTTAGGTGACATATGTGAAAAAAATTCAGGTGCTCAGGCATGAAAATATGCCGCTCAAACACTATACTTTTCCGCTCACACTGAAAAAAAATTAGAGGGAACATTGATACAAATTAACACTTTTTCTCCTATTTGGAACATGGGAACAGGTTTCAATAAAGGAAAATATTTGTAGCTCAGGGTTGAAAAGAGAGGTCCTTGGTGCTCTCTGAGCTTGCTTGTTTTCTTGCAGATATTTCATTATTCTAACTAGGTAACATCATCAGTGCTTACTAGTAGTACTGTTTGCTGCATTCCTTACTAGCATTGATGTTACCTAGTTAGGATAATGAAACATTTGCAAGAAAACAAGCAAGCCCAGAGAGCACCAAGGACCTATCAGTAACAGGTTTATTGAATCAGGTCACCAATCAGGGTGTTGTAGGTTGGGCACAAGAGACATACTATATGGATTCTCTCTCTTGTGCATCTATCAGGTAAGGTTGAATTTTCAAGATCAGTCACCATTAATAGGTTTTATGTACTGTATGTATTCAATCTCCTTTTAAAGCCATCCAAGTGAACAATGTATCATATAGTAATGAATATCAAACGTTAGTTATATCCTGTAAGATGAAATGGTCCTTTTTGTCTGCTTTATATATCCTGCCAATCAGTTTTATTGCATATTCCCTGGTCCTAGTATTTGACCTACTTTCTCTGTGCTAGGCATTTCATGTCTTTCCAAATATTTGACATCCAGTTTTTCCCCTCTCCAAAGAGTGCCAAATATTCTAATTTTCTTGTTATAAAAAAGGAATGAATATGCTAACCATTTGGCATGATCTCTTCCACAGTTTTTCCAGTTTGTTCCTTTTTGTGCCTTGCTATTATTATCAGATTTTGCTCTTCTTCTTACAATATTCCTAAAGAGTTTGGATATCCCATGGATTCTCTTTTAATACTTGGTTGGTTTCCCTGACCGGCCCACCCAATCAGTTAGGCATCTATATAACAATTTATGTGAGGTACAATAATTATTAAACTATTATAGTAGGTAAAGTGAAATAAAGGCTTTAATGGAATGAGAAGTATTAGAATGCCATTCATAGGAGACAGTGGAAGAAGAGTTACAGTTTTCACATCCTGCTCCCTTGTGCAAAAGTGAGATCTAATGTAAAATGTGAATCTGTTCAGTTATTCTCATTTTATTTTTAAAGGAAAAGTTAGTTTCTCTCTCTCCTCGGCCTTCAAGAGCTTCCTTGACAGTGAAAGTCTAATTACCATGTTTAATTTTACTATTTTAGCATGCTCTGCAATTCTTGTCATTGTACAACTGGGAAAAGAAGTTATTTTACAGCAGCTTCTTGATTCTTGGCCTTGGAAGAATAAAGCTGCAACACAGAATCCTTTGATTGTTCACCCTCTTAAAATTACCTTTCTTCATGTTTTCCTTTGTTAAGAACTCTCTTTGCATTTGCTTCATATTTTGGGATGGAAGAATATGTTTGCTTTTTGGTAGTTTGTTTATTCTTCTGCATTCAAACAGTGAAAAATAAAATACACCACTCTCTTTTCTATTCTGTGATCTTCCTGAATGCAATATAAAACCAATTGAGCAATAATCTTATAAAAAAAACGTTAAAGATTTTACTCTGCTAGTCGTTGTGGTTTCAAGGCCATTGAACTAGAGCTGTCCGAAGATATTTCTGCAGTCATGTGGCCACATGATGTTATGACGTGCTGTTACCTTCCCACTGAATGGTACCTATTTATCTACTTGCATTTGCATGCTTGTGAACTGCTAGGTTGGCAGGGATGAGGTGAGGAAAGGAGCTCATTCTGTCAGCTTGCATTTGGGTCTCAAACCTGGACTGCCAGCTTTCCAGTAAACAAGGCCAACATCTTAATCACTGAGCCACTGTGCACCCTAAAGACATAAAAGACTATTACAGTGTTCAACCTACTGAATCTACCTGGAGGTTGATACATAAAGAAATTCCTAGTAAGAAAAAAGAAATCTTGTTGGAAAGAAATGTTAACATTTTATTGCCTTTCTGTTGGCAAAATGTTTCATTTCCCTGACAGATCAGAGAAGAGTACAGTATCAAAGATTAATTCTAAACAATTTTGTTTAGCTATAACTGACAAACATGGTTTTACAGTTTTAAATTGTAATGTATTCAGATATCGCTACAAATATAGCAATCAGTAAGATCAGAATCTAGCAAAGTTAAACACACTGACTTCAGAATTAAGTGAATGTTTAATTTTGTTTGATTTAAAGTAATAGAGATGAGATATATCACTTATCCTAAATTTTACATGTTCAATTGTATAAGACTAAAGATAGCTATGAAATTCACCTACTGGGGATTTGCTACAGGACACATCATTGCTGTACTGGCATAAATATACCATAGTAATATAGAATAAGTTACAATTACTACATTTTCTCTTTGTCTGGTCCCACAGATAGTTCCTGAAAACTACTTATAAAAGTATTGCATATGAAAAAATTAAATTATATCCTTAAAGTTATTTTATTATATTAAGGAGAATATTGGTGATCATTTATATATAATTTGGACAATGTGATATTACATTTGTGTATACTGTATGCCACACAAGTTCCTTCTTTTTAAGACCCAGGTATTTCCACCTTTAAAACAGAATAGAATAAAATTCTATATTGCCGAAGTGTGATTGGACACTCAAGAATTTGTCTCTGGTGCATAAACTCTCAGTATACATACAAGCAATAAGTGATAAATCATGATCATAGTCATCATAAAAATACATTCATCATAAATCATAAGATACAACATTTAGTGATAGTCATAGGATACTAAATAAGCAATCAACATAAATCATACTAGGATACTAAATAAAACAATATAAATAGTAAGATACAAGCAACAAAGAAGATAAGGAGATAGGTAATAGGAAAGATTAGAATAATAATAATAATAATAATACCCCATAATAAGTCTGTTAATAATTTAATTATCCCTCTACATATATTTAATAGGGCAAAGTATTCATAGACCTGAATGGAAGTGCCTGCATTTTAAAAATAAAAAATAGATTTAATGCAGTTAAAAAATAAACATCAGTAGATTCAAGCATTTTGTATCAGTACTAAACTTACAATAATATGGTTAAAAGACATAGAACATAGGGTCTATGTTCTATGTTCAACGACTTAAAATAGACATTGAATAAATATAATGGTAAGACTCCACGACAAACTTTTTTCATCACTAAATGTACATTGTTTTCTTGTTTCAACAAATAGTGCAATATTAATATTGTTAGGATTAGGTTTCATAGGCTCATATACTGCTCTGATTCTTAGCAACACTGTTTATATGATATAGTATTTTTAGAAGTATGTTTTAAATATGTTCTTTCACAAAGTCTTTCTTTCTAAATTAACTGCTTCTGAGAAACTTTTGAAAATCATATATAATAAACATGGAAAATTATAAAGAGTGATTGATTACAAAGACGTCAATTTCCTGACCAAAGAGGCTAGCAGAATTGGTAGTCTTTTTTTTTGTAGTTTCATTCATGCATAAGAAATACTCTTATGCAATTTTGACTAAGTTTGCCATAAAAATCTCATAGTAATTGCCTGAATTATAAGAAACTGACAAACCTATATATATTCACTGATGATTTGTATTAACTCTTTAGACCTCTTACCTATTCTCAAAACAAACTCAGATAAGGCTGACAAAACTAGCACAAACACCTAGGATTTGCATTATCTCTTTTGCCTATAGAGTCAGCTACGACCATTACATAACCCCAATAGGAATCAAGAAGGTATAAAAATAGATCCACTCTAAACTCCATTTTGTCAGCTGCCCTGAACCACAAACCCTAGTGGTTCTGTTCATCAATAAATGGACCTTATTTCCAATCAGTTTCCAGCATCCATTTGATTTCCAGTGTCTTTCTCTTGGCTTGGAACTGAACCAGATGGATTTTTCTTCCAACACTATTTTTGTTCAACTTGGTGAACATTGTTAATTAAATATTGTTTTACACTCAAATATTTTTTTAAAAAAATAGATTTTCTTCAGATAGTAAAGCAGTATTGCTATATGGAATATTATTGGTTTCTCAGTGTACAGAAATTAATGATATCATTAAATCAATTTTTTTCTTTTATTAATAAATTTTGCTTCTCTTCGTCCTATGACACAGAATAGGACAACACTCTATAAGTATATGGAGTTTTATAAACTAAACCTCAAAACTCCCACATGGTTCTAGAAACATTTATCTCTTTTCTAAAAATAGCAAGCTGATCTGCAAATCTTTAGCAACTACAGTTCAAGAAAGTCTGCTGTTTTTGCTAGTCGTAGACTGATAAAAAGGCGCAGAGAATTACTTTTTGTGAATCCTATTTTATTCTAAACTCAACATAAAGAATAGTTATAAAAAAATCAGCATATGTTTAACTCAATTTCAAAATACTGTATATTCACATATAATCAGTTCTGTGCAGTTATAAGACATATAAAATAACACACATGCCATCCAACAGTATTATTCATTGGATTGGAAAGAGACATTAAATACCATATGTGGTTATAATTTGGAAATGCTATCCAAATCATTTGGATCAATCATATTGAAAAAAAGACTTTGATGAGTTATGTACATGTGTATGATTTATGAGTTAAATCTATACTGACAGAATCCTCATTTTTCTGTCAAGTTATTCTTCTGGTACTATACCATGATCATTATTATGGAAACAGAGCTTGATCTGGCATATAGTTGATTCACAATCACTTGGCAGTAATGAGAATCACAGAATAGGTGGCTAGTCCTATATATTATTATTTTTTTTGCAAAGTGAGTTCCTTCATTTGGTTCTGACAATTTTCACACTAAAATAATCACCTACTATACTAACATAAAAATCATTTCTCAGTTAAACTCAGTTTTCCATTTCACATGATGCATTATCTGGTACTGAGCATATGCGTGGGGTTTGACTAGTTTATAGTTCAGTATATTATATTAATATAATATACAAAAACAAATGATACAGTATATCATTTGTATTGTGTGTGTGCACTTCAGGAATAGCCATTTCTGTTAATAATGCTAATTGCATTAATTGTTTGAATTGCTGTAGCTTTAAGTATATAAATAGATTTGTTCCAGATTCCATTTATGATGTATAACATGCAAACAATAATGGGTTTAGAATAGAACTAGGGACATAAATCATATAAAATCTGTAAGGTATTCTTAACACTTAAAGGAAAAAATGGAGAAGATCTGAAAAGATCTCAAAGTCTGGAAACAAACACAATCATTTTCAAATTCTTATGTCTCATCATAAAAAGATGAAAATAAATTAAAATTTTAAGGTTATGTAAATTTAAAATTTAAAACTATGCAAAAAACAGAACAAAAACAGAATCAAGAAGATGAACAGCTGGGGATGAGATGTTCTTAACCTGTCAACCACCTCCAGCAATGAATGTCCCCTTGGGGCCCCAAGCCAACCTATAAAACCAAATTTTAATACCTTCCCAGAAGGCCAAAACAATAGGAGTAGTTCTCATTTCCAGTGGTAGAATGTTCTATAAGGTTGGGGTCAAATGATGATAAATATGCCAAGGTGTGAAACCAATTGACATATTAAGGAAGGTTAGTCCTTGCTTAACAACTCCTTACTCTGAACAGTTCGAATTTATGATTGGTGTTTGGAATTTCAACTTTTGCAGTGTTCCTATTGTCATGGGAGTGTGATTTAGGTGCTTGGCAATTGGCTCACAATTATGACACTCTCAGGGTCCTGCAGTCATGTGAACCTCACACAGTAGTTCTGTGCATGTGTACTAATCAATTGATGAAAATAACAATAAATTCATTGTTATATACTATGCCTTGCTTTATTAGTGCTGAATATTAAACATAATAAGAAAAATATATGAAACATTCAAGACAAGCTATTCTAGACAAATACATGTTATATTGATTACTGAATATTTTAATGATCTGCTATTGCATACTAGCAACACATCTAATTATTGATTGTGGATGTGTGTATTCACCTGCCATGGGTCAGACTCAAAGAAATGGCAAAGAAATAATGTAGATGAAAGCTGTTGAGATATAGCTGGACATATACTTCAATTCCTTGGACTTTGATGTTAAGATTTTACTGTGAAAAAAATAAAGTCTCCTTTATATAAGTTAATTAGGGAAAAATAAATAGCAGGTATATATCAACAAGATCAGGGATCTTTTTTATATATACTCTTTAAGGACTGGTTGAACCTGCCAGATTTTTCAGCCAGCTCTGAAATACTCAGACTCCTAGATTATTTACCAATATTTAAAAATCAGCTGGGTCTCTTTTTATATTTATATTTTCCAAGCTAAAAAGGTGGTTTTTATAAAGTTCATACTGAGAAAGTTCTTAATGGAGATAATGTACTATCTCTGGAATTCTAGAAGCTGTGGCTCACTAAAATTCAGACTGGCTAAAATTTCTGTAAAACTAAAATGGTTTTGGTTTTAGTTTTGGCTTGCCTCTTCAGTTCTTCTGGTTCTTGACCCTCAGATCCTACACTGTTTCCTTTCCTATGTTTTCCTTACACATACATACACAGGCATACAGATTTTCTATGTCAACTAATTTGTACTGTAGATTGCTAATAATAACCTTGTGAAACACTGAGTAATTAAAGCCATATGTTTATTTTTTCTGCTGGTGAAGAATTGATTCTTTAGCTATGTGTAGAACCTAAAAAAATCACTCTTTTGGTCCAGATCAGTGGTGGTATTCAGGCAGTTTGGACTGGTTCATTGGAACCAGTAGCGGCAACCTGGGCCATCCACCTGCCTTGGCGCAATGCCATCCTATTTAGCCATGTTTTCTAAGCCATGCACATGTGTACATATGCGCAAGAGCCAAGCGCATGTGGGGAAGCATTCATGCCAGGGGTTGGTTTCAGCTGGTGTTACTGTTGGTTCACTCATACATGCACTTTGCGCATGTGTGCTGGTTGCGCACTGCGTGCACATGCAATTGTTTTGCGCATGTGCAGAACTAAAAAAAGATGGCGGTGACCAGGGAACCAGTTCGAGGTGTGGCAAGCCTGGGTTGCTGCCAGTTCCAGGCCAGAATGCCACTACCGGCCGAACTGAGCCAAAGCGGTAGGAACCCACCCCTGATGCACAAATGTGTGGAAGGCACGTGTGCGAGCAAAGCAAACTTGCGCACACGCACACACATTTTCGGTGCATGGCTAACTGGTGGTAAAATTATGTGAAATCCAACTCTGATCCAGATGCCAATTTTCATAATATAGAAATATTGTTCAAAAGAATATTAACATTTGAGAATATTAAATGTTGTGTTCAAGTTGAGTTAACACATGCAATAATTTTCCTCTCCCAAATGAGAAAGTATTTTATACTAGACATATAAGTGGAAGGTTAATAGCACTGTATATCCAAAAATATTTATACCAGTCTTTTCTATATAAGTGCAGTGGAGTCAATACGTCTGAAATATTTGTATTGAATAAGATCTAATCTAAGATATACAGTATTGAAGGTTTTTTGTACCAATGCCAACTTCCCTAGTTTCCCTTTAGGTCATTTAAATCTTTTGACTTTTCCTTCCCTTTTTTGTGGATTGGTCTGAGGATTTTTGTTGTTGCAGGGACAGCCTTCAGCAAGGCAATAAATTTAAGTCCTTGTTCACAATAAATTGGCATAAGGGAATGAAGATAATCACAGATAATCTTCAAACTGCTTCTGAGCATTTGGTGTGCGAGAACAATGAAAATGCATAAATGCTTTTGGTTAATACTTGCCTTCCAAGGCCAGTAAATACAGACAACAACCTGAGCATATTGTGATGTAACTGAACTCAGAGATAGTTAGAATGGGTATGAATTCTGTATGGTAAAGCTAATTTTCATTATCAGATCATAAAGCTTTGAGGTATTGAATACATTTGTAGGCTTCAGAGATACCAAACTCAACAGAAAAAAATAGAGGAAACTCTTAAGAGTTCCATGATTATTTGCTGTGGATAGTGAAATGAAATTGTGCCCTAAAATGTCAGCATAATAAAACTGAAGTTTAAGAACTTTCAGAAAAATGTAATACTATAACACATGTTTTCCTAGATACAATGGAATTTTTTATCATTCCTGACATATACTTATGCTAAAAGAACTTTTGACTTCAGAAATAGGGCATAGCTGCGCTGGCATCCAGTAACTTCACAATTCAAGGTGTTGGTCATGATCTATAAAGCCTTTATGGCATAGGGTCAGACCACTTGCCATATCTTTCTCCCATTGTTTCTGCTTTCTCCACCAGATCTAATATTGAGGGAAAGCTTTAGATCTCATCTATTAAACAATGGTAACTTGTCGGACCCTAGAATTGTAACTTCTTGGTGAAATCAAGCCGAGCACTTTTAACATCCTGCATCAGAAAGTACATCCGGGCAATCAGGACGTCAAAAAGAACTTACATTGCCACTCTGATTGCGTCCGCTGAGTCGCGCCCAGCCGCCCTGTTCAGGATAACCCGTTCCCTCCTAAATAGGAGGGATACAGGTGATCCTTTGCAGGGCAGGGCTGAGGACTACGTCCAGTTCCTCGCGGAGAAAGTTGCTCGGTTTCGGGCGGACCTGGACTCCAATCCTGCAGAACCAGCCGAGGCACTAGGGGATAATCTGGTAGGTCATCGCTGGATTGATTTTCAAGCTGTTACCCCTGAGGACATGGACAAGGCTATGAGAGCTGTAGGTGCCTCCACATGTGTGCTGGACCCGTGCCCCTCCTGGCTGGTTGTTAACAGCAGGGAGGTGACACGGGGCTGGATCCAGGCGGTTGTTGCCGCTTCCCTTCGGGAGGGGGTCTTTCCCCCCACTTTAAAGGCGGCGGTGGTGAGACCTCTCCTGAAGAAACCATCTCTGGATCCAGCCGTTCTAAACAACTATCATCCAGTCTCCAACCTCCCCTTTGTGGGGAAGGTTGTTGAGAAGGTGGTGGCCTTTCAGCTCCAGCGGTCCTTGGAGGAAGCCAGTTATCTTGATCCATTCCAGTCTGGCTTCAGGCCTGGCTACAGCACAGAAACCGCTTTGGTCGCATTGACCGATGATCTCTGGAGAGCCAGGGATGGAGGCCACGCCTCCATCCTGGTACTCCTTGACCTCTCTGCGGCTTTCAATACCATCGACCATGGTATCCTTCTGCGATGACTGCGGGAGGTGGGGGTGGGAGGCACTGTTTTACGGTGGTTCTCCTCTTACCTCTCGGACAGGTCGCAGTTGGTGTTAGTCAGAGGGCAGAGATCGCCCCCTAGGCCCCTAACATATGGGGTGCTGCAGGGTTCGGTCCTGTCCCCCCTACTTTTTAATATCTACATGAAACCGCTGGGCGAGATCATTCGACGGCACGGGATAAAATACCACCAGTATGCAGACGATACACAGTTGTATCTGTCCGCCCCGTGCCAACTCAATGAAGCGATGGACGTGATGAGCCAGGGCCTTGTGGCTGTTAGAGACTGGATGGGGGTTAACAAGCTTGTACTCAATCCAGATAAGATCGAGTGGCTGTTGTGCTTCCCTCCCACTAATTGGCCAAGTGTTCCATCTCTCAGGCTGGGGGGTCAAATACTACGCCCCTCAGATAGGGTCCGCAACTTGGGAGTCCTCCTGGACCCACAGCTGACTTTTGAACACCATTTGTCAGCTGTGACCAGGGGGGCATTTGCCCAGGTTCGCCTGGTGCACCAGTTGCATCCCTACCTGAACCGGGAGGCTCTCACAACAGTCACTCGTGCCCTTGTGACCTCTAGGCTGGAGTACTGCAATGTGCTCTACATGGGGCTGCCCTTGAAGAGTATTCGGCGACTTCAGCTGGTCCAGAATGCAGCCGCGCGAGCGATCGTGGGTGCACCTCGTTTCACCCACGTAACACCTATCCTCCGCGAGCTGCACTGGCTGCCTGTTGATCTCCGGGTGCGCTTCAAGGTGCTAGTTGTCACCTACAAAGCCCTTCATGGTATTGGATCTGGGTACTTGAGAGACCGCCTACTGCCAATTACTTCCACAAGGCCAATAAGATCCCATAGACTAGGCCTCCTCTGAATTCCATCAGCCGGTCAATGTCGACTGGCAACTACCCGGAGGAGAGCCTTCTCGGTGGCTGCTCTGACCCTATGGAACGAACTCCCCGTGGAGATTTGTACCCTCACCACACTCCAGACCTTCCGCGTAGCCCTTAAAACCTGGCTGTCCCGACAGGCCTGGGGCTAAAGACTTCAACCCCACCCGAAGAGTATGATAGTAGTATGTTGTGCTTTTTAACGATGTATTGTCTTCATGTGTATAACTTGTTTTGTACTTCCCTCCCCCTGAATTGTGAGCCACCCTGAGTCCCCTCAGGGAAAAGGGCGGCATACAAATAAAGTTAAAATCAAAATCAAAATCAAATCAAATAGCTTCCACCAGATATTCCCAGGACATTTCTGTCAGGTGGGTAGATGTACTCTGTTGACATCAATGTTTTTTCATGTGTGATGTTATTGTGTAACCTTGGGTGCTTATAAAAATACAAGACAACAATGTCTTTGTTAAGGAGCATACATGGTTACTAGACAAACCTATGTCTAGTATAATGTAAGTTTGCAAAAGCCAAGCATCAGAATAAAAAAAACTCATCTTGACTCTTAAGACACATGTTTCTGGTGGATATTCAAAACCAAGGTTGTCAAAGAAATACAGGTTGTCCTCAATTTAAGACCACAATTGAGCCTAAAATTTATATTGCTAAGTAAGACATTGTTCAGTGAGTTTTGCCCCATTTTATGACTTTTCTTGCTACAGTAGTTAAGAGGATCATTGCAGTAACACAGTTGTTAAGTGAATCTGGCTTCCCCATTGACTTTGCTTGTCAAAAAGTCACAAGAGGTCATGATGTCAAACTCGCATTGTCACGGTGGAATCACATGACATATTGCAACTTTTTTCCCCTTTGCTAAATCAGACGTGGGCCTGGCCAGCACATGACACATCTGTTGTAGCCTGTCATCTGTCAGCCCATCCAGCAGCTGAATCAGAGGAGGAGGAGGAGGCATGGGAGTCAGGGTCAGCATCAAGGCAACCTGAATGTTCCAAGGAGAAAAAGTGAATGGAGCTGGCAGAGAGACAGAGATGGAGCCTGGGCCATCTTTCAGCTCTAAGATGGAGAGTCAACAGCCCCCAGATCTGGAGGTGACTGATGAGGAAGAGGAGGAACAGCTGGGTCCAGTGCCTGATGCATGGATGTGCAGAAGGCAGCAAAGAGGAGAACAGTGGAAATTTATGGGCCGATCCTTGGGAAGTAAAAACCACCACTGCTAGAGAAGCCCCACCCTAGCTCTGGGGATAAAAGGCAGAAGGTGGAAATGAATAGATGTGGCAGACAACTATTCATCTTTCAGCTGGATGGACATTAGCCTTCACTGAGAGAGAAATCTTTTGCAGGGGCTGCTGGTGCTCCTAATAAAGGAATCTTTGAGTTAACTTCAGAGTTGTATTTGAGAAGCTGTTTCAGAACAGCATCCGGCCCATGGACCATGAGTTTGACAGCCCTACAAAAGGTGACATGGCAACCATCATAAATAGTCAGAGCCAGTTGCCAAACATCTGGATTTTGATCTCATGATGCTGCAAAGGTTATAAGTGTGAAAAATGTCATAAGCCACTTTTTTGTAACTTTGAACGGTTACTAAAACAACTGTTGTAAGTCGAGGACTATCTGTAAATATTTTCAGGCATTAAATTCCATCATAAGCAAATTTCCTTTTTTTAATGTAGCTTTTCTAGACGTGATAAAGTTTTTACAAACTCACCTAATGGTTAGATGTGATTACAGCATGCCATTTACCATCTTTGTTTTATTTTTCCTCAGAGATCCAGTATGGCTTGCAGTTACCTACTGATAGGCAACAGTGAAGACTAAGAAAAGAGATAGGTGTGAGAACTGAATCTGTGATAAGAATCAACAATGCTCAGTAGCTTTCAGCAGTTGACCCTGGATACTGAGGATATATATGTAGCCTATATATCATTAAAGTTTATAATTACCTGATTGAGAAAATGAAATTGCCCAGGTTTTTTAATATTACAAAGTAAGCATTATTTCCAAGAAGTTTGCTTCTTGGAAATTATGCAGGTATATTGTCAAAGGCTAGTTTAACTAACTTGCTCAGATAGCAAATGCTTTTTTTGAGTTCTATAATGTTAGCTTCCTGCTTTGCTGAAACTCTAATTGAAACTCCTGGGTGTTCTGAAATAGCAGATTTTGTGCAAACATAGACAAAAGAGTGGTGTGGGTGGTTTTTTCTTTTCTTTTTTGGAAAAAAAATAATCTTTATTCTCATTGAAACCCTCATTGATTGTTACAAACTGCATGACTAGGCTGTCTGATCAGGCAGCCTTTGTTGTCCTTCCTGAGTATCTCTTCTCTCATTTGGGTTAATTAATCCTCTTAAATAGTTCCAGCAGATGCTTTATATGGCTGTTACACCAACTCAGTGCTGTTTTTCTTTTCTCTCAAGTGTGATGGGTTTTCAGCAATAATAAGAGGGCTGAAATTCCAAGCACATCTCTGCTGATGCTATTATTCTTAAACCTGAACATAATAATGTAATATGCACCAGCAAAGGTTCTAAAAGAAAAAAATAAGCAAATTTGGGTATTTTCAAAAAAAGCCTTTACATATAGACCCAATATAGGCCCAACAGTTCTGAAACAGCTGGATTTATTGCCAGAAACATTTCAAGCCTAATTGTCCTTAGTGTATAAAAGCTTAGTGGGTTAGGCACAAAGTACTTACAGAACCAAAATAATACTTTTGGATATCCTGTTCTACAATCTTAGGTCTTTAGTGGAAAATCTTCAGTCCTCAGCATGAAATAATATTAGCATAAAATTATACCATTCCCCATATTGTAGAATAAATTGCTATTAGAGTTTAGGTAAAGGTAAAGGTTCTCCTTGCACATATGTGCTAGTTGTTTCCGATTCTAAGGGACAGTGCTCATCTCAGTTTCAAAGCGGAAGAGCCAGCACTGTCTGAAGACATCTCAGTGGTCATGTGGCCGGCATAACTAAATGCCAAAGATTCACGGAACACTGTTACCTTCCCACCAAAGGTGGTTCCTATTTTTCTACTTGCATTTTTACATGCTTTCGAACTGCTGGTTTGGCAGAAGCTGGGACAAGTAATGGAAGCTCACTCTGTTACACGGCACTAGAGGGTTTAGAGTTTAGGGGTAGGTTTAAAATCTACAGATAGTTCTCACTCTACTGCTGTTCAGAAGACCAATAAGGACCTCAGTTTTCACCCAGACCTTTGGCAAAGGCAGGTGAGATGCCTTTCTTCATTCCATCCACACTGTCATTTTAATCATTTTTTTTTACCTTTTATCAATTTTAGTTTCTTTCTTTGATTGCTATGCCCAAAGTTGTTGAAGTTGGGTGGCATTCAAACTTAATATATTAATAGTTTGCAGTATAAATTTGCTTAAATAAATTATAACTTTATCCAGCACTTTTTAGAAATTTAAAAGTTTTAGCATTCAGTTCCACTGTTGTATAATTTTAAATAATTTAAAATATTATGCATCACAAAGATTTATATTTTCTTGTAAGCTGCCCAGGGTTTTTAGAATAGACAACATCTAATTTATTTATAACTAAATTGTAGTGGAAGGTTTTATTGAAACTAAACCTGAGAATATATGATAAAGCTAGCCTGTACCTGTACTATTTTCAGTCTCTCCATTAACACCTATGTTCTATCCTGGTGCCATAATAATGTGAGTTATCCAGCCAGAGGACATAAGGTTACATTTTTTTTCTGTGACTAAAATAAATTCTACTTCTACAATTGTGCATCTCTGTTTCAAATCCATCTAAATCCACCTGTGCAAGGTGGCAGTTCAAATGCCGGTTGGCCTCATTCAGCTTGATCTGACTCACAGTGTTATTATCAGATTACACCAATTTTATCCCTCATCCTATTTGAACAGGAATAGATGCAAATTGAATGAACAGATGCAGCCTCAGGATTACACTATATGTAAGGTAAAATGCCCTGCAGTGAAGCTGGATTCTTGCTGATTACATTCATGCAGTTTCCTCGCAGCATTACATGAGGGGTTTGTTACCTTCTTCTGAGATGTTTATTTCCTGTTGATCTTATAAAGTGCATGAATTAATATTTAGGAAGTTAAATTTTGTTTATGTTTTTGAATATACCTACATAGATACCTTCATAGGGTTTATGCTGCTATCAGTTTTAAGTCCAAAATTCTAAGTGACCGATTCAAACCTGAGAGGCGATAAACCCTTTAATCTTTGCAAATAAAATAAAATATTAAATGGCTTCATGTTATTTACACCAACCTTCAAAAAGGTTTTGAATCTTTTGATTTATACAAACAGATTTTTTTACAATTATGTTTTAGTATCTTTTATCTGACATAAATACTGACTGAAACTTAGAGCGCTCTGCTTCGGTAATGACCGCACTTTCTGTAAATTATTTCCTAAAGCAAAGTGTAAAAAGAAACAGATTCCCACTGATTGGACATTTGAAAAAACAACTTTGTAGGATAGATGTTTAGAACATTCTTAAGCTAAAATACAATTAACTACAGCATTGGAATGGACTTTAAAAGCAAGGGGGTGTAACATACCCCAATGTCACTATTCTGTAGCATAAAAGCTTAAGAAACTGACAGTACACTATCTTATGAAACATATTCTACTATTTAATGTATATAACAAATTTCAAGTTGGAAATCCTTTCTTGGTATAAAAGTTAGAAAGAAATTGAATTGAAAGGAAAACATTGGCAAAAAAAAAATGTAAATTTAAAAAGTATGGAAGATTCAAAACAAGTGGGATGAGAACACATGCAGATGGTTACCTGTAAATTGCTCAACCAGTATGAACAAAATATATGAACATGAACGTGCGTAAATATATTTTAAACAACTTTATTTCTTTCATGAATAGGGCAGAGTATTGCAGAACTGTAAACAGTACAATCCTGGAGTGGCTGCATTTCTTTTTTCCATTCCAAGTTCCAAAAACTTTGCATTGGAAGAAGATAGTAACATATGAATATTGCCGAGCCTTGACATATCACTTTTTTCACTGAAACAATTTGCCATAAAAAATGAATACTTAAATAGGGCCTTGGCAATGGGCAATACTACCTCTGCCAAAGGTTTTTTCTACCACAGAATCATAGTAAAAGTGCCAGTGAGGGTTGATTATTTAAGATTAACATGACTCTTTTAGAATATTTGTATACTCTCATACTTGTATAGATAAAGGAGGTGAGGGATAATTTCCAATGGATAAAAGAAACTGAAGTTTTTGATGAATACATCTCTTCTGCACTTTTCAAGCCTGTTATGAAGACCAGAATATATTGCAGAGAAATTAAACATTATATTAAATACCTTAAAATGCAGAATATTATGTACAACTCTTTATGTATACTCTGAGGTTTTATGCATATGTGTGTGTGTGTGTGTGTGTGTGTGTGTGTGTAAATGTTGGTCATAAAGAGATAGCTTGTCAATCATTTGCCATTTTCATTTTTTTAAACCTTGTAATTTTCAATAATGTGGAAAGTGCATGTGTATTGCTTATTCAATGATAGCTTCCCTTGACTGATTAAATCACTGTCTTCAACCTTCAAGGAGTCAAAGAATAAGTGATATAGTGCTATTACACAGATAAATATACAATTGCACTG
This sequence comes from Thamnophis elegans, assembly GCF_009769535.1. Lineage (NCBI taxonomy): Eukaryota > Metazoa > Chordata > Lepidosauria > Squamata > Natricidae > Thamnophis > Thamnophis elegans. The sequence goes on from NC_045546.1 coordinate 41,308,747, forward strand.
TAGTTCTTAATTCGTATGACAAAGGATAAAAGTATGCCCCAAAATACTGACTATTAAAATATATACTTTACAATTACATGAAGATATATAAATACCTACAATTATAATGGACCTTGTGAAAAGAAGTCATTCTTTTCCATCTGTTTAAGTCAAATAGGTAGAAAAATATTTCATAAAAAACAACAAAATTGCACTTTAAAAAATGTTCTGTAGCAGTGACTGATAACTAACAATGTAATATAAATAGCGTCCAGTTCTGGCATTCAGATCAAATGTGTTGTATATTCACCATACAAGCACACCTAATAAACCTTGTCTCCTCCTAATAATATCAAGTTAGGACACATATACAAAAAATGCTAATGTTTGGAGGATGGGAGAATCATCACAAATACACTAAGGCAGAAGCTTGTCCATCCCAAGGATAAAACACCCAGACACAAAATGAGCAATGTGATATATGCAGTCCAATGCAGTGAGGCATGTATGGATCTATATATTGGAGAAACAAAACAACCATTTCACAAATGCATAGCAAAACATAGGAGAACAAACCCATCAGGACAAGATTTAGCAGTCCATCTGCATTTGAAAGACAAAGTCCTTTCTTTTGAAGACAACAAAGCCCACATTCTGGACAGAGAGGACTGCTGGTTTGAAAGTGGGGTCTAAGAGACCATTTACATTAAGATTAAAGAGCCCTCTCTCAACAGAGGGGGTGGAATATGGCACCATTTATCTCCTGTTTACAACACTGTCTTTTCAGCAGTTCCAAGAATATTCCACACCCATTTGCACTATTCAGGTAACCTTAAAGGCACAGATAAACCTCCAGGTGGCTTTAACGACTCTCAGAAACAGTGCTAACAACGAGATGATTGCAAGGAATATAAATCCTTCCATCTTCTACCATTTAGTCAGAACTAAAGAAGCTTCTTGGATGAGAAATGAAACATCTTCAAGGAAAAACAAAGTCCAGTTGGCCTTTGAAAAAGCATCTTTGGGACATAAAATAAATGCATTTCTTTTAGTAAGGCAGTAGAACTGATTTTCAAGCAGCATAGGTGTAAGTATTTAAAAAACATGCTGAGAATACCCGGCATGCACATGGGTTAATCAATAAAAAGTTATGTTAGAATAATATCTTTTTTTAACCAACACACTGACTGATAGTGGAGACAAACGAATGCTGTGAATGTAATATATTGTAATGGCAGTAAAGCACTTGGCAAGATATTTCATGATTTCCTTATGGTCAAATAGACAAATATGACCTGGATGGTTTTGTAACCTGATGAACAGATGCTTGTAATTGATTTTGTATTATCCCAGAGTGTTGAGTGGAGTTCCTTATGTTCTATTTTTTCAAGTGTTATTCAACATATTTATAAATGACCCAGAGGATGGAATGGAAGGGATACTTATCAAATTTGATGTCAAGCAAGGAAAATTTAATACATGAAGTCAACATTATAATTCACTGTTCTGGAACAGACAGGATGATATATATCTGTGACAACAGTAATATTCTGCATTTGTGTGAATTCTAGTAGATTAGCAACTAGTAGAACAGCAACTCTTGTCAAGCTGCTATTTTAAGTTTTATTCATATTATTTCTTTCTGTAATTTCTATTTTTTAAATTATAAATCTAAAATTTTAATAAATTGAATTATCATGAAGAGTGCAAGAATGTATGATTGTTACAAAGACGTTATAACAGACTAACTGAAGTTTTCCTTGGGATACCTAGTTGTATTTCACTACAGAAGTCATGTCAAGCATAATGCATAGAAATAAGAAATAAGGCTGTAATTTGTTATGATTTAAACTGACCTAGTGAAGAATAATAATTATCTTCTCATCGTCTTAGCATTTTCCCATGAATACAGGATTCATTTTTCAGTTCAATGTATGCTATTCCATAGAATTCAAGGCAGCAACCAATTCCAACTGGATGATATTCATGTAGTGTTAATTGTGTCCTGCAACCGTTGATTTGATCTGATCTTCCAGGCATATGCCATCAATGTTAAAGTGTAGCAGTGAATGTGATGACATTGGGTGCTGGCAGTGGTGTAATTCAAAATTTTTTACTACCGGTTCTGTGGGTTACAGAAGAAGATCCAGCCAATCAGCTGGGACTCGGGAGGCAGCAAATAGATGGGGGCAGAGGCAGGCAGAGGTGGTATTCACTGGTTCTCCAAACTATTTAAAATTTCCGCTACTGATTCACCAGAACCGGTCAGAACTGGCTGAATACCACCTCTGGCTGCTGTTCATGTAACTTTACTACTGTAGGCATTTTCCCCACATTCTCTAGTATTGCTGCAATGGTTGTATGCTACTGGAATGTATTATTGCTGTTATGGTTAAAAAGGAATAAGCTGAATGATGAGCAGAGCATGTCATGTAAAGGATGTTCAGCTCTTTAGTGATTGGCTAGCACTCAACTCATCTAATGCTGCTGGTGGACTTCATGGCATGGAGTATTGGCTGACCACCAAAAGTTCTAAATGCTCTTTAAAATTTATGTTGCTTCTCTACCTGGGGCAGAAAACTGTACAGAGATATAGATTAAAAATCAAAAATTAAAATGTCACAGAAGTGGGAGATGAATGTGTAAAAGACACTTTGGAGATTTATACTGATAGATTACTTTGTAAATGCTTCATTAGTTGACTACTGTTAAACCATATATTCTCGTTTGACAAATACATTTATTTCATTCTTTCTCTCCTGAAATGAGCCATGTGATGATTCAGAAGTGTCCTTCTATCACTGCAATAGTGATACAGATAAGGTAGATATACATAGAAGATTCTCTACCCAATTAGAATGTTCATGGATTTATCTGAACAGAAATGGAAAATCATAATCATAGAATACTTCCAGGCCCTGAAATAATTATCTATTTTAAAGAATGAAAAAGCCAACAGTAACAAATATCAATACATCTTAAAATGATTTCTTAAAATGATTTCTTTCATGTAAAGTTACATCCAGGGCATATATAAAGGTGTATAGACAAATATATTAGCATAAAATATTTTTTCCTTACAGTTATGTTTAATTCTTTTCCTTACTAATTGAGAAAAATACAGAAGTAATTTAAATAGGATAATACACTGAAATTTTAAATTCTTACTCTGCTTTCATAATGCACATCAGATTAATCAAAAACACTGAAAATTATGAATCAAGAATGCAAACAATAGGTCATAAAGCCATCAATATAAGTATCACAATAATAATAATAGTAATAGTAATAATAATAATAATAATAATAATAATAATAATAATAATAATAATAATAATAATAATAAATAATAATAAAACTCCGCCGTTGCCGGTTGAACCGGGATCCATCTTGGAAACAAACCAGTTAATGTACAGCGCAGCTGTAATAGTCACTAATGAACTAGGCATTAAAATTAAAGTACCTAGTCACACAACAGAAAAAGCATCAAAGCCAAAGTGGAAAATCCGTCTAGAACAAAAAATCAAAAAATTAAGGGCAGATGCTAGTAACTTAAAGAACATGCATGAGCAACGGCTTAAAAACAACAAAATCATAGATCGGCTAATCAGAAGATATAGATTGGATACAAGAAACATCAATGAAGCTGTAGAGATTGTAAAACAGCAGATAACAGCAACAGCTAGAAAAATTGAAAGATATGAGGCACGAATCCTCCAATATAAACAAAATCAGCAATTTCGATCAGACCAACGGTGTTTTTATCAAAGTCTTAATGTGAATGGTGTCACCAAAAGTGAAAAACCAGAAAAGCAGGCCACAGTTGAATTCTGGAAAGAATTGTGGGAAAATGCAAAGGACTACAACAAGGAAGCAAAGTGGATACATGACTTTGAGAAAAGCATTGGCAACAAACAAATGCAAGTATTAGAAATAACAACTGAGATGATCAAAAATCGAGTTAAAAAGGTAAAGAATTGGACATCACCTGGAAAGGACCAATTACATGGTTTCTGGCTCAAATATCTGACCAGTTTACATGCAATATTGGCCAGGCAACTGAATGAAATTTTACAAAAGGGCCAAATTGATGAATGGTTGACAACTGGAAAAACATACTTGATTCAGAAAGATCCAACTAAAGGAACAACACCTGAAAACTATAGACCAATAACATGCTTACCAACAACCTTCAAATTACTCACAGGCATTATTGCAGATAACATGATGGATTATTTGGAAACAAACAACATCTTGCCAGTAGAGCAAAAAGGCAACAAAAGAAGGAGCAGGGGCACAAAAGATCAGCTCCTAATTGATAAAATGATATTAGAAAATTGTAAGAACAGAAAAACGAACTTGAATATGGTCTGGATTGATTACAAAAAGGCATTTGACTCACTGCCACATAGTTGGATCATAAAATGCTTAAAAACAACTGTGCCTAAGAAAATTTTAGACATCACACTGGTTGAGAAAAACAAGGTTACAATCATAGATATCGCAATACCAGGTGATAGCAGGGTCGCCGAGAAGGAACATGAAAAAATCGCAAGATACCAGGACTTAAAAATCGAAATTCAACGACTATGGCACAAACCAGCAGTGATAATTCCAGTGGTAATTGGCACACTGGGTGCTATTCCAAAAGCACTGGAATTACATTTAAAACAGTTAAAAATTGACAAAATCACCATCAGTCAAATGCAAAAAGCTGCACTGCTTGGATCTGCACGCATATTACGAAAATATGTTACAACGTCCTAGGCCCCTGGGTGGGGCCCGACTAGTAACCAATGCCAAATCTGGCGAAACAACTGGCTGCTGTGATACAATTGTATAATCATCATCATCATCATCATCTTCCCTATTCTTCAACTGGAAAGAATTATAACTAAGCAAATTTAAATTCAGTTCAGGTCAGATCTTGACTTATTGCATTCTAAAGAGCAATCTGATATGATCATCAGACTTCATTTTACTCATAATAACCTGGAATGGAGGAGAAATAACCAGGAAACTTCTCTGCTTCTATGAGAGCCAAAATATTGTAATGGAAGCTGAAAGACCATAATATAAGTATCAGATAAGCTTGCCTGGGAAGGACATTCATAATGTTGAATTCAACATAGCCAATAATATCTTTTAGATTTTTGAAAAAGATATTGGATATTTTATGGTTCTTTATAAAAAGACAGATTATTTTGCTTTTTAACAAATAAGTCTATAAATAAGGCACAGGTTGCTTTAAAGGGTGAGGTGTTTGTTTAGAAACCTCTAAGTCAGTATTCATAACATGGATTTTTGCTAGTTTCGGATTTTTTTCTCAATTCTATGGCAAATCTGTTCACTTGATGGGATTTTATAATTGATACATTGATTTGGTATCAAAGAAAGAAGGATCTCTCAGACTGCATGTGTCTCTATGTGTTTTGATACTGTTCGACTTCATTATTAAGCAATAATACCAAGCTGTTCACCAAGATTGTTGCTAGCAGGCTTGAATAGTTCCTGCCAAATGTGATTAATGCAGATAAAAGTGTGTTTATTCAGTGGAAGAGATTGACAGGCAATATTTATCATTCCTTGGAGGGAAACTTGGGATTTCCAGGTTGTCATTAAATTGGTGATATCTTCAGAACTGAGGGGTATTAGTCCAAACTGAAAGAAATAGTTGGGAGAAACTTACATTCCTATCATTAGCACAGAAAATCAAAGTGATTCCCTGGGAATTAGATTTGCATCTAAAAAGCTACTCTTGGTAATGAACATTCATTCCCAACAAAAAAGCAAATAGGCATCCTGCTAGCAGTGACAATATTTTTTTTTTAAAAAAAAATAGGAACACAACAATTGCAATCACTGACTGAAACAGTAGATGACTTTGTTTCTCACAGGCTGATACCATAAACTTCAGAGGGAATAAGAGGCCTTGTATTTTGTAAATTATCACAATCTTTAGTAACTGCACTGAGACTCAGGATTTGCCAGCATCTTCATACTGTGTTGCAACCATGTGCTGTAGCTATGAAATAGAGAGAATAAGGTCATTTTATTTCTTCTATTGCTTCCACTGATGCAAATGAGAATCAGACAGATTCTTTGAACTGAAATTCCCATGCTGTATTCTTCACAAAAGCGACTAGTGTACCATAGAAATGAATTCAATTTAAAAAAAATGAAAAGCTCCCCACTGTATCCTTGCATGATTAATGGATTGTCTACCCTCAGCCAGGTTTCCATTATTTAGGCTTTACTGGAAGCAAGTAATGCTTCTGGGTTTGAGGTATCTTTAGTTCATGGGCGCACAACTTTTTGGAATCAAGGAGTGTAAAAGTTGAGATATATTTGTTGGTAGCACACAAAGACCAAATTGAATACAGCCAAAACAGGAAGTGGCAATGGTTTTAGTAATCTCTCTTTCTCTTTCTCTCTCTCTCTCTCTCTCTCTCTCTCTCTCTCTCTCTCTCTCTCTCTCTCTCTCTCTCTCTCTCTCTCTCACACACACACACACACACACACACACACACACGGTGAAATTCATTTTTTTTAACTACCTGTTCTGTGTGCGTAGCTTGGTGGGCATGGTAGGGAAAGAATACTAAAAAATCCCCATTCCCACGCCACTCTGGGACCAGCCAGAAATGGTATTTGCCGGTTTTACGAACTATTCAAAATTTTCGCTACCAATTCTCCAGAACCTGCTGAATTTCACCCCCGATATACACTAACATTTGCATTCCATTTTTTTAAATAAGCAGTTCTCCTTTCCTCTCTCTGCCTTACTCAGTTTCAAAATTGCTTAATTTTAATTCCTTGAAAATTATCAGCAAATGAAGATTGCACAAAAAGGAGTTTGTTTAACTCTTGATCAGAAGGGCTAAAATGTTTCAGTTCAGGATTCATCAAATGGCTTATACAGAATCCTACGTTTTCACAGGAGAAAGGGGGAGGGGAAACTATCTGAAAGGGAATGAGGATGAAGAAAGGTCTTAGCCATTTGTGGAAGGTTGTGTGTGTGTGTGTGTGTGTGTGTGTGTGTGTGTGTGTGTGTTTTCCCTTAGTTCCCTATGGAAGGTTTCTATAGAGCAATAAGGATCTGCAAAGGACGAAAGCCAAGAACAGCAATAGCCATTTGGAGACTTATTCCCTTTATCCCTTGTAAAGACAATTTGCTTGTTCCCTTTAATTAATAAGGTTCAGGAAAAGAGCAAGGCTTCTCATCTGTCATTTAGAAGTTCTATCTCTCTCACCCTTGTTGATCACTCTGTTTGAAGAAATATCATTTTGGATTCAGTTCCAAGTGGGGAGAAAGAGAATGGAAACATGGTGGCTGTTTGGACAGATGGTTTTTAATGGTGGACAGGAGCACATGGTTTGAAATCCTGGGCAAAAAGAAAGAGATGGTGAGAGTGCCTGGGTTTTATGCCTTCTCTGAGCTTTTGAATTTGAGCTTGTGTTCTCATTGGTTGTCAGACTCCCATGGAGCCATACAGGGGTAAGTTTGTAGGTTGTCTGTGTCCCAGGCTTGGTTGAGCCTGGCTGGGTGATGATTTAATGAAGGGCCTTTGGGCAATTCCTCCTATGGGTGTGCCTGGAGGAAGTAGATCATTGTTATGTAGACTAGACTGGCACAGGCTATGAAAGGTGGGGGGATGTGTTTCTGCCTCCCTTTTAGGGGAAATATTCTGCCCTTTTAATATTTCCTAAAACATCTCATTTTCGTAGGAGAGGGGTGAGTGCTAACTACAACCCATTCCAGATTTTTTTTATTTTATTTTTAATGAAATTCTACTATCTTTTGAAAGCCCTGCTTTAGGTCATTCAATATTTCCTATACATATTCAATATTTCCATGTAATGTGGAAGAGAAGGTGACAATACTTACATGCCTGACATTGCTTAACCATAGAAAGCTAAGCAACATGGTTACTATATCCACAGCAAATTGGCTGGAAATTTCCATGGGTATTGGCTGGACAAAAAAAAAAAAAAAAAACCCATCTTGAAATAAGCTTGTGGCAAGCAAATTCTGAAACACTAATAGGAAAAAAAACACAGGTAGAATCACCAGGAGTTAAAATTTTGCTCTGAAATTTTCAGAGTAATAATGGTAATTTTTCTGAACATCATTATTAAAACTTTGTGTAAGTGAGACATGTCTTCCATTTAAAAGTGTACAAACGATCAACTGTATTTGAAATATTACTCTAAACTTGTCTTCTCCCACAAACATATACTGTATATATATTCAATTATTCCCTCTAGCTATTGCTTGTGGAAATGGTAAAGGAAAATACCCCTGCTGTTGTGACTTTGAAAAAATAAGGCATGAACTTTTGACTTATGATTCAAAGACCATTCCCTGAAAATAATGGAGACACAAAAGAGAGAACTAGAAAAGAACATAGGTTGTTGCCTTGGTAAATTGTGTTCATTGTATGTGAATACAGAGAGAGGATGCCTTTATATATGACAGTGGGATGCCAATCAATCTACTTTACTTGAATTCAGCTCACTGGTTTTTCAATCTGGCAACAGTCCAAACCAAGATTTCCTTTAGCTTCATATATTTAGAATGAAGTATGTGTACAGTTTTCTGCTCTAAAGTCATAAAACACAATGCTATGGTGGCTTTGTTACACAACCATAAGAATCACGGCATTACTGATATTGGAATCAAATCTCCCAGTATTAAAATTCAGGTTGGTAATGGAAAAGATTAAAATTACCTCTTCAAGATTGGAGAGGTCTCACTCAGAGACAAAAAGTGGACATCAATCCCCTTCTAACCTTGTAGGAAATGTTATTGATTCAGGAAGCAGCATGAAAAGAAGTAAGGGCATATCATGTTAAATCCTGGGAGGCACTGGATTCAGAGATCTTCACTAGTTTCCAAAGACAATATTGACTGGATATAAGCTATTTTCCTGTTCTAAATTATCTCAAGCAGTGATAATGAATCTGAGTAATAAAAAAGAGACTACAACAGCAATAGAGAAACATGGGGGAAGAGATAAGGCACAAAATATTTGAAACATCCAATATAAGAATTCTCAGAAGATATAAGGAAGATTCCATGTTTTGCTTTGAGTCACACTTTAAAATTGAAACTTGAATAGAACAGAACTGGAAGGAGCCTTGAAGATTTTCTAGTCTAGCCCCCTGCTCAAGCAGGAGAACCTATACCATTTCAGACAAGCAACTGTCTAGTCTCTTCTTAAAAACATCCAGTGATGGAGTGTTCATGATTTCTGGAGGCAGCTGTTCCATTGGTTACTTGTCCTCACTGTTAGGAAGTTTCTCCTTAATTTCAGATTGCTTCTCTCTTTGATTAGTTTCCAACCATTGTTTCTTGTCCTGCCGTCCAGTGCTTTGGAGAATAATTTCACCACCTCTTCTTTGTGGCAGCCCCTCAAATACTGGAATCATGTCACCCTAATTCTTCTTTTCTTTAGACTAGGTTAGGAGTGTCAAACTCAATTTCATTGAGGGCACATCAGGGTTGTATTTGACCTTGGAGGGCCAGGGTGGGCATGGCCAGCTCAACGTCTCTAATGTTGGGGCACCTGTGGTGGCCTGAGTCCTCTGCCAGCAAAAACAGGCTCCCAAGCTCCATTTTCAGCTGCAATAGTCTCCTGCAACCCTCTGATAAGAAAATGAAGCTTAGGGGGGCTGCCCATGGGCCTTGCAAGCTCTGTTTTCAGCTGCAATGGCCTCCTGCAATCTTCTCCCAGTGAAAACACATGCAGCTGCATGCAGCCCTCCCAAGTTCTGTTTTCTCTGGCAGAGGCATCACAGGACGCTCCTTTGTTGTTTTCAGGGCAGTCCTTTGGCCCAGATCTAAGAACCTCATGGGCCGGATCTGGCCTCCAGGGTTTGAGTTTGACATCCCTGAAGCCCAAAACCTGCAGTGTTCTTCATATGGTTTAGTCTCCAGGCCTTTGATCATCTTAGTTGCTCTTCTTTGAATTTTTTCCAAAGTCTCAACATATTTTTGTAGTATGATAACCAAAACTGGTGACGGTATTCCAGGTGTGATCTTATTAGGATTTTATAAAACGACACTAATATTTCATGTGATCTTAATTCTATGTCTCTATTTACACAACCCAGGATTGTATTAGCTTTTTTTGGCTGCTGCTGCACACTACTGGCTCATATTCAAGTGATCACCCACTAGAACTCCAAGTTGCTGTTCTCACAGTTCTCACAGTTGCTGTTTTTGAGACAGGTCTTGCCTAATTTGTACTTATACCTTTTTCCTGTCTAAATGTAATCCTTTGCTTTTCTCCACATTAAAATTCATTTTGTTGGTTAGGGCCCATTGTTCAAGTTTGTCAAGATCTTTTTGGATCCTGATCTTGTCTCCTTGTCTTCTGGGTGTTGGCTATTCCTGCCAGTTTAGTGTCATCTGCAAATGTTATGAGTTTCCCTTCTATTCCCTCATCTAAGCCATTAATTGAAGATATTGAAGAGTCTTAACAGAGCCTTGTGGTACCCCATTGCTTACTACTTTCCATGTGGATGTAGTACCATTACGGACTACTTGTTAAATATGGCTTGTAAGCCAGCAACAACTCCAACTGGTGATTATGTAGTCTATTCCATATTTTTCTAGCTTATCAAGAAGTAGATTATGGTCTACTTTGTCAAATAAGTATTAATAATGCTCTTGCATTAGCAGAAATAAATATTTATTAATTCAGTATTCTTTTGCACTTTGATTCCATCCTTTCTTCAAGAAACATAGCACTGCCAAGGAACATAGTTTAACCTCTTTTTATACTTCTAATAACTTTATGAATGAAGTTATCGTAGGGGACCCAGACCAGAATTTCCCAGTGATTAGGTCTTAGATTAAAAAAAAAAAACACTAAAGCCTGCTTCTTGAAATAATTAGAGTCATTGAGAGGAGCACACACAAGCATAATAAAATATTAAATTATTCTTATTCTATTTATTAAAATGAATATTTATTGATTAAAGGAAGTTTATTTCATGAAATGAAATTTGATTCTTGTCCATAGCCCTTATGCACTGCAGGCAATGAAGCCAGAAATGGGCTTTCTTGTTAAGCAAAAAGTAAAACATCTTGTTAGAGAGTTTGGGGATTCAATCCTCTAGCATCAGCTAAAGGCCAAAAGTGTTTGTCTTGCATGTCTATATGTCACCTCTGACTCCCTTCAGAAATCATTTGAACAGAATTGGAGACTTCCTCTGAGTGCTTCTGTATCTTGTGACAGCATGACCTTATGATAGCATGCAGATAAACAAAATAGGTCAGAGATTACTTTCTTTCCTATCTCCCTGGGCTGCTGTTGTTGCCATTCATTATACTGCTGCAGTAAAGATTGGGAGGATTGCATAAGCATGTCTTGATCTCCAAGATTGCAACAGAATTTGAATCAGTTTGGGCTGATTCACTGTCTCCAAATTAAAATTCCACACAGCTCACATCACAGACTGCGGAATTTTTCCACTTGCAAAAGACAAGGAAACCGGGCTCAAATTCTACAAGCTTTAATTAGAAAAGGATTTTTTTAAATAAAAAAAATTGTCTTAGGGATGCTTTCCCATGTGACATTCTAAGAGTTCTACTGAAAAGATGAGACTAATCTGCTATACTATTTTTTAAAACTTAAACCATGTTTCAAGGACAAATCCCCCCCCCTTTAAAAAGAAGTAGAAGAAGGATTAGTTTTTATTGCACTGTTTCTCATAAAACTGACACTGGTGAAGCTTTTAAAATTCTGTGAATGACTTGTGTAAACCTTTAAGAGGCTTAATAAAAATGAAGTAGGATGTTTTGACTATGCCTGCTGCTTCTGAAACAGTATCAGGAGGCCCTCACCCAGAAGAATCACAGAAGGTGGGTATAAGTACATCACTCTATTCCAAGCAGATAATTGATACAATCAGTTAATTGATACTATTACCCCAGGACATTTCTATGAAAGGCCAATTATAAAGAGTATTTCCTTTTGGGAAGAAAATTACATTCTGAAGGCTTTACTCTACAATAAAAAAGTTCATGACTATGAAAACAAAGACAGAAATTACATCATAACATTGCTTGATATATAATACCTCCAGCAGGTACAGACATGTCATTTATATATGAGCAAAATATTTCTAATGTGAAACAGTTTGAGACTGAAATGTTTGATTCAAGGTTGAAATACTCTGCGCCAAGGTTGAAATTTCTATTCTGAACGAAAAATGCTGCAAAATTGTTTCAAGCTTGAAATATTTCCCAAATGGTTAGAACTGTGTTGGAACCCATTAGAAAATCTCTCTTGGATTTGCAACAATTGTTTTAGCTATGATCACATATATAATTATAATCTTTATATGTTTCAAATTAATTGAACAATAGAGCTGGAAACAATCCTTGATCCCATGCCTTGATCACAGCATTGTCATTTATTTAAATGCAGTGAGTTAATTATAGATGAACTTGCTAAGTTTGTAGACTTTTAAAGCTTTTTACAAGATTTCTAATGTTAATCTTCCAAGACTAAAAATCATGTTTGGAATACAGCAGCATATACTTACGGCTGTCAGCTCTAAAAAAGGGAGTTAAAATATCAGCAACCGAGAGACCTGCAGAGGGGTAGGATTAGAGAATATCCAACAGTCGAAGGAGGCAACACCCATTGATGTTGGTATCAAATTCTGTTCCCTACGTTCTCTGAACTTCATAAATATTTTCTACTTAGATGTAAAATATGTATACTTCCAGGGGGAAAAAAAGAACTTGTCCACTAACAGCTTAATAAAATACATATCTTACTTCTCTGTAAGAGAATATGTCCTGTAGGAAGCTAATCACAACTGAACTTGTTAAATCCTATCCTGTGTTAAAACTGCTTGAGATGATGTTCTTGATTATTTTGAAACTATTTTAGGAAATATGGGTGAGATGAAAGTAAATAGGATACTATTTTTCTTTTGTTTTTCCTAGTAAACTGTGCATCAGTTATCCATTTCAGGAATCCATTTCAGAAAAAGCACAATTAATAAAATGTTTTGGGTCTAGAGTTGGGTTTAGAGTTGATGGATTTTTTGTTTTGTTTGATGCCTTCAGGTCTGTCTTCACTTCTGAAAACTGCATGGACAAATTCATTTTTGGAAATGGATTTCCTCTTCTTCCTGGGTTTGAGACACAATGAATAGCCTAAAGACACCCAACTCCAATTTCTTTAACCACTGCACCAAATTGGCTCTCAAGGATTCAGAATACCCCTGCATAAATGCTAAACACAATTGCATCACAATTCTGGATCTGTATTTGGCATGTTCATCCATTTTAGCAGCTGCCTTTTATACATTTTGCTGATGGCATAAATTTTATAGCAAAGGTTCCATGCTTGAACTTCCAGAATATTGTATGTCCTTGAATGTAGCTTAAAATTATTTTCACATGGCATTAATATATTTAATAGGTCACAGTTTTGGATGATTTTTCCTTACTAGGAAAGCTCATTAGAGGTTGTACTATTTCCAGCAGTCTGAATCTAATTAAGATCTCTATTGGCAAGTAGAACACACTCTATTTAGCAAAGAGGAAGAAAGATGCTGCAGATATTTTGTCCCAGACTGCTGTTATCCATCATTTCCAAATTGTTAGACTTCTAGAACTGCTAGGAAACTGGCTCCCCTCCCCTCCAAGAGGCAGCATTGTGCGCACACACACAAACACTCAAAAGTGTTTAGTTTTTCCAATCTTTGGGTTTACTCAAGTCTATTGGCACTTTTTTTGTGAACAATAGTTCAAAAATTCTGCAAAGATACCGCACTCATAACAGAACATTAAACAAAATCTGTTATTTTTATGGCATTATGTTTTAACTGTGTTCAGTTTGGATACAGAAAGAAATCCCTACTAAACTAAGTTATTGACCTTCTTACCAATAGCATCTGCAAATGTAGTAATATATTCTGTGTTCTGAGTTATGTGAGGTTTCCCCAGTAGTTGCAGTTTAAGAAAAATATATGAGCCTGGCCATCTGCCATTGCACAAATAATTAATGCCTGCAGTGGGAAGTTGACTAATTTGACCTATAATAAACATCTTTTTCTTTGAAAGCTTTTAAGTGGCTGGAGTAATCTGACACGATAGTGCCACTTTTGGCATCTTCCTTAAAAATCTGATCAGTGTCACAAGTTTGTGACAGCAAAAGTTTCCTGAACAGCCTGAGTGCTGACACCTGGTGAGCAGGTGGGTTGCCTTGGCAACAAAATCCTAGCAAAGAAAAAGTAATTGCTAAATAGACCTCAGCATCAGGACCAACTGTAGCCTACTGTGGGTAGAAACAAACACACAATCAGAAGACTAATTACAAAGAGCCTGATAAAAGCCACAAAGAACAAGAAGACCATGCTGCAGATCAGGAGCAGATATTACTTTATGTGGTTGAGAACCTGGTAAATCTACCGTATTTATTTTTTCTGTGGTCTTAATTATGACTAGTGACTAATATAATAAAATAAGCAATCCTACACAAACTGGTTAAATATTCATTGTTTTTACTTGTATAGCCCTTAAAATTTTTGATGTCTACAGTTCAAATGCACCAAATTTGGAAACTATTTATAGATCAAAAGTAGCCTAATCTGTAAACATTTTATTCTGTTTATGAGAGTTTCTTTAGTAAATCCTTTTTGGAACGATTATCTGACATACGGTGCACAAAACTCTGAAGGTTTGATTTATGTGAAGATGAACAACGTTGACTTTGGTAATTGGCATCCCATTTACGCAAGATGTTATGGAATATGATAGAAAAGGTGTTTTAGTTTTAGAAGTGCATGCCATGAAAAATCCTTGGGCCTTCCTGAGTTGCAGCTTGGATTTTAATATGGAAATTCATGAGTATATAAATCTTTTGAAAAAATAATTCTTTAAAAATAAATGGTAAAATATTATTGGAAACTATGGCAGAAATCACTGTAGTTACTTTAAATCAATTAATTTTTTCAGCTTCAAATGGAATTGGTCTTTTAAACATTGAGAACATTGGCAATATATTCATTTCAAGCATGCTTTCATAGCTCAGTGTGGCCCAGATGCTTTAGTTGCTTCAGAGATAACCAAGGTGATTTATTTGAGAGAATCCATGATTAAAATCAAGCCTAAAATTTATATTTTCTTTCCCATTCAATTTGTTCCAAATTTTGGAGACTATTTCAACAAGTCCCTCAGTTTCTTGGCGAGATTTTTAGGATTTGTTTGAGAGAAAGTGAACAACCTGCAAATATCTTGGCAAGGTTTCTTCTTTGAGAGAATATGATTAGCCCCTGGCTGTCTAGATAACTTTGTGCTTAAGGCAAGACGAGTATTCATAGTCTCTCATTTCCTGCCTGATACTTACATTGAACTGGCTCTCAGAATTCATATTTACGAATAATCAAACAGTTAAATAACATTTTAAAAGTGATTACCACTGGGATTTAATAACAATGTACCAAAGAATAAGAATATCCAATAATGCCACATCAATGTTACAAGTCTTTAAAAATATAAAAGTATATCTGATTTTGAGATTAAAATTGACTTATCAAAACTTTGTATTTTCAGGATACTGTGTTTAAAAGGATGAATATCACATTTCCTTTGTGAAAAATGTAAAATTTTAGGGTTTATGACCAGCATGATTTACTTGTGAATTACTATCATGTTTTTCATCTAAATAAGTAAATTTGTAGAAAAATACATCAATGTTACTTTTTATTTATCAAATTATAGTGTCCTTAGTTTAATGTACAGGAACAAAGTTTAAGGAAGTTCTTTCATAGCACATATCAAAACAGAAATCTCATGAAAGATTCAATTACAATCTTTACACTAAACTAATGTGCCATATTATCAATAGCACTTAGGCTTATATACTGCTTTACAGCCGTCTCTAAGCAGTTTACAGAGTCAGCATATTGTGCCCAACAGTTTGGGTCCTCATTTTACCCACCTCAGAAGGATGGAAAACTGACTCAACCTTGAGCCTAGGGAGATTTCTAGTCAAAAGTTTGTTTTTTTAACATACCTAATCCAAAGTATACTAATACATCTTAACAAACATTTTTTGAGTATTCAATAATATATCAATTCCTTTTGCCTAAAAGCCTCTTCAATTTTTGTTTGCTTTTCTGCTTTCCATACATCATAATTCATCTTCAGCTCTTCTCTTCTATTTCTCTTTTCCTCCCTACCTTCTTTCTACACTCTGCCCTCTATCTCTTCTCTACTTCTCCTTGCTCTCTCCCTCTCGGATACAAATTTTCCACTATCCTCATAATGCTGTTACATACTTTTACATCATTAAGCTCCCCTATTTTATCACATTTTATGATTTTAACTATATATTATTAGGCGTATTTCCATCTTTTACCTCCATTTTTCCCCCTTCTTCTAATAACTTTCCCAACTAATATTTTTCTTATTTGTAACCCGCATAATCATTTCACCTTCCATTATTAATACATATCAGCTAGCCTCTTTTTTGCTTGCAATCCTTTCTATACCATACACACATATTACATTTCATGTTACAGTTAATTAAAGTTCACAATAGCATATGCTTTACAAACATTCTCCATCTTTCCCCTCTCTCTCATCTACCAATTTTTATTTTCCCTTCCATTTATTTTTATCTTCAAATGTTTTATTTTCATTTTTTCATTTTCATTTCTTACAGTCACATATATACTGTGCATGATTGGGGCCATATAACATTAGGCAATAAACACAGCCATCCTTGTACTCCCCAAAATACAAAACCAATATACCACTTCAACCCTCCATACACCCTTTCTTACTCCCCCCTCCAACTTTCCTTTCTCCCCTCCAACATTCCTCTCTCCTACTTCCCCTCCCCCTCTGTCACTCCTTTCTCCCCCTCCCTTCCATCTCACCCTCCTTCCGATCCTCTCTCCCACCCTCTCTCCCCCTCCCTCTTCTTTCCCTCTTCTCCTCGCTTCGGTGTATTTCTACTATCTATCAATATATTCAGCTTCTTATTTTTATACTAAAATTAAAAAAAGCAACAGTATACAAGTGCAATCATGTTACTTTAAAATCTGGCACATACTATATTTCCCCCCTCCCCTCCTCCCCTCTATGACCCCCCCTCCCTTCCCCCCTCCCGACTTCCCAGAGCCCGTACACGGTATAACTTTTTATCAAACACAGTCTAAGATGTATTAAAACCAAGAAAGTTGGGAAAGAAAATAATAATAATAATAATAATAATAATAATAATAATAATAATGGGGGGGAGAAAAAAAAAGAGAAGAAAAAAAGTCAGTAAAATCTCTGCGTTGAACTCAGCTTCTTACCATTACACAAACTTTAAGCAGTTTACATTGTTCCTAATCTTAATTGTTTGATTACCTGCAGGATTTCCCCAGAAGTTATTTGTTGATTCAGCTTTTGCCTGTACTCTTCTCTAGCTAGGGGCCTTATCTCTTTATCTAAGTATCTGTCTGTTTCTAAACCCTTAATTTTGTCCCCTTTGTGCCACCTTCCTCTATAACACAATTTAAATACATTTCAAATTTTTCTTTTGGTATCCTCTTCCAACTCTTTTCATTTTTACCCTTGTTTCTGTCTATATATTTTTTTTGTATTCATCAGTACTCCTCTCATATATGCTTTACTTACATCTCCTACAAATTCCCTGAATATACCCTTATTCATATTCAGAACAAAGTAATCAGATAGCAATTTTTAACAATCATTAATATACTTTTCATATCAAAATAAACTCCCATTCGACCTCCAAGACCTTCTTGCCTGCACTACCCTTCCCAATTCCGTCCAGACTGGGTTATGATCCAAGAGAACCCTCGCCACAATCTTTGTCTTCTTCACCCTAGAAGATAAATCATTAGTGATTTGTATAAAATTCAAAGTTGTCCATCAAGTCTTTTTCCCTTCTAGAATTAGGTCTAATGCGATATATCTTCCAAAGGGATCTGCTTCAGTTCACTCAGCCTTAATGTCTTTTCTTAAATATACAACTATACCATTTTTCTTTTGCGTAGCAGAGGTCACAAAATATTGACCAAGTTCGAGGTTGAACAGTTATTTTGGATCAGTTAATTTAATATGAATTTCTTGCAGACAAGTTATATCGTTCTTGAACTGTTTGAAATAGTAAAATATTTTCTTTCTCTTCTGTAAAGAGTTCAGACATAACTCCTTGATCAATGGCCGATGATTATTGAGGTTGTTGCAATCTGCCTTGTTTTCCCATTCGTCTGGTAGTCGTACGGCTAGGTCCTTGTTCTCTGGTCCCTTGCCCTTCTGGAAGGAGGAAATGGTGCTTTCTGTCTGGTAGTTGTGTGATTTGCTGTTTATCTTGTCCTTCTCGTAATCTTTCTCCAGATCCAGATGATTCAGGGTGTCCCACCTTCAGGGTCTTGTGATAGAAATTTCGGGCTTCCCATACAGAGTTGAGACGATATATTTGCTTATCAAATGTAATTATAATACCAAATGGCACATCCCATCTATACTGTATCTGACGGTTTCTGAGTTCTTCCACTAGAAAAGCATAATCTCTCCTGGCTCTTAGCATTTGGGATGGTATTTCTTTCAAGACAATCAAGTCCTGTCCGCCAATTTGTAGCCTGGTATTATAAGACTCTTGTAATATCACGTTTCTAGAGTCTCTTGTAGTAAAATATATAATTATATCTCGAGGAAGTTGTCGCTGTTTTGCTGCCCAAGAGTTAATGCGATAAATTTTTTCGATCTGCCAGTCAAAATTGATCCCCGGTCTTCCCACCAGACGATTAAAGGCCTCTGAGAAAATCTGCTTCAAGTTCTCCTGTTCGTTTTCATGCAGCCCCCTGACTCTTAATGCAAGCTCCATCTGTTTGTAGTGTATCATAACAATTTGTTTTTCTGCATTTTCGACTTTTTGTTGCATCACTTCAATTTTGGATGTCAAGTTAGTGTTGGCTTCCTCAAGAACCTCTAGTTTATCTTCCATTCCAGCAACATATTCTGTCAATACAGTTACAAGTCCCACCATATCGTCCTTTGTTTTGGCAATCCTAGTATCAAGCTTATCACATAAGTCTGCATTAAGTTTCTTTATCTCCTCTCTAAATTCTCTAAGAGTCTCAAAAAAAATTTCTTTCGTTAGTAAATCTCCAGTAGGGGGCGTAGAGGGTGAAAGCTGCAGCTTTGTGCCAAGTGCGTGAGGTGTATTCCTAAAAGGACGTCTCCCCGACTCTGATTTTGGTGCCATTATTTCTTTTCTTCAAACAATTATTCAACAATTATTCAAACTCTGCTGGCCCGTTGTATAGCTTGCGAGAGAAGAAAGTATTAGGTCCCCCCTTTATTTGTTCTTAGAAGTTTTTCAAAAGGTTTCAGAAAAGAGCATTGTAACAAAGCAAGTTTCAAAAGATTAGCATTGTTATGAAACAATTCATATTCATCTCTGTTTAGAATGTCTCTATAGTAACAAGGAGGCTTTTACAGCTTTTAAAAGTTGATAAGAAAAAAATTCTTGGCAGGTCTTCAGAGAAACAAAACTAATTAGTCAGAGAATGCCATCTGGCTGTTCCTTTGATCTTTCTCTCTGTCGGACAGTTAAGAATGTGGCATCCGCCATTTTAGGAGCTTATATTTTTTTTAGAAACCCGATGCACAAAGAAAGCTCTTTCTTTTTTAAAGAAAATTTTAAAAAAAGGGGGGGACAGATAAAGTTCTCAGGTACGGACTCTGCTTGTATTAATCTCAAATAGATATATCAAAAATTGTCCTAAGCGGGGGTTCCTTACTTTGCGCCGTAGTGGTTACGGCAGAAGTTCCTGGCTCGGAGGTGTGATTCAGCCTTCGGTAGGCCCCCCTTCCATTCGCAGCAAAGAAAAAAGCTGCAAACTTCAAAGAAAAGCTCTTGCCAGCTGGATCTCTCTCTCATCTTCTTTGCCTGAAGAATGAGTTTATCTACCAGGTATTTAGGCAGATAACGCAGCCAGGAACCCGGGGGCAGCTCGTTAAGCCACCGCCATCAGCAAGGTCCCGCCCCGGAAGTCCCCTTCCATTTATTTTTAAAGAATCTTAAATCCCAATCTCTGAACTTCTGCTTTTCTCTGTTATTTATATATCTTTTCTTCCCAGTATTTTTATAGCTTTTTGCTGTACCATTCATCGTGCCTTCTTTAGGATTTCCTTTTGTCTCCTCAGTCTAGTTTCCCTTTTTCTTTTCTTATTATATTTCTCTCCTATAATAAACTCTTTTCTTTCTTTTATCATGCTGCCTGTCTGTTCCATTCTTTTCTTTTTTCCCCTTTCTTTTGTTTTTTATTGGGACACGCTCTTCCCTTTTCTTTGTATCCCCATTAGGTCCAATGATCCTTTATCTGCTTATTATTTTCCTCACTCTCTCTTGCTTTTTCTGTCTTTGGGTTTTCATTTTCAATTCTTTCCATAATATCAAAGCTATCATCCTTTCTCAACCCTAATGATTCACACATATTTTTCAAATTTCACATATTTCTTTAAGATCCCATCCCTCCATAATGCCCAACTTTTAATTTGCTATTTTCATTCTTCAGGTCTTAGCTCAGTTCTTTCAATTTCAAACCTCCCCCTTTCAAACAAAAAAGGAAAAGGGTTTCATTGTAAAAGAAAGTAGTCAAACTGTTTGTGCTCAGTTCAAAGTCCCCCAAAATCAGGAGCAAAATCATTTTCTTTTGTTTTTCTGAATGGGTTCTTTCTAGTAGAAATGTAAATGTAACTTTTAACTCCATGAAGACACAAAATGCAAATTGTAACAAAGAAGTAGGAAAGGGGAGGGGATTTCTTCTTTAGATTTTAAATCGTGTTGAAATCATGTTGAAAGCAAGTCTCTTGGTTCTTGTTATTAAACTCTGGCCACCAGCTCCTTCAGTTCCCAATTTCGTCTCTGCCTGGTAATGGTTGTTTTCTGGTAAATATCTCTGCTTCTTAGCTTTGTTCTTTTTTTTTCAGTCAGATATCCTAAGTTTTGAATATAAACTTTAATCTTTAACTCCACAGGAGCACAGAATACAATTGTAGCAGAAAAGCATGAAGGAGGTATTCTTCAGTTTTAAATCATAGCTCCAAGGGATTTAGGGTTTATCAATTACCTGCTATTAATCCAAAATCTTTCCAGGGTTCAAGTTCAACTAGAGAGAAGATTTTTTTCTGTATTAATAAGCTATTCAGTCCTTCTTTTAATTCCGCCTCCTAAACTGGGTAAACAGTCCGTCTTTGGGCTTTAATGTTTTTAACCCACCATCTTTTTTCCTCTCTCTTTTTTTTACCATGCAGTTCCCAATTCCTCCATTTATGCTAGTTTACATTTGAATTCTCTCCTAATCTCAACTCCACTCTTATTCTATTGATGGGTTTTAAATCTTCTCACCTGATTTTATTGCTTTGTCCAGCCATAACTCCTGTTCTTGTGCTTAGCCCAGTCGCCTCCAATTTTATGACAGACATTTTGCCTTGTCTGCCTCCCCCATTGCCTGGTCATAGAGCTAGTCTCTGTCTTTCAAGGAACTATTTTCTTCTCTCTTGGCTACTTGAGATGCCACTCTTTTTTCACTTTCTCTCCAAGAAGACTCTGGTCTAAAAGACCCCCAGGTAATGGTTTGTCAGCGCCGAAATTCATGAGTCCCTCAGGAGCTGTTTTCCAGTCTGTCTCATTGCGGCACTAACCGGAAGTCAGATCGAGCCTAGAGAAATTTGAACTGCCAAATTGCAGGCAGCTGAGGGTCAACAAATTAGCCTGCAGTACTGCACTCTAACTACTGCGACCCCATGGCTCATATTGTTAATTAGTTTGAGAACAGTCCTGCATGTTAAAGGATACATCTGAATGACCATTCGAAAAAGACTAAATTTTGAAACAAAGCCAACACTATGGTAGCATTCAACCTGAGGCTTTTATTTGAACTTGGATGGCATAGAGTTGTAAATGCTTGAAAACTATGCATATAATTTATGCTAGAGCCTACCTTGAGTATTAGTCACCATTATTGTTGGTTTGCTTGGACTGAGACTCACAATAATCATTCTCTTTTAATGACCCCATAATTCCTTGCGCGGTGGAATCTGGGCAACTGAATGAGCTTGCAGAGTGATTTTTAATGGCCGTATGCCCTTCCTGTCCTCAATGCAGAATTTTGTTTAGCAGATATATTCTCAGTGGTCCGAGAGAGAGAAATATCTGCCTCTATCTAGGATTGAACTCACAATCTCATGATTATGAGGTGAGAACTCCACCTCTAGGCCACCCTACCACTCCTGGGCTGCGACTCACAATGAAAGTTATACAAGAATACTTACTGAGATTTATATCATTCTTTCCATCCAGAGGAAGAAGGGGAGGAAAAGGAGGAGAGTGTGGGGGGATTATTTTAGTCTTTGGTGGAACCTTTTGCTATTTCTCAAAATGCTATTGATGTAGATAGTGCTGAATTAAAATATCTTATTTTCTCACTTCATTGTTTTACTATCTAGTACTGCATCAATATACCTTCATATTCACAGAGATAAAACCTGGAAACTAATTTTATGTCTACAGTAAGAATTATTAGATAAAGCATAGTTTTAAAAAATGGTTAAAAGGACATTCAAACTGAAATTGCATGTACAGGAGGCATTTCGTGGTATAAATTTAGTTCTTAAAGGTTCCTAAGGACACTTTTACAATTGACTTCTGACCTATCAACCTTTCCTTCAAAATGCATCCATGCCTTCACTGTATCCCCACAATTCTCCAGATTCATCATGAATCAATCAGATACAGTCCAAGTCACTGTTCAGCAAGTTTCTACTCAATCCTTTGGTTACTGCTTCATGAATTTATATTAACCGTTAGAGATAAATATATGAAAAGTATTAGAATGATGGTAGGACACCAGGTACTTTGGCTTGAGAGGAAAAGAGAAAGAACCAAAGGTGGGTTAGGGTGAATATTTTCAACAAAGGGGAAATGGCTTGCCTCACATGTTTGACACTGTTATTAAAAGACTATTTTTATAGCAAAGCAATAGAGTTTAGGCTTATATACCACCCATAGTGCTTTATAGCACTCTCTGAATGGTTTACAAATGCCAGCATATTCCCTCCAACAATGTGGATCCCCATTTTACTAACCTCAGAACAGGGACGTGCAGTCACTAGAGGCAAGGGAGGCGGGGCCTCACCAGTCTCCTGAGGGAAAGGAAAGAATTTTAAATAATATTTTTAAAATAATTAAAGCCAGGGTAGTTGCTACCAGATTTCAAGTCACAGTGGCTTGGTGTCTGCTCTCAGTATTAACTAGGAGGAGGCCAGAGAACTCAGGGCCTCCTTTGCATAAGGAATTTTTTGCCTTTTAAAAGTTAAGAAAGGGTTAAAAAGCAAAAACTTTCATATGAAAAGGAGGCACTGATTCTCCCGCCTCCTGATCGGGGAGCAGCGAATCATGCCTTATGAGCACGCTTACATTGAGCACGCTTATGTTGGGTGGACAAGAGGAGAGTTGAGAGAGTTTCCACAGCTGGAAAAGGTATGTGGATCGGACGGAGGGAGGGGGGGATTCAAATTTATTGTAATTAAATATGTAATTTTCTTTATTGTGGAGTGTATGTGTGTGTGTGTTTTTCTTTCTTCACAGCAGTACGGTGGGGTCGGAGGAGGTGGGGGGTTGAGGTGGCGGAGTGCGGAGGCCGCTTTGTCCCAACAGGCCAGGCGTCTCGCATTTATGTCCACCATAAACGTGAGACATCTGGCCTGTTGGACACAATGGTGGCGGGGGGAGGAATGGGCTGGGTGGGCTGGCTGGCTGGGGAGGGGGGAGCCCTTTAAAGCCCTGCTGCCACATCTTCCCAGCAAGACTTCCTTTTGCTTCGCGGTTTCCCTTGCCTGCCTTAATAACTTTAGAGTGCCGGCAGGCAGGGCTCGGCTGCCATTCAGCAAAACATGTTTCGCTGAATGGCAGCTGAGCCCATGCCTTTAAAGTGCTGGCTTGCCTTCTGGGCCAGCCGGCGCAGAAGGCAAGCCGGCACTTAAAGGCATGCTGACACTTTAGAGCTCGGCCGCCATTCAGCAAAACATGTTTGCCGAGCTCTAAAGTGCCGACATGCCTTTAAAGTGCTGGCTTGCCTTCCGGGTGTCCCGACTCCATCTGAGATGCTTCTCGCCACCATCACGCTCCACCACCTTGCCCCCTGCCTCCTCCGACGAACAATCCTGCTGCCCCGGCCTGCAGCCAGCCCAGCACCGAGCGGGGAGGACGAGGAGGAGGAGAAGAGTGGTGAGTCTTTGTGCCGGCTGGCCGGCCAGGCAGGGAGCAGGTCAGGAGAGGGATGGGTGGGCTGGCTGCAGGCCAGGGCAGCAGGATTCTTCACTGGAGGAGGCGGGGGGGCAAGGCAGTGGAGCGCAACGGCGGTGAGAAGCAACACCCCCACCGCTGCGTCCAACAGGCATCTCGTGTTTATGTCTGCCATAAACGCGAGACGCCTGTCGGACACAGTGGTGGGGACATTGCTTCTTGCCGCTGCTGCGGTCTTACCTCACCAACGGTAACCCTCACTGCATGTCACTGCCTCAGAAGGAGGGATGACTAAGTCAACCCTGAGTTAGTCAGAATTGAATTTTTGGCTATGGGCAGACTTTGCCTGTAATATTGCATTCTAACCACTGCACCACCACAGCTCTTATAACATTTGCCTGCACACCACTGCAAGAGTTAATTGGAAGTTAGCTAGTACACAGCAAGAGTTAAGTGGAAGTTAACTAGTATTGCAGAAAAGCTGCAGTAACCTGCTGACATTGTATAAATGTAGCAGCAAATGTCGTTGATTCTAAAAGTGCTTCTTTGATGTTTTTCTCTTTCTAGTGGGAATTATAGCACTAAAGTGGTCAATATATGAAATCTAGTTTCTGAAGATTTTTTTTAGATGAAAGAGATCAGTACAGCACATTGTTGGATAAATGATGCCTGTCTATAATATGGATTCCCCCTCCCCCCATTTATATCATATAGTTATCAGGTGGTATTCAGCAGGTTCTGACCAGTTCTGGAGAACCAGTAGAGGAAATATTTAGTAGTTCGTAGAACCGGTAAATACCACCTCTGATTGGCCCTGCACCCATCTATTTTCTGCCTCTAGAGTCCCAGCTGATTGGGAGGAAATGGGATTTCTGCGGTAACCTTCCCCTGGAGTGAGGAGGGAATGTAGATTTTACAGTATCCTTCCCTTGCCATGCCCACCAAGCCACACCATGCTACAGAACTGGTAATAAAAAAAACATTGAATCCCACCACTGGTTGTTATGCTGTATATATATATATATTCCGAAAAATGAATGAACATTCTGAAGTCTGAAGAATTTGCCTTCCTTTCCCTTTCCATTTCCATTTCCCAAAGTTTCTAATCCAGTTAGTCTCAAATATCAGATCATAAGGAAAGTGAGACTATTGGAAGGAAACAGAAGCCCTGGAAT
Source organism: Thamnophis elegans (assembly GCF_009769535.1). Classification (NCBI taxonomy): domain Eukaryota; kingdom Metazoa; phylum Chordata; class Lepidosauria; order Squamata; family Natricidae; genus Thamnophis; species Thamnophis elegans. The sequence goes on from NC_045546.1 coordinate 41,334,206, forward strand.
ACCATCAAATTTAATTTGGATTTTATAACAAATAGCCTAGTTGATTTGCCTACCAATCCTATTCAAACCTAAGGGAGTCTTTAGTCAAACTCTACTAAGTAGTCGGGAATCAAATGCAGATTTTGCATCCTACCAAGGTCTGTCTGTCTGCCATTCTCTGTTTTCTAATTTTAGTTTCTTGCTTTAGAAATAGATGGTTGAGCTCTGAGGCAAATTAAAGGCTCAAATGACCAGAGCCTTTGAGGCAACAGAACACACAGTGTTGTTATACATGTAAATAAATGCTATTCTGTATCTATATAGAACATTGACAAACAATCTGGATAATGTAATGTAGATATAACAAACTTTTAAACTAGTTCTGTAGAATAAGATTTTTGAAGCATTAAATGTGGTTCTAGTTTTTTTATAGCTAAGTATATGTTTTGTACAATTTTAGATAACATCTTGCCAAGGACTTTTAAAATGAAGGAGTGTTGCATCTTAAGTTTCTGAGACTAATTTATGCAATACAAATGTAACTCTCTTAACAGTTAAGGTAATGTGAGAGAAATTATAGTCATAATCCACAGGATAAATTCATGGCTGCTATGAAATCCTAATAATACTTTTCCAGTAGACTGACATATCCAAATACAATCAGAAGGCTGTAATTTATATAATGAAAAAATACTCCTGAAATATGTTTCTTCCAGAAAGTTAATATTGGTATGATTCTTTAAAATAAGAAATAACAATAATAATAACATTCCAAATCTGAAATAAAAAACAATAGTTGAAAAGCTTATTCCCTAAAATTATTTTACATTTGCACCTTCCCTTTTCAAAATATGACCATGTAAAAAAAAACTCTCAAAGCTTCATTTTTTAACATTAATTCCACAATCAATGTCAAAGTACAGTGTATGATTGATAAACTACAGATATACCTAATATGTTGCATCAGCAATATTATATTCCCAAAATATATTTGTTAGCAAGCATTGGAATAAATGATCCTTTTGGAATCAATACATTTATATATTTTCTTGGAATTAAATATTATTGAGAATAATGAGGCTCACTTCTGAAGGTCATACACAGGATTCCTTTGATAACATAATTAAATCCCAATATAAGTGCAGAACCAGTTTTATTCTTGAAAGTTTAAAGTAACTAGAATCAATTAGGATTACTCCTTTCTTCCCTCCTTCCTTCCTTCTTCCTTCCATCCATCTATCCATCCTTCCTTTCTCCTCTCCTCTCCCTCCCTCCCTCCCTCTCATCCATCCATCCATCCACTCATCTTTATATAGCTATTCTCCTCACATAAATGATTCTGGGTGCCTTACAATAAAATTGATACAAACAATAAAATACACAATTTAAAATAAAAAAAATGTAACAGCTGAATTTCAAAAAATAAGTGTCAATAAAGAGATGATCTTTATCCGGTTATTAGAATAAAAACATTATTATAAAAAAGCGCAGAGAAGAGGAACAAAGATTATTACAGACCTGGAGACTAAAAGCTGATGAATGGTTGCAGGAATTGGGTATGGCTTGTCTAGTGAAAAGAAGGACCAGGGATGACATGGTAGCAATGTTCCAATATTTGAAGGTCTGACACAAATAAGAGGGGTCTAAAACATCTGAAGGTAAGAAAATAAACAACGGCTGTAAGCTAATCAAAGAGAGATAGAACTAAGAATAAATTTCCCGACAGTGAGAATAATCAACCAGTGGAACAGCTTCCTTTCAGAAGTTATGGGTGCTCCATTACTGACAGCTTTTAAGAGGAGGCTGGACAACCATCTGTCTGAAATGGTATAGGGTTTCCTACTTGAGTAAGGGGTTGGACTAGAACACCTCCAAGGTCCCTTCCAACTCTGATATCCTATGTTCTAGCAAACTCCCAGGTCAGTAATAAAGCCAACTTTTTATGATCCTGTTAACAGGGTCAATAGGGTTGGTGTTAATCTAATTTCAGGAGAAACAACGTTGAAAATGCTTAGCTGATAGCACTTAGGAGCATGTCTTTCCTTGGGTTTCAGCCTACAATTTGCCACTCTTACTTAAAATACTAGGTAAAAAATAGTAGCAAGGAGATGCAATCTAACATAAAACATGCAGCCAAGTTTTATAATGATACATCTCTTGTGAGATTTATTCTTATTAAAGTAACAAATTAAGCACATATTAAAAGTGATGGTCTTCATATAGTTTCACAGAATAAAGCACATATTACTTCATTTTCAAACATTTCTCTAACTGCTTTTATAATTACTATTGTAAAATAAAGCATTCTTAATCCAGAATGTATCATACACTGAAATAACAGGGTTAGAGTATGGTGCTGCGTTTCCAGATATTGGATGAATGCCTGGAAGTTGCTTAAGAAACAGCTGTGTATTTAGCATTTAAAAACATTTAATATACAAGATATACTAAGAAACTTGATATCAACATAAATATACAACGCTGAGATATTTTGCAAAGAAATTTTGTTTATATAGTAACTAATATGAATTAAGAAATATAGCAATTGTGTCAGAAATGCCAATTAATTCTGAATGTCTTTTTATAAGCATGCTTGCTCTAAAGCAAAGATTCTAATATACCTTAATTTTGTTCATAAAAATATGGTTACTATTGTAAGTACGTACCTTTATTTAACTTTTTAAAATGAACACGAATTATTTTCCACCCTGCAGAATTATTCCTAATGCCTTCCTTAAAATAGTTCTCATTTGAGCTCTCAAATGGAAATACTGGAGTATTATAGAATTTTAAAAAATATGAATACAGATAGCTGTATGCCATCTGCTTATATTATCTGTGCATATCTACTAGGAAGAGATTATCAATCTCATCATGAACTGCATATACATTTGTTTCATGAAATGTCCATTTAGCAAATTCAATACTGAGATCCTTTATGTGATCCAGAATTTGCCAAAAACTGATCATATTTAATTATTCATGCCTACAGCCATTTCAAAGATGCTGTTTTCCAAAACCAAAAGTTCAAATGCCTTGATTGGAAACAGTACGAAAAAGGATACATGGAAAGTCTATGAAGATTCTCAATCATCCAGATCATGGTTGTCCCAAAGATGCTTTTCCAAGAGGCAACTGAACTTTCTGGTTTTTCTTTGAAGATGTTTTGTTTATCATCCAAGACGCTTCTTCAGCTCTGAAGCTTCAGAGCTTCTCGGATGAGAAGCAAACCATCTTCAAAGAAAAAAGAAAGAAAGTCCAGTTGCCTCTTGAAAAAGCACCTTTGGGTCACTTCATGGAAAGGAACATCAGCTAGCCAGCAAGCAACTCAAAACTATGAGTCCCAAGGCTGGAATGCTAAGTAGAATGTTTAATTTACTGACTTTTAAAATGCAGCATCTTACTATGTGAGAGCCAGTTTGGTGTAGTGGTTAAGGCATCAGGCAAGAAACCCAGAGATTATGAATTCTTGGACCAGTCATTTTCTGACTGCTGCAGGAAAGGAAGCAGCGACAAACCACTTCTGAAAAACATTGCCAAGAGAACTGCAGGAACTTGTTCAGGCAGTCTCTGAGAATCAGAGACGATTAAATAGAAGAGGGAAAAAAGATCCTATTATGTGCTTAATCTAGCAAGTTATTAATTCAATCTTATTACAGCTTCCATTATATATATAATCACAATATAGCACTATTTAAAAGCCTAACATTAAAATAATGTATATTTACCATTTACAAATGCCTTATGGTGGATAGAAAGTCTTGTATACTATCTACAGTATCATGCTGTTAGGTTCCTTATTTGTACTGTTGCATGGATGCTGGTGGATCTCAGTCACTTTCAGGAAGTACTCTTCACTTCACAGAATGATTCCCTGCATGAGAAACACTGTTTCCTATTCATATATTCCTATTCTGATAATACAAAGTACACAGTGATCCATTAGCTATTATTGACAGAGTTCATTGTAGAGATGAAAAAGAAAACTGAAGCCTTCCAGCAGTTTTCTTTTGAGTTATGAAATAAAATCATGGGGAGAACAGAAAGAAAGAGGCGTTAACTTTCCTTCTGCTAAACTTTTACCTTTTCAGGTGTCTTTTTATACTTACAGACTATTTTTGAATACTCAGCGGCAAACCTCTATTGATCTTTCCATCTGAATGCTAGAATAGCATTGTAAAGAGTGCCTTGCTTTCAAATATTCTTTTTTAAAATGTGACTTGCTGAGTATAACAACTTCTCAGAAAAAAAAACTCTTTTTTAATCCATTATACAGGTGCACAGCTTTATTAACTATTGTTAATTATTGTAATTGCTGGCAACTTTATTCTAATCCAAATTCTTGTTAGATTGTGGTGATTCCTTTTTAACATCATTGTACAACTGATTTTTTTTTTCTGAGTCACAAGAAAAAGAAAATGCTGGTATTTTCTTCTTTAGCCTCTGCAGTTTATTTGGTTTTAGTAAACATATTATTTCAGAAAAATTCATACTCCTTTCACATATGCTCCATCAATATCCCATTTGTGATCTTTCTTGGAAAAATCACTTTTCCACATCTGGGTTTTTTCAGATACATTGAATGTAACAATATTTTCTATTTGCACTCAAGTACAGTATAATTTTCATTTTCATTTCATTTTTCTGCAGACATAATATACAGTATAAATTGCCTCTCCCTTTCAGGCCAACTCTCTTTTCCTAAATTATATTTATTTACTTGTTTATTTTATCATGTTATAGCAATAGCAATAGCAGTTAGACTTATATACCTCTTCATAGGGCTTTCAGCCCTCTCTAAGTGGTTTATAGAGTCAGCATATTGCCCCCAACAACAATCCGGGTCCTCATTTTACCCACCTCGGAAGGATGGAAGGCTGAGTCAACCCTGAGTCGGTGAGATTTGAACAGCCGAACTGCAGAACTGCAGTCAGCTGAAGTAGTCTGCAGTGCTGCATTTAACCACTGCGCCACCTGCAGTGCTGCATTTAACCACTGCGCCACCTTTATTTAATATTTTAATTTTTTTTTTAATTTTATTTGGATTTATAGGCCGCCCTTTTCCCTGAGGGGACTCAGGGCGGCTTACAATCATTAGGGAGGGGGTGAAATTCAAAACAAACAATATGTGCACAAAATAAATAAAGTAATAAAAACACAACTTGCATTTGACATTCACACTCGGGTGGGGCAAATCGAAGACTTATCCCCAGGCCTGTTGGGATAGCCAGGTCTTAAGGGCTGCGCGGAAGGCCTGGACGGTGGTGAGGGTGCGTATCTCGACGGGGAGATCGTTCCACAGGGTCGGAGCTGCAACAGAAAAGGCTCTCCTCCGTGTAGTCGCCAGTCGGCATTGACTGGCAGATGGGATTCGGAGGAGGCCCAGTCTGTGCAATCTTATCGGTCGGAGGGAGGTAATCGGCAGAAGGCGGTCTCTCAAGTACTCAGATCCACTACCATGAAGGGCTTTAAAGGTGGTCAACAGGACCTTGAAGCGCACCCGGAGATCAACAGGTAGCCAGTGCAGCTCGCGGAGGATGGGTGTTATGTGGGCGAACCGCGGTGCGCCCACTATCACTCGCGCGGCTGCATTCTGGACTAACTGCAGCCGCCGGATGCACTTCAAGGGCAGCCCCATGTAGAGCACATTGCAGTATTCCAGCCTAGAGATCACAAGGGCTCGAGTGACTGTTGTGAGAGCCTCCCGATTCAGGTAGGGTCGTAACTGGCGGACCAGGCGAACCTGGGCAAATGCCCCCCTGGTCACAGCCGACAGATGATGGTCGAAGGTCAGCTGTGGATCCAGGAGGACTCCTAAGTTACGAACCCTATCTGAGGGGTATAAAATTTGACCCCCCAGCCTGATAGGTGGAACATTAGCCAAATTGTTGGGAGGGAAACACAACAGCCACTCGGTCTTGTCCGGGTTGAGTACCAGTTTGTTAGCGCTCATCCAGTTCTTAACAGCCTCTTAATATTATATTTAGAAATCACACATTTCCCTCATTGGGGACTCTCAGCAGTCCCAAATATTTTATTTTAAAATATTATTATTTTATTAAAATATTAAAAACATACAAATAGTATACAAATGTAAAAGAGGCAAATAATGGTCAGGTAATGATGAGAAGTCCTTCTTCCTGGACCCCACTAGTCAGAATTCATGACTAGGTGGACAGGCTGATGTAAAAGGATGAAGGCAGTTCTGTAGATAAGCTGATCCCATGCTGTTTAGCGCTTTAAAGGTCATAGCCAATTGGATTGGATTGCATTGGATCCAAAAACAGATTGATAGCCAATGAAGCTTGTGCAGAAGTGGTGTTACATATTAAAAAGTACATCAAGATACATTAAGATACAGATATTTCAGCATGTTATTTCTTGTCCCTTCCTAATTCGCTTTCCAGATCTTAGTTATTACCAAACGTATTTCAGTAACAATTACTATGTGACCCATAAAATGAATTAAATCACACTGTGGTACTATGGTCAGTGGATAAATGTGTTATATTTCATTTATTTAAGCACTTTTTATTTTTTTTTAAAAAAATCAACATTGTTCAATAAGAACTATACACAATATGAATTAAAAGAAATGATATAAAATGTAGGGTTAAAATTATTGAAACAATAAAAAAATAACTGTGTATAGAATACATGCAATGTAATTATGTAGGGTCACCAGTAGATCAAAAAGTGGGTTGATCAATATTTTCAATGTATAGCAACAACATTCTGTAGAATGGCCGATCCTATCTTTACTATACCTTAATTCCACAAGAAATAATCAGTAAAAAGAACATCCACTTTGAAGTGCAACTGAATGAAAATCAGAAAGCCATGATCTGCTCATTTTGATCAGATATACATTTTTGGTAATCCTGTATTAGTCTATATTTCATTATACATTTTGGTGCTGGCTTGTCTCTGAACCAATATATGCCTTATTGTTTAATTAAAATGACTGAATAATTTAATGAGCATGAGCCCTTGGAGATCCAACTCCCTCCTTAGGCAGGAAACCTTACACCACTTCAGACAAATGGTTATCTAACATCTTTTTAAAAACTTCCAGTGTTGGAGCATTCACAACTTCTGGAAGCAAGTTGTTCCACTGATTAATTGTTTTAACTGTCAGGAAATTTCTCCTTAGTTCTAAGTTGCTTCTCTCCTTGATTAGTTTCCACCCATTGCTTCTTGTTCTGCCCTCAGGTGCTTTGGAGAATAGTTTGTCTCCCTCTTCTTTGTGGCAACCTCTCAGATATTGGAACACTGCTATCATATCTCCCCTAGTTTCATTAAGCTAGACATACCCAGTTCCTGCAACCGTTTCTTAAATGTTTTATTCTCAAGTACCTTAATCATCTTTGTTGCTCTTCTCTGCACTCTTCATAGAGTCTCCACATCTTTTTCACATTGTGGCAACCAAAACTGAATGCAATATTCCAAGTGTGACCTTACCAAGACATTATAAAGTGGTATTAACATTTCACATGATCTTGATTCTATCCCTCTGTTTATGCAGCCTAGAACTGTGTTGGCTTTTTTGGCAGCTGCTGCACATTGCTGGCTCATATTTAAATGGTGGTCCACTAGGATTCCAAGATCCCTCTCACAGTTATTAATATTGAGCAAGGTACCACATTCAGTATATTGTACCTGTACATTTTGTTTTTCTTGCCTAATTGTAGGCCTTTACTTTTTTCACCATTTAATTTCATTTTGTTAGATAGTGCCCAATGCTCAAGTTTGTTAAGATCTTTTTGTATTTAAAGCCTATCTTCTGGAGTGTTGGCTGTTCCTGCCAGCTTGGTGTCAACTGCAAATTTGATGAGTTCCCTATTTATCCCCTCATCTAAATCATTGATAAAGATGCTGAAGAGCACTGGGCCTAAAACAGAGCCTTGGGATTCTCCACTGCATACTTCCTTCCATGTTCAGTTCCATTGAGGCCTACACGTTGAATGAGGTTGGTCAGCCAGTTACGAACCCATCTGGTGGTGATGCTGTCTAACCCACATTTTTCTACTTTATCTAGTAGTAGGTTATGGTCTACCTTATCAAATAGCTTACTCAATTCAAGATTTCTGCAGTTATGCCATCCCACCCTCCTACTTCCCAGCCTATTCTATATCCAAGAATTTGCTTTACAAACCAATTGCCAGATAGGCCATTTTAGAAGAAATGACTACAACTTAAGGCAATCAGACTGAAAAGACACTTCTATAATCTATGATAAAAGAAGAGAAGGAACTTTACATCCTGTATAAATTTATGAAGTGAAATCAGATATATTAGATATAAACTCTCCATTTTCATCTGTGACAAGCAAGAAGATAAGCTTTCAAATTGTTTTAAAATTTCAGTTTATTTTGCTTTTTATATTACTTTACTCTTCAAAAAGCCAAAAAGAGAGGTCTTCTTTTCTTAGATTTTAGGTTTAATATAATGTGAACATTCTGAATGGATTAACTCAGTGCAAACATTTTGAATTGTAAGCACAGAAATGACAAGAAATAAAGATGTTTCCTTTTCTCTATCCATCCCACCTGTCCTATATGGACCAGGAAGAAATTGTGTAACTATTCTGCTTTAGATGAAGTCCTCTAACTACTTGCTGATAAAGTCAATTTTCTCATAGACAATGTAAGGTTCTTCAATACATGTCTCAGGACTGAAATACATATGTACTTTTCAGACTTACAATTTTTATTTGCATGGGGCTTTTGAAAACTATGGACTATTGCTTAACACTACTTGATTGTTTGCTTTAAAATAATTGTAGATCTCCCATATTATACCAACTTTGTCCTGGGTACAACAAAACAAGAAAAATCAATACTAGGGGAAAAGTAGCATTGTAAATTATTAGCTAATAATATTAAAGAAGATTGCTCATAGCTGTATGAGGTTAAAGTTGACCAGTTTTGTCTTTGGGGCTTTGTCAAATGCGAAGTGGTTTAAGACATTCAAGAAAATGTATCTGAGACTCTTTATTCAATGGATGTCACAAGGACTTTTCAGGTCCGATACCAACATGATGTCTTGCAATGAAGCTTTCTCCCCCCTAAAATCTTGTTCCTGGCAACTATGCTGAAATTAACCTATATGTGCAAAACATTTCTATATCTGCTGTTGATTTAGCATTATTGAACATTGAGTTAATCAGTATAAAATAGAACTCTCTACATTCAAGTATTATGCCTATAACTCAGACTAAGTCTGACATATGTTAGCTATACAAACAAAAACGAGATACTTTAGCAAGAATACTTTTCCATTTCAATAAATGTTGTCTACACTGATTCCTGATATAATTCATAGGAGTAAAGGATATCTACTCAAACATCCATTTAAAGCCTGTACATGTCTAAGTGGTTCTCTAAAAAGTATATCCATCCATAACAGTTTCAGACCGAGTTGTATTCTACCTCCAGTGCTTTTTAATTCCTATCTCAATGATTTACAAAGATTCCTGTGTGTTGCAGACACTCATGATGTCTGTGCAGACACAGAGATCTGTGACAAATTTGTTAATATACTTCTATATGCTGATGACATTGTTCTAATAACACATTTCTGAATAAGAAAGACTGCTACAAAAATTTAAAGCCTATTGTGGTCTTAATTATATAAACTAAGTCTAAAGTGATGGTATTTCACAGAAATAATGTGAAATATAAGTGGCAGATAAATGAGGAGCCTATTGAACAAGCAAATACTTTGACTTATTTAGTGTTGGTGGGTTTTGCCAACACTGATTTGTGATTAAATTTTTTTTTTAATTGGCATGAGCAAAGTAAGTACTAAGAGATTATTCAAATTATTAACAACTTGACTTTTATGCTGAAAGCATTCAGGACAAAAATAGTCCCAATTCTGACTTATAATGCAGAATTATGAAGCCTTAATAAAGGCTACTCTACTTGAACAAATGGGTTCACCGACCAAAGGGCGAACGACAAAACCGCGCCCGACTAAACTGCATCGCTGATGTCATCAACAGGGGGACAACAGCGTGGAGACAGAAGCACGCTGTCAACCCTAAACCTAAACTTAACCCCTAACCCTTAACCTAACCCTAAAACTAACCCTAAACCTAACCCTTAACCTAACCCTAAACCTAACCCTAACCCTTAACCTAACCCTAAATCTAACCCTAACCCTTAACCTAACCCTAAACCTAACCCTAACCCTTAATCTAACCCTAAACCTAACCCTAAATCTAACCCTTACCTTAAGTTGAATCGGCTTTCTTTCAAAGCGCTATTTAAAGCGCCCTTCTTTCTCCGCACTGGCTGTTGTCGCCATGTTGATGACGTCAGCGACGCGGTTTAGTCGGGCGCGGTTTTGTCGTTCGCCCTTTTGACGGGTCATGGAACAAGTGCAGTCCTGTTTTTTAAGATGCATATTGGAGACCTAAAAGAATAAATTTGCTCTGGACTTCTAACTGTTGCGGTGGTATCAGATGTGAGGAGCAAGTCTCCCATGCAGAGTTCTCCCAGTAGGAGGGCTCTGAAAGGAACTAAAGCCACCCTGTAGGGGTGATGAAACATAGAAGGGTTCCCTGTAGTTCAGAAAGAGCAGCAACTGTCCTGCTGGACTCAGGGTTTCTTCCCCCTCCCTCGATGAGGAGAAGATGGTTCTCATCTTCATGGTTGCCATGAAGCTGGGATAACCGAGGCAACAAATAAATATGCAGGAGCAATGCAGATGAACAGTGATTGGAGCTGGGTGGAAAGATTCCTTTTTATTTAAACCCCAACTTTAAAGAAAAAAGAAAGAGGAAAGATCAAAAAGAGATAGAACTATTTTTTAAAGCGGCAAACTATCATAGAGAGAAAAATCCTAGACCCGAAAGAAAGGAACTAAGGGGAGAAAAGCTACAAATCTTTTAAAATATAGAAAATTGGACTTTTAAATTGGGCAGGGTCTGTTCAAAATGCTGGACTATCTACTTGAATTTACTTGAATAGTTGACTTTGCTTCCATAAACTGACTAAATATGGATTAATCAAAGCTATAAGACTTGAAATAACTTTGAAACCTAAGCTGATGATGCCATCTACTGGTAAATGAAATACACCAGACCCCTACAAGTTTTTTAAAAAAATTGATGAGAGAAATAAATAACATTCACCTTGAGGACTGTGGTGACACTTACTGTTCTATAACTGATTACTTTATGATTACTGTAGACTCTATTATGAGAATAAGGAAGACTTTTAAGTAAAGCAAAGTGACTTTTGACTTGCAAAAGCTTTCTGGACTACTTAAATGGAACTGGTTAATAACTCTGAGATGTAAAGGACTATGATTACTGAACTTTCTGAGGAGCAACATTGGACTGGAATATATTGCTTTTGGACTTGAGTAAGAGCAGGACTTGTTAAATTAAGACAAGATGCTCTGGGAAAGGAGTGAGATTTAAAGAGAAATGGTGTTGATGTTTCAAAGTGTTAGGGGCAGAGACGTACAGTCAGGGAAGGCAGGGGAGGCAAAGCCTCACCACTGTCATCATGAAAAGAAAAAAATGTAAAAGGAAAAAGGCTGAGGTAGTTGCTGCCAGAGTCACAGTGAATGACTCTGCCTAGTGCTTAACTGTTTAAAAAAGCCTCTAAAAAAGCACCCTATACAGGAGGAGGCAGGAGAATGACGTGCCTCATCTGATCTGACTTTATGATCACTCGAGCAGAGTTAAGCAAGGGTTAAAAGCCGAAAAATTCCTGACATAGATGAGGCATGTCATTCTCCTGCCTCCTCCTGTAGAGGGCGTTTTTTTAGAGGCTTTTTTAAACAGTTAAGCAGAGTCATCCATGGTGACTCTGGCAGCAACTAGCCCAGCCTGACCTCAGTTCTTGCCTTTGTCCTTTTACATTTTTTTTTCTTTTCATGATGGCAGGCAAGAGCAGAGTTGAAATCCTCTCGGAAACAGCTGGAAAAGGTATGTGTGGGTCGGAGGGAGGGGGAGGAATTCAAACTTCATCCTTCTGGTGCAACTTTGTCTGTGTGTGTGTGTGTGTTTGTTTGTTTGAGAGAGAGTTTGTTTGAGTGAAGAGAGAGAAGGGGGTAGGAGAAGCAGGGAGGGCAGCCCACCTTACCTGGCTGGAGGGGTGTCGCCTCCAGCTTCAGTCCAGCCTGCGGTGCTTGCAGCCCACGCCAGCTCCTCCAGGGACTCCCAGGCTCGGCACCGTGGAGAACCATCATGAGAGAGGCTGGCCAGGTTGCCGGGTGGCAGTAGAGGTTCCCTTTGTTCTTTCGGGGGGGAAGGGGGGAGAGGCTTCCTCCACTCCATCCATGTCCCACCTGCACTGCCCTTGCCCAAAAAGAGCGCCCCAGATGCCGCGCAGCTCTGGCAGGCAAAAGAAAGCACTTTAGTAAGTGAAGCACTTTCTTTCGCCCGCCTGAGCCTAAAGCACTTTCTTTCACCCACCTGTGCTTGCGGCAGAGCTCAGGTGGGTGAAAGAAAGCACTTTAGTCAGTGGAGTGTCAGGAGAGAGGAGAGAATGCTCAGGCATTCTCTCCTGTCCCGCAACACGCCACTGATTAAAGCACTTTCTTTCGCCCGCCTGTGCCCGCTTAGGCAGGCTGTCCCGAGCACAGGTGGGTGAAAGAAAGTACTTTAGTCAGTGGGGTATCGAGGGAGAGGACTGCCTCACCAGCCATAAACCTCACCACACGTCACTGGTTAGGGGTACTATAGAGAAAAATCACAGAGAGATAAACAACCTAATGCAAGGTATATATGAGAAAATAGAAAATATGCTTCAACTGATAATGAATGAAGATTAAAGAGTCCAGGAAAGAAAGGAGATAGCAGAAAGAATGGAAGAAAAGATGCAATGGACAAACCAGCCAGCAAAGCAAGAATATGGGAAGAAGTTGATAAATATAATAATGACTGATGAAATAAATCAAGGGAAAAGCACTTTGAGAAATTTAAAAATAGAATTGGATAATCGGGAAGATACTTTTGAAAAGAAAATTGGGGCATGGGTGGATATTCGGGCAGTTTAGAAAGATATAGATGGGAGAAATATTCAATCTGAATGGTGAAGATACAGATATTGATAGAGATAAAGATCCAAGAGATCCAAGAGGCAAGTTAGATAGATAGATAGATAGATAGATAGATAGATAGATAGATAGATAGATAGATAGATAGATAGATAGATAGATAGATAGATAGATAGATAGAGATAGATGATAGACAGACAGACAGGTGTAGAGGTAGAGGTAGAAGTGTATATATACTTTTATTTTTCTAATATAATGATGGTATGATTAGAAATTTGAATAGAGGTAAAATAAGAATACACAACTTTATATGAAGCAATAGTTAGATAGAAAGATTGGAGGTTGAATAAGGGTACTATAAGATATATTTGCTATTGCTATTGCTATTGCTATATTTAAATAATGGGAAGATGATACTTGATTAGTATATTGTGACTTTGAATAACTAAATAATGAAGGGCTATGCCTTATATAAACGTGTATTAATATTAGAATTAGCAATAGTGAGCTGATTAGAAGTTAGAATAGAGGTAGAAATAAGAAATAGGAGGAAATATTAGCAGATATAATTTTTAAAAAATAATTTTATTGAATATTTTAATTTTAAAAACACCACAATAAAAAACAAAATACAAAACATGCATAACAATATAAAGTTTACAGCCTTCTATATTGGCTTTCCTGATTGCCTTTATAATTCTCCATTCTGCATTGCCCTCCTATTGCTTTTACTTTAATATAATTATAATGTAATGTAATGTTTATATCTTTTTTATATAATAGAATAAAAGTAATAATTTGATGGAAAATATTTGAGAGGGCAAGATGGTATTACTGTGTATGCTTACAACATTATTGGCATTAAAATGAAATATTAAAATATTGAATAACTAATTTAAAAAAACATGTATATTAATACTAGAATTATATATGTTTGATTAATATAACAATTATTACGATTATCATTATTGATGTTTGTATCAAAATGAATTATACCCAAAGACCACACTGTTCATGTATTGATATTGATGTACATTTAAAAATAAAAACTAATAAAACTGGAATAAAAATCTCCAGAAGTTGTAGTTGGTTGAAAATGCACTGGCCCACATAGTTTTGTGTAGGCCTAGGTGTGGACATGTGTCATCTCTGCTACAGGAATTTCATTGTCTGCCAATTTGTTTCAAGGTCCAATAAAAGGTACTGGTTATCACCTTTAAAGCCCTATATGATTTGGAACTAGGTTATTTAAAGGATTGTCTTCTCCCAGTCACATCTACCCAACCTGAGTGGACAGACAAGGAATATTGCAAGTCTCCTCTCTTAAGATGGTGTGTATCTAGTGGGACCAAGAAGAAGCGTCTTTTCCTTGGTGGGTCCCTGACTGTGAACATCCCTGCAGAAATTAAATTGCCTCTCACTCTTTCTCATAGCCTTAAAGACCTGGTTTTGACAATGGGCCTGGGGAGCCCAGATGGGATAAAGCCCATCAAGTGGCTAATTTGACTGACTTGTTATTGTTGCCAGAGGGTTGGAGGGGTGTAGCTTTTTATTGTTTTATATATGATATTTTTATTTTTGTAATTTGCCTAGAGTTACTGAAAATGAAGTTGGTAGCCATTTATAAGTGTTAATAGATAAATAGACAGACAAACAAACCAACAAACCAGATGGATATCATTATTTTTATAAAGCCAATTGACTTTATTCACCTTCTATTGCTGTGATAAAAGTATAAGAAACAAAGAATTATTCCAACATTTGAAGCTAAATACTCTGTAGAATTAGATTTGGTTCAGAAATCATAGCAATCCTGTTCTGCCCTAGTAAATGTGACACGAGTTGTTCTATTGTAATGATCCCTCCTCATCCCACTCTTAATTGCTTTCAAATAATACTAATATAAAAAGGTTAGCTGTGTGAGAATATTTCTGATTCCTGCTGCTAATTATGAGTCTGCATCTGCACATTCTCTACACACACACATGAACACACAATCATACAATTATAATTACTCACTCTCACACACAAATATAATCATAAAGCTATAATATTTCAAATATACATAATATCAATAGCTCAAGAAACATGTCAGCCACACAACTGAAGCAACAATTTTATGATCTACTGACCTGTAAATTCTTAAGTACTTATAATAGTTTCATTTCATACAAGACAGATGCCCCCCACCACTTGCTCACAGTTCTTGACAGCAATATTTTTTTTGGTCCTGTTTGCACCTAATAAAACTAGAGCCTTATAGAGGATAAATTCTATATTTGCTCCCCTTTTGTACTTGTAGACGTAAGTAACATATCTACACATTGACTTTATGACTCCTTGGAAATTGAACATACCATTGTTGTGGAAAGCACTTGCTGGTGTTTGAGTGACACAAGTGTAACCTATCAACAAAGCCTAAGACTTCTTTATGCTCTGTAGAAACTGATAAATAGCATCAATTCAGTTAAGTAGGCATTTCAAATCTTTTATTTCCAACAGAAGTTTGAAATCATAAAGCTAAAAAATACCAAAGACTGATAACACAACTATGGTACAGTAAATGCTTTACCTTTTCTATTTTATTTACTATATTCCAAGTTTTCCTATAACTGTTTAATCAAATACCAAAAGATAAAATATTACTAGATAATAACTAGATACAATAACTATAAAGCACTTTATTTCATGGCTATATCATTGTTTCCCATTCCTTTAATTAAAATAAGTAGAGATATTTACCTGAAAATCATTGATTCAGAGATCATGCTGCTGAATGATGTTCATTTCATAAACAAATTGATACATAATAGCCCATGTATATTCAAACCAAATGAGTAAAACAGTGAAATAAAAATATATAATGGCATAGGCAATTGGTGGACCTGGCATTCATAAATATTCCTTACTCACTTATACTGCTGTCTTTAGGTATACTTGCTGAATATGGTGCCATACTGTGTTTATCCATGAATTTAAAATAACAACCTCACACAAAAGAAAGAATAGAAAATACCATTTTATATATAAAATAATTTTCTGTGCAATTTCAGTTTCCCCATCTTACCTGTTTAATATTGCTGTTCCTGATGAAATGACTCCTGAAGTTTTCTCTTTCATCAATAAATAGTTGCATGGATTGCACTTATGTGTGGATATGTACCTTTCAGAAATCATACATTAAAAGATGGAAAAGCAGGATTTTTTTTTTTTAAAAAAGTGAATGGTTAAAATTAATTCTCTGTAAAATAAAGTATTCTGTTTATAAAATTAACTTATCTTTCTTATGTATAGTCCATCTGTTTTTTCATCATGCAGAGAAACATACAGGCCATAATCATATTTCCTTTCAGGAAGACCTATTAAAAAGTAGAAGATTTAAAGGCTAAAAATGGAAATAGATAAACTACTGCAAAACATTTTAAATTCCTCACTGAACAGCTAGTCTTATCCCTTTAAGGTGGAACATATTTGAAAATTGTGGTATTGATCTTAAACTACTCTTCAAAGCCAGAAAGCCCCATGTATGTCAAGGTCGAGGCAGTTCAAATGGGTATAAAGATTTTTTACAAGCTTATGCTCTCTACAAGAATCTGAAATATTAACAGTCTAAGCAAATTGGATAGTGGAATTCAAGGTGGGACTTGGATCTCCTATGGGCACAAAAAGACTTGTGATTGATGATGTGTTTACTTTGAACCCCTCCCTCAGGCTCAGCTTAGTCCTCTCCTACAATACATAACTAAGAAAGAACTATACAATCCTGCCCACAATCATCTTACCCAGTGGTGGGATTCAATTTTTTTTACTACCAATTCTGTGGGCATGGCTTGGTGGGCATAGCTTGGTGGACATGGCAGTGGAAGGATACTGTAAAATCTCCATTCCCACCCTACTCCAGGGGAAGGATATTGCAAAATCCCCATTTTCTCCCAATCAACTGGGACTCAGGAGGCAGAGAATAGATGGGGGTGGGGCCAGTCAGAGGTGGTATTTACTCGTTCTCCAAGCTACTCAAAATTTCCACTATTTCCCATTCTCCAGAACTGGTCAGAACCAGCTGAATACTACCTCAGATCTTACTTTTATGGCTCTCAAAAGTGTTAACATGACTGGTGAGCACACTTTAAAACTTGTCCACCTCTGATACAGATTGAAAACATTCTGGAATTAGATTTCTAAATTCAAAGAATATTTATTTCTTGAAAAGGAAATATGTTATTTTTAAATTTTCTATAGCAGGATGCATTGTAATTCTTTTGAGTGGTTTTTAAATGTCTTACCTTTTTATGGCCAGAAGATAGTATGATGGTAGTAATACTGGTACTTCTCAACTTACAACTATTATTGTGTCCAAAATTCTCATACTAAGTCATGCTGGTGCATAAATGGGTCACTACATTACCACTTTTACAACTATTCTAAATGAACAATGTAGTCATAAAATGAATATAATGCAATGGACATTTTTTTTCTGGGATGTAGAAGTAAATTCTGGTTTCTGGCGAAAGAAAGTTGTAAATTTCATTCATATGACCACTGACTACTTCAAATGGCTATAAAATGTGGACTGGTTGAAAAATGCCAAAAATGAAATCCCATGATTGCAAAGGAAGGGCAGCCATCACAACTTTGAGGTTGTATGTAGCCCTGGGAATGTCCATCATTGAATAGTTGTTAAGTCCAGAACTATAATATCTTTAGTGATTGAAAGGAATGACAAATATTACAATTATTATATTTAATAATTATACTAATTTGAACTGTAGAAGAATATTGTTTTGTTATTATTATTTATATATAGATGTCCTGCTTCCTTTTCTTCCATTTGAGGAAATTTTCTCAAAGTAATAATAGACTATACTAATTTTAATGGGATCTTGTCAGTTGGTTTAATCTCTGACATCATCATAGTACGAAAACAAAAGCCACTTGATGCTAATGTTATCAGGTCATGACCTCTACTGGAATGAGTGATTACCTTTACCTTAGCCCCAATCCTGTATGGATTCAATTTAAAAAAAAACTAAATGAATAATTAATTCTAGGCTTTAGTTTGGAAGCAATCCCATGTTGTGAATTAGAAAATAAATAATATGCACATAAACATGGTTGCAAAGTTTAATTGATAGACAAATGCACAGTAGGAGCAAACTGTGCCATTTTGTAAGAAAAAAAACAACAATGTTTGTTTTACCCTTCAACAAGATTAAGATGGTAACTTACTTCCACTTGGCAAAGTGAAACTGATAACACAAATACATACATATAAGCATTTTGATGCACATCCTTAATAAAGTTTTATTTCTTCTCCAGCAGGACATGAAGATTAAGGCAACAATATATTTTAGTATGACAAAGTTTAACTACTAACACAAATACTCACACACATATCCCTCAACTCAGCAGAAAGAAACAATATCCCTTTGGCTAGATGTCTAGATCAATAATTATGGTTCCTGACAGGTGCTGAAGTTAGTTAAACTGCATTTAATTTCAGTTGTAAATCAATCACCCTTTTCTGTTAGAAGATATAAGAGTGATTTAAATGCTGCTGAGTTCTTAAACCATGCTGAAAACTTGTTACAATACAATATTAATGTGTTGTGAGGTAATGATTTACAGTTAATGGTCAGCATTATTAAGACTAAGGAAGGACATATTGTTCAGCTCCTAAGAAGTTGAATCCTATGGTATTCAGTCAGATTCTAGGAGGGGAAAGATGTCATCTGGTTGATTTTGGTGCTGAAAGAGAAATTTTCAATTTGTAATCCATGTGCTGTATTTGTTAAACAGTGGGCTGTTATAAAACAAGAAATCATAATCAAGACATAAATATATACCATAGACTGGGTATTTCCACAGAAAACACAACTGACTTTCACAGATACACATCTTTGAAATACCTCTTGATATAACAAGTAGTATGGGGTGGCTTTTGGGGGGGGAGGGGCTCACAGACTTCAACAAAAGCATTTATGGGTGGGAAAGTATTTGTGTACAAACACACTGCATAAGTAATAAAAACATATGGAATGTCTTGTTCTTTCTTATATATTGTGTTTTTCAACTCAGTGGACTATGTGTCAACCAAATTAATGCTGCGTACAGATGCATTTTTTTCTCTGCTTGATAATAATGCATTTTTTATTGTATCTGTTCATTTTAAATTGATCAGAAATAAAATCTTTGATGGTCATGAGACCATGATCATTTTCTTGAAGTGCATTCCTGTATAATATGAAACCAAATTTAATACAACTTTCAGACTCTAAATTCAATAAAATAACTGTGTCTGTTAAAAATAAAAAATAGCAAAAATAGAAAATGTAAAATTAAATGGAATCTGTTCTGTGTCTTCACATCCTGAAAAACAGGGGGAATATGCATTTTATTGTCACGATCTCCAGTTATTATTGACCATCATTCCTTTTGGGTTGCCCTTTAAAAAACATTTGTTGCATAAGGCACAAACCTAGCATCAGTGATTTATTTCTGAAATCCCTTGATACACATGGTGGCATAAAGGTCTTAAATCTGCTGACTAAGATACATTGCATGTTGGAGTGCAGTGCACTTAACAAATGATAATGTAAAGTACAGAAAATATATAGCATCTGAAGTAGGGAGTGCAGTAACTGACCTGATAAGAAGTATTTTAACACAGCATATGAATACATATTGGGGTGCAGGGACATTACTTTGACTTCCCACAAAAAAAATATCAGAATTTAGTTGGTACATACCATTTGCTAAGTACATGAGTAACTTGCAAAAAAACAAAAAAACAGGCAAACTTCTAAAAGGAATTATAATTAAGCATGAACAGTAAATACATAGTATATCATCCATAATATCAGTAAGACAAACTCTCCAAGACTATTGAATTTTGGGAATAAGAACACATCTTTTTTTTACCTTGAGCTTCAGCTGTGAGAGTATAGTTAGGTCTGAAGACTCAGTGGGCTTGTCAGAATAACAACCAGGGAAGCTTACAGGGAAGTATTGATTATAGTTCCACAGGGCCCTGCTGTAGGCTTTTGGCTGATCAATATTTCTATCAATGACTTAGATGAGGACGTTGAAGAAACACATCTAATCACAGATGACTCAAACCTGGGAGGGTGTCTAATCCTTTAGATGAGGGAGATATTCAAACAATCTAGATTTGAGCAGCAAGTTTGAAATAGGATGGAATTTTGCAGCCATAAAAGTAAAATTCTATATCTGGAAAATAAAAATGAAAGGCACATAGGATAGAAACCTAGTTTGGTAGTAGTACATGTACAAGAAAGCTGGGAGTCCTTGACCACTGAAGTTCAACAAGCGACAGCAGCGAGGTGCAGTTTCTAAAAAAGTAAATATTATTTTGGAGTACATTAATAGGAACGTAGAGACTAAGTCATTGGAAATGATTCTTCCATTTTATGCTTGCTCTTATATTCAGAGTTGGAGGATTATAGCCAATTTACCAGAGTCAAAGAGGAAAGCAACAATTTGGAATGAATTCACTGGAGAATTAACAAGTTGGTGATGGAAACCAAACACTATGAGAAACAATTAAAGGATCTGGGTACATTTATCCTTCAGGAAATACTTCAGAAACTAGATACGCTAGCAGTTTTCAAATATCTGAAGGTCTATTACCCAGAAGATGGAGTGTACTTATTCTCTGCTTCCCCAGATAGCAGAATAAATAGACTAAATAGACTAAAATGACTAACGGAAAGTAGAACCCAGAATTTCCTGACTGTACAAGTTATCAGACAGTGTATACATGTACCTATATAATTGCTGCCATATAAGTCTCAATGGTGCTTTTTCAAACGCCAACTGGATTTTCTTTTTTTTTTATTTGAAGACGTTTTGCTTCTCATCCAAATAGTTACTTCAGTTTTGCCTGGATGGTGGGGAATGGAAGGATTTATATTCCTTTCAGGCAGTTGGTCATTTGCATTCTTTTATAAAGTTGTTGATGCCACTTGGATGTTTATCTGTGTCCTGTGGGTCATCTGAGTAATTTAGAGGATTGTGTTATAGACTGGAGATATGTCATATCCCTCCCACTCCGTTGAGAGAGGGCTATTCAATTTTGACATACATGGCCTCTTTGACCCCTCTTTCAAACAGTAGTCCTCTCTGTCCAAAATGTGGACTTTGCTATCTTTAAAAGAGTGGCCTTTGTCTTTTAAATGCAGATGGACTGCTGAATCTTGTCCTGATAGGTGTGTTCTCCTACGTTGTCATGCTTTTATGAAGTGGTTGTTTTGATTGCCCAATGTACAGATCTCCACATGTATCACTGCATTGTACTGCGTACACCTTGTTGCTCAGTTCAGGCCACTCTTTTGAACACAGCAAAGTCCACATTTTGGACAGCTGATTTGAAAGAGGGGTCAAAGAAGCTATCTATGTCAAAACTAAACAGCTCTTTCTCAATATATAGGGAGGGATATGACATCATCTATCTCTAGTCTACAACACAGTCCTTTCAGCAGTTCCACACCCATTTCCACTATTCAGGTGACCCCAAGGACACAGACAAAACTCCAAATGGCCTCAATGATTCACTAAAAGAATGCAATTGACCAGCTGTGTGCAAGGAATAGAAATTCTTCCATTGCCCAACATCCAGTCAGAGCTGAAAAAGCTTCTTGATGAGAACCTACTTCTTCAAACAAAAACAAGAAAATCCAATTTCCTCTTGAAATAGATCCTTTGGGGTAACCATGATCTGGATAACTGAGAATCTCCATAGACATGCTTCCATATAAGTAGTCAACTTTTTATTGGAGATTTTCAGATAGAGGCTGGTCTAACGAATGGCTGAGATTGGATAGAAACAATATTTTTTTTAAAGAGAACCCTTTCATTCCCTTAGCTAAAAAGAAAAGCCATTCCCTGTCAGGATCTGTGGAGATTTCAAAGTTACTATTAATCCATGATTTCAAGCTGAATAATATTCTTGCCTAGAATTGATGGCATTTTTGCTAAGCTCACTGAGGCTACATTTCATCAAAATAGACAAAGGTCACACTTTTTAGAAAGGAAAAGTCATGAACCAAATTCCACAAGACACCTATAACTTTTCAGACGTTATAATTGTTACCAAAGAAAATAAGTCCAACCTTTGCACAACCTCCAAACAAAATTACAAAAAAATGCAGCACACAAAGAAATCGTTATACATAGCATATAACAATGTGTTTTATAACCCAAAACATGTTTGCAGAATAGCTTATCCCCTGAACACCATTGTGAAACTGTGGTTGCATTGCAGCTTTAGATTATAAACTTTAAAAGTGTCTCTGATTTTCTAAATAAAATCAAGGTTGTCATCATGAGGGAATGGATTCTGCCATAATATTTCATCTTCTGGGAACAGGAAGTTTTCAGTTGTTGAAATGCTATTATGTAATAGTGTCTTCATTAACTCCTCAATGGTAGTTTATTGACAGTAATTGAAAAATCCAGTTAAACCTTTTCTGTTTTAAAAGAAAAATGTGTGTGTGTATGTGTATGTGTATGTGTATGTGTATGTGTATGTATATGTATATGTATATGTATATGTATATGTATATGTATATGTATATGTATATGTATATGTATATGTATATTATTTAATTTTATATATTTAATGGCTTATAGCAGAGGTGGGTTCCTACCAGTTCGCACCTATTCGGTAGAACCAGTTAGAAGAGGTTCCACCAGTGGATCTGGAAAGCAGGCCACCACACCTACAGAAGAGGTTCCAAAATTTTTTGAAACCCACCACTGACCCCCCCACACACAGAGAGAGAGAGACAAACAGACTGACACACAGAGAGAAAGAAAGAGAAAGAAAGGAAGAAATAAATAAATAAATAAGAAAAAAGAAAGAAAAAGAGTGAGAAAGAGAGAAAGATGAAAGAAAAAAGAAAAAAGGGACAGAGAGACAAAAAGAAGAAAAGAGAGAGAGAGAGAGAGAAAGAGAGAGAGAGAGAGAGAGAGAGAACACATAGCCAGCAAGCCACTCCCACAAAGGAGACCATACCCACAGAGTAGGTTCCAAAAGTTTTTGAAACCCAACACTGGCCTATAGTCTCAAAAATCGTTACTTTCTAATGAGAGTTTAGATGAGACAGCTATAAAAACTGTACTGGATATAATATATTTTTGTCAATGATTAATTTTTTAAAGGAAAACAATAAATATAAGATCTGAGATTCAAATAAATCATTATTGTAGGTTATGTTTTCCTTCACCATCAAATTATTTACTAAGACTGTATTACTATTGTTTTTCTCATCCTTCCTAGTATCTATCTCTTCCCAGTAATGGCTATAACCATGTTGCTTGTATCTTTACAATTTATATTGGTTTATTGGTTCCTAGTATCATTTGATTGCTTATTAGTATCCTATGACTATCACTAAGTGTTGTATCTTATGATTCTTGATGAATATATTTTATTTTTTCTTTATGTACACTGAGAACTTAAGCACCAAAGACAAACTCCTTGTGTGTCCAATCACACGTGGCCAAAAAAGAATTCTATTCTATTCTATTCTATTCAGTTGTATGTATAGGTTATGTTGTCTTCTTTGTTATATGGCATATGGAAAATCAGTCCTGTGTTCAACAGATTTACATCTAAAAATGCAGAGAATATAGCCATAGCCCTTATATGTTGGGCCATAGGAAAATGTTTGAGTAAAGTATGTTTAAATTTAGGAAATGTTTATGATGTGCTAATGAAAGATGCTAATTTTTAATTTATAGAATAATTTTCTACAATTTAACTGTAAGACAACTCTGAGCTATTGGCCAGGGAAATTAGTACTAAGAATTCTTTAATATAATAGATTGTAGACCACATAGTGTCAATTCCAATGTTATTATATTGGATAAAAGGTTCATGTGCTTCAGCTTTAATAAATAAAGGAAATTCCATGATCATTTTTCTTTTTTATAAGAAATCTGCCAATTTTTTTTTACTGAATCTTGTTGCCCATAAGAAATCTTTTATTTATAAGTGATTCAATCTGATGAGATATGTTATCAAATTATTTGAGAAAACATCCACTGTATACAATTAAAGTTATTACTACATGACTGGTAAATAATGTCTTCTACACTTTAAAACCAACAGAGTAGGAATTGCCCCTCAAGATTATTTTGAAATCTTAGCCTTACTCCTGAAAATCAGTGCTACTTTTCTTGTGCAATTGTAGATATATTTCGCTCATTTTCAACTTAACTTTTTCCAAACTCTAATGTGGAAAGGTCATGCCATGACTTTGTAATTTTATGTTTTATTAATATATTCCAATTTTTGCAAATGAAGGACCTTATTGTGTCACTTCTGGTTCAATAAAAGTGGGAAGTTCAGAACAGCTTGCCCTTTTTTCCTTCAAATGCATTATTATTCTCACCAGACTGATGCTGTAATTAAGTTAGAAATTTATATATTTTTTTACTTTAATCTATTTAAAGAACCACTTTGAAAATTCCACAAGTGATTTTTCTGAAATGAATGTGTTTGAATGCAGAATACGTACTGCTGTTTACACTGCCAGAAAGCAAAGAAAAAGATTAATGTATTGTAGCATTTTAAAAATGTGCAATGCTAGATAGGATTGTTTAGATATGGCAAATAAATAATAACACAGATGAAGAAAGACTAAAAAAACATATCAAGAAATGTTTTGCAATATCCTAAGTGAGACACTCAAATCCAGCTAATGTCACAAAATATAGGTTTGATACAATCATCAAATTCTGCTTCTACTATTTAAACAAAAAGATACCATAGACATTGTGGGGAGATATTATATTAGGGACAAAGAAAATTCTTTTCGGAATTCTTCTTTTAGCACGAATTTCCTGCCTGCTGTTGCCTTATAAAGGTAACAGAGTAACTGTGGATATTAAACAACAGTATTTTGGAGTGTGGGTGGTATTTCAGGAAACTGAAACAATGAATGCTAATACTACTTTTATTATAAGCTACAATACATTTCAAGTCTTAATATGCTTCTCTTATCCCTATCTTTACAAGATAATTAGGGAGGGTCAAGTTTGATATTCTTTCTCAAATTATATTCCTGCTATGGTCTCAGATTTGTGTTGTGTAGGTTGCAGCTATTTTTCCTGTTCCTCAAGGTTATTCTCACAACTTATTACTGTGCATGTAGGATGCTTTCATAAATCTTCATTAGATGGTTTGACTCTAGTGGCACAAATGAAATTTTCAAGTGCTTTCCCAGCATGTCATCAGAAGGACATTTGTATAGCACTATTTTCCTAACATCCATTTTCCCTTCTTTCGGTAGCTAAAACTAACTCTGAAGGGAATGGCAAGCTAGACATAAGATGTACATTAGAGGAGGAGAAATTTGAAGAAATATGGACTGTAATCCATCAAAAGTACTTGTTTTCTATAAACAACTAGTTCTTATCTTTAAAAGCAATGTTACATATTATTAAGCAGAGTGTAGATCTTTAAAATAAGAAAAGTATTAAAAGGCCAAAAGAAGATCAGGGAACTAGCCATGCTATAATTCCTTGAGTAATTTATCCAAGGGTTTGATAATATATAATACCAAAGTATGTGGATACAGAGGAAATTGAGAAAAGGTGCTTCTTCAGCATTAATAAGATTTCAAGCTATTTTAGTCTGTATTCATATTTCTTTTAAAATCTTACAAGATATTAACCCAAATGGCATACTTAAAGAAATGTAGAGACACAAAGAAATATTATTTAAGATTAAAATCTTTGAGCACAAAGTGAGATGGTTAATTTAGGAAATTAAGACTCGGTTGTGATTTCCTGGGAAATTGTTGATAATTGATTAAACTAAACACATTTATTTTTAACCCCCAGCAGAAATTCCATGCCATAAAACATGGTGGGCAACCTTTTGATAGATGGAATTAGTTTTTTATATGGAAAGAAAAGTGATTGTGAACTGCAGTGATTAGGGTGATGACACAAAATAGTTGGAACAACATTGTGTATATGAGGTTTTCCATACTTTTGGGCTCTAAAGAATGGGATTCGGTAACATAGGTACTGAAATATGTATACCCCCCTCTACTGTAAAATCCTATAAGTATATCATTATGACATTTTTGGAATTAATCATATCTAATAATTGTTTGTTAGAACTTGTAGCCCATATTTTTTTCTATTCAAGCATGTTTATTATCTCCATCATCAAAGACTCAACAAAAGCCTATTTATTTTTACCATTATCTTTTTTATGGTATTACATAGGAAGGCTGTTAATTCCTATTTTGTTGGACCTGAATAGAAATTACAAACGTTTACATAGCTATTAACCTATGTATGTACTACAGGTATCTTCTTAAGCATTTACCGCTACTTAATTCAGTTCAAATATGTTTTTGTTTTCAAAATGTGATCTCAGATCTATGAAGATAGAATCTTTAATTACTCAAATCCTATCCAGATGTTTTTTTTTTAAAAAAATGCAATAATGTTATTGATGCAAGCAGAAGAACATTTGGTTTTTGAATTCTTTAGTTTATAGAAATAAAAGTTTCGATACAAATATTTTTAAATGATGGGAAAATAAATTTACTTGATTAACATGATGACTTCTTGCCTGCATTCCTGGAACTATAAAATGCCCGAATATAAATTATACTTGTCCATGTGCAAGTTAATTTATATTAACTTGAGGAAGTGTACATTTTTAAGCAATATATTAGGCAATCAAAAGAAATTTAATAGGAACAAACATTAGGAAGGATCTTTTGCTAAGACTGAACCACCCAAAAACCTGCTGGTTGTGTATTTTTTATTTTATTTGGTAACAACCCTAGAATGAGTGTTTTATGTATATTACAAAAATGTCCTTATTTCTGTTTCACCCAATTGATTGCAAGAACACTTTAACTGCTTCACAAAACACTGTTTCAAATGTTTTATGTAGACTACCCTTTAAAAATAGGAAAAATAGAAGAATTGTTGGTAATCTACTAGAGATACAGTAAAACCTTATATAAGAGACCTATGAATATTAAAGGTAAATTTATAATGTCCTCAACAGTGACTTTTCTCAGCTCCAAATTCTTACATCTTTGGTGAAATCACGTTGCTTCCACTGATTTTGGTATTCCTGCCTGTCTGTGCTCAAGTCTGAAGAATATAAGGTGTAATTTCAGTGAAGACAGGAGGTATTTTTTTGCTATTTAACTGCAACTTGTAAAAATAAAATAATGGAATTTGACACCCAGCTTTAAAAATAACCACAATTAGAGTTTTGCCATTGTTATGAAGCTATTATTAAATTGTCTCATTAGCAGGTAGCATATGACCTTATAACACAACATGAAAAACAACAATATTCTTACTTTAATGATACGCAGGCACACACAATGTTGTTACAGAACTGTTCTAATAAAATATTTACAGGTACTATATAATAAAATAAAAATATTAAAATTAAGTAATTTAGCTGATTGTTACATTAAATTCTAAGATAAAAGACAAATTGTCATTTAAGAATAGTTAATTATAAAATATAATATAACTAGCTCCATAATTTGTTAGGGTCCTATTACGTATGCACAATGTACATGGAATTATAAAAACAGGATATATATAAATTTATTAAATGGAAGAATTATACTTATTTTCCAACTAAATTTCACAATTCTACAAATAAATCCTCCAAATGGATATGTAGTTTTGCATAACAATACAAAACTATTATTCAAATATTCCAATTTTTATAAGTATAATATTTAATCCTGTGCACATGAAATGGATATATACAATCCTAACTTTACACTATAATAATTATTAGAGAATTATAAATTAAAATAACCATACATTAAACTTTAAGTTTGCCTATTTAATACCAAGAATTGCTGTTTATATTTCATTGTGCACTCACTGAGTGGCTTGAGATATAAATCAGAGATACTTACTGGAATGATTTAGATTGGTTGGAACCCAGTTATAGCAAATGAGTAAGCAAGATTCAGAGCAGGATGTGATCTACTCCCCACCTGTCTTAAAATAAACTGAGTTTCCAAGTCACCTTTATTTTCTTGATAGATGTTAAACAAGTTTCTGATTAAATTGCTTTTGAAACTCTTGAGCAGATATTTAAATCTTCTGTAATTGACTAATGGCTTGTTATGTGATTCATATGAACAACACACAGGTACAATAAACATTTATAGGATGTAATTCCAACTAACAATGGATTTAAGCAAGACTGTATCTTACTTCATTATTATATCAATGCAATAGTGTAGTATTTAAATGAAAGAGAACATCATATTTTCCAAATCAGCAATCATCTATACAGGTGGTTCTCAATTAATGTTCACTTTTTCAGTGACCATTCAAACTTCTGATAGCACTGAATAAATAGTACATAAAACTTCCCTTTGGAGTACTAGCTGTCACAGCATTCTGTGGTCATGTTGTTACCATTTGCAACCTTCTTTGCTGGCTTCCAACCAGCAAAGTCATTGGGAAGCCTGCAAATAACAATCACATTACATTAGGGGTATCAAACTAGCATCGTCACGGCGGCATCATGTGATGTTTTGTGACTTTTTCCTCCTTCGCTAAACCGGGTTTGGACATGGTCTATAGGCTGGGTGTGTCACATGCTGGCCACGTCCAAGCCTGGTTTGACAGCCCTGCATTACATTAAATGATTCATGTGGATTTGCTTAACAACTGCAACCAAGATTATGAGAATTGCTGCTGCTAAACAGTGTGATCATGTGATATCATGCTTTAAGACTACATTGCTTAGTGACAATTAGTCCCAATTAACATTAATCAAGGACTATATGCACTGCATTGTGCAGATGATTCAATAATATTTGCACAGATTTAGTGCAGGAGTGTTGATTCTGGATGCTACCGTTGGAATGGAAGAAATTATTGCATTTAAAAAGGTATGAGGGTGATATCCCATTTATAAAAGATTATTTAACTTTTTTTAGCAGTTTGGTTTTTATTTTGGGATTTTCTCCTACATTACATAAAGAAATGTAATGCCCAAATTTCACAGCATATCTAGAGAAGTTTCCTTTTTTCTCTCTGGGATGTGCAAATTATTCCAGCAACTACCTAACTAATCTGGGTGGAGTTCAATTAAATGTAGGTATGAATTATGTTAAGCTAAAAAGATTTCAAACTACTTTTTCATGAAAGCTGTTTCAAGTAGCCAGGTACATTCCTAATGCACCACTACAGTTGAAAGCAAGGGCCTATGGTTGAAAACTAAAAGTTAAAGCAAAGGAATGCTAAATGCTTTTCAAATACTGTCTAAAGATTAATCTCTGACTCTGAGACTCTTATCCCACTAAACAAATACCATTCTTCCTGGAAACAGCTAATTGGAGATAAACTTCAGAAATAGGATTTGCATGAGAGATGCTATTGACTTTGGGGCAAGAACAGATTGTCAGTTCTTAAACAAAGGATCTTTGCAAATTGGCTAAAGTAAAATGCCACACAGAATAAAATCAGGACATTGTAAAATCTGTTTTAAACTGGCTTTAAACAACAATAACAACAAATTCCACAGGATTTTTTTAAATCTTTTATTTTGGTCATAAAAGAACATACAGTCATATCAATAAGAATTACCACTATTTCTGCGAAGCCTGTAAAAGATACATAAAAGCTAGTGTTACTAACACAAAGCAATTTTAAAATGTAGTGAGATTTCTATATAAACTTTTTTAAAAAATTAAAAATTAAAATTAAGACTACAAACTACATAGGATAAATATAACGTACAACAAAATATAGAATAATATAATGGGGAAATAATTACAATATTAACTAGCTAAAACTATAGAAGTCATTCTCATATGAGCATGTATGTAAATATCAAGAGTGGCACCATGCAGAATAGCCAAAATAATTATTTACGTTCCAATAGTAGCATCCAGATCAACAGTCCTGCACTGAACAAATGGACACTTTCTTCCTTTAATTATTAATGAGGCTGGATTCTCACAACAATAAACCAGGGTTAATAAAGTCAAAACAATAGTTCTGATCATATGGCATAGTTTTTATATTCTGCTACATACAACAATATTATGGATGGCTGCCAACTCTAATTCAGGAATGATAACCACTAGTCCCCTTCCCTTATCTCATCGTTATGCACAGACATATGCTCCACAAATCCCATAGTGTTTTCAAATTGTTGCCACTTGTTATTTTGTCATCAGGCATATGGAGTTGTGTTCTAGAAAACCTCTTATGAAAATAATGATTTGCCCCATCAGTCTGAGATTATTGAATTATTGACCAGATTTTACTGTATTGTAATTCATATAGAACACTTATAGGAACATGTTAAGGCCATTGCTGGACAACCAGATGCATTTTATAATTCATTACTAGTTGTACATAAGATTGTATTTTCCAATAGTAAAACCTTATGTTTGGTTAACAATAGTTTACTTTTGTATTGATTACTGATAACACTAACTAGGTTATCAAATATCTAGAATATATTACTCAACCCACCATATTATTTCATTCAGAATGCAAAATAGTCATCCAATATCCTACTCTGCGTCACTATTCTGCTACTGTCATGCATATAAAAGGGTTAAAGCTTGAATAACCCAAACTATTCATTATTCTGCTAATTTCACAACATATAAACAGATTTCACCATAGTCTCAATAAGGGAAACCTGACCATCCTAGACCAAGCCAAGTCCAAAAATGCTAGGGAATTTCAAGAAGCCTGGTACTTTGACAAATCAGCCATAAATAGGCACATAGACATTAACAACATATTTAGACTATGCAAAAGGGACTATCACCCAACCCAAAAAAGAACAAAAAGACCCAAGCATCTCTGCACCAGATCAGCATATGATGGCTAACCTTTTTTGGATCGTGTGCCAAAAGCAGAGGGAGCGCAGGGGAGTCGTGCATGCGCATGCTCACACAAATAGTGATATGTGTACAACCCTCCCCCATGCATGCATGCAAAACTCTGCCCTTCCTCCACTTCTGGTGAGTGATGAATCTGTTTTTTGCCCACCCCAGGCTCCAGAGGCTTTCTAGGGCTATAGAGAGAGAGTGAAAACAGCCTCCTGAAGGCTCTGGATGCTGAATAAGGCAAACCGGAAGTCACTGTTTCTGAACCTCAGCTTGCCCATAGGGCCGTTTTTCAAACCTCCTCCCCCCCCCCCCCCGAGCCTTGAGGGAAGCCATACATTTTTAACATCCATTAGGAACAATTGTTTAGTTTTAAGTAATTAGATATGAAGGGACTCAGTGGCTCAAAGGCTAAGATGTTGAGCTTATCAATTAGAAAGGTAGGCAGTTCAGCAGTTCAAATCCCTAGTGCCACCTAACAGAGTGAGCTCCCGTTACTTGTCCCAGCTACTGCCAACCTAGCAGTTTGAAAGCATTTAAAAATGCAAATAGAAAAATAGGAACCACCTTTGGTGGGAAGGTAACAGTGTTCCATGTGCCTTTGGTGTTTAGTCATGTCAGTCACATGACCACAGAGACATCTTTGGACAGTACTGGCTTTTTGGCTTTGAAACGGAGATGAGCACCACTCCCTAGAATCGGGAATGACTAGCACCTATGTACGAAGGGAACCTTTACCTTTAATTAGATATGAAAATTATTGTATTGCTTTTTTGAAGTAATATATAAAAAGATAATACATAAGAAGAACTCTAAAGCAAATTGAGAAAGAGACACACTGGGAAACAAACATCAGGACTAAGTGCAAAATGCCTGAGCATACTCAAATCCCACAGAGGAAGAAAACAAGCAGCACTGCTGTTAATGCATGTGGAAAGGCAGGCAGGTAAAGGAAGAGAAAAGAGAGTCCTTTCAGATGGTAAACGATAGTACAATAAGGGAAGTTGTTACTCATTTATTGAATAGAATCCAGATGAAAATGCCTTTCCTTCTTTGCTGGGTTGCTACATTCAATGAAATGTTCATCACAGTTTGAAATGTTGTTGAAACACACCATGTTTTTTAGGTATTTGGTGTCTATGTACTAGTTGGTAAGCATTCAGCTTCTTTTTTTAATTTGTAGAACAGTGCCTAGTGGAACAGAAAACTCAGGAAGGTTCCTAATAAAAGAATCATGAAAAGGGCTTCTGGAAGTTTGCAAACATATTCAAAACTTGATTAAGAATGGATGATACTGAGCATTAACCATTTTTTACCTGAATGATTAGGCAAGCAGGTTTACTTTGTCTCCTACTTAACCTACATTGCCTGTCTATTGAAATTATTATTTCTACATATCCATATTATTGCTCTATAAATCGGCATAAACTTTATGTTCAAAATGTATACTTTCTTTTTTATTTTTCAGGATGATGGAAGTTTGAATATTTGGACTATCATGAAAATAAAATTTCAATGGAATTTCCCTATTTTATATTAATATTACCTAGGGAATCCTTTGCAGGTTTTTTTATACATAATAAATTAATATGGACTTGGTTGCTAAATTAACCAAAACGGGGCTGGTTAGAAAATGAAAATGAACAACAACTCTATAGAGACCATAACCAGCTGAAGAAATTGGTTACAGTTTACACTTCAGTTACACTAGAAAACCATGTTATTAGATGCTTTACCATATGATTTGAATACCTTCTTTCTTGAAACTCACTCTCACAGAATAAAAGGTTCCACTCTGTAGAAGGCCCTTTCTTTTGTCCAGCCAATGGTTTGCTTGCAATATAATTATAAGAGGTAGATCCACATATGTGATTCATGAAAGCTAAGTAGGAAATTCTTCCGTTGACCTTTTTAATAGTATTTAACTCCAAAGAAGATTCTATTAATATTTATTTAGTCTTAATTAAATAAGAACAACATTTTCTGGCATGCAGTCAGGAAGTTAATTTGCCCCTTTTTTTCTAACTGAGTTTTAGATTGGGTTGTCTATTATAATTTCAGAGATATTTCCTTACTAAACAGAAAAGCAAAATTACCAGAGGTGACCATGCAAAAAGGGCAATAGCAATAGGAGTGACCTCTGACATTCTGCTGGTAAACCCATTGGGTTTCCTTGGAGAAACCTGGCAGGGAGCATCAGAAATCTTTCTTCTTCTCTCCTTCCCTTCCACCTTTCATTGTTTTCTCCCCTCCCTCCTTTTATTCCTAACTATTTATCCTTCTTAATTTTTCCCCCTTTCTCTTAATTCTAGCCAGCTCCCCCATTTACTCTGCTTGTGGAAACTTGAAGGGAGAAAATCACTGAGGTACCCAGTAGGAAGTGGCAAAAATCCAAGTACAACAAGCAGTTGCTGCCAGTTGGGGAAGGGAGTGAGAGAGTGTATGGTGTGTCAGTCAGCAAAAATACATAGATGTGTATGAGAGTTGCTATATGGGTTGGGAAGGTTGCGTGGTGTGCACCAGAGATGCTTTGTTGGTCTGGGTCACGGAGGGTGCATGGTCATGTAGTATAGAATGGAAAGGATGCCTAGAAGTACAAGAGATGCTGTATGAATTAGGTAGGGCCTGTGGGAGAGGCACTTGTCAAGAATGATATGTGTATATAATGTGGGTATGTAGAAGGTACTGGGAAAATTATCAGAGTGCTTGGGGGTGTACAAGATGTAGTCTGCAGGTCATTGATGGTATTTTGATGGAGATGTGAGTGAGAAAGTCTGTGAAGGGAGCCAAAGATATGTTGCATGGCTTGGGAAAGGAGTATGAGAAGAGCAGAGGTTGAGGAAAAGGGAAGAGGGGTGCACAAGAGGTGTTGTGTGGGTCAGAAAAGGTGTATAGGCAGTTGCACAGTTTAGGAAGTGTGCATGGGGATACATGAGAAGTGCTATGCATATGAGAGAAAGGGCATGGAGTGGTGGTATGGTGAGGGAAGATATATCAGTATACAAGAGATGCTTTGTGGATTAGGAAAGGTACACAGGGGGAAAAATAAGTTGGGTAAGCGGCAAGGAAAATGGCATGGGCTGGGAAATGTGTGCAATGATTCCTGCTTCCTTTCTTCCCTTCTCTTCCCTTTGCAGTAGGCAGGTAAGTGGATGCTGTGGGTGTGGAAGATTGTGAAAGATTGCCAGACTGGTTGGGAAACTATCACATAATGTTGATTATGAATCATGTGACTGCAGCAGCAACAGCCCAGCAACAACACAACTTTTCCAAATCTTGTTCCCTTGGATTCATGAGTCCTGGATTCTGGATCCATTCTGAAGTATCTTGGTTCAAAATAATGTTGCCCTATGATGCAATTCTTGCTCAGTTAAAGGTCATGATGATGAAAATTTTAATAGCATATAGATGAATACAATTTGTTTCCAGTCCTGATCATGAAAGGGCTTTTGTACATAAAATCTTTGCCGGTCACTATGGAAAGGAAATCAAGTTCTCCCTTAATACATTCTCCTTTTCAAATTCAAAATTACAAATTAGAATAGGTTCTAGACAAAGATCAAAGTGCAACTGGAAACACCAAATATAATCAGATGAACATTTCCCTTTGTCTAATCCTAGCCTAATATCTTTTTGATTCTAACATGAAATCTCTTTGATCAAATAAAGAAAAAATTCCTTTTACCCCAAAGAGATCACAATTTTCAATCAACATATGCTAAACAATAAGAAATCACAGCTCAGTAAGGTGTTTGACTATAAAAGGCCAATTTCTTGAAACATCAGTTAGGTGAATCTTCTCAAAATTCCTAGACACCATATTTTTGTAGGCTTTTGAGGAACAAAGGTAAGAATAAAGGCTTTTGGAAGAAACCTAATCTGTTGCCACCTATAAAAGCTTATTTTTATGTACCATGCTCTCGGAATAAACTTTACCCCTGATTCAGACAACCACCTGCTTTCTTTATTCTTGGATTGGAAACAAATCTGGTGGGCTTTTTTATAATATAATTAATAGTGAAAGAATACTATAATGGTCTGTAATGGTTCTATTAGGGACTCATCTATTCTTTAGTAGTGTCAATGATCACCATCATTCCAGATGGCAAATATATAATTTCAAGCTATTTGACCAAGATGCGGTACCTGCATTTTCCCTCCTCCATATTTAAAATGAGTGTTGTGAGGAACATAAGGTACAGTTTAACAATCTGTACAAATCTCATAAATCTATGTGAAATGTGAATAAATTGTACCTAAAGAAAACAGTGTTCCGTGAGCCTTCAGCATTTAGTCATGCCGGCCACACGATCACAGAGACATCTTAGGACAACACTGGCTTTTTGGCTTTGAAACAGAGATGAGCACCACTCCCTAGAGTCGGGAACAACTAGCACATATGTGTGAGGGTAACCTTTACCTTTACCTAAAGAATATATGCTCAAGCTAGTATCTTTCTCTTTTTCTCTTCAGGATTTCTTTATTTTGTTAATCCAAATATTTTTCCTGACATTTAACTATGCAGCAATGCATCCTCTCCATGCTGACTCTAAAACTAACAATAATTATATCATTAAATATTTGTATATATCACAAGAACTTGTATAAACGTGGCATTTATTTGATGAAACTAACAATTCTTTCCTGTTTTATATTTTGAAACCTAAAGATTGGTGTTGCCTCAAACTTTTTAGAAAAGTTTTGTTTAACCTACAGAGATTTGCTGGTTTGTGATTGAATATTCCATACTAAAAGTTGCTTCAGGCAAATTTGTTCTAGAATGTTCCAATAAACTCCTTGGAGGTTGATTTCTAAATGTTTTATTCAGAAGTAAGGGCTATGAGAACAATTGTGGATTTAAAAGGTAACTATTTAAACACCACATGAAACAAAGATTAGTAACATTAACACTAAAACATTAAATATGTTTTTAGCTGAACATGAGCTCCGTATGCTGTTGTTTTGTTATGTGTAAATAATTAATTTTAATATGGTAAATTATCTTTTTCTTAACAAAAAACAAGAAAAAAAACCTTTGTCAGGATCTTGCTACATTGGGCTTAGAACATCAATTAAATATTTTGGGGGTGGGGGGTGGGGGTAAAGTAATCTAGGTTTTGTCTTCCAGCAACAGATTAGAGAATGAGTGCTTACATTTGGCAAGGTATTCTTTTGTTCTCTGATTTACTAATACACCTTGAAAATGAATTTAAAAAGTCACATTGAGAAACATGTCAAATCTTTCTGATAATGTGACCAGTGTTATAATTATATTTTTTCCAACAAAGTGGATCAGATTATAAAATGTCATCTGACTAATGTTAATATCAATTGGCAAATGTCAGCTCTGAAGTTACAAACATACAGTGCTGTGAAGCCTGTAGGCCTGATAGTTATTTTTTTTAACTCCTTTTGAAATTTACAGAAACTAGAATTTATGCTTGATAAAATCTTTCTCTCTCCATAGAGAAGAGAAAATAATCACAATAATAATCTATATCAATAAAACAGCCTCACAGTCACTGGAAATACACATTATTTAGCACTGTTGTCAGTCTGTTTTTGCG
Source organism: Thamnophis elegans (assembly GCF_009769535.1). Taxonomy (NCBI): domain Eukaryota; kingdom Metazoa; phylum Chordata; class Lepidosauria; order Squamata; family Natricidae; genus Thamnophis; species Thamnophis elegans. Next base: position 41,370,660 of record NC_045546.1, read on the forward strand.
CACCTTTTAAAATGGAGGTTTTGCTTTAATGTCAAAATGGAAATCAGACTTCTCATTAATTGCTGTTACTAAGCCTGATTATAAGGGATCACAGACACAAGGCTGGCATACGTGAAATATATGTGTAACAATACTGCTTGTCTGAATAAATAAATGTTTAATTATAGAAATTAGTACTTATAACAGTTCATTGGAATATGATTTAACAGATTTCTACTATCTACTATATTCTGAATGACTATTGATGCATTCACACACACACACGCACACACAGACACATATGTACAATAGAGGAAAAGGATTTGTAAATAATTTATAGAACTGAGCACTAGATTTTGAGTGAAATCCAAGTGGCAATGATACAGAAATAATGCTAGTATATTCACATGTCTAATGTCTCCAAATGATAAATATGCTGATATAAATTCCGGGATGATATTGATTTAGGCAGGACAGTGGCAAATTCATATTAGGTGACTATTATTATTAACAGTGATTATTACAAAGAAACAAGATGCAAAATAATATTTGTTTAAAAATGAAACATGGGTGTAATTTATTTGTACAACCATATTCCTACATCTAATCTTCTAGGTCAATCACAACTCCTCTTGTTATTCCTGCAGGAGTTCTGGCTCCCACTCTCTCAGCAGTTTATATGGCATATCACAACAAAGTTAACAAGAGAGATTAAAAATTGTTATCAAGATCAAAGTCATCAACAATTAAATGCCCCTTTAAAAATGTAATCATGGAACTTTTAAATAGTTGAGAAACAGACCATTCTCTTAAAATCTACAGGAAAAAACATTTATGCATTTTACCAGGAATCCTGCTGGCGCTGTGGTTAGAATGCAGTATTGCAGGCTAACTTGTCCACAGCCTGGAGTTCGATCCTGATGGGTCTCAAAATTGTCTCAATTGAGAGAGGGCAGGAACCATTATCTTCAACAATAATACATTAAATCAAATATAGTTGAGTAAAAAACAGAAACTTCGTGTATTATGTTGTCTTTGGAATTGAGATATTCATACCTACATATTATTTATCAGTGTAATTATGCTGCATTAATTATAAAAATATAGGTATGTTTTACTTGTTTTCATAGTAAACATACCTGTATTTACAGTATTTTTTGGAGTATAAGACATACTAAGGTTTTGAAGAGGCAAATTAAAAAAAAGTTTTTGAACTCTGCAAACCTCCCAAAACTTTTCCGTTTTTGCAAAAACGGGCCCATTTTGTCCAAAAAAAAATGTGCATGGATAGTCTTTAGAAGGCTTGTAGAGTGCTCCTCGGGGGTCGGAGGGTCAAAAATGAGCAAAAAAGTCATGCTTTCTTGCAAAAATGGGCCCATTTTTTGTAAAAAAAAAAAGGGGGGGACATGGATAGCCTTTAGGAGGCTTATAGAGTGCTCCTGGGGTGGGGTTGGGGCAAAATTGGGCAAAAAATGGCCTGTTGTTTGCTCATTTCTGCCCTCCCCAGCCCACAGGAACTCTCTGAAAGCCTCCTAAAAGCTGTGCATGGCCATTTTGGTGAAGGGGCTGGGTTTCAGGACACAAAAAATGCTGTATTCAGTGTATAAGATGCACCCAGATTTTCAGCCTCTTTTTTAAGGGAAAAAGATGTGTCTTACAATCCAAAAAATACAGTATATTAAAAATATTTCAGAAAGCATATATGGCTGAAAGATGAAATGAGGAAGAGAAGAAAGAGAATAAGTATTAACTTTATAGTATGAGTATGATTGTGTGTAATCATATCACTATAATTGTTGGTCCCATTGAGTATCTCCCAAAGAACGAAAGGTTCCAAAAAGTACAAGATGTAAAACCCATCCAATACAACTGATATCATACAAATTTCTATATAAGTAGCTATAAGTAGCCCGAGCTAGCTACTACCACTACTTTACAGATGTGGTAGTATACATACGCTTCTAGAATAACTGTTTATCATATGAAACACTGAACATTCAGTAACTTTCAATCACTGAAATTCTCATTTCTCCCCTAACCTACAGTTTTGTAAATCCTTGATAAATAACCTAACCTCATCCATACTCATGACAGCCTAGACAGATCCCAATTACACTAAAGAATAGACTTCATTCTGTAATCCTTTTAATCCCTTAATCTTTAATTATTGAAAGGATTGTTGTTAAAGATGGACTATTTATTGAGAAAATTGTCTCTTATCATATGTCAATTAATGCTTTGCCTTGTATACCAACAACACTTGCTACTAGCAAGGCATATCACTTAACTACTTTCTTTCCATTTTCTCCTTGCAATAAGTCTCATAGCTGCTGTACTTTACTTAGTATCATTGAATTAGGAGTTTATGACAGGTGGTTTCAGTTCATCTATTTCTGTTCTTCCTAGTTTTTATCTAGCAGCTGCACAACACTTACATTAAAAAAGCAGGTAGTGTGATAGAAATAATAACTACAGCCTCTGAATTACTTACTGTATATTTATATATTACCCAGTTTCTGAAGCTCTTAACATAGTGTTTATTGATGTGTAATAATGTTAGACTGCATCAGCAAAAATAAAATTATCTTGTAAAACCTTGAAAATCAACACATTAATTTAGTCCATGTTTCTGTGAAATATGATAGCCAGTTTATTAATAATTATTGGTTTTCAAAAACAGTATATTAAAAATATCAACAAATATTTAAAAAGAAAAATAAGAAATAAATATGAGAGAAATGCAAAAATTAAAGAAGAAAAATGGAAAAAAAGAATGACCACATTTTTTAGTACAGATATGAATTTAAAAAAATAACAAACTCTTATTTTAAGGTTAACTTTTGTCTATATTATTTGTATAATCACATATGATCCTAATCAAATCCCAAAACCAACATTTTATTTCTTTCAATTTCTCATAAATTATCCAAAAGTGTTTTTCATACAAAAAAAAACATGCAAGTCTTTTCTTTAATCAAAATTGTTAATTTTGCCTTTTCCAACAGCCATTCTTCTATTATATTTGTATTATAAGCCCTTTCACCTGTGTGTATATAAAAATCTCACTGATATGATTAAATATAAAAGTAAAGGATGTTTTCAGTCAACTGGGCCAAAAATTTGAAAAACTTTAAATTGAAAGATTTTGCTAATGATTAGGTTTTGGTTTTACAAAGTCCTAATGAAAGGGATTGGGTTTTTGATGGGAAAAAAGATTTTGGCACATTAAGTCTGGAAAAGAGCTCAATTTCTGTGATTTACATGAAAAGATCAACTGTCCAGAGGCCAAGTAGGTCTATTTATGGTTTCTTCCTTTGATCTGGAGGAAAAAGAAGCCCCACACTCAGTACATTTCCCCTACTGGAATCTGATCAGTTAACCAGTTTTTTAATAAGAAAAGTATCCCATGTTCTATCCCATGTTGATTACCATAACTTCCTATATATATTGGGTGACTTTAAAAAGTTCAATTGTCCAAATGTTAGAGCCAAACTTCTAACTAGGAATTATCATAGCCTATTCACTTGATTTATAAACGTATCTAAATCTCTCTCATGTATTAGCTAAAACTCAAATGAAAGAAGAATCATTTTTATATATACTTCAAATAAAACTGGGCAGAAATCACAACTCATCTTTGTAATTTTTTTATTTCTATTTGGACAAAAATAATTGGACAACTTGACAATGGAATAGTCAAATCACCTATACCTCCCTATTATTTTTCTGTCCAATTTTATCTTACATGTGATTACTGGATAGGTAAAAAATAAACACATGAAAATGTCACAACAGAAGCCCAAAATAACCCCAGAAATATTCCTGATGGATAACATAACTGACATTGAGTAGGATCTGAAACAATGGAGATGCTTTAAATTAAATGTAGGTTGTTGGAAATTGGTTTCCAGAACTAGCTGACTGGCCAGGGTAGTTGTATAACACATGTATCTTTTCCAAGAATGAATTAGTCTATCAGGTAAACCTAGCCTGTTGTAACCTTGTTACAACAACTTTACCATCTTGCAATTAATTTTCATTTCTCTTTGTGACCTAAAAGCTGTATATGATTTGGGACCAAACTATTGAGAAGAGCATACTCTTCCATAGAAGTGTCTGCCATAGAATATCAGTTGAGCTTGATTTTTTTATCGTCCTTTCATACATTTTTTTCACAAAGACTTTTAAATTTTTCTCTTATTCCTAACAGATGTTCTAGTAAATGCAATTATTTATATTATCTCAAAGAATGTTTTAATTACAGTTGATCTATATTTTATTATAACATACCTTGAACATAAGTTTTAGTGCATGGATATGTAGTGAAGTAAATAATTACCAGGTATTTATTGCTTTTTAGATAAATCTAAATAATAAGCAAGGGGTTGAGATTAGAACAGAGAATATAAAAATACACTGTATTATATTATATCACTTCAATCTTTTTCTAATAAAATAGTGTATTCACTATGAGATTGTGAAGAACTGGATTTAAAAATAGAATTGAGTTTGATATAAATACCCTGAGCTTGAAAGAAATATGATGAGGGAATCTCTGTTTACTTTAAATAAATGTAGATCTACACAACTACAGATAGATGAATTATATCATAGGTTATTAAATGAATGATAATTTATATATTATCTTTAAGAGATACTGCAGAACTGAATAATTGCCACATAACTGGAGGTTGTGATGATTTAACACAATATAAAGGCAGACAGCAAGGAGCTTGAACCAGAGGTTTGTCTTTACTCAGCAGCATCTTACAACAACTTGCTGCCTCCAGATCACATGACTAGAAATGTAAACTGTTTCCTAACATGCATAAAGAATTGGGCATAACAATAGAACGAGATATAACATAAAGCATGCACATCATTACAGAGGTTAGAGACCATTGATCATATATTTAATAAGAGGCTAAAGGAACATCACTCAAATTATAGACTAGTTATTCTAACACTGATAACCTTCAAATCATGAAGACATTAATTTGTTAATAAAAAATCTTCCCACAGCAATTTTGCCTATTTTTCTATTTAATTCCAAATCAATGTTAGAGGCAAAAATCCCAAACAGTAAGGGTGGTTTACCACTATAGAGGTGGTGGGCTCTTCTTCATTGGATGTGCTTAAGCAAAGGCTAGGCAGCCACGTGTGCTGTCATACAGATTCCTGCACTTAGTAGAGGAAGGCTCAGTTACATACCTGCCCCCTACGATTTCAAACATAATCTAAATAGTTAATTTTCATTTATATGTTTTTTTTTATTCTAAAGATTAGCCATGGAACATTTTGATCAAAGAGCTCTATTTTATGCCTTACTCCCAAAAGCCACCTTTGCCACATCTTATTTATTTTATCAGATCAATATATTTCATAATTCTCACTGTTTCAAAAGCAGTTTTTCAGTTTACTGTAGAATAGTATGCTTAAGAGACAGGGGGAGGAAAGGTAAAAGCTCTTTAGATATGCTAACCTGGTCACTTTTACATATTTGCTATTGAGTTACTTGGTAGATGGGAAGTGCTTACATCTCTGAGGAATCTGAAAATTGGAAGAACATATACATTTGAAAGCATAACAGATTGCAATTTTATGAAGAGAAAAAGGAGACAAAATAAAGGAAGGTAATTTGCCTTGTGCAAATGACTGCTTCTAGTAAAGAACTGAAAAATATGATCTGCTCTGAATAAATACATTTTGAAAGGTCACATAACCCAAATATGACCTTCTATGGTTAAAGATGAAGAAAGTAGCAGAAATAAGGAGAGAGAAATGGGAGAAAGAATGGTGGAGAGGCAGAATACATTAACATTAAGCAAAAAGCCCTGGGAGAACAGGAAACGCTTTGGGAACCACAAATAGATTGAAATTGGGAATAAAACTCATCACATTATAAGTCATAAGGAAAGGGGTTCTTCTGTTACCTTGAGGTCAATGTCATGCTTTAGAAAGAACTATTTCACTCCTGAAACTTTGCTCCTCAACTTTGCAAACTTTCCAACTTCTATAAGAACGATACAACTATTTATTAATTAAGGAGTCTCATTGCTTCAGATTTTAGTAGTATCCATTGTTCAATTGTTCAATTTGTTCCAATTAATAGATATACAGCTTAATTATATTAGCCTTCCTCCAGTGTGATAGCCTCCTGGCCCTATACAGGCAATCACAACTGTAATGGTGTCCTATTTTCTTCTCTACCAGTTCAGTAGCATTAGCGTACACAGAAGTGTGACATCTGGGTGGGTGGGTGGGAAGAGCGTCACACCGACATCACTACCAGTTCTGCCAAACCAGTGCAAACTGGCAACATACCACATCTGAATCACAGACTACAAGCTGAAATGTGGAATGATATATATATATATATATATATATATATATATATATATATATATATATATATATATATATATATATATATATATATATATATATATATATATATACCTCTTGTTCATGACCAGTACCAATTCTACTATTGGATATTTTATTGTATTTGTCCTTATGACTGTGGATATGATTTAATTTGTCGTATTTAATTAGCTAGTTGGTGGTCATGAAAAGAACAATATTTACAGATACTTGTAATTATTTGGAATAATTATTTTCTACCAAGGGACATTCTGATCATTATTTTTGGAAATCTCCCAGAGCAAAATTGAAAAATTCCCATAGGAGAAATAAAAATAGATTCATCTTATTTTAGTGAACTTCTGAGTTCACAATAGCATGCCAAGCAAAATTGAAGCAAGTAGTAAATTATCCAAACTTGGACATTCAAATATGCAGAATGTGCTGCATTCCATATAACAATGAAGATTGTCACCGCTCTTGATAGATCCTGATCATATTTTTGTTCTATTTATTTCCTTCTTAAGCTTTTCCTTGTATTCTTGTATTATATACTGTTCTGCTTTGTGCCGTTTTTAAAAAAGCATGTAAATTGTGGAAATTTATTTTATAATATTGACCAAATTAAAAGTGTTATACCAGAATTCTTAAATAAACTAAATATTAGAGAGGTCTTATTTATTTATACATTTACTTTAAAAATATCAATACATTTTTTTATCACCATGGCTTCTTTGATCTTGAGACATGATCCTTAGGCCCCCCAACTGATTTTCGAACCTATTTTACAGCTCTTATGCATTTCCTAGCTTGCTTCTGACAATACGTGAAAGACAGCATATTTTAGAAGCCATATCTATAGAGTTAATGCTGAAAAGCATTTTCTTGGTATGAATCTAAAATGGGTAGCTTACAATAACTGAGTAATGCATTCTGAAGAGATATGAGTACTTTTGCGTACTTAACACTCAGATTTTCTTTTTGATCTTACTCTGCACATTTAAAAGCTTCCTAATCTTGTTTTTTTATAGCTCATCTTAAAAGTTTATCAAGAATTGCTTTCATACTGGATATACATGCACACTATATAATATATTTCTTTTATCTTATTTTTTTTAAACAAATACATACATAACATTTTTTTTGTAAAATTTTATTCATCTCTCTTTATTTCCCTATCACTTTGTTAGTCATTGATTGTATAAACTTATTTTGGGTTAAGTGGAATATTTCATTAAGGTCTGTTGAGTGTATTATTATTATTACTAAATTCGCTGGTTTGCTGGTGTTTATTGATGCTTCTTTGTAAGTAATATTTTAATGGGTATCACATTTAATGTGATTTAATGTGCTAGGCTGAACATTCACTATTTTGGTAAATGTATCCAAATCTACAGAAACAGCACCAAATTATTCCTAAAACCTATCCTTATAAAATGTGGAACTCTAGCTGCTTAACTTGGTCGAAGCGGTTGACGTGATGTGCCAGTGCCTCGAGGCTGTTAGGGACTGGATGGGGCTTAACAAGCTTGTACTCAATCCAGATAAGACCGAGTGGCTGGTGTGTTTCCCTCCTACTAATTGGCCAAGTGTTCCATCTCTCAGGCTGGGGGGTCAAACAGTATGCCCCTCAGACAGGGTTCACAACTTGGGAGTCCTCCTGGACCCACAGCTGAATTTTGAACACCACTTGTCGGCTGTGACCAGGGGGGCATTTGCCCAGGTTCGCCTGGTGCACCAGTTGCGTCCCTACCTGAACCGGGAGGCCCTCACAACAGTCACTCGCGCCCTTGTGACCTCTAGATTGGACTACTGCAACGTGCTCTACATGGGGCAGCCATTGAAGAGTATTCGGAGACTTCAGCTTGTCCAGAATGCAGCCGCGTGAGCGATCATGGGTGTACCTCGGTTCACCCACGTAACACCTATCCTCCGCGAGCTGCACTGGCTGCCTATTGGTCTCTGGATATGCTTCAAGGCACTAGTCGTCACTTATAAAGCCCTTCATGGTATTGGACCTGGGTACTTGAGAGACCGCCTGCTGCCAATTACCTCCACTAGACTGATCAGATCCCACAGATTAGGCCTCCTCCAAATTCTATCCGCCGGCCAGTGTCGACTGGCGACTACTCGGAGGAGAGCCTTCTCTGTGGCTGCTCCGATCCTTTGGAACGAACTCCCCATGGAGATTCGCACCCTCACCACCCTCCAGGCCTTCCGCAAGCCCTTAAAACCTGGCTGTTCCGACAGGCCTGGGGCTAAAGAGCTGTTGCCCCCGTCTTGAATGGTATGACTGTTGTATGTTTTTAAATTATGCATTGTTATGCTTTGTTTTGTTTTTTTTTAATTTCTTTTTGTCTGTATTCCCCTTCCCTGGTTGAGTTGTGAGCCGCCCTGAGTCCCCTTCGGGGGAAAAGGGCGGCATATAAATGAAATAAACTGAACTGAACTGAACAAATGCCTATGGAGATTCTCAGTCATCCAGGTCATAGCTGTCCCAAAGGGGCTTTTTCAAGAGGCAACTGGACTTTCTTGTTTCTCTTTGAAGACATTTTGCTTTTCACCCAAGAATCTTTCTTCAGCTCTTAGAGACTGAGTCAATGACAGCTGGTTATCAGAAAAGAAAATGGCAATCAAAAATTAAATGTCACTTGCCTCTTCATCTAATACATCGTTTCAGTAGGGCAAGTGTATAACATGCAGTCAAGGATTGTATCTAATTCTTATATCTTTTTATGGTGACCTCTCAGAAACCAGATAGAACAGTTTCCTACCAGTTTGAAATTGGGAATGTATAACACAGTAATTCTATAATCGCTAAGACAGGTTTACTATAATTTAAGAACAAATTGTCCTGAAATATGACACAAACTATTTTGTGATTCTCAGCTCTCTTCTTTTGACATCTATACTTTCATAAGTGTGACTTTAAAGAAGCAGGTTCCAGATCAAAATCTGATATATATCTTTGAAGAAAATTTATATCTTTAACTGCAAGCGTAGTATTGTGTATGATGGTCCAATGTTGTTGTTGTTGTTGTTGTTGTGTGTTGTCTCTGATTGGAACATAAAGAAAATATCAAGTAAAGGTAGAGTACAACTCATAGCCAGTAATATTTATTCAACTCCAAGTTCCAAGAATAATGATGTAATTAAAGTTGCTGCCAGCAGAATTCATATATGGCCTTGATTATTCAAGAGAGACACATTATATTGCAATGCAATTTTTATTTGTCTACAGAACCCTACAAAGATTTTCTAGAAATAGTTTTTTGTAGTTAGTGTAATGGAACTTGGCTTGAAATCAGAAGTTATTGAGTTCTAATCCCCTCCTTAATTAGAAAGCCAGTTGGGTAACCTTGTGCCTGAAACTCTGTTGAGCCTTAGAATGCAGATAATGGACAACCACTTCTGAAATCTGTAGAGGGGAGTCTACAGCATTAACACTGACTTGATAGCAGCAACAAATAAATCCATTGAATCATTCATCTAAGTAATATTGTATGTTGTAGAAATGTTACATAAAGGAGTTTTAATATAATATCACAAATATTGGGTCCAATACCAAATTATTTTTTAAAATCGCATTTCTGTAAATGTTGAGACTCTTTTCTGAAATGTGCCTTTTGATTATAAAATAATGTCTACATAGAACAATTGTATAACATTAAAAGTATTTCTTCAAATGCTATCAATGAATCATCTAATAGAAATAATATAATATAATAAATAATAATCAATTTATAATCAGATACTATTGCAGATCTTTTCATAAATATTATTGTAGTACAAGATTCCTCCATACTATATCTGTACCTATTATTTCTGTTTATTAAGTTAAGAATCCTGTTAAATTTTATTGTTACCTATTGCAACCTATCATTATCAATTGTAATGTTTAAGAGCCGAGGTGGCGCAGTGGTTAAACGCAGCACTGCAGGCTACTGCTAGATCAGCAGTTCAGCGGTTCAAATCTCACCGGCTCAGGGTTGACTCAGCCTTCCATCCTTCCGAGGTGGGTAAAATGAGGACCCAGATTGTTGGGGGCAATATGCTGACTCTCTGTAAACTGCTTAGAGAGGGCTGAAAGCCCTATGAAGCGGTATATAAGTCTACTGCTATTGCTGCTATTGCTATTTACAGTTTTACAGTCGAGACATATTATTTGTACAACATAACCACAATTTATGAAGTAAATTATTGATTTAAAAATGAAATATTGTCTGTGTTGTTTATGAGGTTCTTATATTCTTATTTCTTTATGACCACTTGTAGAATATTCTTAAGTGTTCATGTAAAAATGGTCTCTAGGCCTATGGTGCCTTTTTACCTTCCTCTTGTGAAGATACAGGGATTCAACCAGGGGTGGGTTCCTGCTGGTTTTTAACTGGTTCGGTAGAAGAGCTTCCACAAATCTACCATACCGGTTAGAAGAGATTCATCATGGAGCACCTGCCCCGCCCCCTTGCTCGCTTACCTCGCCCGTTCCATCACCACTCATGGGCAGTAGTTTGTGCAGCACAGCTGGCCTCCTAGGACTTCCCTGAACTTGCCTAGGAGGTGTGGCCACCAGCAAACTATTCCAGGGCATTCCAGGGTGTGCCTGCCCCCCACTGGTTGTCCACCTCCATTCCCAGCGAACTTTTCCAAGATGTGCTTTTCCTCTCATCCATTGTGCTCAGCTCCCGCTGAGCTCCGGTAAGAGTCTTTGGGAATTGAAGAGAAGGAGAGATGATGAGGAGGCACGCACATGGGGCCATGCCAGCTGGGCAACTGGCAACTGGCAACCGGCAGAGACAGGAGGGTTCTCAGAAGCGCCGAGAAACTTCCTGCCTCCGCTGGATTTTGCACTGTTCTCTATGCACTCCTCGTGACTGCAATAGATGTACAGAAGTGGCTTTTGTGGTTAATGGGGTTTCAGCTTGCAGCCCAACAGCCCCCACTGCTTCTGGACATCTATTGCAGTCACAAGGAGTGCGCAAAGTCCAGCGGAGGCAGGAAGGTTCTCGGTGCTCCCCATTTGCTTTCATGGCTTCCCAGAGCACTATGCTCTTCTCCACATGCTCCTCCATGCTCTGGGAAGTCACAAAAGCGACTGGAAAGTGCCGAGAACCTTCCTGCCTCTGCTGGACTTCGCGCACTTCTTGCAACTGCAATAGATGTCCAGAAGCGGCGGAGGTTGTTGGGCTGGAAGCCCAAACCCCATTAGCCACAAAAGCCTCTTCTGGACATCTATTGCAGTCACGACGAGTGCACCGAGAAGAGCATGAAGTCCAGTGGAGGCAGGAAGGTTCTTGGCACTCCCCAGTCACTTTCGTGGCTTCCCAGAGCACTGAGAACCATCCTGCCACTGCTGGACTTCGCGCTCTTCTCTGCGTTTTCCGGCGAGCGAGGGAGGAAGAGAGGATCAGGCTGCCTGATCCTTGCTCGCTTACTCACCTCACTACCTCCATCCTTCTACGCCCGGCAGCTGTGGCAACATCATCAAGATGAAGTCTGGGAGCACCAAGAAACTTTCTGCCTCCGCTGGACTTTGTCTTGCGATGTCGCCACAGCTGCTGGGCGCAGACAGATGGAGGTAGTCAGAGCGGCCCTGAGGCAGCCCAGTGAGCGAGCGAGCAAGCGAGCGATGAAGGATCAGGCTGCCTGATGTTCGCTCTCTCGCTCACCGGGCTGTCTCGGCGCAGCTCTGGCTACCTCCATCCTTCTGCGCCTGGCAGCTGTGGTGATGTCATCAAAATGAAGTCCAGCAGAGGCAGAAAGGTTCTCAGCGCTCCCGGAGAAGAACGTGAAGCTTCTATGCTTAATATTATGTTAGAATTATTAGCATTATATAAACTTGTTTGAGATGGGTGGCCATAGAAATTGAAAAATAATAAACAAACATTAGGTTTATATTCCTTTCTCTGATTGGACTCTTTTGGAGTTTCATGTTAAAAATGTCTGCCTTATTCACAAATGTAACTCTAGGCTCCAGCGAGGTCTGATTTAAAGCAAGGGTGTCTAACTTTGGAAATTTTAAGATGTATGGACTTCAACTCCCGGGAATGCTGGCTGTGAAATTCTAGGAGATGAAGTCTACCAGTTTTAAAATGCCAAGGTTTGGACACCCCTGGTTTAAAGTGAAAAAAAGGAGGTCAGAGCACAGCAGTGCTTTCAAAGACACTTCCTTGTATTATCTGTGCACAATTTGAAGAAAATCTCTTTCCCAGCCTCATGAGAAGCTGCTTGAAGATCACACAGGAGAGGGTAAGCATTTCTCTTGAGAAAGAGCTTTTCCTCACAATGTAGTGGGACAATAATAAATGGAACAGGATTTCTAGCAGCTGCCTTTTGTTTTTGTTTTTCCACCGCATTTTGATGGGCAGCTGTTTTTTCAACCTCCTTCTCTTGTTGTGAAAGGGAAGAAGTCGCCTTGTTTTTAATTTTGGACTGAGAATAAAACTATATTCCTGATTGGAATATAGATAGAGTCCTTGACTTACAGCCATTTGTTTAATGACTGTTTGCTTGCACTGAAAAAAGAGGGTGTATCATTTTTCACACTTATGACCATTGCAGAATCCTTGTGGTTACCTGATAAAATTCAGACACTTGGCAAGTGGCATGTATTTATGATGGTCATGTTGTCCCGGGGTCATGTCATCACATTTTGAAAGCAAAGTCAATGGGGAAGCCAGATTCATTTAGCAAATTTGGCTAGAAAGGTTGTAAAATGGGGCTAAACCAGGGTCCTCAAACTATGGCCCATGGACCAGATATGGCCTGCCAAAGCCATTAATCTGGCCTGCATAGGACCATGAGGCTGCCCCGCCCTCATTGCCCCACCTACCCCCTGCCAGCCCCCACTCACCCTCTGGAGGTCGAGTAGGCCAAAAACAGGATGCTCGTTTTTGGATGGCAGAGTGGCACTGGAGGCCAAAAATGAGACACATAGAGGCTCCCGCCGCTTCTAAGCCTGACAGCTAGCACCTTACCTGCTGCCTGGTCACCTGCCTATTCCTTGCATCCATCGCATAGGAAAGCTGTTGATTCTGCCTGCTGGTAAGTGACCCATTTTTTTTCCTTTATGCTTTTAATGTTTTTATTTTATTTTATTTATTGTGACTAGAATATTTTTAATGGTTTTATTTGCATGTACTTTGGGAGATTTATGTGTTTCTGTAGTGAATTCGCTACAGAAATAAACACAAAACCTGGCAAAGCTGCCTTACACCAAACTGGCCTGCCTATAAAAAAAGCAGCCACTTTGAGACACATAAAATTTATAACACTTTTTTTTTTTTTTGCTTTTCAGGCCAGGTTGGTGCAAGGCAGCTTTGCCAGATTTTGTGTGTTTCTGTGTGATACCTGGTGGTTTAGGTCATTGTGGTTCCTGGTTCTGTGAGCTTCCTGGCACTGTCCTTTATAATTTCCAGCAATGTCTGTGTCTCTTCTTTGTGCAGGCCATTCATTTGAATCAGTGATATGGAAGACTGGCAAGGACAGTTATCTTCCTTCTGTAAGTAGCTCTTTCATTGTTTTGTGTACTTATTTTAATCTTATTTAAGTAGTAAGTACACAAAATAATAAATTTCCTTTTTTATATCTTTTGTAGATCATCCATTGGGGCAAAGAATTTAGTGACATCGTCTTGGCCACTCCCACCCAGTCAAATGACTGCCAAGCCACTCCCACCCTGTCACATGATTGCCAAGCCATTCCCACCCAGTCACATGACTGTCAAGCCACTCCCACTCGGTCACATGGCCGACAAGCCACTCCCACCCGGTCACATGGCTGGGAAGCCACTCCCACAAAGCAGGCCACACCTACAGAAGAGGTTCCAAAAAGTTTTGAAACTCCCCACTGGATTCAACCTTTTCCATTCATCTGGCATTATGCCAGTTTTCAATGGTATATATTAGTCTCAAACTCTCAAATTTCAAATAACTTTTTCTACCAGTTTGAAATAGTTTCCTGTTATAAAAGATATCATTTGAAAACAACAGAACCAAAATGTGAGTTGACTATTTTTTTATTTTCTATGTTAGCATTTATTTAGTATCTGATGCATTAATTCTATTCTATTGTACACATTTCAACAGATTTAAAAGAAGTGTTTTTATCATTTTTTATTTTTACTACCCATAAAAAGTCTTAACTTGTTGTGAGCTTTAGTTTTCCACAAAAAAAATCTCTGTTAATATTTCAGAAAAGAGAAAAAAATGTCAAAAGAATGATATTTTGGTGAATGCAAACCAGACTTACTGATTTCAGCTCTATCCAATCATTCCTAGTGATCACTTTGTGTGATAGAACTTTTGACTTTGGAATTTGGTGATTAGATTGATATAGATTCAAGAAAAACCATAGCTTTTAAAATATAAGGTTATTCACATCTAACACTTTTTTAATATGCTAGACTAAAATTAAGAAAAGAATATTTTTTAAAAAATGGTACTTTAGAATGTTTATAAATATTTTAATATATTGGTATTTATTTAAAATTAGACATGGTGGTACTTTTATTATCTCTGGACTAAAAGAAAGTTAGAAGTCATCTTTGTTATAAATTTATCATATGTTTTGATCAGTTTTAATTTAGTCTATTGTCTTTTTACTTTCTCTTTTATGTTAGTTTGTATTTTAATGTCTGACTTTGAAACTAAATAAATATATTATTCTTAATAAAGGAGCTTATAACCTTTCTATTCTATTATTCTTCTCTTGTTAAACTGTAGCCTGAAACCAGCAGGCTGGGGAGAGCAATTCAGCTCTTATTTCTTCTACCATTTGACTATTTATCTCCCTTTAGTTTTTATTTCCTACATTCTGTGATTTATCTTAATATGTTAACTTTTGCAGTATCGTATACCATTTTATTTTAACCAACTAAATTGCAGAAGCATTACAAAGCTGGAACCAGAAATTTAAAATATTATCAGCACATTAGCTACCTTGTTCATATTATAAAGATTGTAGCTGCGCAAGTCATAGATTTCAGTTAAGAAATATGTATCTGATTGTGTGAGAGTCACACAATCTTGAAAAATATGTGACTTGCTGTATTTTATTTGAAGCACAATTTGAAATCAATTTCAAAGCATTGCACAACTCTAATCAAAATGGTCTTTAGTAACTGTGGTTGTAGAAAATGTGCTGGCGTATATTGAATGAAATATATCTTGGAGTTGGCATTCTTCATTAATTTATTCAAAGATATATTCATTCAAGCAAGAGAAATAAGAAACAGAGTGTGCCAACTCACACAGCTTGTGCAGGAATGAACACAGGAAAAAAAAACAGAATCCCCAGCAGTGTTTCTTCCCTGACACAGAATGTGGATTGTGGAATACTGAAGCATTTTTCACTTTGTTTGCTGGAGCCATTATGCTTCTTCATGAAGGTGAACAATTTGATCAAGTGATGGAAATACTCATTTTCTACTTGAAGGGATGTCAGAGAGATGTGCAATATATTTGGAGAATCTCTGATATAATCCTGGGCTTTTTACTTGAAAATTAAGTCTGTTATTTTCTTTAAGGGTAATAATGGGCAATCCAATTTCTAATACAGTGTTTTTCAACCTTTTTTGTGCAAAGGCATACTTTTTTCATGAAAAAAATCATGAGGCACACCACCATTAGAAAATGTTTAAAAAATTTAACTCTGTGCCTATATTGACTATAGGCGGGTGTTTTTCCCACGGCACACCTTACACTATGTCACGGCACACTAGTGTGCCACGGCACAGTGGTTGAAAAACACTGTTCTAATATAATCCAACTCCCTCAATCTTTCATTAAAGGATAATTCATTATTTTTGAATTTTTTTTATACTTCCATTATTTTTGTAGTTCTGCGATCCTATTCAGGATTCTTTAAATCTTTCTTAAGATTTATGTTTAGAACTTGGCAGAATATTCAAGGTAGGATCTTAAACAAACCAATAAACAAGTCCCAATTTTTGTTTTTGAGGGCATTGCCATCTTGCTTTAAAGAAGCTACTGTATTCCTAGCAAGATCTTTAAATCTAAATTGGCGATTGTTGTCATTTCTAATAATTTGTCCAAGTAACCTTTCTATAATAAAGTTCTTAAATGTTGGATTCAAGTGTTGGTACTGGTCCTTAGTTGATCCTAATGCCAGTATTCTTTAGTTATATAGCGGTCATTAAAGACAACCAGTCAATGCAGTCATAGCTGTCAAAATGCCCAGGGTTAACTATTCTGCTGAGAAACAATATTATAGTCATCAATGATTTAAAGTCTGATCACTTCTGTCTTGCTTCCTAGATATTAGCACCAACATCCAGGCTACTGTTAACTTTTAAAGTTATTAAAATATAATAATTAGGTAATTAATCTTATTAACAAGACATTAATTAATCTTATAACAATTTAAAACAAGTTTGAAGGATGTGTAAAAAAGCTAAAAGAAATTAGATATGGCAAAATGCTAAGCCCGACAAAAAGAAATAGAACAACTGTGGCAAAAGAAAGCAAAGGTGGTACCAATAGTAATAGCTTCCTTGGGTGCAACCACAAAACAACTAGAGCAACACTTGAAAACCATTGGCATTGGCAAATTCACCATCAGTGAATTGCAGAAGGCAGCTTTATTTGAAACACCTATATCCTGCAACAATACCTTTAACACTATCAAACACCTACATCTGCCTATCTCAGGTTTTTGGGAAAGACTCCATAGGTGAAAAAAAGGTCCAAAAGGTGCCATAGGTGCCAAATGCAGTCTGAACACCTGGCTGACTATGCAACAAATCATAATAACAATGACTTCTTGGATAGTCCCCTTGACTATTAGAAGATAATATTTACAACTTTGTGGAAGCCTGATTTAAATGAATCTTATTAAAGATTTCCTGGTGGTATTATCGGTTTGACACAGTGTTTGTAGACAGGAACGACCAATGAAGACTTAGAATTGGAGTGAAGCAAACATAAAGAACCAAGAATAAAAGCAGATAATTTAGGAAGCTGTCTAAAGTTCTCAGCTCTGCTGAAGAAACAGATTTTTTTTATTGTTCATATCCCAGAACACCCATAAGATGAAATCAGTTTGTTGCTCAGATCATTAGGACAGATGAATTTTTTTCATGCTAGTATCCTTCCAATATGTCACAGCAGAAAATTCCATCCCAGACATCATTCTCACTATGTGACTTAATTGTCTGCGTAGAGGCAAGAACACCACTGTTCTGAATATAAATGCAAAGTGAGCTCCCACTTGGCAAATGAAATATTTGACATACTTTTATGTGAACATTTTCTGAGCAGTGCCACACTCACACCAGGTAGCAATGCAATGTTCATCATTAGTGCTGAAGAAATCTCAAAAGAGACAATTAAACTAAAGAGTCCACTTAGGCAGCAGATGCCAAAGTTTCAGTATTAGATCTATTTGTCATAATACACAGACTCTTGATAATAATGTGCAAATAACAACAGCATCATTAACTCTCTTTCTCCACTCACAAATATCTCAAAAAGTGCTTTAAGCTGGGCCATGTAAGTTGCTTACTAAATGCGGGAAGGATTCAGTATAGCAGCTGGCTTTGTCACAAAATATTTTAATAATTAGTTTTAGCTTGTTATTAAACACATAATACAATTAATGGCTCTTCAAATAAACCACCTTCTCAGTAAAAGCAATAGAGAACGGTTCTAAGTGTCAGATTATGTTGGACCTTGATCTTTAAACCATCAAAATGGCATAATTAATTCCTGCTCAGGCACTATATTAAAACTCTGAATGATTTTATTCTGTAGGCTAACTGATACATTTAAGATTCCTCACACATCGATCTGCAGTGCACTGCCTTTGAAACTATAGAATAGTCATTAAATACACATTTTACATATCTGTAGATGAGCAGCTCCACAGTTTAATTACATCTTGATTTTCTTCTATTTTACAAAAACAATGGGAAGCATTTATCTGAAGCTTATTTATATACTGACAAGAAGTATGTCTCTATTGTTTGGGAGAAAAAGGTAATATGATTGCAAAATAGTTGCAAAAAACTGCAAAAACTGTGTGCCTTAGCATTTATAAAAATGGATACATCATAGCATTTACAAACCATTACACTCCTGAAGCATACATACATACAATAGCAGAGTTGGAAGGGACCTTGGAGGTCTTCTAGTCTAGTTCCCTGCCTAGGTAGGAAACCCTATACCATTTCAGACAAATGGCTATTCAACATCTTCTTAGAGACTTACAGTGTTGGGGCATTCATAATATGGAGGCAAGTTGTTCCACTGATTAATTGTTCTAACTGTCATGTACGTTGCTTCTTTCCTTGATTAGTTTCCACCCATTGCTTCTTGTTCTCCCCTCAGGAATAGTTTGACTCCCTGTTCTTTGTGGCAATCCCTGAGATATTGAAACACTGCTATCATATCTCGCCTAGTCCTTCTTTTCATTAAACTAGGGATACCCAGTTCCTGCAACCGTTCCTTATATGTTTTATCCTCAAGTACCCTAATCATCTCCATTGCTCTTCTCTGCACTCTTTCTAGAGTCTCCACCTCTTTTTTACATTGAGGCGACTAAAACTGAATGCAATATTCCAAGTGTGGCCTTACCAAGGCATTATAAAGTGGTATTAACACTTCATGTGATCTTGATTCTATCCCTTTCTTTATGTAGCCTAGAACTGTGTTGGCTTTTCTGGCAGCTGCTGCACGCTGCTGACTCATATTTAAATGGTTGTCCACTAGGATTCCAAGATCCCTCTCACATTTACTAATATTGAGCAAGGTACCACCTATTCTGTACCTGTGCATTTCGCTTTTCTTGCCTAAGTGTAGAACTTTACTCTTTTCACCATTGAATTTCATGTTCAAGTTTGTCAAGATCCTTCTTAAGCCTGTCTTCTGAAGTGTTGGCAATTCCTGCCAGCTTGGTCTCATTTGCAAATTTGATGAGTTCCCCATTTATTCCCTCATCTGAATCATTGATGAAGATGTTGAAGAGTACTGAGCCTAAAACACAGCCTTGGGGTACTACACTGCATTCTTCGCTCCATGTAGATGCAATTCCATTGAGGACTACATGTTGAGTGCAGTTGGTCAGCTAGTTATGAATCCATCTAGTGGTGATGCTATCTAACCCACATTTTTATCTAGTAGTAGTTATGGTCTACTTTATCAAATGCCTTACTGAAGTCCAAGTAAATTATATCTGGTCCACTAATTTTGTCACTTTGTCAAAGAATGCAATAAGATTAGTCTGGCATGATCTGTTTTTGACCAACCCATGTTGGCTTTTGGCTATTACTTCATTTACTTCTAGGTGTTCGCTAATTCGTTGCTTGATTATTTTTTCCAGAATCTTCCCTGGTATTGAGGTCAGGCTGATAGGTCTATAGTTTCCTGGATCTATTTTTTTCCTTTTTTGAAGATGGAAACCACATCAGCTCTTTTCCAGTCCTCTGGCAGTTCCCCGGTGCTCCGGGATCTCTGAAAGATATAGTTCAGTGGTTCTGAGATCTCGTCAGTTCCTTCAGAACCCTGGGGTGTAATCCATCCGGTCCTGGTGATTTGAACTCGTCGAGGGTATACAGGTGCTCACTTATCATTTTCTTCCCTATTTCAACTTGTGTTCCTAATCTGATTTTTGTGATGCTGTTTTTGATAGGTTTGACTGTTTTTTCCCTTTGTGTAAAGACAGATGCAAAAAATGAGTTAAATAGTTCTGCTTTCTCCCTGTTGCTTGTCACCTTCTTGCCACTTTCTCCCAGCAATGGACCAATTGTTTCCTTAACTTTTTTCTTGTTTTTAACATGTTGGAAGAAGCTTTTTTATTATTTTTTACTTTTGTGGCAAGTCTTTCTTCATTGTGAGCCTTAGCTTTCCTCATTTCATTTTTACAGGTTCGGGCTATTTGTTGATATTCTGCCTTAGTTATGTCCTGCTCTTTACACTTTTTATACTTATCTTTTTTGTCTTTCAATTCGTCATGCTGGTTTCTTTTGGGAGCTGTTATTTTTCTTCTTCATTGGTATTGTGCTAGACTGGGCTTTTGTAATCTCATTTTTTAAAATTTCCCAAGCTTCTTGAATTGTTTTCCCCTTGAGGATTCTCATTCATGGAATTCTTCCCAAGCTCTCTTTAAGTTTATGAAAATTAGCTGTCTTAAAGTCCAAGACTCTAGTTTGACTTTGTTCTATTACTTGTGTTTGCATAATGTTGAATTCCAATATTGCATGGTTACTTGCCCCCAGGATTCCTATGGCTTCAACACCTTTTATTATTTCCTCTCTGTTAGTGAGAATTAAGTCCAATATGGCTGATCCCCTTGTTCCTTTCTCTACTTTTTGGGAAACAAAGTTGTCTGCTAGGTTCATTAGGAACCTGTTGGATCTTCCACTTGGTGCAGAGTTTGTTTCCCAGTTGATGTCAGGGTAGTTAAAATCCCCCATTACTATTGTGGTGTGCTTCCTACATATCTTAGATAGCTGCTAGTCAGTTAGCTGACTAGCAAAAAGTTCACCTACTTCCTCTTCTTGGTTGGGCGGACTGTAGTATAGATGTATGGCAATGTAATCCCCCCCCCATCCTTTAATATTGACCCATATGAATTCGAGATTGTTCTCATCATTGTTGTGCTCTATTTCTGTAGAGATGTAATTATTTCTTATATATAATGCAACTCTACCTCCTCTTTTATTTGGTCTATTTCTTTTAAATAATTTAAATCGTTCTAGCTGTATGTTCCATTTGTGGGTTTCATCCCACCAAGTTTCTGTAATGACAACAATATAGTATCTGCCTCATT
The DNA here is from genome assembly GCF_009769535.1 of Thamnophis elegans. Classification (NCBI taxonomy): domain Eukaryota; kingdom Metazoa; phylum Chordata; class Lepidosauria; order Squamata; family Natricidae; genus Thamnophis; species Thamnophis elegans. Next base: position 41,391,789 of record NC_045546.1, read on the forward strand.
TATTTGAATTTCTACTTACAATTACAATAGCAGAGTTGGAAGGGACCTTGAAGGTTTTCTAGTCCAACCCCCTGTGTAGGCAGGAAACCCTATACTGTTTCAGACAAATGGCTATCCAACATCTTTTTAAAGACTTCCAGTGTTGGGGCATTCACAACTTCTGGAGGCAAGCTGTTCCACTGATTAATTGTTCTAACTGCCAAGAAATTTTTCCTCAGTTCTAAGTTGCTTCTCTCCTTGATTAGTTTCCACCCATTGCTTCTTGTTCTACCCTCAGGTGCCTTGGAGAATAGCTTGACTCCCTCTTCTTTGTGGCAACCCCTGAGATATTGGAACACTGCTATTATGTCTCCCCTAGTCCTTCTTTTCATTAAACTAGACATACCCAGTTCCTGCAACCGTTCTTTATATGTTTTAGTCTTCAGTTCCTAATCATCTTTGTTGCTCGTCTCTGCACTCTTTCTAGAGTCTCCACATCTTTTCTATATCTTGGTGACCAAAACTGAATGCAGTATTCCAAGTGTGGTCTTACCAAGGCATTATAAAGTGGTATTAAAACTTCACGTGATCTTGATTCTATCCCTCTGTTTATGTAGCCTAGAACTGTGTTGGCTTTTTTGGCAGCTGCTGCACACTGCTGGCTGATCTTTAAATTCACCCTGTTTATTCCTCATACTTTGTGCATTGGTATATAGGCATTTGAGTCCATTTTGATTAACCCTGTGTTTACTGTCTACATATCTGTGTTATGCCTGACTGCCCCTATTTTCTTGCCACTTGTATGATTCATGCACATTGTATGGCACTCACTATTAAATGCTTGGTTTTGTTTGACAGCAGGAGTGATAATCTTACCCTCAAAAACATCTATGTTACATGCACTGATAACCCTATAAATTTTAGATTGCTGGGGACAGAAATGTTCTGCATCAATTAATTCTTTGTCCCCACTATTCAGTTTAAATGTTTATCCAGAAAATCTGTGAATTTAATGCCAAGTAACTCAGTCCCTTTCTTAGATGGGTGCAAACTATCTCTTTTGTATAGTTTTTCATTGGACCAACTGCAGACATCATGACTAATAAAACCAAAGCCTTCCCTTTTACACCACTCCTTTAGCCACACATTAAACTCTGCTACACTCTGGCCCTTCCCTTTTTGTTCTTTATATACTGGTAAAACCTCTGAAAAGATAAGCCTACAACCTATACTACTAAGTTCATACCCCAAGTTCTGGAAATCATTCTGCACAGAAAGTATATCTTTTTGGGACAGATCATTTGTGCCAAGATGTATAATAGTATCAATGTCACAGTCCTTACTTGCATTCTTGACTATCTTAAGAATACGCCTCTTGTCTCTGCTGGCAGTAGCACTTGGCAGACACCTGACATCTTTTAAAACCTCCATATCCTTTCCTAAATTTACATCCCTTATGATTGAATCATCAACAAGAAGGTGACTTCTCTTTTTACATACCTTGCTCTTCTTGTGCGACTGATGTGTGATACCTGGTTCCCCATTTCGCCTTTCTGAAGTAAGTTCTTCATTTTGGACCACAATCCCCTGCTTATTTATTGTTAAATAAGTAACCCCCTACTTATTTATTGTTTAATAATAACACATGCATTGTTAAAGCATGTATTATGTAGGCAAATAAAGCCTACCTAATACATGCAGATTCCCGCTTCTCCCTAGTTTTACCTTACCTGTCAAAAAGCCATACTGGATTTCTAGTTTTGAATTATAATATTTTCCATGAACACAGTAAATGATGCAGGTTTGTAGTAGAAAAACTGCCATATTGATGTGTTTTTCCATATACGTGAATGCTGAGTTAAACATTACCTTTTGTAACATTAAAATTGATAGAAATATGTATGAGCATATAATAGATGTCCAAAACTTTTCAAAGATAGCATGTAGCAAAACAGTGCCATCCATATACCAATATAAGATATATTTAGAGAGGTGCAACAGTAAGCTTTTTGATAAAACATAGCATGACATCCCTTTAATCAGTACTTCCATTATTAATATGATATATCATCATCTCCATTAGATGACAATTTAGACTATTGTTGTGGCCCACCAATGGTAGTAGAGCTGACAGCAGAGTCGGACAGTGAGGAGGTTGGGGAGGAACATGGGCCAGTCCTGGGGACTGAGGAAAGCTCAGACAAGGGCCCTACATCATTCCATTAGTTCTAGTAACCATCTGCAGCAATTTAGCAATTTAGCAATTTAATGGGTTTATATGCCGCCCAATCCTGGAGGGGGGGGGATGACTCAGGGCGGCTTACAAGTACAAATAAAATAAAATAACATACAAGGGGAAAACATAAAACAATACAAGCAGTTTAAAAACACAACGTACATCCGGTTTAATTGGGAGTTGACCTAATTTGAGTCAGCAACCCCAGGCCTCCCGGAACAGCCAGGTTTTGGTGGCTTTTTGGAAGGCTGTAAGGGTGGGGAGGGTCCGGATCTCTGTTGGTAACTCGTTCCACAGAGCCGGAGCAGCAACAGAGAAGGCTCTCCCCTGGGTGGTCGCCAACCGGCATTGTCCGGCAGACGGCACCCAGAGGAGGCCTAACTTGTGAGTTCTTATCGGACGTTGGGAGGTGTGTAGCAGGAGACGGTCTCTCAGATATCGAGGTCCAGTGCCATGTAGGGCTTTAAAGATAATTACCAGCACTTTGTAGTGCGTCTGGAAACTAATAGGGAGCCAGTGCAGTTTGCGGAGGATAGTTGTAACACAGGTGTACTGAGGTACCCCTGATATCGCTCGCGCGGCTGCATTCTGGACCAATTGCAGTCTCCGAACACTCTATTTTTTTTAATTAATTTTTTAAAATTTTTAATTTAAAACAAGTACAGCATCTTTCTTTACATGCTATAGAAAGTGTATCAGTCGGTCACAAATAAACTTTCGTACATCTCCTCCACAGTCAACAAACATAACTCATGTTAACTCAAGCATTTTAACTCAAATATTCATACATCATCATATATCCATTTTCATTTGACTGTAATTATTATTTAAAAATATTGATAATAATAATAATCTTAAACAATACATGCCCACACCAGTGGGAAAAGAAAAAGAAAAAAAAAAGAAAAGAAAAAAGAAAAAAGCCAAGAAAAACAAAAGACAAGGCAGGGAAGAAAAAACAAAACAAAACAAAAAAAGAACACAGGTATATATTATTTAAAAAAAAAGTATATCAGCTGGTTACAACATGTTTTGGTGCATCTCTTCCATTAATTCATACTGATTCAAATATCTTAACTCAAATGTTTACCATATTGACATCATTATACCTCCACTTTTAGTTAACTACAGTTATTTAAACATCCTTCAACCTTAACTATGCCAAAGAATTAATCCATAACCACATGCTGACATTTCATTTACTTGTTTGTAAAATCCTCTATTAACATCAAATCCTCATATCCTATTTTAGCTGAACATCCATAATATTTAATACCAAAAATTCCATCTTCCATGCAGTATTGTTTATTATCATTCTCCCTTCTTTATGTAGTTATATCGTATATCATAACATTTTCCCCATATTAATTAACATTTAACTGTATATATTTTATTTTATTTTTTAATAGTGATAATTATTGTGATTAATAACCTTTGTATATAGTCCAAAAGTATTTCCAACCTTCCTTTCTCATATCCAATTATTATTTATCATATCAACTCCACATTATATACATTACTATCAATATCAATTATTATTCAGCTATATCTATTACAAATAAGAGTAATTAGATTTAGCTAATTTTAAATTATATTCTTCCATCTATCAGCCTATGTCTCTCCAATAACAAAACCTTCTCAGTCCTATTGCCATTCGTTGAATAGATTTACCAAATGTTTTTATAAGCAAATCCAAACAGGGATATCTTCGCACCTTTTTGCTCATGATGTCTCTGATGAGATAATAATGTTGTCCCAGGGTTGTTAAACTTTTCAAATTGACTTTAATTCTCAAGGGTGGAATTAAGAAATCTGCCAATGATGTTTCATAAAGTGTAGATTCTTTAATACTTCTCATTCCTCCTGCGCTCTGTCTCTTAAAATGAATCTTCTGTATAGCTGCCCCCCTTTCCAGCATTGCATTTCTTTCTTCCTCCGAGATAGACCAGACGTCATTTCTCACATTCTTCATTTGTATTTCAGGAACATTCAAACATTCAACATTCTTTTCTTCATATTTTAATGTCAAATAATCCATTTTTTTTTCAAATCTTTGATATGAATCAAACAACTTTTGAAATGCAGAAAAAAGTATTTGAAATGAGCCCTTGGGAATATAAATCGATGCCATGTTGTGACGCAGTTAGAGGCTCTAAGATATTTGCAAGTAAAAACACGCTGGGAGCTGTGCGATCTTATCTCTTAGACCAACACAGCCAAGCAATAAAAGTGTCAGATCGTAAAAAGCCAATTTGTTAGTTTTACAACCCACTTAGAAAGAGTCAGGGGGGAATGTCGAAGAGTTCCTTGAAGCGTTTAATAAATAGGGTAACCACCGGCCATAAATCCATTTAAAAAAAACCAATTCGCCGCTAGATTCTTCTGTTCTTTGGTTTCAATTAGCTTAAATTTTAGTGCGGACCGTCTCTCTTTGAGTAATAAAATCAGCTTACCAGTTGAATCTACTTCCACCATTCTTAGCGGCAACCTGCAGTTTCGGTTAGCATACAGCTAATCCAGAAAGGAGTTGGCAGGAGGGGTTAATTCCAAGCCCCCCAGAGACTTTGCGAATGTCTCTGAGGTCACTGGATCTCCCCTCACCTTTCACTGTCTCTTCAGGACAGCTAGGGTCCGACGACCTGTCCAAAATTCCTTCGGAATAGGGGAATTTCAGGAATAGCCTGAAACTCCGTCTTCTCACTGCTAAGCCCCACCTTCTTCCTTGCAGTCTCCGAACACTCTTCAAGGGCAGCCCCATGTAGAGTGCAGTAAGTGAGTGCAGTAAGTTAGAACAAGTCTAACCCACCACAATATGGCTGCATTTCAGATGTTTGACAGCAGCAATCATGTTCCTCTTCAGTCTTCTTGAGCTAAACATACATAGGTCTTCTAATTATTCTTTGTAAGACTTAAGATGCCAGTCATTTTCCCTTTTGGTTGCTCTGCTGTACACTTGTTCAAGTTTATCTTTGTCTTTTAAACTGGGAATGTAGAACTGAATCTAATACTCAAGTGAGGTCTGACCAAGGCAGAATGAATGGGGTAATTACTTCTTGCTCTGGACTCAATGTTCATCTTCCACAAATATAACTCTTTGTAGATGTATTACAGTACTGGGATTTGTGGAACTTGTAAACCATTTGTACATCCAAGTCCTTCTTGCATGTCCTACTCCTGAGACAGATTCTGTACACATTTCTTTTTTGTTTTCTTAGTTAGATGCATGACTTTCATTTTCCCTTCTTAGATTTATTCTACTTGCATTCTGTCCACGGTCTAGTCTGTGCAAGTGTTTCTGAATTTTTCCTTCTGCTCCTAAGAGTCAGTATTCCATCATATCTTTATATCATCTACCTCCTTTATTTTTGGTTTATAACAAGCTGCTTAGTTTGCCAACAGAAAAATTACTTTGAGGACTACACAGAAGTCTGCTGGGATATGCCAGAGTTAAATTTGCAGTAAGGTTGGTGTGCTTGTAGAAGCTCAACTTTATGGTAAGACAAGATAGTCTGCTGTATCTATTCTTCAACAAAGAAAATAATTTGGGCCCTGGCCTTCATTTCTCAAGACCAATACATACATCTTTAATCCAGCCCTACTGACATCACTTTTAGAAGCACTAATAATCACAGAAAAATTAACCATTCCCACCAGAGTACATAAAATTGTTGTATATATAATTTTATAACCCCAAATAAATACATCTGGGTTGTTCACAATTTCTGCATTCATGTACATCAGCATGTTAACACTTTTGCTTTCTTTCTGAACAAAGTGTCTTGAAATTGTTATGATTCTCACAAGTCACATCTTATCAGAGGAAAAAACTAAAGGGAGAATTGGTAAAAGAGCCCTAAGGGCAAGAGTAAAGTCTTCCCTGAGATTCTAGTAAAGTCTTCCCTGAAATTCACTGGGTGACATGGGCAGAGCCAATTTCATTTACCTCTTTGCAACCTCCAATTTGGCCCTGCCCTCCCCCCCCCAGGCTAATTATAATAGTGGCTGCTGGTAGAGGCAATCCCTGAAGGGAGGGATTGGAAGACAATTGCTTCTATGTGAACATACCAGATTGGCAAAAACAACTGGGAAAAGGTAATCCCAAAGGTATCTGGATCCTAAGCTATTTAGGTCTTTAAAGTTCAATTAGTACTTTGAATTGTATTTTGAAGCCAACTGACAAGCAGTGCAGCTTTTGAAGAAGTATTGTGTATATTTCACTACATGGGGAGAAAATAAAAATGTTACTTGTGAATATTTGCCCTAACCTAACTGATTGTTTAAGTTCTCTTTTTATTTTTATACTTTTGCACATAAACTGAATAAAATATATATTAGTCCGTGTAAGCATTTTTCCTCAGTGAGACATCCTAATGATGTTTCATTTCACTTAGATCACGGGTGTCAAACTCATGGCATCAGGTTGTCATCATGTGATGTTTCATGACATTTTTCCCCTTTGCAGAGCTGGGATGGGCATGGCCTGTACGTGATGCATCTGCCCCACATGCTGCCAGTTGGACACCTCTGACTTAGATGCTTTGCATTACTTCTTGAGCTTTCTTCTGCACAGCCAACATGTAGATCAACCTCTTCCAACACCTCCAGTTCAATCTGAATTTATGAAGGTGACCTCAGTAATAATGCCAAACAATAACACATCTTCTGTTAGCTTTTAGAATATAATAATATATGACTTTTAACTATATATTGTTTTATGAAGCACTTTTTATGAAACTGAAGAAGAAGAAACCTTTGAAGTTTTGCAGACTCCTAAATTACATTCATTTTACCAATACTTAATGGAGAAACAGCTGTTACTCTAGCTGACATGAGTATGTTTGAAAAAAGAATCTTTAATTCTCAATGCCTGGTCAAATATTACAGCTTATTCATTATCTCTTGTAGGAAAAAGCTTGAGCACACTCTCACAGGAATTAATTATGAAGCAATTAAGCCCTGTTAAAGCTCCTACTTGCTGCATTTACAAAATTTACAATACTGCAGATCACTCCCACACATAGGGAAGGGGAGGAAAAGGAAGTTGTAGGGCACCATACAATTCATTCTCAAAATATTGTTCCCTAACAGCTGGCTCATTTTTCTTTTAAACAATGACACTACCTAGGGTTTCTTTCTTGAATGTAAGATATTATCTTCAAAATAAGTTTCAGATGAGTTCTACCTTTCTGTAAAATAAGACATGCACAGCTACTAGGGAGATTAAAATCTAATTTTGCTCACTGCTTTTTATGCAGCAGTTAGAACAGTAGTCTGGATATTGGTAGGAATCTTTTTTAGATGAAATATGAATAAAGTGACAAAAATAAGGTACTTTACATTCAGTTCTGGATGCTATTGATATCAGTAATATAGTGCTAAGAGGTTCCATAAAATGAAATAAGTAAAGAAAATGAATAAAAAATATTAATTGGTATTACAGAATGCTTTCAAAATACTTACAACATTTAAATATTTTAAAAAACATTGTATAAATTGGACTGGGGCAGCCTTCCAGTTATTGCTGAATATCTATTGTACATAATATCACAGACAATTAATCATGCCTGGTATGAATGATCGGCTAGAATTCAACAATATCTTGAGGATTACAAGTTTGCTGCCCTGATTTGAAAGGAAGGAAAGCAGAACAATGACTTCCTGGAAAAAGGAAAAAGGCAACTGGCTTTGTTCTTTATAAATATGAAGTAGTTAATATGGTTATAGAAAGCTTTGAAGAGATGCTTGACTTGATGAAGCTTTGATTAAATTACCCTATTAAAGCAGATTTACTAATATAATCTAGCATTCATTCTGAAGCAGCAAATCAGACCAAGTGTCTTTAGAGTGCTTTGCAACAACCCATAACTCTCAAAAGATTCATCATGACTCTGGACAGCCTACAGAATACAACATGACAATACAATATATAGTATAATGCAAGGCATAAAATACCAACTTCACTTTCATAGTCAGGCAACTCATCTTTTCTTCATTTTATTAAACTGTGTTCTAATCAGACCAATAGTGCGGTGTGCATTTGTGTCAAGGTAACATTGTTTTGCCTCTCATTAAATTTTTCAGCTTTTTAATAAGATCAGCTGGAAGGTTTAGTTTTGTATTCTCCTACATTCGTGGAATTTTATAGTTCTGGAGTGGCCCTGGGAATTTAACTTAGCGCTTAGAATATAAAATCAAGGTTGAACAACTCATCATATAGCAGTAGAGCAAAGCTTATTTAAATTCTTCATGGCTAAGGTTTAGTGCTCACACCATCAATAAATTGGTGTTGAGCTAATGTTTACAGGTATAGACCAAAATATTTTCTGTTTTAAAGAATATATGAAGAAGAGAGATAACATGGTACAAATGCCATACTCTTTCAGACTAACCCTAACCTCTTCTGTTGTTTAATTCCACTGCCTCCATTTCCTATAGAAGAGTGACAAAATGCTAAGATAATGCTGAAGTGTTTTCCAAACTGAAAGCAGTACATGGAATCAGAACTACAGAAAAGCAAAGATATCCAGGATCAAGATACAAACATTAGATGTTCAATGGAGAAAGGAAGATAATTACAAAACACATTTATTTTTGCTTTATTTATATAGACCACAACAAATTGTAACCCCCTTTAAAAAACATGAGGAACACACCATCTAGGTCATAAAGAATTTTGTATTTTGACAAGGAAAGCACATGGAACAATTAGGGTTCAAAATTGGAAAATAAGTGTGCCCAGAATGTATATTGTCTCACTATTTATTTAGAATTATGAATAAAATAGAATTAAAAATAGAATTAAAAGTACTGGGAGAAATAGTCCACGAGGATATTCTTTTCAAGGCTTGTATCTATGAAGATTTAAATCATCTCTTTTGAAGATGAAAGAAGAAAATGCCAAAGTCAGTCTGCTGCTCCATAGTAAAAATACATATTTGTCCCACTCCCATTATGTCAACATATAAGGCTAATCCAATACAAATAGATAGAGATAATTAAGTGCTAACAAATCTATTTTCCTATTTCCTGAGCTAACAAAAGGTTAATCACCAATCACCAAGGATGGTGATTGCAACCATGAAATAATAATTAAAAAGACTTGCTTCTTGGGAGAAAGACCATGATAAATCTACACAAAATATTATAATTTAGAAAAATCACACTGCCAACAGTAATATATATGGCCAAGAGGGGATTTTCTCAGTGTTAACATATGACTGGAAAGATTAGATAATCAGACAGGATGAACTTGGAAAAACTGACACCATTGAATTTATGCTTTTTGTATAGTGTTCACTGGATGCACTAACAATGAAGGTAAAGTTTTAGTATTCTGGATGCATAATGTGAAAACAAGGGTTTTGGAGCTCTGATCTTAGAACAATTGAAACCAAGAGTAAAAGAGACTTATATAAGACAAATGACTGTATATTGTCACTGATATCATAAACATCTATATATTATTGAATTCTTTATATATTATTATATAATTTATTGGCCAAGTGTGATTGGAGACCCAATGAATTTGTCTCCAGTGCATAAGCTCTCAGTGTATGTACAAACAACCAAGTGATATATCATAGATCATAGTTACAATTGTTAATCATAATAAGTAACAAGTGAAAATCATAGATACCATAGGAGAAGGTAGTAGGAAAGATGAGAAAACAAGAAAGATGAGAAGATAAAAATAGTAATATTGATACAGCCCTACTACATGGGTAAATATCTTTAGTCCTAAGAGAGTGCTGTGGGAATTAGGTGTTCAGTAAGGTGATGACATGGGGGAAAAACTGTCTTTGCACATTCATCCAACTTGTGCCACTCCTGCACATGAAATCATATTGTATATCTATGAGCAAAGGAACTTTAGTTGAACTGATACATCACAGACTTACTGGTCTGTGGTCTTAGTTATTAAATATGGCTTTATGCAGATCAACCTTATTACTCATAATGCTTACCTTTTGGGCCAAGGTGGCGCAGTGGTTAAATGCAGCACTGCAGGCTACTGCTAGATCAGCAGGTCAGCGGTTCAAATCTCACCGGCTCAGGGTTGACTCAGCCTTCCATCCTTCCGAGGTGGGTAAAATGAGGACCCAGATTGTTGGGGGCAATATGCTGACTCTCTGTAAACCGCTTAGAGAGGCCTGAAAGGCCTATGAAGCGGTATATAAGTCTACTGCTATTGCTATTGCTATTACCTTCTAAACATGGTCATAGCTAAAAATATGAAATGCTGCAATAATTTTATTAAGCATTTCATATTTACATAAAAGCATTCCAATATATTTTTCCATCATGTAGATGGAAACTTTTATCTACACACATAAAGGTGGCAGAGAAAAATTGTATTGTTTTGCAAAGACATGATTTCCGCATGTTATCCTACATATTTGGACAAAGGGAAAACAGATTAAAATACTTTAGTTTACTGTGTCATAAAAGCTTCACATTTTATCTATTTATGATTATGCACCAAAACAGCCATTATAAATTTTCATAGAAAGGAAAAAAAAACTTTGCTTAAAATAGCATTACACCAACTAGGTTTAAATAATAATAATAGAATTAGAGATAAGGGGAATTGTTCTTTGGGCAGTCAAGAGGCATAGTTATAGCAAAATTGCAGTACAGGGATAAAAACCCCATGCCACCGTTAGTCTAATGTAGAGATAGTTTGGATGATATTTTTTATAAAGTTCACTTTGATTGTCATTAAATTTGTGTTGGGCGCTCTTGAAAAATGGCATTAAATATTACATAAACTGATTAAATCATAATCAGATCAGAACAAAAACAAGTTACCGTATGTCAAAGTCAAACATCAACAACAGAAATAAAAAATGAATATTTCTTCATTTGATTCACAGTATTTTGTATGCAATTTTGACGTTGGAAAAATATAGCTTAGGTTTTGTTTTAGTTATTAGTAACTAAAGTAATTAGAATGGAGGTGATTTAAGGAGATGGAAATGAAGGTTAAATCAAATAGCATCTTTATAGAAAATAAAGAAGCATTGCCAAATTATCATCAGCTGAAAATAGCTTAAATGCTTGTAAATGTTTGTGCCTCATTGTAGATTGTACTATTTTGCCTGTAATTTGAAGAAAAAAGATTGAACTAATGATTCCTATGCTATTATTATTAAATTGACATCCAATAGGAATACATTAAATATGTATGTGCATGCTTACAATGCTACCCTATAAGTGTCTTCTCTCAAGTAAATCTCATTAAGTCTAATATGATTTGTTTCTATATAAATGGATGTGTATGTATCAGTGGTAGATTCCTACCAGTTTGGCTGAACTGATAGTAGTTTGGGGGCTGGGTCGCTGGAACCAGCAGCGACCCAGGCCTGTCACGCCCCTGAAACGGTTCTCCTGGCATTGCCATAGGTGGCATCATTTTGTTTTTTGCTTCTGCACATACACAAAGCAATTTTACTGCGCATGCACACACAGTGCACATTAAGCACGCTCACACAACATGTCCCTGAACAAACTGGCAGTAGTCTCTGCTGGAACCCAGCACTGGTATGTATATGTATATTTATGTGGGAAATGACCACGTGTATGTATGTATTATGTATAGATGTTAGATCTCTATATGTATGTGTGTATGTATGTGTGTGCACGCAATAACGTTCCATCAAAAAGTCCTCAAAAGGCTTTTCATGATAAAGTTTAAATATAGTTAGTAAAAATGGGACCCAAATATCTCCACACTGTGTTTTGCTGAGCCTGAATGCTGCTAACCTTCTTATTAATGTCTGAATGAAAAAGGGATACCTTTTCACCATGTACAGAATGTACATGAAAAGGGGCCCATATTAAAAAAAATGTTACTCTGACAGCTGTCTCTGCTGCATTGAGTTCTTTTGATGCACTTTCATAATCTCTATAAAGTTGGAAATTTCTCTGAATGATAAGCAGTTGTTTTAATGGGGCATTTACGGTAATTTTCATTCTCCCTCTAAAAGAGGCAGACCATAACTAAACTAGGTCTTCAGATGGAACTTCAAATATTTCAGGAGTTTTCACTTTGGGAAAAAAAATGATAGTTCATTCCATCTCTTTGTGAAACTCTGATCGTTTCCACAAATATTGAGATTTCAATAAACATGTTTTGGTATCTTTTTTAAAAGTTTTATTTATATGTTCTGATGGCTTTTTTTAAATGAATGACCATAATACATTTAAATCATCATCATCAGGTACTGCAGTGGTGGGATCAACCGGTTCGGTGAGATCACACTTCACACAGTTTTGAGAACTTATGCTTTACTGCTGGGAAGGAAAACAGCTGAGGCGTGGCAATCCTCTCTGTTGTGTGACTCAACTGAGAAGATAAAGTTCAGTAAAGTGCAGGGCAGGTGGGCAGGCCCACGTGATCATCAGAGTGAATGGGTTCCCTTCAAGCTGATTGTCGGAGCTACCGGTTCACCTGAACCAGTCCTAACCCGTAGAATCCTACCCTACCCCTGATATAATGTCACCTTATGGACCTAGAAAGTATGCCTTCTCTGTTGTAGTACCTCTCCTCTAGAATAGCATCCCCACCAAAATTTGGCATTTCCTAACCCTGCAAACCTTTAGATGTTTTTTTTTAATTGCCTTAGCCCCAAGTTCCAGGACACATTGGTGATCCCTGCATTTGATGTATTGGGGTTGTGATATGTCGCCTCACTATCTCTCATAATAGCATTATGTGATGCTATTTTAGTACTGAAGATTATACCTAGCTTGGTAAAGAAATGTCTACAATAAAAGAGCCAAATTCAGTGAACTCTAAGGACCCCACAGTTCAATCCAAAGCTATACATAGTGCTTTATATTGGTGACTTATTTGTTTATTTATTTTTAGGCATTATACTCATTTTGTATAATTGTATGCCCAGAGTCCACTCTGATTGGACCAACTTTATACATTGATATTAGAAATAAACATATAAATAATTTATCTTATAATTAAATAAGAAATAATAAAAACAGAAATTTAGGAAAATTTGGGGAAATTCTCCAATTCAAAATATATGGCATTACCTAGCCAATTTGATCTGATCTCCAAATATCTAAGCAAGGTCTAGACATAGTTAGTACTTCAGTGGAAGAACCCAAGGAAACCTCAGAACTGGGGAGAGGGAGAGAGAATTTTGGAAGAATGTAACTACTTCTACAATACTGACAGGAAAACATCAAGAATGCATAATTATAGTTATAAGGAAACAAGTCTGACCTATAGAATGTTTTACCTTTTCGTCTTCTGAGATACATTCTGAATGTATTTATCTTCAATCTGCCAAGATTGAGAAGCACTGCTTTATAAAGATTTAAAGATGTATAACAGCAAAAAATATTAGCAGTAGCACTTTGACAACCTCTAGGATAAAATAAGATTCAAAGAGAGAGAAAACTATTTTTTCAAGCATTCTGATAATAATGTAGGGTGGGGGGGAGCCTGCTTCATAGAGAAATAAAGTATGAGCTTGAATGAGAGATTGACAAGGATTGTTTTAGCTGAACTTGAAACTGAAAATAAGCAGAGTAAGCAAATAAGATGGGGAAATGTGGAAAAAAACATGCTTTATTAGAGGCCTTCAACTTTTAAGAGATGATGGGCATATTTAGAATGTTGACCATGTATCAAAAATAGTAAGCTATGTGTGGGGGGGGGAGTCTATTATTAAGCAGTCTAACTGTTGCAAAAGTAATACAAGAGTTTCACATTTGAACTCTGATTCTCATTCATGTACACTTCACTGCATATTCAACCTTTCATTGTATGCCCCTCATTCCTGGGAGATTTGATAAATAAAATAAATAAATAAAAAAGCTGCACTGCTTTGTTGCAGGGTGTATTCCCATTTTAAAACTTATTTAAAAACAGGAGACCTAGGGAACCTGATGAGCATCATGCTATGTTATTAGATATACTACTGCCTATAGGCATTACATAATATTTCTTTCTGGGTCTGTGAAACTTCAGCATTCTGGAATTTGATTTAAAATTATGGACTACATTATATGTTGTGTTGTCCAAGAAACCTAATGCATAAAAGCTCAAAAGAGACTTGTCCAAAAATAGCCCATAAAATCAGTTCTGCAACTTAAGAGTAAATACTTTTTCTCTTCAATGAAAACAGTGTTAACTGCAGTTGTGAGGTGATGAGAAAAATACTAAATGCTAATAGAAAAGAACAAGAATTATATAGTAAAAAGCTTTCTTTTGCAACTGGCTTTTTTCCGAGAGCTTCAATATCCATGGCATTTGTATGAGTTTAGATATATAGCTCAGAATTCTGCACTTGGAGGAAGGAAGAAGCACTGATTTTTTTCTATGACAACATTAGGCCTTAAGCAATTCTTTCTCCTTGGAGGAATCTGGAAAATGGAGATATTTCTTGGTGTATTGGGAAAGAGAAGAAAGTTGAGAAATTTATGGGTGGCGAGAAAGCTTACAGAAGCCTTGAATTTCTGTTTCCCTAGTTCTTTTACTATTTTTACTGAAAATTGCATTGTCAGAATTTTGCTATTTTGCTGCAGAATTTGTAGTGTGCCATTTGAGAGGTATAAATGGCATGCTAAACCTATTTATTCATTGTTTCCTAATT